>NC_071521.1:5367500-5992500 GCF_027887155.1 Malaclemys terrapin pileata | reverse complement strand
TGATGGAATGAACTGCTGGCTTACGTTACTGCTTCCAAATCATTGAAAGGACCTCATTCTATTGGTTAGAATGCTCCCATTAGTATAGTCCAGAGGTTTGGGCAAGAAAGAGGCAAAATGGAGGTGTTTCCAGGGGCTTTTATAACTTCTGCCATGTTTAGGGAATCCCAGTGTTCTTACTGTGGAAAATTACAGCAACAAGATGGAGTATGGAGTCACATGGGCAAGTCCCGTGTCCATGCATTTCACCTAGTCACAGCAGGAAATTCCATTAAGTGTAGATGGGCGTCTCCCATGGTCCATTGTCAGTTGAATATTCTTTTGATGGGCCACTCAATTTGAATAGTCCCTCCAAGATGTGTTGGCTGCCTACCTTCTGGGTGTTAGCCCAGGAGCAAACCTTTGAAATCCAAGTCTAGAGCCAATACTTATAACTTCAAATACAAAAATGATGCATGCAGAGAGATAGCACAATCATAACCAGCAAATCATAACCTTTTCATAGACACCTCACTTGACAACCTTTGTACAAGATTTGCTGCAAATATAGTACAGTGGTTGCAACAATGATCTATGGGGCCCTGTTTTACTCTGATGATGTCACCCCTTGTATGGAATTTTTCAGAGTGGGACTGGCTGGCTGAGGGGATTGACGGGAACTGAGACCGTCACCTTTTGCTCATGGCTTTCAGCCTGGTGTTGCTCAGCAGTTGGCATCTGTTGGGTGGCCTTTGTGCAGCGACCTGGCTCTCAGTCCTCTTCCTAATGGACATCTGCCCACGTTGCTCACCCTACCTTGACACTTATAGGCAGCCTCAGTAAAGAAGCAGAGACTCGAATGGGTCACATGGAACAAACTCCTACAGGAACAGAGGGCCTCAAAACTTCACTGCCTTCCACTCCAAGTGCAAGGAGCACATCCTCTTCTCTGCCTTCTCCGCTACAGACACAGAGCAGCATCCCCATTGAACGAAATTACCAGAACTAAACCCTGCACTGCACACACAATCCTCCGCCCGGGGAGAGAACAAGAGAAAGAACAAACCACATGTGTCAAATGTTAGTCACATTGCTTAATGCACTGCTGGAATGTGCTCGGACATTACAGTGATCATGGTGGTGGGAGAAAGAATAGAGACTGAACAAACCGAGAATCTTAATCATTGCATTTGCTTTCATGGTTTCATTTGTTTGTTTACTTTTTGCATTTCTCTCAGCTATGACAATGAAAATCGAGGAAGTCGGTGTCACTTTTGTTTATAGTCAGTTGCATTTCCTGGTTCTGACTGTTGCAGACAATGCAGGAGGAAATATTCATTTGTTTACAAAAACATCTGTTGATGCTGGAATTGTGAAAAGCCATTCCAAAGTTTCCATTGATCTTAGGGTTTTGTATAAGTCTTTTTAAAAACAAAATATAAATTGAGAGCTAAATTTAGCAGTCTCTTTATGGATGGAGTTCTTATCAGACTAATACTTTGGTAGCCTCCTAGGAAGTTATTTTAATTCTGCTTTAATTAAATTTGCCGTAGCAGTGCATACAGTGCCCGGGTGATGTTTTACCTTGAAGGTCATGCAGTAAATATGTGTGAATTATGACAATCAGACTAAAAGAACAGGAGTACTTGTGGCACCTTAGAGACTAACACATTTATTTGAGCATAAGCTTTCATGGGCTACAGCCCACTTCTTCGGATGCTGTAGCCCACGAAAGCTTATGCTCTAATAAATGTGTTAGTCTCTCAGGTGCCACAAGTACTCCTGTTCTTTTTGCGGATACAGACTAACACGGCTGCTGCTCTGACACCTGACAATCAGACTGTAGCACAAGTGTCTACAGAAATGTTTTGGCCGCCACTTTTGTCTAAGCCCCTAATTCTGCAACTGTTCTGAGGCCGGAGAGACTGAGGCTAAGCTGGCCCCGATTACAGGACCAGCCACACCTGGGCGAATCGAGTGATTTCCCCACATAAAAAGAGCAGGAAATTGCCATCAAAGGGACGAAGCCCAGGACCCTGAGCTGTGTCACCGCTTTCAGGGGGGAAGGAAGCTGAAGGAGGAGGAGGGAGTGGGAGAAAGCTCTCCAGGTAGGTGAGAGAGATGGTAAGGGTCAGATGGGCTAAAAAATGTTTGGTTAGCCCAAAACAACATACAGCACAGAGAGAGAGAGAGAGAGAGACTAAACTGAGTTTGGGACCTAGAGGGCTTGTATGCACCAGAGGACTCAATACGTTGGACCCCAACAGGGAACTGTTTGAACTATCGTTGACATGAGTGAGTTCTTAAAGGGCTCTGAAGAGGGGGGAATCTAGGGTTGCCAACTTTCTAATTGCACAAAACCAAACACCCTTGCCCCGCCTCTTCTCTAAGGTCCCACCCCCACTCACTCCATCCCCCCTCCCACTGTCTCTTGCTCTCCCCCATCCTCACTCACTTTCACTGGGCTGGGGCAGGGGTTGGGGTGCAGGCTCTGGGGTGGGGCCAGAAATGAGTGGTTCAGGATATGGGAGGGGGCTCTGGTCTGGGGCAGGCAGTCGGAGTGTGGGAGGGGGTGAGGGCTCTGGCTGGGGGGGCTCTGGGGTGGGTCCAGGGATGAGGGGTTTGAGGTGGATGAGGGGGCTCAGGGCTGGGGCAGGGATTTGGGGTGTGGGAAGGGTTGTGGGGTGTGGGCTCTGGGAAGGAGTTTGCGTGCGGGAGAGGGTTCCGACCTGGGGTCAGGGTTGGGGTGCAGGAGAGGGATCGGTGGGTGGGCTTCAGCTGGGCAGTGCTTACCTCAGGCAACTCCCGGTTGGTGGTGCAGTGGGGTTAAGGCAGGGTCCCTGCCCGCCCTGGCTCCACAGGGCTACTGGAACCAGCTGGCATGTCCGGCTCCTAGGTGCAGGGGCGGCCAGGCGGCTCCATGACCACAGGTGTCATCCATGCAGCTCCCATTGGCCATGATTCCTGGCCAATGGGAGCTGTGGAGCCGGCACTCAGGGCTGGGTAGCACGCCGCACTTCCCTGATCATCCCTGCGCCTAGGGGCTGAAGGGACATGCCGGCCTCTTCCAGGAGCCACCCAGAGCTAGGACAAGTGGTGCTGACCGCAGCCGCCAGGGTCCCTTTTCAACCAGGCGTTCCAGTCGAAAACCGGATGCCTGGCAACCCTAGAAAAACAGAGGCAGGGTGCTGCAGACCGATCTCCAGCCATGAGGGGGCACTTGGAAGAAAGTTGCCTGTGCTACATAACGGTATAGTACTACCCACAGTGTGCAAAGTTACACAAAGGAGTAAGTCTTTGCAGGATTTGGGCCTAAGAGTGCAAACTAGTAATGGTGTGTAAAATACCATTTATCGGGGCGGGGGATAATATGGCATGAAAATCATAAGCAAGAGCAGGAAAAAAATAAGCTCAAATGTCGGTCTAGCTCTTGAAAAAAGATTCCTAAATCAAGAAAAGAGTGAGCAGGAGAGGCTGTGAGGCCTAGAATTCTGTTCTCTGTAAATTTTGTCTGATTTTCTCCTCCTAGCCCAACTGGCCACAAAATTGTTGAAATGCTGCGTTTCCTCTAGTTATAAAAATATATTTATTAAAATTAAAACCCACCCAAATCTGCTAGCATTTGGGATTTCATTTAATCTCATCTCTGCGAAGGGAGAACACAAACTTGGATTCTTATGTACAACACATCCCGCTGAGTTATATAAACCATTTCAAACTGATTTATTCTAAATGAGTTGTTATAATCAGAATTTTCCTTATGAGCAGCTTTCTTGCAAACGTCAGTATTTCAGAAAAACCATCACATGGCTGCTCCAGTATTTCAAACTGATTACTTATAAACACCATTTCTAAAATTAGGTCTTTGGTGTGCGCTTTTGTCAGAGTGGGTGTATTATGATCTGCAGAGTATAAAAAGATAAATGAGTTATTTAACAAAGTAAACGATGTCACAGGAGAAATGCGGAGAGGGAAGGGGGGG
This sequence comes from Malaclemys terrapin pileata, assembly GCF_027887155.1. Classification (NCBI taxonomy): domain Eukaryota; kingdom Metazoa; phylum Chordata; order Testudines; family Emydidae; genus Malaclemys; species Malaclemys terrapin. Next base: position 5,988,539 of record NC_071521.1, on the reverse strand, counting down.
GGATGGCCTTTTTTAAACAGCGATATAATGGTTGTTTCATTATACTGTAGAAACTCTATAAGCTTGAAATGGGCTAGGCCAGCAATCCCTAGCCCACCCCAGACAAACTGGTGGAACCAACCCACTGCAAATAGGAAAAAGGTTTCATCTGTTTAGTAGTGGTATTATGAAATGTCTGCCCTTCCTCTGCCTGTCCCAGGGAGACTGAAGAGCTGTGATTTATGTAGACTGCATAAGATTGTCAATCCCGTACCTAGTACGTCCAGGGATGTAAATTGAAAGGAGCAGATGGCAGGACTACAGGCAAATGGCCTCTCTTTTTTTTTTTTATTTGCATTTCAGCAGCACCTGAAGGGTCCAGCTTAGATCAGAGCCCCATTGAACTAGGCCCTGTGCAGATACAGGCCCTGCCTTGAGGATCTTACAGTCTACATAGACAAAGACACAGTGGGAACGCAACTTGTCCCAGGGCACACAGCAGGGCAGTGGCAGAGCTGGGATTAGAACTCGGGTCTCTTGAGTGCCAGTCTAGTGCCTTGTTTCCTGGACTTTGATCTCAACAGAGCACCGGGAGCCGTATGAAACTCTTCCAATACATAGCGTTGCCAACTTTGTAATATTTAAAAACTGGACACTCCAGCAGGCATGCCAGAACCTCCCCTTCCACACCCCTTCCCCCTGAGGACCTGCCACTGCCCCGCCCCTTCCCTCCAGGCCTCACCCATGCCCCACCTCTTCCCCCAAGGTCCTGCCCCGGCCCTTTCCCCTGAGGCCCCACCCCTGTTCGCTTTTCTTTCAATATCCCCCCATCGCTCGCTGCTCTTCCCCTCTCCTCCCCTCCCTGCATGGGTCAGGAGGGACTCACCTTGAAAGCCAGGGCTGGGAGCTGCAGCCACCTGATGCAGGTAGGAGGTGGTCCCGGCTGAGTAGGGGCTGGTGTGGATGATGACTCGGTGCCTCCCCTCCTCCCCCGCCCGCAGTAACTGGACTTTGGGTGTCTGGTCAGTAGATCTGACCCCACACCATCAGGTCCCCTTTTTCAACCAGACTTTCCAGTCAAAAACCGGACACCTGGCCACCCAGTTCATAGGACTTGGGGCAAACTTTTTCGGTTTCCTTTTCCCCTCACTTGCCATCCCCTGAGTATTGGGAGGAACATGCCACCCACGCTCCCAATGTAAATTAAACTGAGCCTCCATCCATGTTAATTTAGCCCTATGGGGCTGAGTGGAAGGATGATGCCAAAGGGAATATCTGCTGCCAAATCCCCTCCCCATCTGAAGACTTGATCCTTGCAGATCACCCACAGCAGGATGTCCTGGAATTGGAGGGCCTGAGGCTCTGCATTTGGGCTGGAAGGATTTTCCCAGGAAATGTGAGCTCCTGGCCTCAGAATTCTGCAGAAGACTGCAAATATTTTCTTCTATCACAATCAATATCTGCATGAATATGTATGATGTCACATTAAAATGATTCCCATGAATAAATTAAGCACAGGCAGATGAGTTACGAGGGAGCCCGTCTTAAGGCTGTTTACTTGCAAATACTGTATTTCAGTCATTAGATGTTTTTGGCACGGATGCTAGAAAGAGCGGATAGTTTATAACTTGGCCTGTCCAAAAAATTTATCTCTGTGTCCATGCGGCCACAAGTTCATAATGTTCCATCCAGGGGGTTGGGTTTTCCATTTTCCTCATCAGAAGTTATTGCTCAGCGTTAAGACTCTATGATCCACTTGTTTTTCATGTTAAAAGTCACTACAGACAACCAAACGTCCTCCCCACGGGCTGAATCATGTTTTCATGTGGACACTTTCAAGTGCTAGTGTGGTCAGAAAAGGTCATGTAAAAGTGGCTGCCGGTTACTCAGCCGGTGTGCTCATTCTGCGCAGTCGGAGCCGTGGTCACTGACGTCAATGACCAAAATTAGTTTTTATTCCTATTAACCCTGCAGAGGCAACATAGCTACTGGAGGGGGAGCTGGGTTCTATTCCGGCTCCGGCAACATCATGACGAAACGGACTAAGTTCCAGATGCAGAACCTTTACCTTCAGACAGGGCCGGCTCCCGCTTTTCTGCCGCCCCAAGCGGCAAAAAAAAGACGAGCGGCGGCACTTCGGCAGTTCAATTGCGCCGCTTCTTCTGTGGCAGGCCCCCCCTCTCTTCCTCTTCGGCGGCAATTCGGCGGCAGCTCAAAAAGGAAGAGAGGGAATGAGGGACCCGCCACCGAAGACCCGATACCGTGCCGCCCCGATACCGGACGGAGTGCCGCCCCTTTGTATTGGCCGCCCCAAGCACCTGCTTTCTTAGCTGGTGCCTGAAGCCAGCCCTGCCTTCAGATATGCAGCCACATGCCCCCACTGCGCACTAACTCCCCCTGTAATACACCTACACTCTTCCTTACTGAATCGGTGAAAAGTCTTGTGTGTCATGCAGATGGACCGCCTGTGTTTCATGGGACTCCTCCCTCCCTCATCCCATTGACATCTTCTCTAAACTTTTCTTGGGGACTTGATCAACTCTCCTTCTGTTGCATGGCTCACTTGCTGTCACTGTTGGAACTCTCTCCTGATACTTCACTTTAAAACACCGCCTCCCTTAGCACCAGGCCTCTGCTGCTTTTCCTATCAACCAGTGAAAAACAGCTTTTCAACCAAGGTGAAAATGTTCATGGGGAACTCTTGTTTTGGTCAAAAATTTCTGATTTTTGAGGGAAAAAAACCAACCTTTTTGAGTAAACATTTTTGCCCTTTGACATTTGAAACTTCTTACTTGAAAACTGCTTTTTTTTCTTATTGAAAAGGTTGTGGAAAACATTATTTATCAGGCTTGGGTCTCATTTTTTGTGTCAAAAACATATTTTTTTTCAGGAAATTAAAAAATATACTTTTCAAAATGTCCCAAGCAGAATCCTTGGTGTTTTTCAGCCTGCTCTAAGCCCAGCTTGGCGGGGGCCGGCTTGCGGGTGATGCCGCATGACACCGAAAGGCAGACCTCCGTTTGCAATGCTTACGCTGCTCACAGGGCTGGCCGGCAGAGAAAACATTGTCACTTGTAAGCTGAACACATATGATCACGACTCATGGACAGAGCCTCACAGTGCTCCAAGTTGCCAAGCGCTTTTCGGGTGCTGCAGTTGATGGGCCTGATCCTGGGCAATATCAGGGCTGGATCCTCCACCCTGTGAGGGCTTGTCTATACAGGGAAATTCACCAGCATAACTGTTCTGGTATCATTATACCTCTGTCTTATACCGGTGTCATCCCCTCTTATTGCTTTTTCCAGTTGAGCTTATACTGCTACCAAAGAGACCCGTGTAATGTTCAGTCCTGTCCGAGATCACCAGTTACAATGGAGCTTGTGGTCTGGGCTTTAGTCCCTAGTGGACGTCAGTCACCGATTGCCCACTGTGGTACAGTTCAGTAGGATGGGCAATTTGCAGTGTCCGCTCCCCAGAAAGCTCGGACTACCCTAATAGACAGTCGTGCAGGTGAGCAGTGAAGCGCATTGGCAGAGCTGGAGTAGCTTAGCAGAACAGTGCTGCAGGTCAGGACTGAGGCCCATCAGCAGAGCTGTGTAGGAGCTAAGGGTAGAATGGCAGAAGGGTAGGTTACTGCGTGCATTCGGAGAGGTGTGTGGGGACGTTTGTGCAGTACCTGGCTCATGGCTATGCTAATATTAGCCCTCACTTTCTGTAGCACCAAATTCTGCTATAGAGTTGAGGGAGGGGATCCTTTTTTTTTTTTTTTTTTTTTTTTTAAAAGGGCTTTGCTGCAATCACAGTTGATTTACAGAAGGAAGGATCTGAAGGTGAAAGGGCCGACTTCAGCAAGTCTTCGGTTTCTTGAGAATCCTTCCTGAAGGAAACATGGTAGAGGAACTTTATTCACTAAAACTTTACACCGTCAGTTAACTTAGTTCTTCCACCACATTACTTTAGGCTTTTAATCACTGGAGTCATTACAGATCTATTCCTGATGCTGTTCGGTGTCCCTCTTTTAATACATTCAATAATGATAATGTAGTATTACAGCCATGTCTGAAATTACCATGCGCTGTGGTCCCGAGAGAACCCTGTAATTGACTAACAACTTGAGATGAAAGATGAGGAGAGATAGACCTGACATTCTGGAGATAAATTAGAGAGCTAAAGATTCTTGAATTTCCAGGAAAAAAAAATCATATTCTTAAGGCTTGGCAATGACCAGTCATTTCCCCCCACCCCCAAAAGCAAAACTGATTGGCAATTGTTCCATCCATTACAGCATCCGCTGAATTGCAAAGATTCTGGCGGCCTCTTCTTTCTTTATTGATGGGTACTCATCTTTTTGCACAGCGAGGTGCAAGTTTTGGTTTTGCAGAAGTGTTGGCTTTGTAAAAGCCCAGGGCTGTCTCAGACCCAGATCCTTCTACGTCCTGAACGTCCGGTGTTGGGGATAGTTCCGATAAATGGACCTATCCTAACTCTTTTGATGGTTCAATCATCCAAAATACGTATCCACCTGCTGAGTAGACAGTTTCTTAAAGAAGCTGATTGGTTGAGTTCACACTGGGAAAAATTGTTCCAGATCAGTTAATCTACCTAAAAATATGATCCCTTTGTACACTGCCCAGGTCTGTGATATCTCGGGTGACGTGTAAATGTATAGACATCCCTTGCAATCCCTCTTTGGGAGATGACGTGATGTAAAATGTAGGAAAGTTAGGCTGGGGAACTTCTAGCTGTTATAAGGATGCTGGCCAGTGAAGAAACTGCAATGGCTGCCTTGCGTTAGATGTCGTCTTCACTGCACCAACCTGCTCCCTTGCACACCACGGCGTACCTGATTTCACGTGCACACTCCAGTTACCCCAAAGTTCCCCAAAATCTTAGCTGAGAGGATGTCTGGTACCTTCACTTGTTTCTTTCTCCCACTTGTCTCAGGCTGTGACATCTCCATTTGACCTCGTTGTCTCTAAGTCTCCCCTCCATTACGCAAACTCCTTTGCCTTTTTTTTCACTCTGAATTTTGCCAGTCACTCCCCTCCCCCAATACATTCAGATCCCACTTTGTGTCACCTGTGAGTGATGGAGTCCACATAGCTCATGAATATCAAACAGAAACTTCTGCTGGAAGTGGCTGTGAATTCTCAGAGAGGCACCAGCAGGTCCTTTGTTACATTGTTCTAGATACATTATTTATTTAAATGTGACTTATAGGCCTTACTTTTTTTTAATGCCCAACTGATATTTTATTAACATACTATAAATGTCTTATTTAATCTGAATTAAATCCTTGTTTGAGACACTTACTAGAAAGTGTGAATACGTTTGATTATATTTCAGCTAATGTTTACTTTGCCCCATCTCCTTCTTGAGAACCAGGTTTAAAGTATAGGAATGGCTAAACGAGCTGTAACCGCCTTGTCTGTTATATGCCCAGAGAGAAAATGGCCAAGCAGCCAGTCTGAAAAGAGACCAAAAAACCGGATCTTTGTTCTGATCACTGCCTGGCATCTTCCTGCAGATTAGACCTTTTGCAAAACACGGAGACTCTTTGCAGTTTATTCTATGATATAAGCTCTGTTGTAATTATCTGGGGTTCCTGGTAGGGCTCAGGACCCCAGCTGTGGCCTCACTGTGCTAAGCACTGTACAGACCAGTACAAAACAGACCGTCCCTGCCCCAGGGAGCTCACGATCTAGGTATCGCACAGGATGAAACAGACAAACAGGATGAGGATGGGTAGAAGACAAGGTCATAAAACGGGTGGGCAAACTTCAGCCTGGGGGCCGCATCCGGCCCTTCAGACGTTTTAATCTGGCCCTTGAGCTCCTGCTGGGGAGCAAGGTCCGGGGCTCGCCCTGCTTCGGCACTCCAGCCAAGGAGCAGGGTCGGGGGCTCGCCCCGCTCTGCGTGTGGCTCCTGGAAGCAGCAGCATGTCCCCCCCTCCGGCTGCTACATGTAGGGGCAGCCAGGGGGCTCTGCACGCTGCCCCTGCCCCAAGCGCCGCCCCCGCAGCTCCCATTGGCTGGGAACCGAGGCCAATGGGGGCTGCAGGGGCAGTGCCTGCAGATGAGGCAGTGAGCAGAGCCGCCTGGCCATGCCTCCGCATAGGAGCCAGAGCAGGGGACATGCCGCTGCTTCCAGGAGCTGCTTGAGGTAAGCGCAGCACAGAGCCTGTACCCCTGAGCCTCTCGCACACCCCAAACCTCTGCCCCAGCCCTGATATCCCTCCCGCCCTCCAAACCCCTCGGTCCCAGCCCGGAACACCCTCCCGCACCCCGGCCTGGAGCCCCCTCCCGCACCCTGAACTCCTCATTTCTGGCCCCACTCCAGAGCCTGCACCCCCAGCCATTTAAGTGGATGGGGAAATCGGAATGGGACTAGGGTCAGGCCTCTTAGTAGCCATTAAAACTTTATTTTTAAAAAATGGCTTTTTGGTCCTTGGCAGATAGGACGTGATAAGAACGTTGCAGAAAAGGAAAAGCTATAAATAGCAACGGGTTAGACATACTCTGAGCTCCGGCTCCTGTCACGTGCTGAGTGTTTGTAAAAATATATAAATAAATGCAGTTCTTCGGGTGTTACCCACGTCTTTGTGGCATAAAAGCTGCAGACTGTTTGAATGGCAAAAAGGGATCGGGGGACCCGGGTGGCTTGGAGAAGCGACATAGGCAGCACCAGAACTGACTCTTTGTCTTTAGAAACCACTTGGTGGAAGGGGAGACGCAGGACGAGAGAACATCCCAGGAGGTCCACTAATGCTACAGTGCTGGGAGGTCACATGGGTAGCGTGCAGTTGCACCTTCCGGCAATGCCCTACAGAGGGCAGGCTTTGCCAGCCCAAGTAATTGCTGTTGGCATCTACTGTTTGGGGTTGGTTATTTTTTCCTCTCCTAATATTGCGATTGTTGGCTGTCCATAGCTTTACTTAACACAGTCCTGGTTATAGGTCTTGGCTCTAGTTAGGGGAGATAAAAAAAAAAAAAAAGATGGCTAGTTGGTCAGACCAGGGGATGAATTTTGTTTATCATGTTGAGGAAAGAATGCGTTTGTTCTAAGGATCACGGAATCAGAGACATTTTGCAAGGTCCTATCTGGCAGTTGAAAGGGCAGTTACCAATACAGAAGAGAGTATTTGGTCCATATCCGCGGCTGGTGTAAACCAGGTTAGCAGTAACCTACACCAGCGGAAGCTCTGTCTCTTTAAAAACACAGCTGTACTAGCCGTTCCCAAGGCAGGCTGAGCGGCCCATCCCCTGCCAAGTGTGCACGACCCCTGGAACAGTAGCTCTTTGTGGGGAAGATTGCAAGGTTGAGACGGATTCTTCTCACTTTGATCCTTGATGTACAGTCTGCAGCATAAACCTTTGTTGTCACAGGACTTTATCTGCCCATAAAAGGGGAGCCATTCAGCGCTCAAGGCGAGTTCCTTTTCTTTTTTACAATGCTGTGCATATTGATGAGAGACTAAATAGCTCTGGGTGGAGCAAGCATGGTGCAGGCAGATATATGGGTCAGCTCTGCCAGGACGCTTCAATCCTGACCAGCAACTCCCTGCTATCAGAATCCCAGACTTTCTCCCAGCTCTGCTGATGCCCCTCAGTCCTGAACCGCAGACCCCCAGCTGTTCCCATCCTTGGTATTCACACTGCTCTGCCAGTGCATCTCACGCTCCACCTCTCCCCCAATACTCCCAGTCCGTGGCCTCTCCTACATAAATGCTAACGATTGTGCTCCATCATACATGTGATGTGCTTTGTTCCACAGAGGGGCACCCGTTACTGCCGCAGGTGAGATACCAGCACACTTTCCCTTGGTCCTCCTTGAACTAGGATGTGAAGGCAGGTCCCTGCAGGTAAAGGGGTCATACACCAAACTATCTCCAGCCCTAACGCTCCATTCGTGAGCAGAACAGAGAGCAGCTCAGCCTCTTTGAGAATCTTTGTGAGACAGGGCTGGAAAGTGCATTTGCAAATTGCAAATCTGCTGCCCTCTGTTCAGTGTTGATGGAAAGCAATATCAGCTTCTCATTTGCTCCTTTGTGCTGGAGCTCATGAAAACATCCTAGCTCCTGTCGAAACCAGGTCTGAGCTTTTAATGTTGCCCTATATAAGATGATGGCTCTTTTTAACACTTCCCCAAGCAGTCTTTTTTGTAGACAGGTTGGTTTCTTAATGTAGAATCCACGTTATGAGGAGCCAGAGAAGTTAAGTGTCTCCTTAAATTCAATGACTCTATTTGGGCTTCGACATGCAAATCCTGATGGTTTCCCCGGCATCATTAACAGAAAGGAAAGTGGCTGCGTCTAGTGATGCATGGGGTGGAGAGAGAGAGTGAGATTTCACAACCATCATGGCCTTGCCAAAGGCAATCCTCAACCACTGTACAAAATTGAGGGCAAGTTCATCTGGCACGTTTGATCCCATGTGGGGGCCCTTTCGTGTGATGCTCTGCATGTTCATGTAGCTGGATTTGCCAGCCCAGGAGACTGATTTGGAACGAGAGCTCCCAGTGCTAGGCGTTTCCATTATCTTCTCATGAAATGGCTGTTTTCTTGGGTTACAGTTTACAGCATGAGCTAGCCCAGGCAGGAGAGAACCATTCCTAGCTTTAGCATGGGAAATCCTTGGAGTTGTTGCCAGCACATTGTTATTAATAATTCAAATAGCACATTCTGATTCCTATGCTGGCACAGACCAGCAATCAATCCTCTCTGGTATCCAGGCTCCAACTTGAGAAGAGCACGACCCTTCTCCCCCACAATAATGCCTGTCATTGTTCAGCACTGTGCTGGGCGGAAGAATTCTTCCTCGCCTTCTTGATTAGTTTTAGAGATGGTTGGAATTTTTTATTTGAAACTTTTTTTTTTTTTAAACAAAAAATGGCTTTTGGGGTCTAAAATGGAAATTGCCACTGGAGATGTCTTTGTTCAACCAAGTTTTTTTGGGGGGGGAGGGGAAGCGGGGGGGATTCATTGAAAAAATGAAAACCAAAACAATTTGGCTGAAAAGTAAAAATATTTCCATGTTTGGTTTTCTGCCACCATTTTTAAGTCACTGAAAACAGATTATTTTGGGTTTGCATTTTTTCAACAAAAATATGAAAACTTTTTTTTTTTTAACCCAAACAAAAAGTTGTAATTTTCATTACATTTTTTTCAAAGGAACAAAAGACGTTTCCCAAACAACCCTACCTGGTTTATGCCCTCATTGGCCCTTTTCATTTTTCTGATCCTACGGGCCAGAACCTCAGATGGTCTAAATGAGCATAGTTCCATTGGCTTCAATGAAGCTACGTTGATTTGCATCAGCTGAGGATATGGCCCTAAAATTAAAGGTTATTCTTTTTTCATATGAATGTCTTTTCCTTTTCAAACATGGAATAAGCTGTTTGCCTTCAGAATATCTTACAGCTGTGAGTTCCACAAGGTGATTTTACACAGACCAAAATAGTGTGTGCTCTCAGCCATTTAAAATATTTTGTCTTTTAATTTCATCTCTTGACCCTTTGGCAAAGAGCAAATAGTGGCACGGAAAAGGATTTTCCATTTAGTTTTTATTAGACCTCCTTAATGTCTTGTCACTGTTCCGTGGTTCGTAAGCCGCTGTGACTTAAAACATAAAGCATAAAACAGCTGCAACCAGTGGTGCTGGAAGTCGGGGTACTGGGGGTGCTGCCTCAGCCCCTGGCCTGAAGCAGTAAGAACAAACACCAGATACATGGTTTCCATCATCAGCACCCCCACTATAAAAATTGATCCAGCCCCCCCGGGCTGCAACTAGAGTAATACATTCCAAATAAAATAAATTAAAACTCTGAAAACCTGATGAAGATTTGGGGTTAAAAGGATATATTTGGGGGAAAAGGAAAATCCGTCTCTTTAAACCTCTTTGTGAACCTCATCACTTTCCAAGTTAACAGTTAGTTAACGGGGCAGATCGGCCCTGGACCTGCAAAGACATATCCATGTGTTTAACTTCAGTCAATGGAGCTACTTGTGTGTGTAAAGTTAAGCACATGTCCAAGTTGCTGCAGGATTGGGGCCCGGCTTTGGAACCTGGGCTGACTTCAGAGGCATGTTCTGGTGTCTGAGAGTCTCTGTCTTCTGAGAGCTCGAATTGTGCCAACCCGTTGGTGATGAGCTCAGCGGCTTCACAGCTCCTGGCCTGAGCAAAACGCGAAAAGAGAGGAGATGACAGATTTGGAGTCTGACGTCCCCAGAGATGGCCGAAGCGGCAATAAACCTGAGGGAGAGGGAACATTAATATTTGTATTGATATTTATAATACAATATAATCCAAGTACTGTACTATAAAAGTCTGATTGCAACCATTAGTCAAAGGTAAACCACTAGATCAGTAAGACAACCCCAGCAAACATTCTGTCTGAAAGCTAGTGCTGGCAATGGGCATGAGATCATTGGAGAGTCTGGATCTTGGATGAGATCAGGCTTCTTATCACTATTGGTATCACAATAGCACCTAGACGCCGCAACAAAGAGTTGGTGCCCACTGTGCAAGGTGCTGTACAGATCCTGCCCCAAAGAGCTCAAAGTCTAAGTAGGCAAACCAAGGGGGAGGAGTCGTGTTAGCCGCGTGTTACAGCTGGGGACCTGAGGCTAAGCGACTTGCCCCAAGCATGTTTTGCCCCTATGGCTATGTGAGCCTCCAGTAGCAATGAGGAGTCCAAAAGAACCTCAGTGCTGCTGATGAACTTCACAGAGGCCAGATGCCCTTGAGAATGGGACATGCAGTAGACCAGCCAGTGCTTTAAAGTGCTTCCTGGGGACAATAATACTCAGCCACCTTTGTAAAGTGCTTCGAGATCCATGAAAGAAAAGCATCGTGTAAGTGCTAAGCGTTGTGGGCTAGCCCCTCAGATGGTATAAATTACACTGAGCGACACCAGCCAGGCAGCTGTTCCTAGAATTATTCAGGGTTCGGGATTTCCGAGCAATTTCTTTCTTCGGTTTCCTCCCGCAGAACTTGTTTTCTTGAGTATCCTTGTCAAACGAGGCCCAGTCCTGCCTCGCTATCTCAGCTAATGGGGAACCCGGGACCAACACACGCAGAGATGATCCAGAGGCAGAAGCACGTGTACCTTGGACACAAAACGCCCCCTAAGGGAGGATGTTCAACTGCAAATCATAGCCTTAGGATCTGGAGGGGTCTGCTTCTTGCTTTCCTTATTTCTTTCCATATGAATGACTTGTGAGATTTATGTCAGAAAGGAACGTTGCGCAGATGCCATAAATCACTGCAGAAGAACGTTCACTGTATCAAAGGCTGGAGAACACTTCATGGAGTTCCTTATTTATATGCCTCTTTTGCACCCGGCCATTTTATAATAGACTGTGGAGCGGCACTCCAGCGCTAGGAATGGCTGATATATACCGCTCGTGACAGAAAATACAAATAAAGGGTGATGGGGAGAGCCACAGCATTTCCTAACACACACAGTTATGCTAATATTGTTCTAAGGCTGTGACTTGGACCCGTCAAAGCATTGAATTAGGATTGCCTCCGCTCCTTGTGCAGATCACACCTCTCCGACGCTATTGTAGGGCAGGTTGTAACAATAATGCCATGAATTTTGGTCACAAACAGGCAGGCACATCTGAGTGACCAGGAGATGTGCAAACCTACAGTCACAAGCCAGCAGTACTCATCAGGAGTGACCCTACAATAACAAATGGCATCTGCTGCTAATTATGAATCTGTCTGAGCAACCCTACAAAAACAAACCAGTGAATGCACACACCACACAGACATTCTGGGAAGGGGAACAGATCAATGGAATAATTGCAAAGAGCAAGCAAAACTGATTATTTGATAAATTATAGAACATTTCTTTACAACGTCTTTCTAAACCTTTTTGTTTTTAACAGCTGTCGGACAAGTAGTTAATAAGCGACTTTGCCCTTTCTTCCTAGCAACTCTTTGAGATGCTGAATCTCACCATGTGAAGTTGCAGTGAGCACTGTCTCATTTCTACCTAGGTCCAGAGCCCACTGCAACGGTTATAATCAAATAGAATGTCTAGACCCACACAAGCCAGCCAAGCAAGCCTGCCATCCTGACTTGTCTGATCCCACCCTGGGAGCAAGATGTTCAGATCTGGCACACTGTTAGTCACATTCTCCAGATTTCCCTTAATCTATCTGAGCAAGGTATGTGTTGTAATTGTAGGGTGACCACAATAGGCAAAAGGAGGACACATGCAAGAGCCTTGCCCCCCTCTGTGGCCCTGCCCCTACGCATCCTCTTTCCGCCAAGGCCTCACACCCTGGCTAGGGTGGAAGCCAGAGCCGGGTCATGGTAAGAGCTGTCCAGGGAGCCTGGGCTGCTGTGGGGAGCCCCAAACCCTCCACCTGCCCTGGGTGGTGCATGTAAAATAAAACCTTAATCGTTCATTCCCTCCCAAGCAGAGCGCAGCCTGCAGCGTCAATGAATGGGCTTTGGAAACAAAAAGAAGGCAAGCAGGAAGCCTGGGCATATACTAGGTCCTAGTGGCACTAGGCCTGCCAGCCACCCCCGTGGGGGGAGGACCTCTCTTGGTTATGCATGTGTACAGCCTTGACCCCTGATGGGGGCCTCTAGCTGCTTCCGCCTTACAAATAATGAATGCCAGTAATTAACTATTGTCCTGCCCAGAATTCTGCAGACAGTTCGTAGCACCCCCACCCTGGTGCATGGCTTTGCTGGGAAAGAGAAGTAAATTGACATGCTGAAACCATGACTCTCTTCATTAGAAATTCAAACACATTCGTTTTCAAAAGGAAACTAACCAGCAATTTCAGCAGCTTGATTTAGAGGAGAGGTTTGAGTGGGAGTAGTAAGGTGCAAATACCATGAGGCTATAGACGGTCCCGTGTCCTCACCGGAGGGGGCAGGTTGTGGGTGCAAGGCAGGGTGTTCATGCCACTCAAGCTTAATTAAACAAAGCAAAACAGGGGATGGGAACGATTAAACCAGCATTGTTTGTTTGAAATTTCAGGTGCACATTTTTATGTTCGCTTTAAGTCATCAGAATGGGGAGAACAAAACAACTTTACTAGGATCCCCTTTGGCTATTCCAGTACTGCCACTCAGTGCTGGTAAGAGAGGCGGCTTCTGGGATCTAGTAAAAAAATCAGTCTGTGGTTTGCTCCTGCCTTTCTCCAGCCAGGGATATTGATCCCCACCAGGAAGACAAAGCCAATCATGAGGGAGAGTTCCTCAGGAGAAGCCCCAGTAATGGCCATGTCCTCGGGTAGATGCAAGAGCCGGTGAAGCAGGCAGTGGCGTGACAACAACTAACAAATGTATGAAGCAGATCTGCAACCGGAATTAAGGTAATTAACTTGCGGTCTTTCTCTAAGTGTCTCACACGGAAGGACGCTTCACGGATGGGATTTTAAAAGACTGAGCCATGTAATTTCTGGCTGCACATGACCTTTTCTCCTCTCAGGGCTTGATGGCAGTTTCCACCAGTGCTAGTGGGGAGGGGTTCGGTGGGTGGAGAGTGAACAAATGGACAGCTGCATGCTCCCCCGGATCCTGAACCCACCAAAGCCCCTCAGCGCCGTTGTGCTCTGAGGTCAGACAGGTGGGGAGAGTGGCTAGGTGGGGGCAGATGGGTGCTACTGTCCTACCTCCATCTGCAAAGTTTCTGAGCCTGTGTTACCCTAGGAAGCTTTCACCTCTGCACCATGAACCCTCCCTAAAGGTGGGACTTTGAGGGCAGTAGGTGGTTAGGAAGCCATGGCACCTGGTTCTCGAGGGAAGTAGGCATGGCGAACATTGTGGGGGCACCGGGGCTTCTGTCCCAGCCCTGCACAGCTGTTAGAAAAGTACTTGACATTTCCCCTGGCTCTGAAGATGTCTTCTGGCTTGAAGGGTCTAGCTCCCCAGGTGTGGAGGATGGGAAAGGAGACTCTGCAAGGAGGAGCTCAGTTTCCTGACATGGTGCATTTGCAGCAATTTCCACCATCAGAACAACAGTGGATGGCAATCAAGGAAAGCACATGGATATTGTGGAAACCTGGCTCTGCTCAGCCAGGCCTGAAAGGGGTCAGACGTCAGCTGACCCACTGTTGGTTCACTTGCTGAGGTGCAGCCACTGCATTTTCTAGCCTTGACTGCAATATGGCTCCCCAGACCAAGGTAAATGAAACCCATGTGCTGATTAAGGAGATACAAAGGCACCTTTGAAATGTGGGGAAGGGTTCTTTCTTTGCACTGTTACCAAGTCCTGCTCGGCTTTCCCAGCCCAGCAGCTCTCAGTGAGTTAGCGTCAGGTGCGAGACATCATCTCTACCTTTCTGCTGGTTTATAGACCGAGTTACTGAAGGCCAAATCCCCCTTCCTCTTTCAGCCTTCTTCCTCTTCTTGCCTCTTGCCTTCTCACTACTTAACAGTCTCCACCACCGGAGTATCTGAGAGCCTTTCAATCCTTACAGGATATTATCCTCACAATACTCCTGTGTGAGAAGGACGTATACTCCCCAATTTACAGGTGGGGAATTGTAGCACGGGGTAGATTGAATGACTTGCTCAAGGTCACCCAGGAAATCGGTGGCAGATCCTAGGTCTCCCAAATCCCACTCTGGACCATCTTTCCTACACCCTTTTTCTTTCAACCTAACAAAGTCTGTGCTGCTGGTTTCTCCCTAAATTCTGGCCTGGCCTCTGCATTCAGGGAAGGGATTGCTGGTTGCCTTGCACAACCCAGCCAGTGTTAATAAGACATTCTCCATAGAGGAAATAAAATGAGTCAATATACAGAAGCAATTCAATTCTGCAATAGCAAAGTGGTAATTCTGCAAAAGGAAAGAGTGTTTTTGTGTCAAGGATAAGACTTCAACTGTGGCTAAGGAAAGGGGTTCTTCTGACCTGATTATGTCTAACTTCTCTGTGCTAGCTGCCTACATCAGGCTTTCTCTCACACATTTAGCATTCCAAACCCCAAATGAAGTTTGCTTCCGTTTTGAAAAGAAATTAGATCAGTCTAATTCAATGCAACGGGGAAAAAAATGCCGAGCCGCAAATTAAGAAGACAGCTAAATCCGGGAGGGGATGTGATCCTTTGGACCGATACAGAAGTTACAATACATAAATTATTGCGCCTAAAAGCTTCTATAATTTAACTTCTATTTGATTCACCATAAAGTATCACAATGCCCTCTGCATCTCATCGTTTGATTATACATTTGTGCCAAGACACAGCCTATGCTTAAAATAACATTACTGGAATAGAGATGGACAAGAGAATTCATCTGAATGGAAATCAATCTGATTAGAAAAGTAAATTATCTAGAGTATATGAGCAGCATGTTGCAGCTCTGAACTTTAAAAAACTTTGCTGCCCTTTTTGTTTTTTACCATTTTTTTAAAGGACGTGTCACTTCCGGCAATGAATGATGGGTAATTGTCTCAAAATAAATGACCAGGTCTGATCTTCCACTCCTAGTCACCTACACCTGTGCAACATGCCATCAGCTCAGAACGTATTCACATTGATGGGAGTGTTACACATCCACTTTGCAGAGGTGTCAGTGTTTCTACAAGGTGCCAGGCAATGGAGCAGCAGGCTGTAGATATGCCAAATGGCCTGATGCCTTCTGCAGACATGCACCCAAATGGAGATTTTTGTTGACAGTGCTGTTCTGGTCCCCAAAATGACCCCTTGCTCACTGAGCAGATCTGCTCCCAGTGGGTACCAGAGTCAGAGCCGCGGACCTTACTGACTGAAATACTCTTTTAGGGCTAGTTTCCTGGGGGGGGGGGGAGGGGAGGGTTGCAGCAGCTCATTTTAAGGCTGTTACATGGAATTCACAGCCCCGAGTTAGGCACCCTGGTGGTATGATGCATGGAGAGTGTCAGGCGCCTAAAAATGGGATTCATGGAAGCCAGCACACTGAATGGGGAGCCGCCCGAGCTAGCCAGTAGGAAATGCTGGGGCCTAAGCCCCACCCCTCCAACATAGTTAGGTGACTAACTCTGCGCTAGGCGCTGTACACACGCATACTGAGACACACCCCTTGTGCCCCAAAAAGCCTGTGATCCAAAATACATAAGGTAAAGAACCGGTGGGGAAACAGAAACCCAGAGATAGGCAGGTGTTTCATCAGATGGAAGATGACTATCTCCAGTGATCTTAATGGAGCCTAACCCACTAGGGACTGTACTGTTCACTGTGCTTTGCAGGCACCTGCTCCATCAGTAATATTGGCCTAGCTCTTGGAGAACTCTTTGCTAGTCAGCTAGCTAAGGTAGTGTCAGACCAGGGCACATTGTTTCATGTAGGTCCTGCTAATACGGTAGCTAATATTTTTACATTTTTTAATGAGCAGTTGTGGTTATTTTTTAAAGGGGCAATTTAATGCAGAGAACATTTTATAGTTATTGCTATAGCCAGTGTAAAATGGGATTCATTTAGGGTTCTTAACTAGCTGATCCTGTCTGCATAGCTAAGAGACCTGTGATATGAAAGCCCTCTTCTGTCACAGTGCTAATGATGTTATACATTAACATGAAAGGGGTCCCTTCCTGCTTTCCAAGCAGGTGTTGGGCATGACGAGTGATGTATGACTGACATAATCGCCGAGGGCAACGGAACTGACACTTATTTGTGGTACAGGCAACAAGGGAAAGTTTAACTGCAGAAGTGGCACAAGAACAAAGACTCATGCGGAAGATCAAAATGAAATTCCCTGACAGGTCCAAACTCTGCCCTCTGCTTCACCCATGCAGCCAAATGGCTGAATATCAGATTAATCAATGATTGTACAATGTAAGGGGCTTCGTCTACAGGCACTAGTATATACTTCTAGGCAAATAAATAAATAAACAAGGAATCTTCCTTTCAATGTGGCGCAGTTTCTCTAAGGCAGTGGTCTCCAAACTTTTTTGATCGTGCACCCCTATCAGTAAAAAAATTTTGAACACGCACCCCCTGCCGTGCCGGCTCTACCATTTTTGCCAAAGGGAAAAAAAAAGCTGCTTGGACTCCCGTCTGAACTGATGAAGCAAAAAACAAAACAAAAAAAAGCGAGCGCTCCTCCTGCCACGCACCCCCAAGGATCCTCTTGCGCACCCCACTTTGGAGACCACTGCTCTAAGGATTCCCTGCTGGGAAGACACCCTGGGATGAGAATCAAGGTTCTCTTCAGCAGATGAAACCCTGCAGGCCTCTCAAACTTTAGCATTCTTCAAACCCCTTTGTGCTAGGTTAGACGCCTGCTGTCTCCCTGGAAGTCAATGGAGCTTGTCTGTCTACATCAGCTGAGGTTCTGGTGTGTGTGTCCCTGATGTTGCTCAGGGCGAGAGGAGGAGAGAAGCAGTAATGCATTGTCAGGATGAAATCGCTGGGAAGAAAACTATAAAATGCAAAATAATCCAACGCACTAAAGGAATAAGCCTGGAGTGGAGTTTTTCCTGTGCAGCAAAGCAAATTGTGCATGCCATGCAGGGAAATTGAAGCATTTTCAAGTACTGCCCTATGCCAGTGGCACTGCCATTTCACTGGCATCTCTGGGCAGAGGAAATCCCCTAAAGCCAGTGGAAATACATGGGTGCAAAACTGTTGTTTTATCTGGTGGGGCAGCAAGATCAGGCTAAGCAGGCCTCATTGGAGGCCAGGTCAGGTCACACGTGGTTCTGTGTTGGACTAATTAGCTGTGGGATTGGAGAACTACCCTCCCTTGCCTGTCCAGCCTCTTTCTTCTGAGCTTCCAGGACTGTCTCAAGCACTGCCTGAGAATGTATGGATCCCCTCGCAGCTTCTGCCAGCTTTTTGGCTGGCAAGGCACTTAACACGTAAGGCTAATCACAGGAATTACCGGTGTCTCTCTGTGAGTCATGCTGCCAGTTTCCCTCAGTCCCCGAGTGTCATTGAGCCGCATTCCCATGCTGGAAATCTGGGTTCGAATCCTGGGTCCAGATTTCTCTCGCTGCCTGAGCTGAGCGGGCGGAGGAAGGCAGCTTGTGAGGAGAGGGAGGCGGTGTCATGCCCTGCTCAATAGCGGCCCCTCTGGGCAGCCGAGGCGCAGCATCCTCAGCTAGGAAGATGGCGGTGGTGTGTGGCAAGGTGGCCCAGTTGGGAGTGGTGGTTAGTCCAGGCCCAGTTGGGAGTGGTGGTTAGTCCATGGGGCGCTGATGCGCTCAGTTGGGCCTGCTGTCACTTTCACTAGCTCATCTGGCCTGCTAAGCACCAGTCTGGGATGTTGGGCTGGGCCCTGAAATCAGGGTCATTCCCCCTTTTCAGTCACAACATGGTTAACCCCAGCTGTAGGCGGAGTAGGCAAAGAGGGATAAATCAGACTTTGACGAGGATGCAGAAGATGCCCCAGTGAGAAATGAGCTCACACAGGCTTGAGAAACCAAGTCATCTGGCTGCATGGTTGATGTATGTGCTGAGCAGAAGGAGAACAGGGCTGAGACATCATGTGGAAGTGGGTGAGTTGAGAGGCCTGGGGCTGAACTTCCAGCATACGCCGCTATCCTATGAAAATTAACCTTGGGCTTGAATACAGGCTGTGTGTTACATCGATAGCAGCTGATTATTAAAAGTGTGTTTATTCCGTGTCAGTTATCATGTAATAAGATGGTCGAGTTGCACGGTTTGCTGAGCTGCAGTATATTTTATAAATGATCAATTGGTGTTTAAATCCCATGTGATAACTGTCTTATTAAATCTAAATTTAATGTGTATTTGGGAAACCCTAATTTAAAGTGTTTCTGCAGGCACCAGCTGGTGTGCTTTCTAAATACAAATGCAATAACATAATTCAGAATTACATCATAAAAGTAAGTTATAAGAGATTAAAATGCACAACTATGTTCTTCAGTCAAGGCAGCTTTTATGTTGTTTCTCCTTATCCAGACACAAATCAGAGCAGAAGCATCTCGTCCCTGATTAAGTGATTTTCCTGATACACTGGGGGGATTTTTTTAATGGCAAACAGGCATTCACTACAAGGAAGTTATAACAGATCAAAAATAGGCAGTTGTTCCTTCTTTGATGTGCTGTGAGAGACAAGTTAAAGCCTTAAAACATCCCTGGAATTATTTTTGCACTCATTGAACTTTGATTGCATAGTGGTACTGTAAGTACTTTAATGAACTAGTTAGTGTATGTATGTGCTCATCACTGCTCCACCATGTGCCATAGGCACTATACTACTAACAGTCGGTGCAGATTCTCCTTAGGTCAGGCGGGAGGGGCCTTGGCTTTTGGAGTAGGAGGAACTGCAGAATATAATAATATTATATAAGAAGTTCCGGGGTGGCAATGGAATTGTTATAATGCTGTTCCAACCTCACGTCAGTTTGACTTTGTATTCACACTGGAATCCAATTTTCTAAATTTGCCTGCAGAAAAACAGTCCTGCGCTTAGGTCCCCTCCTTTCCTCGCCGCGGGATGCACAGTATTTCGGGACAACTATGGGAGTTGGCTGCGTTTCAGTGAGGGGTGAAGAGTGCCCAATAATATGACACGTTAGATCATCTTCCATCCCAAAGCATTTTGAAACTACCAGTGTAAGTGTAGATATTGCGATTGCATCCGCCTAGACGATCAAGTTAAGCATGTCAGTCTAAACGTCTTACTCATTCGATAGCCGAGGGAAGGGCATTGTGCAGGTCCGTGAGAGAGCCAGGCTGCGCTCGCAGATGGGTGCAGCCAGCAGATATGCTGCCTACATCTTCCTACAGGCCACAGCAGCAAAGGGGAGTCAGGAAAGCCCCATTTACAGTCATTAGCCACACATCTGATCACTCCACAGCTGAAGTGATTGAGCTTTCCCCACAGATGGCGCGGAAGGTCAAATCCAGGGGGCTAGACTGTTGGATCTGTCACAAGACAGGCACCGGTTAAGAAGCTTGTTCTTGCCACCTCATTTGCCACCTGGAGCGTAAGTGATTCTTTGTTAAGGAAAATCTTCAACGCTAGCCAAAATGTCAGTTCCACAGTCATTTACCCAGGGAACCTACAGACAAGCCGTTGTCCCATTATGGCCAGCTCAAAGCTGGGGAATTAGAGGAATAGGTGTGACAATGGTACGCACCAGACCAACTTTTCTTTAAAACCCACTCAAATATAAAATATACTTAAGTGCATCAATGGTCTTTTATAGTTGCAATAAATCTAATATCTTTACAAAGACCAGTATTTTCTCTCTACATTGAATGAAACATGAGATTCCTTAATAGAGAGGGAAATTAAAATCTAGTTTTATTGCAGTTCCTGTAACTGGTATCTAAGCTATTAATAATCAATCCATTCTTGCTTAAAAGCTAGCATTTATCATGCCAGCTAAGACGAGCTGATGGGCACTGGGGGGGAAGCACAATTGTCTGCAATTACACTTTGAAAAATGTGATCTGTGCTACTGACCACCCGGGATAAATGATGAGAGTTTTTTCAAGGGGGAGGTTTGGATTTTTTTCTTTTCCTATAGATCGTTTAGATGCCCAGCTAATCAATACAAACATTTGCCGTGAAGGCGCTACCAAACAATGGGTCTGTCCCCAGGAAAAAGATGGATGCCCATTTGAGCTGCGCGGCTGAATAGCACTCACTGAGTTTTATCTTCGGTAAACAGAAGTTAGGGCGGTTGTTTTTTTTAAGGAAAGAGTTGTAGCTCTTGCAAGATGCCTCAGCTGGAGATTACAATGAGTCCCCTCTCCTGAAAGGGTGTCCACAGAAAGCGTGCTTAGAAGCCAGCATTTCCTACGCTTTAGATTCTATTCACAACAGCAGATAAAAGCTCTCCAAGCAACCTGTCCAGCTCAGGAGATTCTGAGCGCTGAGTTCATAGATTGTGTTAACTTGGCTGCTGGTAAGCTATGTGCCTGGAGTGGGGCATAGTGCAGCAGGAGTCTACCCAGCTGGGCTGCATTAGGGCTTTTCCTTTTCTGTTCCCACGTGAGTTTGACGCTTGTGGATGTGGGGAACTAAGCTAGAGCCAGATGTTTCCCAGCCAGATGCTCTGAAACTTTCCCCTGCAACTCTACCAACGAGTTTCACTCCTGGGTCCTGCTATTCCAGTCCTTGGCCCCCAGGCAGCGCTGCCAATGCATTGCCCCAGGCCCAGCCTGCAGCACATCCTCCTATTCCTATTTGGGAAACCATGCAGCACTGCCAAAACACCTCCAGCCTGACCCACAGCACCCTAGGGTGTTTCCTCCCCAGCCCCCCGCACACATGGGCAATTTACTAGCATCCTGACCTGCAACTGCCCAGCCTTTGCACTTGGGTCTCACTCTGCCTGTGTAGCTCTGTCCTGATCTCCAGCAGCCCCTGACATCTGATCTGAGCGCTGGGCCCTGTACACAGCTTTTCTAATGCACTTCGTTCCTGACTTGCTGCAAGCATCCCTGTGCCAGTGCAGATTCTGTGATGTGGCCAGGACTCTATCATGGATCGAAATATGACCACTGCGCTCTTTGTCCCGTGTGAGCATAGGCTGGATTTGAGCGCTGGTTTCTAGTGGTGAAAAGCAACTCTATTAGAACCACTGCACGCTCTAATGGCCACATGATCTCCTACAGCAAGAAGGAAAGACACCCACAGATATATGTGTTAAACGGTCTCATGTACAACCCTTCTGTAAGGTCAGTATTATCAGCACTATTTAACAGATGGAGAAACTGAGGCAAAGAAAAGGGAAGTGACATGCTCAAATGCAACAGAAGGAGTCAGTGTCTGATAGGGTGACCAGACAGCAAGTGTAAAAAATCGGGACGGGTTGGGGGGTAATAGGCGCCTATATGAGAAAAATTGGGACTGTCCCTAAAAAATCGGGACATCTGGTCACCCTAGTGTCAGAACCAGGATTGGAACTTAGGAGTCCCTGGTACATGATCTCTGGTCACTAGCCTGCATCCTTCACAGCTGTTGGCTTCAGAAAGCACCGTGTTGCGTTTCACTAAAGGCTCTGGCTGCACGTAGATATTAATGTGCATGAAAGTGTGGAATTAATTCTGCAGGCATCACTGCTGCACTGTGTAAGGTGAATGAGCTAACCATGGGAAATAGGTACCCAGAGGCCCTGATCAACACAAGGGTCCTGCCTAAGCAATAAATACCTTCTTGCAGGGCTTAGATATGGGGCACTTGACGTGTGCGTCCCATGAGCACCCTCCAAAATGAGGCAGAATCTCTCCCCTTCACCGCTTCATGCAAGCGAGCCTGGGCACTGCTCACTTATGTTTCCAGCCATGGAGCTCTCAGCCGAAAGCTGTCTGCAGCACTCTGTAAACACCCACAGATCCGCGCAGCGTCAGCACTTTCTGCCAAGATCCTCTAATCCTTCGACAGCTTTCTTTGCAGCGTGGCAGGCGTGAGCTGCTGGAGCCAGACTAGCACCAACACGGGCTCCTGATTCTTCTGGCAGCGATGAACAGTGCAGAGATCAGGCTGGCTGGAAGAATGGTTGGGGCGGGGGGGGAAGGGGTGTTTACTGGGGAGACTAATCCCTCCCACCCACTCACGCCCTTCAGGAATCCTGTGCAAGGTCACGAATGCAGATGGGTTTGAAGTCCTGGTACTGGGTCACTTGCTAAGCTGGGCCAACCAGAAAGAAGCTGCATGTCCCAGGAATGAGCGAGGAACCAGACTCTGGGCAGGTGCCACGCTGCCCGCTGGAGAGTTCATTTGGCTTAAGGAGGAAGAAGCACACAGAAGACCCAGTGCATTGTGGCCCAGTGGAGTTAGTTCTCTGAGGGTCTGTAACTCTAGGCTGTGTAAGTCCCTGGCCTCCCAGTCCTTTGCTGTCTGTGCTGCTTACTCCCACAGCCAGCATCAAACCAGCAGGGCCAGGGCTAAGTGCTTCCCCTTCCACCTCTCCCTACTTCTATCCAACACTCCCGCTCAGCAGCCTACCCCTCTCTGCGCTGTCTTCTCCTCATTTCTGCCCAGGCATGTGTAACAAGGAGATGCAGATGGCCCATGTTGGGAGCAAGCTTTGGAACTGGACTGTCCATGAGTGCCCATGAAATCCTTGTGCTAAGGCATAAGAACATAAGAACGGCCATACTGGGTCAGACCAAAGATCCATCTAGCCCAGTATCCTGTCTGCCGACAGCGGCCAATGCCAGGTGCTCCAGAGGGAATGAACAGAACAGGTAATCATCAAGTGATCTATCGCCTGTCGCTCATTCCCAGCTTCTGGCAAACAGAGGCTAGGGACACCATCCATGTCCATCCTGGCTAATAGCCATTGATGGACCTATCCTCCATGAAAGTATCTAGTTCTTTTTTGAACCCTGTTATAGCCTTGGCCTTCACAACATCCTCTGGCAAAGAGTTCCACAGGTTGACTGTGCATTGTGTGAAAAAATACTTCCTTTTGTTTGTTTTAAACATTACATTTCAGTTGATGACCCCTAGTTCTTGTATTATGAGGAGGAGTAAACAACACTTCCTTATTTACTTTCTCCACACCAGTCATGATTTTATAGACCTCTATCATATCCCCCCTTAGTCATTTCTTTTCCAAGCTGAAAAATCCTAGACTTATTAATATCTCCTCATATGGCAGCCGTTCCATACCCCTATTAATTTTTGTTGGCCTTTTCCGAACCTTTTCCAATTCCAATATATCTTTTTTGAGATTGGGCAACCACATCTGCATACTATGGATTTATATAGAGGCATTATGATATTTTCTGTCTTATTATCTATCCCTTTCTTAATGATTCCCAACGTTCTCTTCACTTTTTTGACTGCCACTGCACATCGCGTGGATGTTTTCAGAGAACTATCCACAACTATCCATCTCTTTCTTGAGTGGGAACAGCTAATTTAGATCCCATCATTTTATATGTATAGTTGAGATTATGTTTTCCAATGTGCATTACTTTGCATTTATCAACATTGAATTTCATCTGCCATTTTGTTGCCCAATCACCCAGTTTTGAGAGATCCTTTTGTAGCTCTTCGCAGTCTGCTTGGGACTTAACTATCTTGAGTAGTTTTGTATTAGCTGCAAATTTTGCCACCTCACTCTTTACCCCTTTTTCCAGATCATTTATGGATACGTTGAACAGGACTCGTCCCAGTACAGACCCCTGGTGGACACCACTATTTATCTCTCTCCATTCGGAAAACTGAGCATTTATTCCTACCTTTTGTTTCCTATCTTTTAACCAATCACCAACCCATGAGAGGACCTTCCTTCTTATCCCATGACAGCTTACTTTGCTTAAGAGCCTTTGGTGAGGGACCTTGTCAAAGGCTTTCTGAAAATCTAAGTACACTGTATCCACTGGATCCCCCTTATCCACATGCTTGTTGACCCCCTCAGAGAATTCTAGTAGATTGGTGAGGTATGATTTCCGTTTACAAAAAACATGTTGACTCTTCCCCAACAAATTATGTTCATCTATGTGTCTGACAATTTTGTTCTTTACTATAGTTTCAGCAAGTTTGCCCGGTACTGAAGTCAGGCTTACCGGCCTGTAATTGCCAGGATCACCTCTGGAGCCCTTTTTAAAAATTGGTGTCACATTAGCTAACCTCCCGTCATTTGGTACAGAAGCTGATTTAAATGATAGGTTGCAGATTACAGTTAGTAATTCTGCAATTTCACATTTGAGTTCCTTCAGAACTCTTGGGTGAATGCCATCTGGTCCTGGTGTCTTATTACCATTTAGTTTATCAATTTGTTCCAAAACCTCCTCTAATGACACCTCAATCTGGGACAGTTCCTCAGATTTGTCACCTAAAAAGAATGGCTCAGGTTTGGAGATCTCCCTCACATCCTCCGTCGTGAAGACTGATGCAAAGAATTCATTTAGTTTCTCTGCAATGGCCGTACTGTGCTTGAGTATCTCAATATAATATATGGAGATATACACCTCTCTCATAGAGATGGAAGGTCATCAAGTCCAGCCCCCTGCCTTCACTAGCAGGACCAAGTACTGATTTTGCCCCAGATCCCTAAGTGACCCCCTCAAGGATTGAACTCACAACCCTGGGTTTAGCAGGCCAATGCTCAAAGGACTGAGCTATTCCCCCCTCTTGATCAGCCAGTGGCCCCATTGGTTGTTTAGCAGGCTTCCTGCTTCTGATGTACTTAAAAAAAAATTTTGCTATTACTTTTTGAGTCTTTGGCAGCAGCCCTTTCAGTGTGTCTCCCTAGGTGGTGAGTAGCTGTGCCTAAGATCGCCGCGGGGTATCTTTAAAGGTGTTTGTATGTGGTGCCTGTGACTGGAGACAGAGTGTCAGAAGCTGCCAGCCTGCCAGTGTCGGCTCTGTCTTACTCTTGCGTACTTAGTCCTGATACCATTTATTGGCACCACAATTCTATTGCATGCAGTGGGCCAGATCCACCCTACTGACATGGGGGGGCGGGGATTTGCACCTCTTGCTATCCATAGGGAATGCTACATCAGTGAGAGCATCACCTTGAGGTTCCAGACAGTTTAAAATTTGCTTCAAGCTCCATCAGCATCCTGCTGGTGGAGGCTGCCCTCTAAAACGTCTCATCTCCAGCCCG
The DNA here is from genome assembly GCF_027887155.1 of Malaclemys terrapin pileata. NCBI lineage: Eukaryota > Metazoa > Chordata > Testudines > Emydidae > Malaclemys > Malaclemys terrapin. The sequence goes on along the minus strand of NC_071521.1, from coordinate 5,963,070 downwards.
GCCCCACCTTCTCCCAGCCAGTCTGGGCCCATCCCTCCCAGGCCAGGATGGCTCATGCTGGCCAGATGGTTCATGCTGGCCAGCTGCAGAGGAGATTACACAATACACAACTTAAGCAAATTTACCATCATGAACCAGGGAATGCATCCGTGTCTGCAAATCGCTCACCATATTTGCTGTGTGTCCAGTATCCAGCTGGCAGGTTATGGCACATGCCACTTGCCAAGAGCAAAGAAAACCTCTCCAGCTGCATCACTAAACCCATTAGTGGTCAGAGGCAAAGTGGAATGAAATATTGCATTTTACTGTCTACTTATAACCACACGGGGCAATTTTTCAAGGGGCTGAGGGAGTCTGACTTTAATGCGATAATAGTTCTTCACAAGGAGAGCTCAGAATGTATCACATGGTCACGGGAACCTAAAGGGACGTTTAAAACATAACCTAGGAAGCCACGTTAAGGGAAAGCAGCTGCATAGTACGGGTTTCAGAGTAGCAGCCGTGTTAGTCTGTATCCTCAAAAAGAACAGGAGAACTTGTGGCACCTTAGAGACTAACACATTTATTTGAGCATAAGCTTTCGTGGACTACAGCCCACTTCTTCGGATACATAGAATGGAACATACAGTAAGAAATACAATATATATACATACCGAGAACATGAAAAGGTGGAAGTTGCCATACCAACTCTAAGAGGCTAATTAATTAAGACGAGCTATTATCAGCAGGAGAAATTTTCTTTAATTAATTAGCCTCTTACAGTTGGTTGGGCAACTCCCACCTTTTCATGTTCTCTGTATGTATGTATATTTCTTACTGTATGTTCCATTCTATGCATCCGATGAAGTGGGCTGTAGCCCACAAAAGCTTACGCTCAAATAAATTTGTTAACCTCCACGGTACTATGCAGGAGTACTTGTGGCACCTTGGAGACTAAGTCAGCAAGTTAGATGGGCCACTGTGACTTGCCTTAATAGCATGCGTGCACTTTATTTAAGGGCACTTTCGAAAGCTCCCCCGTATGTGGCGAATGCTCACTTGAGTCCCGCTGAGGTTATAGCGCCCCCTCCTGGAAGGTTCCCATACAGCCTGGGGCAGCAGAGCAGCCACCCTGAGGCGTATCGATCTATCAGACTCACTTCCAGGTACCAGCCAGCTGAGAAGGGCGTCCATACTAGGACTTGAGGTCAATCTATTTATCTGTGGGGTTGTTCTTTCATTTGTCTGAGCAGAGCAGCTCCTCCAGGCTAGAGCGGACCACGCTGGGATTTTATTAGATCCATGTTGCACCATGCGTTTGTTAAAACCATTAAAAACCTGCGGACATCTCCTTAAAGATCCTAGAGTCAATGGGTGAAATCCTGCCCCTGTTGAATTCAATAGCACAACTCCCAATGACTTCAGAAGGGCCAAGATTTTACCCACAGGAAAAGGTGGGACTGGTCCCTTCAGAACATTTCCAGGGCCTAGGTTTGAATAACTCCAGCAAGAGAGATTCTGCTTCTGCTTTGTGAGACTATCCTCGCAGAACGCCTGTATGATAAAACTTGATTATTACATGGCATTTTTCATCCAAAGGATGCAAAGCACTTTACTGAGGTAAGTCCGGATTATTATCTCCTCTTCACAGGTGTGGCAACTGAGGCACAGAGTGGCGTGACTTGCCCAAGGACACATGGTAGGTTAGTGGCAGGGCTGGGACTAGATCCCAGCTCTCCTGATTCCCATTCCAGTGCCCCAACTACTGGACCTCGTGTTCAGTAGCAAGTCTTCTTTGCTCAAATCCATCATGTTACCCTCTAGCTATTCCTTCTGAGCCCACAGTCTACAACTTGGCCTTCCTCTTGAGTTGCAGACTGCTACCATATCCACTCTTAGCTGTCACTTAGCCAGGCAATATATGTTTAGCCTTTCCTCAGCAGGTCTGTATCTGCAAGCTCTTAACTATTATTTTTATCCTAGGTGGGCAGTTATTTAAAATTTTATTAGAAAATGTTTAAAAATAGATGATACAGAGTGTTGAAACTTCAGTTATTAGTCATCGGGGGTAACATACAGAGTAGAGGGGGACGTTAGTATTTTGATATTGGATAGCACATAACAGGTACAGTCTGCAATATCCCCAATGAGGGGGTATAAGGTGGATGAATCAAGGTACTGTCAGCAAGCAGTGAGGGTACATCACTCATACAGGAATTACAGGCAATCATAGGTATAAATAAGTGGGCCGGGTAATGGGGATAGGATGACCGTCATATGATGGAGTTCAGTTCGGTTCAACGGGTTCAGGGGATAAGGTCCAACAGAGGAAGTCTTCAGGTCTCTTCCTCATTGTGGGTGCGTACTACAATCAAAAATCAGAATCATGAGCTCAGCTGGAAAACCCAGAAAAGCCACATGGACAAGAGACTGTAGGTAAGTGTCAGTCTTCCACATATTGCACTGGCCTTGCTGAATTTGAAAATACCATGTTGCTTTTCCTGCTGCATGGCACAAGGATGATGCACACATGATTAACATGATGCTGGTACTTAAATTCGTGCTTATTTTAAAAGCGCCTACAGAATTTTAAAAAAATTAACCCCCTCCCCAAATTCCTTTATCCACTTGTCACACTAAAACTAAACTAAGATACTATCATTCTTGAAAGGCCCCTATTGTATTTACCTGTTATGCATTGATTAATGAGCTTCCAAGTCATTCAGTAATTTGTTTGTACAGGTGTTAGAATGCTTTGTTTATAGCTGACAAAGAAGATCCAAACCCAAGTTTCTGGCTTTAGGTCTATTAGTTTTAATTCTGTATTTTACAGGGGGTAGGAGGAGAGGGGGCTAGGAATTGATTTGCTTGATTTAGTGGTATTAATGAAGCATCTGACCATAGATCTCCGGCAGTGATATTAAACTTGCCGTGATAATTCTCCAGACTCCAAACTTTTCAAATGAGTTTTTTGCCATTTAAAATTAATAATTGTTCTGTCTAGAACAAGGATAATGAAATGCCTGCTCATCCTCATTATCGTCAGCCTTGTGATTTGTTGTTTTCTCTGTAATAAAATTAACCAGTTTAACTAATGGATGCCAAAACTTGATCATTAGAGCTGAGCAAATAATTTGCAACAACGAATTTACCCATTGGCTTTGCCTTTTTTTTTTTATTTGCTTAGGGCTAAATTGAGGCTTAGCCATAAGCCCCAGATAAAGGGCAGCGCAATGTTGTTCTGCTCCAGGACCAGGCCAGGAACCAGATTGTGACTCCAAGAACTCAATGACAGGAGTGTGGATGCTGGTTCCAAAGACTCCGTAGTGCAGCATATGTCACGTCACTACATGGCATGTCCCTCTTCGTGCCTGACCCAACTCCCACTGAAGCCAGTAGAAAGATTCCCATTGACTTTAATAGATGTTGGACCTGGCCCCTCGATTGAAGTCAGTTGCTCACGTCCATTCCGTATACCACTGTCCATCTAGCTTTTTTTTTTTTTTTACACAACACGTAATTCACCTATGGAATTATTATAAAGGATGTTTTCCCCTCCTTACAAGGAGGAAGTTTGTTAAACAAAGTTGCAGCCGGCTGGTTTTACTGTGGCGGGCTGATTGGATGACGGAGGTAAACTGCAAGCACTGTCTCTAATCTAATGGAGGCAAGAGATAGAACAACTCCTAAGACTTCCACATCAATGCCAATATTTAGGAACAAAGTCATATTTCTTAACCACTGTGCTTGCATTTATGTTTGGAGAAGAACCATTCAAAATCTGACAGTGACCTTGGATTGATATCGCACCTTTCAACCAAATAGATTTTCATCCAAAGTCCTTTACAGATGAGGGCCCCGATTCAGCAAAGCACTAAAGCACATGCTTAGCTTTAAGCTTAAAGTCAATGAAGTGTAAGCACATGCTGCTTAAATGCATTGCTGAGTAGGGGCCTGTTTCTCAACCTTTTCGTGCTGGTGACCCACTTTGGACTTAAAAAAAAAATTGTGACCTCCTTATATTAAGACTTGAAAAAATGTTGACCCCCCCCAAACCTTAAATATCATTAAGTAAATTAGGAATAATACTGGCCCATCAGTGTTAATAAACTAATATTTCAAACCTATGCAAATATAGTGAGTAATTGCAGTTCCTATACATTTTTATGTTAGCAGAGATCGTGTCATTAATAGTAGTAGTCTTCCCGCAACCATGTGAGCTCTCTGCTGCTTCCTGTCCAGACAATGTTTGTTGTTTTTCGCTGCTAGCAAATAGTGTGTGTGCATTTTTCTTCTTGCACAATGGATACACTTTTAGAGAGCGCTCAAGCAAGTACTTCCCAGAATGAAGGAGCGAGGAAGGCGAAATGCAGCAAATACGACTGCTGCTATTTAATGGATGGCCTTACAACAATCAAAAATAAACCGTGTTGTGTTGTGTGCCGTGAAGTGCTAAGTGCCGAAAGCATGAAACCTTCGAAATTCATTCGGCATTTGGAAAGGAAACATCCGCAGTTAAAGAACAAGCCTTTTGAGCTCTTTAAGACACATTTGAACAGCTTTAATAGCTGTCGAATACGAATAATGTCAGTGAGAATGCTCTTGAAGCTTCAGATCTCGTGTTGCCCAAACATGTAAGGCACATACAATAACTGAGAATCTCAGACTTCCTGCAGCACTAGAAGATGGTTACATGCATGCTTGGCCAGGAAGAGGCAAATAAGCTTCAAGCTATTCCTTTATCAAATGATACAGTTTTGAGGCGCATGAATGAAATGACTGCTGACGTTCATAAGCAGTTGAAAGCAAAGCTACAAATGGTGTGAATTCCTAGCTGTTCAGTTAGGCTCACCACAGTTCTTCGCTTTCGTTCGATATAATTCAGAAGCTCCAGTTGAGAAAAACATGCTCTTCTGTAAAGCGCGGCCTAGCCACGTGACTGGTGAATGGCTGTTTAACATGTTTATTGAAGCTGCCGAATATTTTGAAATCGATTGGGGAAAATGCATTGCTATCTGCAGGGACCGTGCCAAAGCAAGGACTGGCAAGAACAGCGGGCTTGTTGCAAGATTAGAAACAATTATGCCGCCTGCAATGTGGATCTATTGCTTCTTACATCAGCAAGCACTTGCTGCAAAAGGAATGCCTTCTGGGTTGCGTCAGGTCCTCGATGAGTCTGTAGAATTTGTGAATTACATAAAATGCAGCTTGCCTGTTTGCAGCTTTCTGTGATGAAATGGTGCACTTCATAAAAGTCTTCTCTTGCACACTGAAGTGAGGTGGCTCTCCCGGGGAAAAGTGTTAAGCAGATTTTTTCAATTGGGAGCTGAAAAACTTACGTTCCTACAGTATCAAGGGTCTCCGTTTGTTAAATTGTTCAGCGACCCATCATGGCTTCTTCAGCTGTCTTACTTAGCAGACGTCTTCAGTCATCTGAATGAGTTGAAGATGAGTTTTCAAGGATGACACAAAAACATAACGGTGTTGGGAGACAAAGTGAGAGCCTTTGGAAAGGAGCTTGGAGCCGGGTCAGCTCGGCTTCAAAGTGGAAACTTTGAGTCATTTCCTCCGAATTGCAAGTTCATGAAATTGATTGACAAGAAGGAGAAACAATTAAAAACCATTATGATTGAACATATATTTGAACTTAAAAAGCAGCTCCGGGATTACTTCCTGCCTGACAACGAAGAATTGGGCAAGAGGTAGCTAATTAATCTGTTCAACAAAAGAGTAGTCGAGTTTGCCGAGTTTACAGGAAGCCTGCAAGATAAACTGACCGAGCTTTCATCTGATAAAACGCTTCAGTGTTCATTTCGTTCAGAAGGCAGGTGCACATTTTGGATGGCACAGAAGCATTAGTATCCTGAAGCTTTGACAGTTTTGATCCCCTTCACAACTTATGGGATTCTCAGAGATGGTTGCAATGAAATACGTTCTCTGTGGAGAGTAACCCGCTGCTGAGTGTTTCTTCAATTCAATCCAACATTAACAAAAATTAGTTGGTACAAAACAAGCACAAGTGTCTCATTGAAGGACTCTGTATGACTCGTAATTTGTAAAAAGTGAACCCATAGTTTGTTTCTGTGTAAAAATAAACTTTGATCTGGCACACTGATATGCCTCACTTGTGACACCCCCCCCAAACCCGTCTCACGACCCCCCAACACCCAGGTTGAGAGACACTAGCCCTAATCCAAAAATCATTGAAACAATAGAAAAATTCCTATGCACTTCAGTGATCTCTGGATCAGTCCGTATGGGTCAGTGGGACTCCATGTGGGGGTAAAGGTCTGCATGCGTGTATCTACTATAGCATCAGATCCCATATATCTAAGTCTCTATCTACAGAGATTACTGCAGTGTTAACAAGCAGGCAATAAAGATGGGTATCCTGCAAATCCATTATTGTTCCTCATGATAGTGTTTCACATCTTCATACCCACTCATCCTTGCATATTATTTGCTGCTGTTATCAACATGAATGAACTCTCGAGCCATTACAGCTATAATTAGCACGGTACATGCCAACCGGCCGCGTGTAATAGAATACGCCGCACTAGCTGGGGACTGCACAGCAATTACAGCATTGCAAAGCCCAGCACTTTCTGCTCACTGGGGGTTGTATTGTTTTCAGTTAATGTTTAAAAAGTGCTTTGCCAATGAAAAGTGCTCTCGGTCAGATCCTGACACCCTTACATGGAGAAGCATTTGAATCCCCAAGCAGATCTGTTCACTTCAGTGGGACAACTGGTGAACTAAGGTTCTAATCACCAGGAGCAATGGTAAAGTATCACAATCGACACCTGTATAAGTGCTAATTTATTATTATTTTAACCATTACTATCCAGATAGTCAAACTCAGGCTTGAGAGAGGAAGGACAGTCCAGCGGTTAGGGCGCTAGCCAGGGACTTGGGATACCCTGGTTTAATTCCCTGCTCTGCCACAGACTCTCTGTGTGACCGTGAGCAAGCCACTTAGACGCTCCATGCCTCAGTTTCCCACCTGTAAACTGCAGATAATAGCACTGCCCACCTCACAGCGGTGTTGTGAGGATAAATACATTAAAGATTGAGCAGTGCTCAGATATTCCAGTGATGAGGACCAGATAAATATCTAAGATAGACAGGTTTCATGGATGAATTCATCCTTGCTGTAACTCCATCAAATTCAACAGAGTTACAGCAGAGACGAATTTGGTGCCTTTGATCTAGAAAGTGTTTAAACTTGCTTAACTACCCCCTAGAGTGTAAACACCTCCACTGCACACTGCAGAGCCCTGTTGCATGGTCTCTGTGTGGGTATTTTCATTGAGGTCAAGAGGGTCTCCTTGAGCAGAGTGAGCATGGAATATGCATTAGGAATCAGCGCTGTGAACTGGAGAGGAGAAATGTGTCTGTAATGAAGATTTGAAAGTATAAAATCATGGAGTAAATTGTCCAAAGGGGAGGGTCACCCTTCAGCATTCTGTTTATCACACTAACATCCTCACACTGAGAACTGTACGGCAGATCTCCTGTGCACCAGGAGAGAGAAGCATTCTGCTAGATTTAAGAGTTCCTAGCTTTTCATAGCATGCAGCAATTAGAAGGAAGGAGAGATTAAATTAGCACTCCTGAATCACTCTCACTGGATATGATTGAACTAAATAAGATTAGTGAAATAATTCTATCCACTTTAGGGTTCTGTGGTTACTCTTCGTTCATGCACAGTGTACTAAAAACAGGGGACATATTTTATACTTATCCACCAAAAATCCCTGGCGTAACTCACTGATTTCAGTGGAGTTACCCTAAGGATGAATTTGTCCCACTTATGACCTGGCATCAATCAGCATGGGCTTTCATAGGGCCAGCAAAAGACACCTCCTTAATCTGTGGACTGTCCCTCTGCCAACTCTCAATGTCATGTGCAAGCAATGAAGGTGCAAGTGCTCTTCAAAAAATTATCTGAAGGATTATTATATTGTGAAGTGTAAGGCTTCTAAAGACAGGGTCACTGCCATTCACCCCCAGGTAGAACCTATATCCTCCTAGCATCACATCCTCCACAGAGATGAATAAGCAACATATTGTTAAACTTTGGTAAAAAGAACAGGAGTACTTGTGGCACCTTAGAGACTAACAAATTTATTAGAGCATAAGCTTTCGTGGACTACAGCCCACTTCTTTGGATGCATATAGAGCGGAACATATATTGAGTGCCGTGTGTGCATTGGCCGGGCCGGACAGTCTCTGCATGGGGAAGTTGATGGATGCGGGTCTGACATCGGGAATCGGGATACTCGGGGACCAGTGGGAGGGCACTTTAGCCTGTCTGGTCGTTCAGTGACAGACCTGCGGGTGGCTATATTGCGGCAGAAGAGCTTCGGGGGCAGACTCCAACGAGAGACTGCTGGGCTGGAATTGATGTGCAGACTAGACACAATCGGCTCCAGATTGAATGGGGACTGGGAATGGCTGAGCCATTACAAACATTGACTCTATCTCCCCTTGTAAGTATTCTCACACTTCTTATCAAACTGTCTGTACTGGGCTATCTTGATTATCACTTCAAAAGTTTTTTTTCTCCTAATTAATTGGCCTCTCAGAGTTGGTGAGACAACTCCCACCTGTTTATGCTCTCTGTATGTGTGTATATATATCTCCTCAATATATGTTCCATTCTATATGCATCCGAAGAAGTGGGCTGTAGTCCACAAAAGCTTATGCTCTAATAAATTTGTTAGTCTCTAAGGTGCCACAAGTACTCCTGTTCTTTTTGCGGATACAGACTAACACGGCTGCTACTCTTAAACTTTGGTGTGTCTCAGTTACAGATGATGTTCTTCTGCTTAGCAATTAATTAGCTCTGATGATTCTCTGAGCAATCGGTGCTGCTGTTCACTTCTCTTTCTTGACGATTTTTGCAAGCAGTCCTGCAACCAGCCAACCTCTGGTTTCCCTTTGAATTGCATCATGAATTTTGCATTGCGTCTGACACTTCAGTCAGGAAGACTGACATAAGGAAGGAAAACCTAGCCCACACTGATCAAAATGGCAGAAATTAACCAGTGGAGCAACATGCCCTAGGCACTGTCACTGAACAGGACTGAGATACCTACAGCACAGCCAGATAATGTTTTCCAGTAGCAAACTCCTGGGTAAATAAAGAAAAACTTAGCAAGAGAACTTTTTAAAAAGGCCACAGGTAAAACACAATTGGTTTATGGAAACTATCTTGTATGTTTCAAAGTTTTTCGAAATTTCACCTGCTGGGCCTGACTTTTCCTGCAGTACCAGGGTGTAATCTGTACTTGACTTCATCTGAGTTAGTCCTGATTTGTGCCCGTTTAAATGAATCCATCAGTGAATCACTATGAATATGAAGCAAGGGCTGTAGATTTAGTTTTGTATCTTTCAAGAGTTGCCCTAGGGTATCTTTGATGAAGTGTTACCAGATGAGTAACCAAAGTTAGCAAGTCACTTCCTCACTTTTCTTGAGATACTTAAATTTTAAAAATTTATAATTCTATGTATTTAATTATTTTATATATAATTTCTAAGCAAAGAGATTCCCTAAAAGGACTTTTCACACATGAGGAGCATGAGATCAGTTGCTCATCAGCTCACCCTTTGTAGGGTTATCAATAGATTAGGAATGCTCACGAAAAGTGACAATTACTCTTAAATAAACTCCAAAAGACGATATGTAAATACTCTAAACTTGGCAAATATCTAGGGGAGGGGGACATTCAAATAATGAGCTAACAAAAGAAATTTGGTCCGGCACAATCTTTTAACAGGAATGGACTTTAAACTTATGGTTATTAGCACTGTTTCATTGTATAAGCAGTTAAAGAAGCTTCAGAAGGTGATGCAATTAATTTTTAAGTTTATATTACACATTAGAACACAAGGGGCCATTAACAAGGCAGTGATATTAAATTTAATGTACTCGGAAAATTGGACAGTGTGTCTGTCCCTACTGAGTATATTCCCAGGTGGCAGATAGGGGAAATAACGATAGAGGTATATCTCATCATGTCAAACAGGCGTAATGGCCATTAGTCTATGTTTGAGGGACAGGCGAACATAACTTTGTAGGGAAGATATTAGTCAGCCACGAACAGTAGGTGCACATATGGGAAATTGTTAAAATACCATCAGATGGATGAGAATTCCCAGGCACCATAAAAAATAGAAGGTGGAGCAATGGGCCAATTGCATCATTGGACAACCATGCAAGGAGAGGAAAGTAAGAGATACAAAGACATCCCACTGAAATACTGAATTCTCCTCGGGTGGTGCCTTCACTAATTGGAAAAAAGAGGCGTTCTCACCTCCTGTTAACTAACACGAGGTAAAGCCCTAATAATGACAAGGCAGTTTGTAGCTTTCACAAGTGGAAACAGGTGGAGGTAAAGACTATGGGGGACCCTGGGTTTACTTCAGTCTGCCAACTCATGGTAAATTCCAACTGCCTTGTCTTCACTTGGATTTTATGTTGTGTTAGTTACCATATGTTAACTAATATGAGCTAAGAACACAGCTTTTTTCTCGGTGAAGACAAGGCCCTAATCATGTAATGAGACTTCAGGTCTGAAGCAGACAAGAACAAAAGATACATGGTTGTGAGTGGGCTTGTTAGAATAGCGGGAGGATCAACAGGGAGCAGAAGGACTGAGGTAATCTCCTGCAAGAAGACAGAAAGCAGAACATGGAGATGCAGAAGATCTCATGCTGAAATAATCCTGGTAGCTTTCTGACTGCTGCTACTTATTCTGGCACTTGTGCTAGAAACCACCTCCCTTAAGTAAACCCCCTGGCTTTAAATACAGCACCCTAAAATGTTCTCTGTGCTCCCCAATGTTTGATCATTAAACACCAACTCAACCAAGCAACACATTTTTTCCCCTGATCCCTTGTTTGAGTGATGGTTGCAGACAACTTTTGCTGCGTTGAACAAGTAGGTTCATTGATCAGTTAGTTCAGCCCTGCATGGGATCAAGGGGAGGTGGGAAGCAGGATCCAGTCAAATCGAACAGTTGAGACGTGAAACCACCCATCCATGAGATGAAAGGTAACTTGGAAAGTCCTTTGAAATGCAGACCAGAAGGGTGGTCTCGTGTAGACCAATGGCTGTGAGCAGAGTATTGGAGGAAGTGTAGCAGGATTATGGAAAAGACAATATTTAATGAGCTGATATGACAGTGCAATAGTGAGAGATGTGGGGGAGAGAGGGAGAGATTTCTAAAAACACAGCTATGCACGGCTCTTAGGGAAAAGATAAAGGAGGATGTCTGAAAGTAGAGCATCAATATAATTCAGACCCTCCTGAGGGAATATATAGTTACAGAAAGTGAAAGCGGCTGGTAATGAGATAGTGCTGGTCTCCCTCCAGGAAAGTGACAGAACACAACCTGCTGAATGTTGATCCGCATCCGGAGGGGGGTAGCAAGGTTCATTGACTGTCGGGAGCAGGGATCTCAGTCTCAGGTCAGGTGTGGGGAAAGAGATGGAAGGTGTTGGCCATGCAAGCAGAAAGGAAAAGGCTGTAAAGGTGTCACGGAAGGCCCCTGGATCAGGTGGGCGGTATGGCTCACATGTGGAGGAGATGGGCATGGCGAGCTGCTGTTCTCCATTCCAGATGTGGGTTCTTTTCCCTGGAACTGAATGCATATATGGCCATAAGAATCTTCCTCCGCAGACAGTTTGCGCAGAACTCTGGAGAACAATGGGAGCTCCAGAATGTAGCCCCGGACTTGCTAATCATTTTGCGATCATTGCAGAGGGGACATGTTCGCCAACTGCTCTACAAACATTTGTTGCACTAGTGCTTGCAAACCTGCAAGACGAGGTGGACTCTGTCAACCAAAGGGAAGGGGTGACTCCAGTGCCTAGAGTACCATAGAGACAAGTGTAATCACTCAGAACTGGAGTGGTGCGGGAGCCAGTGCCCTGGAGTTTCCCACGGGTGCTTTTTTCAAGGGGATGAAAAATCTCTCTTTGCCTCAGGCCACTTTGTAGTTCTCACACAGGTAGATGAAAGTGTTGAACTCAGGGATGGCCAGCCAAATTCTATGTTTGCTCACACTCATGTAAATCCTGAGTAACTCCGTGGGTATCAACTGAGGTACTCCAGATTCGCAAGGGAGTGGGAATGACAATGGAATCTGGCCTTGAGACTCCACAGTTCCGTGCCCCCATCTAGAAGGCTAACAGGTGACATTGTGTTAAGGGGAATAATGACAAGAACCAAACTTCTCAGCCCCAAGTCTGCACCACAGCAAACGAGATTCAGATGAATATAAGGAGAGTCTGAAGTGTCTCCTACCTATAACTTTAAATTAAAAAAGCAATGTACTGTTTATTGGTTCTTCCAAGTGTCTCTGGAGTGGCAGCTCATAAAGATCATATTATAGTAGAAGCCATTATGCAAAGAGTTTACTATATATACATTTCTAAATGCTTCAGCAAACAGCAGCCTACTTACAAGCAGAGAAGGATAACTGGTTCGTTTGGGGTAACAAATGATCCTTGATTTGATTTTAAATGCAATGACAGCAAAATGTATTTCTTATTTAATCACTTTCCTGAGCTGTTGAGGATGCGATGGTATTAAACTGCACAATGCAGTATATGACTACTGAATCAGTTGAAATAGGCATAAGAATATATTATGTTTATAGGGTAGAAAAAGATTGTACGGCAATGCATATAACGAAAATGGGTATTTTTGTCATTTATACAGTAGCTTATATCATTATTTCTTCCTGCTTCCAATTTTTTGGTAATAAAAATACAGGGGATGTGATTCTCTTTGCATTACAGACAAACCATCTTGATTCTTTATTAAATATTTTTATTAATCCGAAGTACCACAAAGCTTTTGAACAGATAAATCAGGCTCTGAATAGTCATTTCCCCTCTGCTATGGCTCTATAAAGTGGATTCATTTATGAGTGCGCAATACCAGAAAAGAAGGCTTCCATATTCATGAATATACTCCCCTATGTTCTTTTTTTTTATATCCCTGTGTACTATGCAGAAGTGCTAGGCTAACGAGATAGCTGTTCCCCAAAATAATATAGATCTTGGTAATCTGTTCCATAATCCCGCCCTGGTTTTGGGTCCAGTTTAATTAGGAATTACTGTACAGATATCATTCAAACAGCCCTTACTTTGAGAATGCAGTTGCTTTTTATGGGTTTCCATGGCTGGAAATATTGCTCTGTCTTTCAATGCAGCAATCCCGAGTACTGATGGGAATGAGAAACCTTTGTCTTCTGACTGAACATCAGAGACAGTCTAATCTACATAGCCTTGTGCTGCAAAGGAGCCTTGGTAATGCGGGGCCATGTCCTGCACCGATTTTCACCCCCTCGCTACTTCACCGGAGTAAAGAGGTAAATAAGTCAGCACTGAAACGGCCCTTCAGGGACGTGTTAATGCTGGAGTCATTCCAGTAGGGACTACAGCCCCATTCAGTTCCACCGTGGGCTGTGTTGTACTCAACTGTATATATCATAAGCAGAAAGGGGGATAATAAAGGGTCCCTCATCATCTGGAAGGATGTTTTCTTCAGGCTGCTGGTCCCATCTCTATAGCCCTGCCCCATGGCATGTGGCACACAGGTATTTTAGTAGAGATGACCCAAAGCGTTTGTGCAGGATTCCGAGACGTTGACACAGAGTGGGTGAGTAGGTGCAGTGTGTTTCCAAAGAATCATGTGCAGCGGAGATGGGAAACACTCATGGTGCTCACCCTAAATTCTGCATGTATCACTACTAATTTCCTCCTAAGGGCATTGGACATAGTTTTGGCTATACGGGTCCCTTTAAATACCATGCAGAAGGCAGTTAATCTTACAAACATTACTTAGCATAAAAGAGACTGTGTCTTGGTGGAAGTTTTAGGCTCCACTGTCCTGATCTCATTTCCCTTTCACATTGCCCTCTGCCTTTGCTTGTTCTCACCAGCCACACCTGTGTGGGTTCACTGTATTTCCATGAGTGGCCTCCTAAGTTACAAGACTACCCAGGGTGGGGAGCTGGGCAAAAATTTTTGGATGAATATTTTATGCACTGAAAAATGCTGTTGCAGGTCAACCAAAACTATTCGTGAATCTGGGTTGAATTTCACTGAAGAGTTTCCACTGAAAAAAAATGGGGAAAAGTATTTAAAATGTTTAAAAAACGTTTTGACTTTTCATTTTGAAATGACTTTTCCTTTCAAAACGTAGCTAGATTTTCTTTTAAAAGAACCCAACAAAATAAAGGGTAAATAAACATCTGAAACAAACTGAAAAAAACTCGTTTTGGGTCAAATGAAACATTTTGTTTGACCCCAAATGAATTTGTTTTGGATTGGCCGCAGATTTGAAAAATCAGTGAAAATTCAACCCGCTCTACTAGGGAGTTCTTTCAATGAAAGTTGAACTCAGCAGCACTCAGCCTTTAACAGCTGCTGCGTCATTAGTCATCAAAGAAAGCTGCAGAGAGTCACAAAGTAATTAAACCTATTTAAAATACAGCCAGGTGTGTAAACAAGTTTATTCTATTTTAACAGTTAATACCCAAATTAAATGGACTCAATGAAGGTTACAGTAGAAGCGGTGTTATTTAGGCTCCTTGGGAGACCTGGCATTTTGCAGTCTGGCTCTGTTAATGTTTACACAAACCACTAATCTGTCTGGTTTCTTTTCACTTGCTGTTTTCCCCTGAGGCAGCTGCCATATTGACATCCATGTCAGAAAGACGCAGAACTTATTGGTTTTGCTTCATAACGGGTGCAATGCTCCTTGCTGACTTGTGAAGGTTTCCGCGATCTCTGCACCAAGGGGATTTGAGTTCAACTTACGATTTTAATGCAGCAGCTGACTAACACGTGTTTGCTTTTGAGAAACAAGAATTGCAGAGTTCAGCTAGGGTTACCATATTTTGTGCCTCCAAAAGGAGGACACTCCACGGGGCCCTGGCCCCGCCCCCAGCCCCGCCCCCTCCCCAAAGTCTCCGCCCCCTCCCCTGCTTCCCGCGAACATTTAATTCGCGGGAAGCCTGGGCAGGTAAGGGGCGGTGTGGGGGGAGGAGGTGCGGCCCAGGCTGGCCCCCCGGCGGCTCCAGCCTGGGTCGGCTGCGGCCCTGGGGTGCCGGCCCCGGCCCCCGGCCGACCACCCCCGGCCCGCCCAGCACTGCCAGCCGGCCCCTGGCGGCCCAGCGCACCCCCCGGCTCCCGGCCCCGGCGGTCCAGCGCACCCCCCGGCTCCCGGCCCCGGCGGCCCAGCGCACCCCCCGGCTCCCGGCCCCGCGGCCCAGCGCACCCCCCCGGAGGCCCGGCTCCCGGCCCGACCCCCCGGCTCCCGGCCCCGCGGCCCAACGCACCCCCCCCCGGCGGCCCAGCTCCCGGCCCGACCCCCCGGCTCCCGGCCCCGCGGCCCAACGCACCCCCCCCCCCCGGCGGCCCGGCTCCCGGCCCGACCTCCCGGCCCCGCAGCCCAACGCACCCCCCCGGCGGCCCGGCTCCCGGCCCGACTCCCCGGCTCCCAGCCCCGCGGCCCAACGCACCCCCCCGGCGGCCCGGCTCCCGGCCCGACCTCCCGGCCCCGCTGCCCAGCGCACCCCCCCGGCGGCCCGGCTCCCGGCCCGACTCCCCGGCTCCCGGCCCCGCGGCCCAACGCACCCCCCCGGCGGCCCGGCTCCCGGCCCGACCTCCCGGCCCCGCTGCCCAGCGCACCCCCCCGGCGGCCCGGCTCCCGGCCCCGCGCACCCCCCCGGCGGCCCGGCTCCCGGCCCGACCCCCCGGCTCCCGGCCCCGCTGCCCAGCGCACCCCCCCGGCGGCCCGGCTCCCGGCCCCGCGCACCCCCCCGGCGGCCCGGCTCCCGGCCCGACCCCCTGGCTCCCGGCCCCGCGGCCCAGCGCACCCCCCTGGCGGCCCGGCTCCCGGCCCGACCCCCCGGCCCCGCGCACCCCCTCGGCGGCCCGACCCCGCAGCCCCGGCCCGGCTCCCGGCCCGGCACCGCGCGCCCGGCCCTGCGACCCCGGCCCAGCCCTCCCTCCCGATTTTCCCGGACATGCCCGGCTTTTGGGGGATTTCCCCCCGGACGGGGATTTGAGCCCCCAAAAGCCGGACATGTCCGGGAAAATCCGGACGTATGGTAACCCTAGTTCAGCTAAAGACAGCATTCCTCAGGGAACTCTCGACTGCAGCTGGCGGGATGGCCATCCCCTCTCACCAAGTGTGATAAGCTCAGCCAGTCTAAGGCTTTGTCTACACTGGCACTTCGTCGGCAAAACTTTTGTCATTCAGGGGTGTTAAAAAAACACATGGCGCCGAACAACAAACGTTTTACTGACAAAAAGTGCTCTGCTGCTCATGGGGGGTGGCGGCACTTTTTTGTCGGCAGGAGAGTGCCTTTAGCGGCCTGGCTGTAGCGGCACGGCTGTATCGCTAAAGCCTCGTCGTGTACCATAGCCTAAGACCCCAAAGCTGCACCATGTTACTTATACTGCCTGGGGCCTTTTGCAATGAACCTGAAATTATGCAACATAATTTAGGGTAACAAAGACCGACCCTGGTCGTCGGCGGGTGGGATCAAACCTGGGATCTCTGGAGCTTAGTGCATGAGCCTCTACTGTATGAGCTAAAAGCCAGCTGAGTATTAGCTAAGGTGTAGAGCAGACTCGTTTTTTCTCTCTCTCTCTCTCTAAGTGGTTTCAGTGCCACTAGATGGGACAGAACACCACACCCAGAAGGGATGTGGGTTACATTAGCACCTGGAACTTCATACTTCTCCATATAGAAGAGTGCTGGAAAATATGCTTGTGTGGTGGATTTAGCCATATGACTCTCTTTCTGTTCACTGCACCTTTACATTTCTACTGTCTGCAGAAAGCCATTCAGTTTTTGTACAGCACCTAGCGTAATGGGGTCCCGGTCCATGACTGGTGCTTCTAGGTGCTCCCACAATACAAATTAATTATAATAATATTGTGTTCAGATGCCACCTACTACGGAGGAGTCAGACATGGTGCATTCTCTTACAGAGAACTCCTGTTCACTCTTAATTTGCTTTTCTCTTAACATAAAATAAAGGGGAATATAGAAAAGAAAGCATCTGAATGGCAAAACATAACAGGCCGGCTCCACCGCTGATTTAAACTGGCATCTTTCCACTGATTTTGTTAGAGTTTTGCTGATCTCACACCAGCTGCGGCTCAAAAAGGTGTGTAGAGGTGAAAAGAGCTTGAACGGACTCCAGCTGGTTCAAGTTTGGTGAGAAAGCCCAAAACTAGATGTGCAGCCATATTCTGATAACAGTTGAGAAGCACCATACTCCATGAACGGGTCCATTGATTTCAGTCAGGAGGAAGGTACTAAGAGGCTACATATAGCACAAGATCAAGAACCACTGGTTGAAAATCACTGGGTTTGTTACAGAAATGAAACAGTGCTATGCTATGGTGCATCTTCATGTGTGTTGTGGGATTCAGCCTTCAGCACTGGGGAGATAACTGATAGGCCAGCAAATAAATATACATTCTACCACCATAAAATCACAGCTGTCCCCGGACATGAATTTTTCTCTAGTTTTAGTGCTGGCATAAAGCTAAATTATGATGCTTGTCTGCATTAACACAAATGTTCATCTCCGTCCTCCCCATCAAAAGCACGTCAGCCAATGGTTCTGCTTTATTGGCTGGTGAGACCTAAGAGAATAGAACATGAGGAGGAGAGTTGGATCAACCCATATGTTTTTGAAATCATGGGCGAGAAAAGGTTCTTAGCCATGTAATTGTAGAATGCTACTTTGTCTCTTATAGCCTGGTGTCTCCTGGAAGCATTGGTACCTGTATTTCTACCCGTAATGAATTCCCATCCATTGTATGGGAATACGTATGTCAGCTGTAGCAATGTGAGCATTGTTTATGCTGGATATTTTCCCAAGGCAACATTGTAACCATCCTTGAATACTCATAAGTGGATGAACTGAGCACCATGATGGTTCTGTACATCAGAGGTAAGCATGGCCACCTCCAGCCTAGAGATTCGTTTACAGTCCCTTTCATTCCAAGCTTTCAAAGCGCTCTGAAAACATCCATCAATGGGAGATTCATCTCCCCCATAGAAAGGTGAGTGAGTATCATTATCCCCATTTTACAGATGGGAAAACAGAGGCACAATGAAATTAAGCTCAGATTTTCCAAATTTCCCTCTAACTCTGGTGCCTCAACTCTTGGGGTCCCAACTTGACAGACTGAGGGTCTGATTTGCACAGGTGCCGAGCAGCTCCCACTGACTCAGCAGGAACTGTCGGGGCTCATTCCCTGTTAGTATATAGACGTGTTTGTTAGCTTGAGATAGAATTTGGGGTTTGAGTTTTGATACATTTATATCCTTACTAATATGTGTGAACAAAGACACTGTGTGTTGCTTCTGCCTAACAAGATGGGCTTTATAGCACAATGAGAAGAGATAAGGAAGAGAGTTAGTGTTGCTGGGTATGATGGGAGGTTAATATACGAGTGTGCACCTGAAGACTGCCTCAACTCCTATCTCAAGGCAAGGTCAAGCAACAAGTTGGGAGGTGCAAAGGGGGATGGAGGGGAGGCATAAGAAACACTAGAAAATCAGAGAAAAGGTGACCCTGGTTGGTACATAACCTCACTCCTTACCCCTTCCATGGGGCACGAAGGAGGTGGTACTGAAGCCCCCAGGCTCACAACCCTCCAAAAGGGAACACGACCATAAATTGTAAGGGGAGGTGCCAGGGGCATGCACAACAGGTATGATTATGCCTGCTAAGAAAGAAGAGAGGGACAGGGAAAGCTCTGAGGCGTACTGAGCTATGGACATGCTTGCGATTAACCCCAATAAACCTCACATTGCCTGCACTTCAGACTCTGGTCTTCTGCTTTCTGCCTGCCTGACAAGAACCAAGGGAGGGCGAGGGGAAAGCCATAACGTTCCCCACTGAAATCAGTCCCTGGTTTTCTAAAACAAGTTACACTCCTGGGTTGCTGAAGTTGCGTGCACCGCACTCCAATGGAGGGCAAGTTGTGCAGTCCACTGGGTTTCCACCCATCGAATGGAGAAACTTTTGTCCACCCCTTAAGGGTTCCATATGATTTCCATTGGCAGGTGCAGTTTTGAAGAGACACTCAGCACATTCTTCCCAGTCATTGCTGTTCCTGTCTGGTCTGTGCTGCACAAGGGAGGTGACAGCTGCTTTCAGATATAGCCCTTCCTTCAGCCCTCTCTCAGGGGCTGTAGGGACTCCTTGCTTCTGCTGGGATAGACCCAAGAAAGAATCTAGCCCGCTGCGTGAAAGGCAACAAGAGATCTGTGGATGAAAGATGCTGTTGTTAAGGCAAATTGTTATTAGTGTAAAGTGCTTTCCATTCCTTTTTCAGGACAAAAAAATGCTATTTAAACACCTGCTTGGAAAGGACCAAAAGCATTTTCTACCTTTTCAAAATAACATTCAAGGAAATCGGCAGCTAGCAATTGTAATGGAGATGGATGACAAGGCGTCTGACTTCCCCCAAAGCATTTCAAGCAACGTACTTGAGAAGAATATGAAGTGCTGCTGTTCTCTAAAGATCGCCACACTGTGGCTAAATTATTAATGACTAGGAACGATTTCATATTTAATCTACAGACTATTAATTACACCGCAGAAGAGCAACACACCATCCCGAAAGCCCCTCTCACAAACTGAATAATTTAGTGGTGGCCCATATTTTAACCTGATGTCAAGGAAGACAGTGACACACACCCCTTCCATGAATAAACTGATGGCATTTTGGATGGAGATTAATGTCCCCAAGGTAAATGGTTTTGAGGACTTTAAAGCATTCTCAAGAGCTGGTGGTGCCCAGTTCCCAGGTGAGCTCTGGCTTCAAAACAGCTATTGTCTAACTGGTCTCTTGAAGTGGATCTCAGAGAAGTTCATCAGGAGGCATAGATGGACTCTTGGGTTATCAAGTCATTTCCTCTTGGCCAGCACAGGAGAAGCTCTCCAATGGCAGAGATTGGACCAGCTTTGCTCATATCCGTGGTGCCGGGTTAGTTTATGCCAGCTGGGAATTTAGCCAAGTCTGTTCCTGATGCTGTGTATGAGTCAAGTGATGGACTAGGGAGACTGCGCTGCAGGTTGATTTAGTGAAGGAAAAGACCCAGTGAGTCCAAACCGGGGAGGTAATCCATGTCTCCCTTGCAAAGCCATGACTATCCTCAGTTCCCATGGAAGTCAATGGGGAATTGAGACTGCTCAACATCTTGCAGGAGCTGTTCAGTGTCTAGCAGGGCTCAGGACCATTGCTGGCTGGCAATCAAGGGAGCGGACTGGGTGTGCACTGCCAAGTGGGAACTCTGGATTCAAGTGGCGGCCTTGTGGCTTTGCGCCCCAGACCAGCAGGTCTCTAAATCAGCTGTTCTCATACCGCGGTCCCAGGACATCTTGCTGGTGGTCTGCAGAGAGCTGGTCACATAGTGCTGGCTCTCCTCCTTGCTTCCAGCTCCCGAATTGTACCGATGGGCAGCTAAAAACACGCAAAATACTCCCCCAGCATCGCTTCTCCGCGAGAGCAATGGCTGCCGTCACCACGGGGATGGCACGCAGTCACCAGTGGGAGGGGCGGCGGTCTGAGCTGTCAGTTCTACTAAAAGAAGCAACAGAGGGTCCTGTGGCACCTTTGAGACTAACAGAAGTACTGGGAGCATAAGCTTTCGTGGGTAAGAACCTCACTCCTTCAGATGCAAGTGAAGAAGTGAGGTTCTTACCCACGAAAGCTTATGCTCCCAGTACTTCTGTTAGTCTCAAAGGTGCCACAGGACCCTCTGTTGCTTTTTACAGATTCAGACTAACACGGCTACCCCTCTGATACCAGTTCTACTAACTTATCAAGCCGCTGACTCCTGCTTCCACTCTGCCGATGGCCCTCGTCTGTCTGGGGGGTTGGATCGCCTGGTCGTCCGCTTCTCCCTCCAGCCTCTCTGTGCTCTCTCCCACGCTGCCCCTCTCCATCCCCATCCCTGGTTCTCCAAACCTGTCTTCACTGGCGTGCCCGCAGGTCACTTCTGTCTGGCACCGGTGAGCGGGGCCAGTGGCTCTTCTGTTCATTCTATTGCAGTACCCAGCCTTTCCACCCTGTTTGCCTGATTTGTCCCCCTGTCTGTCAGGTAGATGGGAACACCCTGCAGCCAGGACTGTCTTCTTTGTTCCATGACTGTGCAGCACCCTGATCCTTGACGGGGTTCCTCGGTGCTCCCCCAAATAACAACCTATAGACTAGGCTGCCTAATAAAGACCCACTTGGCCCACACATCATGTTTCCCTCATGGGTTTGACAGCTGCCTGTGACCAGCAGCCTGAGAAGAGACTGCAGCAGGGAGGTGGGGGAAGGGTGCTAAGTATCTCCGGTTGCTGTCAGCTAAAGCGAGAGAGAGAGCAACCCCCTCAGTGATCTGCAGCAGGTCAGCTTGGCAAAGGACCAGCTGCACACGGTGTTCCAGCTGAGCGGAGCTGGATTTATATGCAGAGAGGCTACCGGAGCAGTGGAGAGCCAGGGCGGAGTGTTCACAAGCACTCCCTCAAAACACAGCCTTTGCTCACCTCATCTCAATAGTCGGCATGGGGCTGCTCTTTGGGTCGCCTGAGACGGGCAACGCCAGTCCAGATCCGTGGTGCATTTGCAATAAACAGTGAAACGGGAGGTGTGTAGGGGGGGGGGTTCTGTATTGCTTTGATCTGTGCTGCCCCAGAGCTGGTTCAAGCACCCGTTGGGCATTGCAAAGACCAGGCCTCGCTCTCGCTTACATTGTAGCTCTCAGAACTACAGCCCAATTCCTGAGGTCACAGAGTCAGAAAGTTTAAGGCCAGCTAGATTGAGCTCCTGTATATCACAGGCCACCGCCCCCACCCAGCACCCTCACTCTAAACCCAACAACCAGAGAGAGACCCAAGTATCAGCCCGCAGGAGACTAGCCTGTGACGTGCCACCGGCAGAGAAGAGGAGGAGCTGAGAGGCACCAGGGAGCCTGAGACCCCAGCAATGGCAGGGAAATGATGAAGTGAGAGAGACCCAGATAATCCTGGCGAGTGTCCCCCCACTCTCCCACTGCAGTAGAAGGCGAAAAACCCCCAAGGTCCCTGCCAATCTGACATGGGGGGGAATATTCCTGCCCAACCCACCCAGGGCGATCAGACCCTGCGCTTGTGAGCAAGAGCCAGGCAACCTAGTGCCTGAGAGAGAGAATGCTGAGGGCCATCTCAGAGCTCTGGCCCACCCCACCCAATGGCCCGTTTCCAACCAGGAGTGGGCATCCCTGATGCTTCAGAGGAAGGAGATAAAAAAATCCCTCCCAGAATACACAGCGGGTGGGGGGGGAGAGAGAGCCCTTCCTGACACTGCAGATGGCCAGCTGAAATGCTTACTCAGACCTCACTTTCCTGGTACCCAGTGTGGTGCAGGCCTTTCCTCACAACATCCCTCCTCCCCAAAACAAGAGGCAATGTTTACCCTGCCCCCACACACTCATCCCCTCTCCCTTGGAATACTAGTATCCTCCCTGGCAGCACTGGGAGAAAGGCCTGGTCAGGATGGGATGGAGACCTTATTGCACGAGCTTCCCTACTTCCGCTAGCATCTCTGAACAGCAGCTGTGTGGACTCCCTTCCATCCTCGTCAGCCCAGCCTCAGCAAGGTTGCTGCAGAGCTCCCACGTGCCTCATGCTGGTAAGACCAGAGGGCTGGGCACCCTTTAGGATTGGGCAAATGGGAGTGTTACCTGAGCAAAGGCTTTTGGTGTAATCTGATTGATCTCCTTGTCCAGGCTCTGTGTGTGCTGTGTAAATGCTACAGCTGTTGTTGTTTTTACAGATATTAACTTGTCCGCCGTTAGTGTTAAGCTCGCTGATCACTATTACGGTGATTCTAGGGATGATCATTAAAACCTGCAATGGACTGTTTAATAGTAATGCTTAGAGCATGCAGTTTGCTTCACATTATGGGGAAGTTTAAGCATAAGCCCAATTAAGTCCCTGAATATGCCCAGTTGTGCAAACTACAGGCTCCCCTGGAGTTTGGCATTCTGCTAGCAAGCCACTTCTATCCCGAAGCCAAATTAAAATCCTATTGTGCTGCTGCTGTTCATATTTCATGCTCTTGTTTCCAACAATTAAATTGTGACATTTAGCCAAACTTTATGAGGAAACAAGACCGCCTCCTCTACCAGCTGAGAGGAGAATTCCAGTAATCAACCTCCCTTGTGGCTCCTAGACACTATGGTGATGGTCACAATACCAACTGCCGGTGACTGGATAAGGTAAAATGATGGCGAAGGGGGGTGGGGAGGCTACAGAACAATTGTGAGCTTTTTCTTTTTTGTGTCTTTTTTTTCCCCCCAGATATAAATCATTGCCCCAGATCCTCAGCTGGTGGAAATCAGCGTCATTCTACTGACGTCAATAGAGTGAAGCTCACTTACACCAGGTCAGACTCTAGCCCCAAAGGTATTTTCTCCTGATCTTTCAAAGCAAAAACGTTCATACTAATACTTCGGACTTACATTGCTGGACAAACACTAAGGACCTGGTTCTGCCACCCTTCCTCACCTGGAGAAGGTGCTTACGCCCTGAGCAGCTCACTGATTGCTAATTTGTCCTACCAGCCCCCACAGCCCAAGTTCCTGTGAGCTAGGGTTATTAATCCATTTGGGGGGGGGGTTTCTTTCTCTTTCAGGTGAATTTGATGCTGGTGAAAAATAACAGAATGGCAGCTCTGGAGAGAGAATTCCTCGGTAGCCAAAGACAATGTATACCCTAGGCCGCAGCAGTGCAAGCTATCCCGTGCCACCTTGCTCGGCCTCACTCCTGGCCTGGATGGAGGAAACCCCTAAGTAGGTGAGAGGGGTGTCGCCTCTCTCTGACCCATTGAATCTGTGGCCTCTCTGCTGAGACAGTTGGGCTGGTGGAGCGTGGTGACGTGGATACTCGGCTACAGACAAGGTCTGAAAACCACTAAGCCCATGTCGCTAAGCAGCCACCAGACGGAAATAACTTTTGGTCCCAACCATCCTGTACTGGATGGCAGCTGGCGAGATAGACGGGAAAGTGCTGGTCACAGTCCCCTGTGCTATCCAGACTCCTTTCTAACCCTTGTGTTTCCACATGCAACAGTGAATCTGGGGTGGAAAGATGGGAGTTCAAGCAACATCCTCCAGCACTTTGTATTTCCCCTTTCAAGCCTGACATGTCTGGGGCCTGGATCTGATCTCACTTGCAAGGCAGGAGTAATCCATGGCAGTCAGCAAGATTCATACAGTCATAGAGTTTAAGGCCACAAGGGACCAGGGACGGCTCTAGCTTTTTTGCTGCCCCAAGCACGGCAGGCCGCCAAATTGTTGCCGAATCCACGGGACCGGCGGACCTCCTGCAGGCAAGCCGATGAAGGCTGCCTGACTGCTGCCCTCGCAGGGACCGGCAGGGTGCCCCCCGCGGCTTGCCGCCCCAGGCACGCGCTTGGAGCGCTGGTGCCTGGAACCGCTGCTGCAAGGGACTAACTGACCATTCAGTACTTGGCTACCCTTGCGAGTTACAGCGCAATAAAGCAGCCCCGGGCGCACTAGCTCATTCCCTGTCCACACTGGCAAGGCACATAGAGCGCTCTGACTCCACGGCTACAGCGCAGCTGGTACTCCACCTCGGCGAGTGGAATGACGTTTGCTGCGCCCCCGCTGGAGCGCCGCGGCGCCAGTGTGAACGAGGCGTTGCATTACTGCGCTGTGATCAGCCTCCAGAAACGTCCCATAGTCCCTTTAAGTCAAGTGGCCACTCTTGTCATTGTTGTGAAATCGACTGCAGGAATGATCCTGCTTTGAGCAGGGGGTTGGACTAGATGAACTCCTCCTGAGGTCCCTTCCAACCCTGATATTCTATGATCTAAATGATTTAATGCGGAAATGCTGTTTGAAAGCTCTGTTTTGGAGAAGCCGGCTGCTTATCAGCTCCAAAGAAAAAGCAAACATTTACTGTTTGCTTTGAGTGAGTGAGAGAGAGGCGGGGGTGGGGAGAGGTCTGAACTTACCCCAAAAACCCACTCTCTCTCCCCCCACATACACACAACACACTCCCTGCCACACTCCACCCCACTCCTAC
Organism: Malaclemys terrapin pileata; assembly: GCF_027887155.1. NCBI lineage: Eukaryota > Metazoa > Chordata > Testudines > Emydidae > Malaclemys > Malaclemys terrapin. Next base: position 5,937,955 of record NC_071521.1, on the reverse strand, counting down.
CCCATTTGAAAGGCACGTTGCAGTCACTTGCATGCTGGGATAGCTGCCCATAATGCACCGCTCCCAATGCCGCTGCAAGTGCCGCAAATGTGGCCACACCAGTGCGCAAGCAGCTGTCAGTGTGGACAGACTGCAGCGCTTTCCCTACTGCACTCTCCGAAGGCGGGTTTAACTCACAGCGCTGTACAGCTGCAAGTGTAGCCATGCCCCTAACACCTGCACACTTGTAATTGTAATCAGGTAGTCCCATGCTTCTTCTGATTACATTGAAGCAAGCCTCCTCCAAGCACAAAAAAAAAAAAGTGTTTAGATATGGCACATGGGGTGTCACAGAGGGTCCGGACTCCAAGTCATAGGCTTGCAAAGGCCACCTGATTCCTCTTGCATGTTTTAACTAGATGCCAGCTGTTCTTTAAACAATCTCTTCCTAAGGTAATAAGGCACACTGCTGAAAGGAGCTTCTCTCGGATGAAAAGGGCAGAAATTGATATAAAATGATCTGTATTGCCTGGAATTCTGACTAGATAAAACCAGATTGGGGGAAGGGGGAAAACAAGCTTGTTTAAAAAAGAAATGACTATTTGGTCACTGCTTAAAAGTTGGTACTTAGAAATTCCATGAATTTTAAAATAAAGACATCATGAGATTTGAACATTCTTTGAATACACACAAAGTGCGGTATCTAATACCTTCCTTGCCAATTAAAGAGCTGTGCTGGGAAGCAGAGTATGTTAAGTATTATACTGATAGAGTAGTTAAACAGGATAATAGAACTGTGTTTGTAAGGGTGGGAATCAAGGTATAGAGACCATACATAAACAAGGTCGTTACCAACCATGGTCAGCAGAGAGAGAGAATTTCATGAATATCTCCACAAAAGGTTTCGTATATTTATAACAACCCTGCAAAATGGTTTGGAACACAGTCAGAGGGCTTTCAGAATGATTCCGGGAGTTAAATATCACTGCACAAATATGTTTTACATCACTACAGCCATAAAGCCAGCTTCTAGGGGCTCTGAGCCAAAGTGAGGCTGGAGCCTAGAGTTCTGCACCCCTTCATTGATTAACCAGAACAGGAGATGGCAAACGGTTTTGGGCAGAGCACAATGAAGGCAAATAAAAAAGGGTTTTGAGACAATGGGGTGTAAAAATAATTGTCTAATCATCATGCTGATTCTCTATTTGCATTATGCTAGCACACACAGGTCACTTGTGGCCCCATCGTGCTGAGCACTACACAAAGTCATACAACTGCAGCGGCTTGAAAATTTTCTCAAGGAATGTTTTTCCCTGGGAAAATGCTATTTCATCAAAACCAAATTTTTCCATGGGAATTTCAATGAAATTTCATTTTGGAATAAAAAGTGTTTTGATAAGATTGAAGCAGAACACTTTGACCTCAGTCAAATGGAATACTTATTTTCAAAGGACATTTGTTTGGAAATTAATTTTTTTATATTATTACTTATGATGATGTTGTTTTAAAAAATCCAAACTGGAAAAATAAGGTTTTGATTTTGTTTACATGGATTGACCCCAAATGAGATTTTTTTTTCTAAGATCTTCGTTCGTGAGACATTTTGATTTGGTTTTGGTTCTTGTTCCAGTTTGGAATGGAAACAAATGTTGAACTGTTGGGATGTCCCAGGGGGTAGAAATTCCAAGTTTTGACCAGCTCTAGTCACAACATCTGTAATGAGATCTCAGATACTAGAGATAGGAGCTAGATTCTCAGTGGAGGATTTATATAAGCGGAGGATCTGGATCACAAGAATCTCCCAGAAGGAACCATTCTGATCATCTGGTCCAACCTACTACATTACACAGGCCAGAGAATCTCACCCAGTGGTTCCCTCATCAAGCCCCTAAGATTCTTGATGGATTTTTTTCTGCCTGGGGGCTCCCTGCCTCCTCCATGTGCAAACAGAGCCACAGACTGAAATGAACATGGTTTTTGGGTGTGTGTAAGTTTCAGTCTACTGTTCTCTGGCAGGTGGAGTAGAAAAACAGAGGAAGGAGGGGAGCAAGAGAGGATGGGCAAAGGAACTTCTTCTTTAGCATGTAGGAGAGCAGCAGACAGAGGGATGCAAATGTCAGGAACCTCCATGGCTGGAAATCACATAGAAGGAATGAATTGGTGAGTCCACCCTCTTGATATTACCAAGTAAAGATCAACCGCTAGTGGAAACATGCCCTGCTTCCCAAGCTGAGCTGTAAAGTTAAGAGCAAATGAAATTCATGGCCCTGCCCCATGTTGTAGCTGATGAAGATGACAAGAAAGACAGACTTTTCCAGATGGTTTGAAATGTACATCAAAAATGGAGAAATTAATCTGGGCACTTTCCCCTCATCCATGTGTCTTTAACGGACTAACCTCACAGCCAAATGAGAGGGTTCCTGCAAGACTCAGGACAGATAGAGGGTATAAATAAAGTTCACAGCCAATCAATGGAGGCTGCTGATACCCGAAGGCGGGTAGAATCTCCTTCAGGATAGGGAGCAGACAGGACTCAGCAGGAATGAATAGAGTAGATTCCTTCTTTAGGCTGCTGGGCCCAGGCAGATCCTGTGGTTCTCTCTGGTTCCTTTTGTTACAACACAGGGTCACTGAGAAGTCACATAAGAAACTGCTGACTACATGACAGCAGCATACAAAGATGCTGCTCAGATCCAATGTACCAATGGTAATGCATATGATTCAAAACAGCATAGTCAGAGCAACCCTGCATGCCCCAAGGAGCCACCTCTGCAAGGAATTCAGACTCTGTGTAAAGTAATTGCAAGCGATCACCATCCAAAGCATATTTATTGCTTTAATTTCAATAAATAGGTATTTTGTATTTACGAAAACTTTACTCTGCAACTGCTGCAAAATCTGAAACGAAGCGATACAGAAGCAGTTGGAGCACTATCCATAATAAAATGCTAATTGCAATTCATAAATTATATTGGGCTGCACAGGACCATTGAGGAGCCCTGAATGAAATGTAGTGTTCAATTTATCCTATGCCTGCTGCCAACTTTGCTGCCAGCCTCCTCCGTGTCCCCCTGTGTTATTTTGTCATTTCTGTACTATCACCAATTCATCACAAAGGCAACTGAACCCTCTGATGTCCACCCCCCAGGTGCCTGTGTCCTCGCTACTCTATGACTTCTAAATTAAATTGTCAAAACATATTACGGAGAAAAATATTGTGAAGGGAAAGTTCTTTACCCCTTTATCCCATCCGAGGAGCGAATCTGTTTGATTGGAGGAAGACAAATTTGCTTCATTATCCTTCCCACTAGCATATTTCTTCACTCAAAGCCATCAGGAAAGATATTGCGTGCTGAAGTCTTGAAATAAATGATGATCTTCCTGCAGTAGGTGTGTGTGCCACAGAGACCCTTGGCAATGGATCCCCTGTTCTTGGCAAACAACTTTCACTTCAGACCTGCCAAACTCACTACACCAAACACATATCTTGCTGGGTATTTATCCATAAGGGATATCATGGGAGGTGTCTACAGAAAGCTCATAACTTGTCAAAACTCATAATCATACCAAGATGTATGTACGGGTAATATTTAAGGAACAGTGTGTTTATATTCCCGGTATGTTTTCTGGACTTGGAGTTGATGGTCGTGGCCCAGTCATGCCATGGGGAGTTGTCACTCTGCCCTGTCTGGCCCATGATGCAATATAAGGTTCAATTGCTTAGCCTTTTGCAATACTAACACATTGAATGGGAAACCATCAGAGGCCACGACAAAGAGTCGAAACCACTTAAAGGTAAAATAGGAACATTGCAGCAAGACAGGATTCGCCCTGTTTGTGAATAGAAACAATAAACTGTTTCAGTATCACAGAGTGAGGGGAAGGATGCTCTGGTTCCATTCACTGAGGAAACCCTAAGTGGGGAGCAGGGATGAGAGGGGACGTTCATGGATGCTTGGATCCTGGGTTGTGTGAAATCAGCCAGCTCTTCAAAAGACTGAACTTTCAGGGGAAAATCAGTTGTATTAGATAGGAAAGGAACCACTGATAAGTGTAGACCCAGATTCACGTTCTATGTTTTGTTTTGCATTGTTGTGACCACTTGTTTCCACCATTCTCTCCTCTTTCTAGTTATTTCTTTATTCTTTCTTAAATAAATCTACTTTTCCTTTACCATAGGTGGTCACAAGTGATGTGTGGTTCGCAGGAGTGGGGGCTTATGGTGAAACTGGTAAATTGGGGCAGACTGCACCTTTGGGGACAAAGGATCTGGAAGTTCTGTGAGTAGCCAGTGACAGGGGCTGGATATCACAGGGGGGTGATTCAAACAGATTCAGGGATTGGGGTGCACCTAGTGTTATCCTGGCAAGGCAAGGGAAAGGCTGGCCTAGCCCAGAGGCGTGTGCTTGAGTGGCAGAAGGGCTGGCAGTGTCAGGGAGCTGATGCTGAGCTACTACAAGCAACACTCCCTCTTGCTGGAGGTGGGCGGGGGCGAGAGGGCGTGAGAAAGGAGCCAGTTCTCACCCATGCACAGACTCACTATAAGCCCCTTGATGGGAATGCCTCGCACACGGGGGAGTCCCCAGCTGGTTCCTACACTGCCCTTCTTGGAGCATCTGGAACAGAGGGTATGCCAGGAAAGGGAGCGGCCATAGCAAAATGCACGCAAGGTATCCTCAGCCAGTGGGTCATCTCTAGGGGACCAGAAACAGTTTGCAGATGTTAGAGCAGCCCTAACGCTGCTCTGACTTGTACTTGGCACCATGAAGAGAATAAGGGAGGCATAACTAACTCCCTGATAGCTCCCCTCCTCTCTGTTGGGACCATCGTAAGGTAACATCAGAGAATCTGTCCCAAGATGTGTAGCAATTATGGCCTGGATACCCATTGAGAAGCACATGGCATAGCTCAAGAGGGGGTTGCAAAGGTGGGTGGTCTTTGCACTCCCCTCTGTACACGTCTGGTCCTTTGATGTAATTTAGAGCAGCCCCCAGGCCAAATCCAAGTCACATTAAATCAACAGAAGCTTTGCAACTTTCTTTAGTGAGATTAGTATTTGGCCTAGTCTCTGAAATCAAGGAGATTCTTGCTGCTGGAAGCAATCACCTAAAATAATTGAGCCAGAGACATAAAATGGCAGATGTGAGTTCTCAAAGGAAAAAAGACTTTGGTTTCCACCTTTTGTCATTCAGACATTTGGTTTTTTAAGTATGGCATATTGGTAATAAAAAGCAGGTAACACACTGTGCACTGTTTGGCTTTGGATGATATTAACATAATAAACATATTATATATTTATTCTGCTAAAGGGCAAATAAAGCAGGTAATGTCCCTCCTTTAAGCAGACTATTTTTAAATGCTCACAGTTCTTTAGCCTTTATGATGCATTATCCATCAGTAGCCAAATTGCCCTGTATTTGCAACTTTATGGGCACATTTTATCAAGCAAACAGGGGCTGCACTCAAAGCATGGAAATAAACCATTCCGCTTCAGTTTGGTATATAATGTTCATGTGCAAAACATGCCCAGAAAAAATCCTTTTCTCTGCTGCGGTTCCACGCTCCTCTTCAAACACGCCTTAGCCCTTGTGGAGAAGGGGCTATGTTCACTTGAAGTTGTTTGATATGAGATGTTGTTCTAGGATAAATGTTGTTAAGCGAAATTGTATGATGGGGTATGTTGTTGGCCGAAACCTAGAAGAACATATGCCGCAGGGTGCCCGGAGACAGAGGCTCAGAGTCCGGGGTGCAAGCTCCAGCCAAGGTCTCATTTGGAACTTTGGGGAGTTGAATTTGAAGGGTGGTCGGCTGGCTCCTGAGCAGAGAGGGAGCAGTAACACAGAGGGGGTTAGAGAGCTGAACTGTGATCAGGAACGGAACCACTGCCAGGCTTTTAGAAGCTTAGACTTTCCCTTTAGGAGAAGGAAGTAGAAGGGTAACTGCTCACTACTGTTATGTTTAATCTGGTTACTTACAAGTTTAGCAGTTTTTAAACCCAGAAGACAGAGGCATAGTAAATCAGTGGGGTTTTGAAGAAAGCCATAAGAACGGCCATACTGGGTCAGACCAATGATCCATCTAGCCCAGTATCCTGTCTTCTGACAGTGGCCAATGCCAGGTGCTCCAGAGGGAATGAACAGAACAGGTAATCATCAAGTGATTCATGCCCTGTTCCCAGCTTCGGGCCCTTGAAATACAGTTAGGAAAAGCAGCCAGAATCACCCAATAGCCATAGGAAAGTGTCCTGAGAGGAAGCTTAGAAGTGTAAACGACTGTACTGGTGACCCAGAGACACCGGTGTTCAAAAAGGTGTGTGCCAAGGAAGGGCTGGGTCATCACAGTCCAGCACCAATGGTTGTGTCAAAGTCTACACAGCTTAGACTGGCGTAGAGCTCACTGCTGAATTTAGCCCACTGTGGAAATCGCCAGAGTGTTTCATTGTTTTTAAACGTCTCCTAACAAAATATACGGGTTCCTCCTGGCTTAGGTGACAGGAGCTGCGAGGACCTCAGCTGGCTGCATTGTTCATTCAGAATCCAAATTTTCATCTTGTCCCAGGACTGTGGAACCCGTACAAGTCCCAGTGAAGAATTAACACTGGTCTACAATTTTTGAGAAGTCGTCTGCTTCAGAGATAAAATGTGCTATTTATTATGTATTTTGATGTGCTGAATTCAGATATGACAATTAAAACAACTGATTGGCTACTGTTTCTAAGATATTTAAGTTTTTACATTTTATGACTATGTATATTGTGTAGATAGTAGAGTTTTAATCATAAATTGTAAACCTAGGTCTTTTCATGTGTTTATGGTTGCTTTACATGATAATATTTCACCTGTCCTGTTTATGTAACACTTTAAAAATCAGCAAAAGGGTTATATAAATAAAATTTATTATGAAACAAAAGGCAAAAAACTATTATGTACATAGTTTAGTCCTATTCAGTGTCTACTTGGCTTGTCTCTTGTATTCATTAAATGGAGCATCTCTTGTCACTGTCCAGCAATAGTCTGCAAGCATTGATGGGCTCCATTTGCCCTGATAGCGTTTCTCCATTGTTGCAATGTCCTGGTGAAATCGCTCGCCGTGCTCGTCGCTCACTGCTCCGCAGTTCGGTGGAAAAAAATCTAGATGAGAGCGCAAAAAATGTATCTTTAGTGGGGACATGTTGCAACCAAGGCTTTTGTATGCCTTGAGGAGGTTTTCCACCAACAACCTGTAGTTGTCTGCCTTGTTGTTTCCGAGAAAATGTATTGCCACTAACTGGAAGGCTTTCCATGCCATCTTTTCCTTGCCACGCAGTGCATGGTCAAATGCATCATCTCGAAGAAGTTCACGAATCTGAGGACCAACAAAGACACCTTCCTTTATCTTAGCTTCACTTAACCTTGGAAATTTTCCATGGAGGTACTTGAAAGCTGCTTGTGTTTTGTCAATGGCCTTGACAGAGTTCTTCATCAGACCCAGCTTGATGTGTAAGGGTGGTATCAAAATCTTCCTTGATTCAACAAGTGGTGGATGCTGAACACTTTTCCTCCCAGGCTCCAATGACTGTCGGAGTGGCCAATCTTTCTTGATGTAGTGGGAATCTCTTGCACGACTATCCCATTCGCAGAGAAAACAGCAGTACTTTGTATATCCAGTCTGCAGACCAAGCAAGAGACCAACAACCTTCAAATCGCCACAAAGCTGTCACTGATGTTGGTCATAGTTTATGCACCTCAAAAGTTGTTTCATGTTGTCATAGGTTGCCTTCATATGGACTGCATGACCAACTGGAATTGATGGCAAAACATTGCCATTATGCAGTAAAACAGCTTTAAGACTCGTCTTCGATGAATCAATGAACAGTCTCCACTCATCTGGATCGTGAATGATGTTGAGGGCTGCCATCACATCATCAATGTTGTTGCAGGCTACAAGATCACCTTCCATGAAGAAGAATGGGACAAGATCCTTTTGACGGTCACAGAACATGGAAACCCTAACATCACCTGCCAGGAGATTCCACTGCTGTAGTCTGGAGCCCAACAGCTCTGCCTTACTCTTGGGTAGTTCCAAATCCCTGACAAGGTCATTCAGTTCACCTTGTGTTATGAGGTGTGGTTCAGAGGAGGAGGATGGGAGAAAATGTGGGTCCTGTGACATTGATGGTTCAGGACCAGAAGTTTCATCCTCTTCCTCTTCCTCGTCTGACTCAAGTGAGAATGATTCTGGTGCATCAGGAACCGGCAGTCCTTCTCCGTGGGGTACTGGGCGTATAGCTGATGGAATGTTTGGATAATGCACAGTCCACTTTTTCTTCTTTGACACACCTTTCCCAACTGGAGGCACCATGCAGAAGTAACAATTGCTGGTATGATCTGTTGGCTCTCTCCAAATCATTGGCACTGCAAAAGGCATAGATTTCCTTTTCCTGTTCAACCACTGGCGAAGATTTGTTGCACAAGTGTTGCAGCATATTTGTGGGGCCCACCTCTTGTCCTGATCTCCAATTTTGCAGCCAAAATAAAGGTGATAGGCTTTCTTAACCATAGTGGTTATACTGCGCTTTTGTGATGCAAAAGTCACTTCACCACAAACATAGCAGAAGTTATCTGCACTGTTCACACAAGTACGAGGCATCTCTGCTCACTTTGGCTAAACAGAAATGTGTCCCTTTGCAAAATCAAACACTGACAAATAAGAGAGCACGACACTGTATGATTTCTAGAGCTGATATAGGGCAATTTGTTCAGCAGAGTGATGTAAGCTTCGTTATGATTGCATCATCCATGACTTCTAGGAATAACATGATGCAATTCATATCATGTATGATGCAATACCAGCTTCAGATTGCATCATTCATTGTTTTGCCTAAAAAGCAAGTACTGTCCAAACCCAGTCATAGGGTTATTCAAAGATCCAGTCAAAGATGCATTTTAGTCATTTCTGGTTTAAATTGAGATCCCTTCCCTTTATAACTCACTTATCCTCCGCCATTCCCAAGTCAAGGGTCGTATATACTGACCCAATAGCATATCTTGAAAACTAGAGCCAATCAACAATTTTAAGCATCATTTTCGTTCTCAGTGACCCAGAATTAGTAAAGTTTGACTACGTTTATTTCAGAAGCATTTTGGCTGTAGAGCAGTGTAATAATAGGAAAGATAAGAAAAGTATGACTGCTGGTTCCTTTCGGGAGGGAGATTGATTCTGTTGCTGGCAACCACAACAGGCCTGGCAAAGGCTGAACCACAGAAGCAGGTGTGCACAGACGTGTAATTGCGAGAATGCTTTACGTTAGTAGAAAGTAGGTGTGAAGGGTCAGGTCCCAGCCTAATGGAAGAACATCAAGGTGCCTGGGAAGTCTTGGGAACCAAAGGGCTAATCTACCACCCATTGAAGTCAATGGGAAAACTGAGACTGACTTCAGTAGGAAATGGATCAAGGTCCAAATGTGCTGTGATGAGTAAACTGCTCCGGGTCGGGGAGTGGGGCATGTGTTTCAGCACCATGGAGAGGGGCAGTGAAACATACACAAAACTTCAAACTCCCCCCCCCCACACACACACCCCTGAAAAGAAAATATAAATGAGCTCCTTCTGCTAAGAATTGCCCAGGTAAAAGCACCAGGCTGAACCACAAGCAAAACCACAAAGTGCTTTTGTATCTATTAGTATTTGGTTATTTGACTTGTATCGATGAGCAGAGACAGTCTCTAATGAGAAAGGATTTCTGGCACTGTCAGCCAAGGGTGGTTAGCCTGGGAATGGGAAGGAGGGATATAATACTGCAATGTCACAGCCCTTCCTTTCTTCTGATTTTAGATCTCTTTTGTTATTCCATTAATAATGGAGGGGATCCCTGTCAATAGATGTGAAGGTAAAACCAGGCAGCACATTCAAATAGCTGATGGGGTAAAGTAATGGTCTTTTATATGGGAAGACAATCTATTCATCAGCTGGAAGGCTCTTGCAGTCTCTCCCCGGAGTTGATGGTAGGTGGCAGGAGATCATCTAAGGGGAAATTTGCTCCCTCTTGTGGTCTGTTAAAGCCGAGCTCTCAGAGGCTTTAGGATGGTGTGCAAGATGCATTTGCTTAATTTGACTTTGTAACTAGGGCTAATAGCTGGGTGCGTATTTATTGGCTTGAGGGACATGACAGTGGTGGGGAACAACTAGTTAATTTTGGTTGCCAATCAAGTTTGTTTGAATTTCTATAAATTTACCCACATATTTTCATTATGCATGTGATACAGAATGCAGTAGAACCCCTATTTTATGAACTAATTGGGGACTGAGGAGTTCATAAAATTTAAAAGTTCATAAAATTGAACATCTCCAAATTTCAGCAGATAGGGTACGTACATTGCACTATGATACACTACATTAGACACTTCAAGATTCTACTGTGGAAAAAGGTATGATGTAAGTGCAGCATGTATTATTTTTTTTATAATTGTATTTATTTCTTGAGATCTTGAGATGGGAGTCAGGCGGAGTGAAGATGGAATAAAACGGTGTAAAGACTGCTTTGGCCATAATCTTTTCAAGACAAGACCATATCATCCTAAATATACACCAGTTGTTTAGCATTCTGATTTTTGCTACAATCACCTTCACCCTACTATGTATATATTATGACACTCAGGGACATGGTGGGGAATGATTGTAGCAAAATTGTCTTCAAAAGAAATAAATAATAATAATAATTAATAATGATGAATAATAAAATCCCTAGCTCTTAGTGTATTTCATCAGTTGAGCTGAAAGAACTGATACAGGTTTGGTGTGCAATCAGAAATGGGGTGCACCACAGTCAATAGCCATATGCCTGCGTACAATTGGAGAGATACAATGGGCCTTTCAAAATTATTGACCAGACCCCTTACCTTGAGAAATAAATGTTCAGTGCACAAACCCACCAAGCCACTAGGAGTGTTTGGATTTATTTTTTCCAGAAAGCTTCATCTGCCTGTCAGCCACACTTTATATTTCCAGTAATCCTGCCTTCCTTTTAAAAAAAATCCTAAATACAGTTTATTGTCTCCCCCCAATGGCCAAATTGAAAACTTCCTGTAAAGTCCCATAACTTCCAGGAAGTTTGTAGAAGTAGATGCCCAAATGTTGATAAAAGTTGATAAGGTGCCACAAGTACTCCTGTTCTTTTTGTGGATACTGACTAACACGGCTGCTACTCTGAAACCTGATAAAAGATCCAGTTACCTATACACCAGAGTTTTTTAAAACAGGAAACCGATGTGCCTACTGAAATGGAAGAACACAAAAATAATATCCATTATTGCACTATGTTTCAAAGCTACTGTTTTCAGTCTTTTACCCATCTCTGGGAATATCATAGTGCAAATGTAAGGCATGAGTAACAATAATTTCAAAAGGAAAGAATTGACTGTACTTTTCCTATGTTTGTCTCATACTCCTCATCTTTTTATTTTTTCATTTAATAACCTACATGTGTTTCTAAATTGTCTGTTCTTCGTAAATTGGTCTGATGTCAATTGATTTACGATCACATTTTTTCTAGCTTGATGTATTTAGCCATGTATTTCCTTTAAACTGCTTAGGTGTGTTTAGAGCATAATTTAGCTCAATTTAGCATAATTTTTTTCATCATCTGGAAAATGTTCTTTTTTGTTTATCTAATCCATCATCTATCTGCCTATCCAGGCATTTATATTGAGCCCATCACCATAGTATCTGATTACCTAAGGACAGGTTATTTTGTTCTGGGAGTCTGTAAGAACCAAAACTTCAGAAAATATATGATAATTGAGTAATAAAAAGGAAGGGTGATGTTTGAACATTTGTAACATCTAGCTGCTATAAAGAATTCACAGATCACAACATCCTGCATCCGTCAGAAAGGAAGATAAGTATCTGTCTACATAAGGTACATATCCAGCCCCCCTTATTGTAATATCTTAGTGCCTCACATTTTTTAAAAGTGTATCTGTCCTTACAACAACCCTGTGAAGCTTGGAAGTATTGTTTTATTTGCAGGTGTGGACCAGAGGCACAGAGAGACTAAGTGAGCTGCCTGGATCACACACAAAGTACATGGTGGAGCAAGGAATTCAACTGCACTCTCCAGAGTCTCAGGCTAGAGCCCTAGCCACTGAACTACCCTGCCTCTCTGTCCATTCTACAGATGGGGAAACAGAGGCACAAACAGGTGAAATTACTTGTTCTGAAATTACGGAGACTCTTTTACCACCTTCATTACAAAACATGGTCAAGTGGAATTCTCCTAAAATGACATCATCTCTTTTATTCATACATCAATAAGAGGAAGACTAGAAGACTCAAAGGGCTGAGTGTTAGGGTATCTCTGACAGCTAAGTCCCAGCTTTGAACCCAGCCCATTAGTGGTAGGGTGGCTGCCTGTGGGACTTTGTCTTGTAGTTGTGAGAAGAAAAAAAGCTGAGAGAGCTAAAAGAGACAGATTACAGTGGGTTATTTCCTAACCAGGACTACAACTCCCATAATGCACTTGTGGTTTTTTTTTTTTTTCTAACAGAGACTACTACTCCAACAATGCACTTGGGCTTCATTTCCTGACTAGAACAGGAGTACTTGTGGCACCTTAGAAACTAACAAATTTATTAGAGCATAAGCTTTCGTGGGCTACATATGTTATATATATGTTATGTTATATGCATCCGAAGAAGTGGGATGTAGCCCACGAAAGCTTATGCTCTAATAAATTTGTTAGTCTCTAAGGTGCCACAAGTACTCCTGTTCTTTTTGAGGATACAGACTAACACAGCTGCTACCCTGAAACATTTCCTGACTAGGACTACAGTTCCCATAATGCATGTAGGGTGTTTTTTTTTCCCTAATAGGGCCTACTACTCCCATAATGCACTTGGCCTGTTTAATTTCCTGGCAGGGACTACAAATCCCACGGTGCACTTGCAATTCACTTGGAAGCCCCTTGTATTCAGAGAGAGAGGATGTGCAATTCCCACAATGCACTTTGTTTGAGGAGAGTACAACCCCCACAATGCCCTGGGACTGCAACTGTTTATAATGCACCATGTCCTTTTCTGGGTGCAGGCTTCAAGTCCCATCAGAAACCAGGAGGTTTCCCTCCTCCCTCCCCACCTCAGGTAAAAAACTACAGCTCCCAGAGTGCACTGGGCTCCCTTCTGGAGTAAGGTTCCCAATTTTAGTCGGCCATATTCCTGCAGGTTTCATCACATGACATAATCTTTAATTAAAAGTAATCTTTAACCTCTGGAGGGTTGACAACTGGAGAGGGAGGTAGAGGGGGAACCTACAGCTCCCAACAGGCACCTGGGCCCGCACTTCCGGAGTGGTGTCAAACTCTGGCAGGCAGCGGAGGGCGGAGAAAACTACAAGTCCCAGCATGCAGGGCGTCTTCCACGTCCGGTGTTGGGTGACACTCCCGCAGACCGCTGAGGGCAGAGAAAACTACAAGTCCCGGCATGCAGTGCGGCCTCCCCTTACTTCCCGTGCGGCGCGGCTGGCGGAGGCCCCGTCGGGGACCGCGAGCGCACGCAAGGCGGCTGTGACAGGAGCTGCCGCGGGAGCCGAGGGCGTGTGTGAGGCGGGGGCCGCAGAGCGAGGAGCCGGGCCCGGGCCCTGCTCCCCTCCCCGGGCAGCCGGCCGCTGGGGCCGCAGCCATGGCCGCGGGCTGGTGAGGGCGGCCGGGCGCGATGTTCGTGCAGGAGGAGAAGATCTTCGCCGGGCGGGTGCTGCGGCTCCATGTCTGCTCCATGGAGGGCGCGGAGTGGCTGGAGGAGGTGCCCGAGGACACGACGGTGGAGAAGCTCAAGGAGCGGTGCTTGAAGCACGTAAGGGAACCCCCCCCCCGGGCCGCTGTCCCCCTCCACTCCCTTCCCCCCCCCCCGGCAGGGCCCCTGGGTATTTATAGACCCTCTGCAGGCTGCCTGGGGGGGGGGGGGGTCTGCAGAGCATTGGCAATAGGCGCCGAGTGTGCCCGGGGGCGGGGAGCTTCAGTACCCTCCCCCCCCACTGTCTGTAGCCAGCCGGGGGGGCGGGGCTCATAGTGCCCATAGTGCCCTCTGCCTCTTTCCCCACCCCAAAAAAGAGAAGCTCCCTTGACTGTATTTAGTGTGTGTGTGTGTGTGTGTGTGTATGGGGGGGGGGGGTCCTGCATTAAATACACTTTGACTGCAGTTAATTGTTGCACGTCCTTGGTGGTGGTGCGGGGCTTGTAATAAGTACGTGCCTAGGGGGGGCCATTAAAATCTTGAGGCTTCATACACTATTTGACCTCTGAGCCTGCTGGCCCAGGTAAATATTGCTGTTGGTAGTAAATATTTCAGATTTTGTATGTCCCTCCCCCCCATGTCCTGTATATAGAGAGTTGTTTTCCATTCCGGCTCCCTCCTTGCTATGTTTGTAATTATCCCCCCAAAATTGAGGCATGGTGGGTTTCAGCCTATGAGATGAACACCTGCTTCAGAAAGTTATGAGTTCATGGGGGGTGGGGCGGGGAGAATGGGGTTAATATGGGAATTGCTCCGCAACCTTTAACTACAGGAGTTAGGATTCATGGGACCCTTAGATTACATATTTCTAGCTCTTATACTCACAATATTGTATGGGTTGGCAGATACACCTTGTGAGAAATTGCCGAAGTGGTTTTGGATGATTCCCTACAAGCAACTGCAATATTTGTTCCTTGGTTTTCTGTATTTTCAGAACAAACATAAAGAACAGGGGTAATAACTACAAGTTCTTTGAAGTTGACAGTGGGGTACTACTTTGTCAGAAGAGTACTACCTACTACATCACTACTGCTTAATTGGTGCAGTAATGTTGTGGGTTTCATGTTCTCCTTGCCTTCAATCCATTAAGACTTTCACACGTCTCACAGTCCTTTGCCCTTTAGGAAACTGATTGCACTGAAGAGAGAATATGTAAAGGTGCCATTGGATGAAATTTGGCTGAAACAGAGGGTTTCTTCATTCTGGTTTGCTTATTTACCATGCATGTCTTGTTGGTGACAGGGTCTGGGTCTGTTGTTCATCAAGTAAATGGGTCAATTTGTTGGTGGGTCTATTGGACTGAAATTCTAAGCTTGTAATGACTGTTCTATTTTTCAGTAAAATGTGACAAATACAGTAACCTATAGGTTTCAGTGGTAGTCGTGTTAGTCTGTATCAGCAAAAAAACCGGAGTCCTTGTGGCACCTTACAGACTAACTAAATTTGTTAGTCTCTAAGGTGCCACAAGGACTCCTCGTTTTTTTTTACAGTAACCTATAGGATCTCAGTACGTGAGAGTGTTACCATGGTTTGCCCCAGAAGCTGCAATTCCTGGGCCAAGACAGCATGTTCAAGTTGTCTGAGCCAGGAACTCCTGAGTTCTAACCTTGACTCTGACACTAAATGGCTGTGTAACTGAAAATGGGGCGGAGGGGGAGGGAGTAAGTCCTTGCCTGTTTCTCATAGGAGTAAAGGATATTAGCTTGCAAAGCACTTCTCCTCTTCAAAATGTTATAGAAATGTGAAGCTTTGTGTCTCTTAATAATAATATATATATATATATATATATATATATATATATATATATATATATATATATATACACACACGATATGAGAGCAAGCAGTTATACCAGAATTCTATAATTATGTTTACACTTTATATTGCTTACATAACTTTAAGTAAAGGGTTTTGTCTCTTAGATGTGTCGTAATTCCGTTCCAGTAAGGGTGGCCAATGAGCTAAATGTAGTACACAGAAATTTTATAAAGCGCCCCCTCACTATTTTATTTTAAAATATGGAACCCCTGGAAGCTACAGGTCTCAGTATGCATATTCCAACTTGATGCAAAGGGTCATCTGCTCAGCTCATAGCATGCTAGGACCTGTAGTCTCTGTATTTGGAGAACAGCTTCATTTTATCCAGGGTGGGTGTAGCCCTTGGTAAGGTACCAGTGCAACCTTTGGTTGGGAAAATTAGGGTGCCTCTGCATTATAGAATACTATGAATATGGAACTACCACATCCTGCAGAGCTCATGGAGAATTATCATGTTGCTATCCTTATTCAGCCCAACTGAGTGATGAAGTACAAGAGTGGTGTGAGGATTGCCAAGCAGAGGAGCACAATGATTGCATGTGTAAGTGCAGATCTGAAAGACCTTTAATTTTCAGGAAGCCTAATTGAAGAAGTGCTTATAGGTAATGTGAGTCGGGGCAGAAGACAATTGATAACTAGGCAGTGGTGTTTCATCTCATTCTGTCTGCTTCTTAGTGGTAATGGTGTGGATTTGCATAACCATTATGGATAATATATAACCTTATGAAGAGGAAAAATGGAAATGGAAAAATCTTGTCTAGTGATCACAAGCATATTGTAATGAATCTTGGTAGCACCTTCAGATAACTGATGCAGCCACCTCTAATGTGATGTTAATCTGTTCCCCAAAGCCCCTGCAAGCACTATTGCTGGGAGTAGTAGAAAGTAACATTCATTATGTAGTCCTACTTTGAATAAGGAAAGGAGGCATTCCATTTCTCCCCCCTTTCCCCTCCGGTAGCTTCCAAAAGGTCACAGAGCTCCAAAGTTGTCATTAAGTATCCTGATGTCTTTTCCTAACTAATTCTGCACTCAGCTCTTTATCCCTAATTATCTTTACTCTTGGAGGGGTTTCTGTTGCAAGTGTTTGTGCCAACAAAAGAGAAACATTTCCCCCCAGTTATCTGTGAACCAAGGCCCCACTCCAGCAAGCTGCTCTGTGTGGGAAGATGCCTGCCCTTGTGTGGAGCCCCTCAAACTTCAGTGGGGTCTCGGTGCCATGGTCTACCTGCACACATCATCTTGCAAGATGAGGACCCAAATTTGCCCAGTTCTGGTTTTGAAATTGGCAGTATTTAAAGAGATTTTTTGAAAGGTCTGTTCAACCACACACAAGTGGGCATAATTACATTGCACTTGAGCAGTTGGTAAGTTGGCAGTTCAGGAAATGACACTATAATTGGTGCAGACATTTTGGAATAATTCCTATGAGCAGATGTTAAGCAAAGAGTAGGGTACACGAGTCTAACATGGGGGATTTGTCACTTTGAAGAGGTGAACAATATCTTCATCATTGTGACGGATCCCAAAGAGTTGTAGCCTACTTGCAGGTCAAGCTCCTCCCGGATCAGTCTCTAGCTAAATCCTTAAGGTGGTCTGGCTGGATGTTCAGTCTTTTTCCACCATATGTTCGGTGGCGCGATAGAAAGAGACAATGGCACGCTGCAACCAGATGGCCCTGGAGTCAGTTTGTAGGTGTGTAGTGCAAATTTTAACAACCCACACACTGTTGCTGTAACTAGAAAAGCAAAACAACAGAATTTCAAACAAAAATTTGTTGAAAGTAAAAAACACACAAACTCTCAGCAATATCTTCTTGTCTACCAAGGAAAATAGCAATGCAAGCAAATATTAAGGTTGCGTACCCACAATTTTGCATACTCTAAACAAAAAATTAAAGATTAACTGCAGCCCTTGGATTCCTAGCAAGACGCCAATATGATACCAATAGTTGCAAAGCTCTATAGTTTAATCTAAGCTATCTCTCCTAGAGTTATCAGCCCCATATTCTTTCACAGAAGAGTCTTAATCCAAGGATTTGTAAAAGTAGCAGCCCTATGGTGTTCAGAGATCAAACGAATCACTGATGGTCTCTTCTCGTGCATTTTGGGTACCTCGTTAGATCAATTTTAGGAGCTTCTGATTGATCCTAGATTCTAATGCAGTCTTTGGCTTTAGATCAGCAGTTAACATGCTGAAGGACTAGTTGTAAGTCACTGGTATGCAAAGCAGAGCTAAAACAATCTCACTGCAGCCCTGTTGATGTGTTAGAGGTGTTCAGAAATAATTTAAATCAGGAGCTGAAGACTTGTGATAAAACTGGTGCATTTTGATGTATAAGAAGAACATAACGGCCATGCAGGGTCACACCAAAGGTCCATCCAGCCCAGTATCCTGTCTGCCGACCGTGGCCAATGTCAGGTGCCCCAGAGGGAGTTAACCTAACAGGTAATGATCAAGTGATCTCTCTCCTGCCATCCATCTCCACCCTCTGACAAACAGAGGCTAGGGACACCATTCCTTATCCATCCTGGCTAATAGCCATTAATGAACTTAACCTCCATGAATTTATCCAGTTCTCTTTTAAACCCTGTTCTAGTCCTAGCCTTCACAACCTCCTCAGGCAAGGAGTTCCACAAGTTGACTGTGCGCTTTGTGAAGAAGAACTTCCTTTTATTTGTTTTAAACCTGTTGCCCATTAATTTCATTTGGTGGCCCCTAGTTCTTATATTATGGGAACAAGTAAATAACTTTTCCTTCTTCACTTTCTCCACACCACTCATGATTTTATATACCTCTATCATATCCCCCCTTCGTCTCCTCTTTCCAATCTGAAAAGTCCTAGCTTCTTCAGTCTCTCCTCATATGGGACCCGTTCCAAACCCCTAATCATTTTAGTTGCCCTTCTCTGAACTTTTTCTAATGCCAGTATATCTTTTTTGAGATGAGACCACATCTGTACGCAGTATTCAAGATGTGGGTGTACCATGGATTTATATAAAGGCAATAAGATATTCTCCGTCTTATTCTCTATCCCTTTTGTAATGATTCTTAACATCCTGTTTGCTTTTTTGACTGCCGCTGCACACTGCGTGGACGTCTTCAGAGAACTATCCACGATGACTCCAAGATCTCTTTCCTGATTAGTTGTAGCTAAAATAGCAATTAGTTGTATGTATAGTTGGAGTTATTTTTTCCAATGTGCATTACTTTACATTTATCCACATTAAATTTTATTTGCCATTTTGTTACCCAGTCACTTAGTTTTGTGAGATCTTTTTGAAGTTCTTCACAGTCTGCTTTGGTCTTAACTTTCTTGAGCAGTTTAGTATCGTCTGCAAACTTTGCCACCTCGTTGTTTACCCCTTTCTCCAGATCATTCATGAATAAGTTGAATAGGTTTGGTCCGAGGACTGACCCTTGGGGAACACCACTAGATACCACTCTCAATTCTGAAAATTTACCATTTATTCCTACCCTTTGTTCCCTGTCTTTTAATCAGTTCTCAGTCCATGAAAGGATCTTTCCTCTTATCCCATGACAATTTAATTTACGTAAGAGCCTTTGGTGAGGGACCTTGTCAAAGGCTTTCTGGAAATCTAAGTACACTATGTCCACTGGATCCCCCTTGTCCACATGTTTGTTGACCCCTTCGAAGAACTCTAATAGATTAGTAAGACATGATTTCTCTTTACAGAAACCATGTAGACTTTTGCCCAACAATTGATGTTCTTCTATGTGTCTATTTTATTCTTTACTATTGTTTCAACTAATTTGCCCGGTACTGATGTTAGATCATCTCTAGAGCCCTTTTTAAATACTGGCGTTACTTTAGCTATCTTTCAGTCATTGGGTACAGAAGCTGATTTAAAGGACAGGTTACAAACTATAGTTTACATGTTTACCATAGTTTTACAAGTATAAGTAAAGGAACAAACAGTTGAGCTCTCTAATGACCACACTGACTGCAGGGCAGGTGGCGAGATCATGGATTCTAAAAGCACTCTGAAAACCCTGAGTTAGATTAATACTAATGTTTACAAAGTACCAAAGAACCCATTGAAGTCAATGGTAAATACCTTCTTTTAGAAGGGAAAGACACTTGCAGAGAACAGAGTAAAAATGCTTAGATAAAAATGTATATTGAAAAGAATCTCATTCAGAAAGCTCTGTTTTCATTTTTGTGAGCAAGATTGTGGTTATTAAATGTTTTGCTTGGGCTCAGTGAGTTGCCTGGGTGAGATGAGCGACTTTATCAATCTTGTGGCTTCAGTGATTTTAGTTTCTCCTTTTCCCACATTTCAACTGTTACATTCCCTGTTTCCCCTGGAACAAATGAGAAGCCTCTAGATGCACTGATGTAATGTTATTCTGGGAGTCTGTCACTCTGGGTCACTGAACCGTTCTCGCGTGAAGATGAGCCAGTTGAAGCTGTGGATGGATTCGTATTTTGTGTCGCAATGCTAAAATAGCCAAGCAGGGTAAAACGCCAAGCTCCTTTCTAAAGCTTCACTGGGCTACATACATTCAGAGGCTAGATGCTTACATTTGCTGAGTTTACCAAAAGCTTAATCCTGTGCAGTCTTTGATACCTGGACAAAAAGGGCCAGATCCTCAGCTGGTGCAGATCAGGAGAGCTCCATTGACTTCAGTGGAATTTTGCCAATTTACACCTGCGGTGGGCCTGATGCACAGTCTTAACTTATATACTGGGTGCTAGGGAACGGTTTTCCTTAATCCAATCAGATTTTTTTCCGAGATAGAGGAGAATCCCTGATTTTGTGTCAGGCTTTGTAAGTACGTTGGCATTGCTGGGCACTGTTATAATCTAACTTCTGACAGCATTTGTACGGCAAGCCCAGGGGTTTTGAGTTTCCGGTTTCGTAATGAGAACGCAGTGACATATGCTGCAAAAATATCTTCAAATGATCCAGTACCCTACTTCTGTTTTTAACAGTTGGTGCATTTCTAATCATAGGATACTAGGAGGAAAAATTAGACGTACTGTGAATATTTCTCAGATCAAGAAGAAAAGCTACAGAAAACACTGTTCAGTCTAGTGGTTTACAGCCAAAAGGGAGTCTAGAGGCTAGCTCTGGTATTGATTTCATTGAGGGACCTGGGGCAAGACACAGACATTCTTTCTATATTTGTGTGTTCTTCTGTACAGCAAGGAGTTCTTGTAGTGCTTGGTGTTTGCAAGTGCTGTGAGATCCTCTGACAGGTGCAATAGAGGTGCAAAGTATCACTACATATGATAGTGTGTGAGCAAGCAGTGATTGCTAGATTAGGCAGAAGGCTTGTGCATTTAACACTCTTTGTGAAGGAGACACCTGCTAGCGGCATTGCAGCCTTCAGTATTGCAAGAATGTTTTAAAAACTCAGTGTTCGTTTTCTTCAGCCTTTTAACTTGAAGGCCTAATTGCTACTATCTGAGCTGTCAGTCTTTCCCCCAAGTCTCCCTTTTGTCTGTATATTGGCCCTAGCGCCCAGAGATTTCACCCCTGAGCAGTGTGATAGAATCTGCTCTTACAGCAGTGTAAATCCAGTCTACGTGGTGTTTTACTGATGTACTTGAGATCAGAAACTGGCTCACTGAATGCAGATCTTCATTAACTTCTACTGTCCTCACCTCCAGTTCTTCTGAAGGAGCTGCTCAAAAATGTCATCTACTAAAGTGAAATTGTTGGTTCAGCTTTAAAGCAATTTTCTTAGCAAACCCTTTCTATCTGTGGAATTAGGAAATGTTTGCTTTTATTAGTGATAGAAAATTGCAAACCATCTGCATCGCCCCAACCCATAGAATCGTAGGACTGGAAGGGACCTCGAGAGGTCATCTAGTTCAGTCCCCTGCACGCATGGCAGGATTAAGTATTATCTAGACTATCCCCTGATAGGTGTTTGTCTAACTTGCTCTTAAAAATCTCCAATGATGAAGATTCCACAACCTCCCTGGGCAATTTATTCCAGTGCTTAACATCCTGACAGGCGGTTTTTACTAATGTCCAACCTAAACCTCCCTTTGCTGCAATTTAAGCCCATTGCTTCTTGTCCTATCCTCAGAGGTTAAGGAGATCAATTTTTCTCCTTCTTCCTTGTAGCAACCTTTTACGTACTTGAAAACTGTAATCATGTCCCCTCTGTTTTCTCTTCTTCAGGCTAAACAAACCCAGTTTTTTCAATCTTCTCTGATAAGTCATGTTTTCTAGATCTTTATTTTTGTTCCTTGTCTCTGGACTTTCTCCAATTTGTCCACATCCTTCCTGAAATGTGGCGCCCAGAACTGGACACAATGATCCAGTTGCGACCTACTCAGCGTGGAATAGAGCGGAAGAATTTTCAGTAGTAAAGTAACAGAGAGAGAGAGAGAGAGAAGTTTGCTCTTGAACCGTGAATGCTCCGGGGGTGCTCAGACTGAAATGAACATAGGACATTATTTACGGCTCAAACCTATATTTCTCAGCAGTACATATTTTTTAAAAAATCCGTAGAAGCTCTGAGTATGCACATTAGGGAGGCAGTGGCTGATAATCAAATGCTAACAATTCCAGTTGAGATGCCTACCACTTTCAAGCAATATTTCAGCATTGGCCTTATATTTTTCATATGAAAAGTCTTAAGGGTTTTTGGACTAATTTGTCACTTTTTAAGGAGAGAGGAACAAAATTAACCCTCTCTGATAATGTTAAATTAATGGTCTCTCATTGTCATGTTTTCCAGGTCACCGGATTAAATAAATTATCATAATAACATATTATATCTTACCAAATATTTCTACCTGACATTTCTCTTTCAGTTTTTTGAAGCCTGCTCCTGTAGCTATTACATGAGTAGCCTACTGACTTCCAAAGGACCATTCATATGTGAAAGGGCTGCAGGGTTTGGTCTTTGAAGTTAGCTGTTTCAAAAAATTGTTTAGAGCATCAGTCAGGCAGCAGGAACCTAGATATTGCTTTTTTCCAGCTTTGAATTTTAAAAGCATCACTATGATAGATCTGAAATCCTCCTTTTGGATGTTTTCCCCTCGCAGCCAGGGCACTTGGCTATGTAGGAAAAAAACCCATTTGCTGCTTCACTACCACAGTGAGTACTGTGTTACACCATGACTCAAATCTCCGTTTCTTTAGTGCACATTCTACTCAGTGCATTAGCCTCTGGCATATTGTCCTACTACAGGGTTCTCAAACTGGGGGTCAGGACCCCTCAGGAGGTCGTGAGGTTATTACACGGGGAGTCGCAAACTGTCAGCCTCCACCCCAAACCCCGCTTTGCTGCCAGCATTTATAATGGTGTTAAATATATAAAAATGTGTTTTTTAATTTATAAGTCGGGGGGTCGCACTCAGAGGCTTGCTATGTGAAAGGGGTCACCAGGACACAAGTTTGAGATCCACTGTCCTATTACTTAAGGTATGAAGAGACTGGTAAATGCTGGCACAGTTCAAATGTGGAAACTCCCTTCAATACGAGGTACAGTGATTCATGCAGTAGGCTTATTATTCCTGTTCTCTGATGCTTAGTATTTATCATTTTCTCTAGTGTGTACCTGGGAGCTTAGAGGATCCAAAAAGCATAACGCATCATAAATTGATCCATGCTACTTCAGAGAAGGTGCTGACAGATACAAAAACAGTCTTGGAGGAAAATATTCAAGATAAAGGTAGGAGAGCTCTATGATTGAACCTCATTCATGCAATCCTAGCCTGTAAGCCTAGTAACATGAGACTGTATTTAATTGTGAGGTGCATGCCAAGTTCTGACCTTAATGCCTATTCTGGGTTCTGAGACAAGGGCGCTGATAAAATGGCTAAAAGGTACAGGAAATAGAATGTGTTTAGACTATCATATATGTTTTTGTTGCTTGCTGCAACATTGTTTTTTTTTTTTTAAGAAATAAAAACATGAATTATATACAGTAGTTGAGCCAGTAGATTAAATGATTTTTTTATTTTGTAAATTTGTTTTAAGACAGACAAAAAAAGGAACTAGAGTTGTAATCAGATAAGTCTAATAGATTCAAACAATGCACAACATTTACCCTTTGCAATTGTGTTTGAGGATGGTAAACACAAATTAGACCATTATGAATACCACCCCATTCATACTTTTATTTTGAATTGGCTTTTGGATATTTGGTAGGGCTGTAAAGCGATTAAAAAAATTAATTATTTTGTTTGATCGCGCAATTAATTTTGTTTGATCGCGCAATTAATTTTGTTTGATCGCGCTGTTAAACAATAATAGAATACCAATTTTAAAAATATTTTTGGATGTTTTCTACATTTTCAAATATATTGATTTCAATTACAACACAGAATACAAGGTGTACAGTGCTTGCTTTATATTAATTTTTGATTACAAGTATTTGCACTGTAAAAAAACAAAAGAAATAGTATTTTTCAGTTCACCTAATACAAGTACTGTAGTGCAATCGCTTTATCACGAAAGTTGAACTTACAAATGTAGAATTATGTACAAAAGAACCTCAAAAATAAAACAATCTAAAATTTTAGAGCCTGCGAGTCCACTCAGTCCTACTTCAGCCAGTCACTCAGACAAACAAGTTTGTTTACATTTGCAAGAGATAATGCTGCCCGCTTCTTGTTTACAATGTCACCTGAAAGTGAGAACAGGCGTTCACATGGCACTGTTGTAGCTGGTATCGCAAGATATTTACATGCCAGATGAGTCATGTGTCCTTTCATGCTTCAGCCGCCATTCCAGGAGACATACGTCCATGGTGATGATGGGTTCTGCTTGATAACAATCCCAAGCAGTGCGGACCGATGCACATTCATTTTCATTATCTAAGTCGGATGCCCCCAGCAGAAGGTTGATTTTCTTTTTTGGTAGTTTAGGTACTGTAGTTTCCGCATGAGAGTGTTGCTCTTTTAAAACTTCTGAAAACATGCTTCACACCTCATCCCTCTGAGATTTTAGAAGGCACTTCAGATTCTTAAACCTCGGGTTGAGTGCTGTAGCTGTGTTTAGAAATCTCACATTGGTACCTTCTTTGCGTTTTGTCAAATCTGCAGTGAAAGTGTTCTTAAAACGAACATGTGCTGGGTCATCATCTTAGACTGCTATAACATGAAATATATGGCAGAATGCGGGTAAAACACAGAGCAGGGGACATACTGAACACCTTGGGGGAAAATTGTATCAAATTTAATTAACGCATTATTCTTTTAACGAGCATCGTCGGCATGGAAGCATGTCCTGTGGAACGGTGGCTGAAGCATGAAGGGGCATAAGAATGTTTACCATATCTGGCATGCAAATATCTTGAAATGCCAGCTACAAAAGTGCCATGCAAATGCCTGTTCTCACTTTCTGGTGACATTGTAAATCAGAAGAGGGCAGTATTATATCCTGTAAATGTAAACAAACTTTTGTCTGAGCGATTGGTTGAACAAGAAGTAGGACTGAGTGGACTTGTAAGCTCTGAAGTTTTACATTGTTTTGTTGAGTGTAGTTATGTAACAAAAAAACCCTACATTTGTAAGTTGCCCTTCCACTACATCATCTGTATGAGTTGAATTGAAAAATACTATTTCTTTTATCATTTTTACAGTGCAAATATTTGTAATAAAAAATAATATACACTTTGATTTCAGTTACAACCCAGAATACAATATATATGAAAATGTAGAAAAACATTCAAAATATTTAATAAATTTCAATTGGTATTCTATCATTAAACAGTGCTATTAAAACTGCGATTAACTCCAAAAAATTAATCACGATTAAAAAAATTAATTGCGTGAGTTAACTGCGATTAATCAACAACCCTAATTTGACTATAAGTAAATAAGTAATAAATTTAAAAAAAAAGAAAGATACCACCTTTATCAGATCAGGTCTCCAAGTCAAATAGTGGGGTTATGTTGCTTTCTGAAGTTTTTATTTCAGCGTCTCAGTTTTATAGCACTGTAGGCTTACGGTGTGCTTTGCAGGTGTAGATCAGAATGGATACCTAGTATAACTCCGCTGGTTATAGTGCAATTGCTCCAGGTGTGTGTTTAGCCTGTAGAATTAAAATGCAAAAAGGCTTAATGTGAGACAAAGGCAGGTCTAAAGGTTAGAGTAGTCAGGTAACTGGGTTCTATTCTTTATTGGACACATACATTTTCAGAAACTCCCATTAATTTAGGCCTCAACATGCCTGTCTCCCCAGCTCCCCTTCCTGTAAATTGATATATTAATGACCTACATCACAGGGGTACTGGAGACTTAATTAAGCCAATGGATTTAAAGAAGAAGATTTGGAAGAAAGGTTCTTTTTGTAAGTGCAAAATATTTGTATGAACAGCCTAAAGGGAAAGCATGTGATGTGATCTGAGATCTTTCAGATTTACCTTTATCTGTCCAGAAGATTTGCTCCAGTTATAGCCATTGGTGGGCAGTCACCTAGTCTAAGCAGAGCGAGCTGCTCTAAGCTGCCATTTGCACCTCAAGTAGGGGTAAGCTTCACCGCTGCAGGTAGTGGCATTACATGCATAGGCTAGGGATTTGCACTGGTGCAGCTATACAGGTGGCTGGCTACTCATAGCTATAATTAGGGCAAATCCCCAGGGTAGAGAACACCATAGGTGGTTTGGCTCTAGGTTTTCTTTCCAACCTCTGGTTTGGCAGGGAACTCATTGCTATTGGATTCTTGTGGTGGAGCAGTTGTTGTGACTTTTGCAAACAGCACAATCCATTTTAGGGGAGTTGGGGCCACAAGGAGCTCCTTTCCTGGGGCAGGGGGAAGGCGGGGAGCAAAACTAGGGATAAGCGGGTTTAACATGTAGATGAAATGTAACTAATGATGAACCATGTTCTGAATTCTATTAGAACTGTAAATCCAGGATAAAACTGTTTAACTGATGTCAGAATTTGGCTGCAAAGGTCTGACTTTTTAACTGCACATATTAAAATAAGCCATTTCCCAGCGATATCTCAGATGATTACAACTGAAAGGATTGTTCAAATCTAACTTTTCAGCATTTTATTTACTCTTTGTACGTCACTCCACCTGACCCATAGACCAGTCAGCTTAACTTTGTCCAGTGATTTTATTATCAATTTAATTTTTTGACTTTTATGCCCTAATATAGAGATGCAGCAGTTGGATTGCTTGCACTAGCATAATGCTGGAGTGCATGAGTTGCAAACAGAGAAGGGGAATGTTTCTATCCAAAAACGGTTAAATCTGGAAAATCCCTGAAACTGCAAAGAATGCAAACAAAACCCCATTTCTATTAAAACCTTCATTTTACAATTTCTAATGTGACCGATGTTGCAACCACATGCAATCTCTCTGGGGACTGTATTGTATTTATCACTGTGGGACAGGGATTGTATGCAACTCCAGTGGGGAGGGTTGTCACAGCTCCTCAAGGTACCAAACACAGTAAGGGGTGACTTAGGTGAAACCCCTTTGGAGAGGTGCCACCCTCTGGGACAGCTGGCACATACTAGTGCAAAGTGGATTTTCCAGAGACCAACAAAGAAAGGGTTTGGGGCATAAAAAGCTGCGTTTAAACTGACTCGGGCCTTCTTTCTGATCCAGCAAATGGACAGGACCTTCTGTCCAAGGGCCCCAACCCTCTTGGAAGGGTTGGGAAAATTTTGGCCCCATAGGACTGATGGGTGACCTCTAGTAAGCTTTTTGCATGCATATAGGAAATTTCATTGGTGGTTTTTTTTGTTTTGTTTACTCTGTAATGCTTTTACCTCAAGAATAAAGGTGCTAGCTCAGAAAGAGCTGAGCAGTACCTTGTAACTACTGGCATTGTGCTGTTCATGGCCCTCGGTGGGAGAGAGCAACGCACAGGGGCTGCTGGCAAAGTGTGTCAGGCAAACTGGCTTGCAGGGTCATCACAGTGGAGGGTGGTGGGGGGGGAGGGGGGCTATGCAGCCTTAAAACCCCAGTCGGCAGGGAGAGAAATACAGGTCTCCGCTTAAGAGAGGTGCATCTGGGAGCTGGAAGCTCTCAGTGGATGTCCTCGAGGGACCATGCAGGGGGAATACAGGAGCAATTAGCCCCAAACTGACATCCTTCATTTTACAGTTCGTAAATTTTTCGTTCTAAATTGCCTGACCATGGCCCATTGCATGTTACTTCTAACATATTCCAGTATCTTCTCTTTCTAGATGTCTTGTTATTGGTAAAGAAGCGAGCTCCCCCTCCGCCTCCCAAAATGGCAGAAGTCTCAGCAGAGGAAAAAGTAAGTTCAGAAGATTTGTAGGTTTTTTCTAGTCTGCATTTCCCCCCTTTTATTAACAACTTGGAAAAGTGTAGCTGTGGGTGTTCACTATGTATTTATGGAGGCAAATGCACCCATTTAATTAAAGATTAAATAAATTAATTTCACGAGGATTCATGTTCCTTTGAAACTTCCCAGAGAACACCATAAGCATTAGAACTGTAAATTAACAGTAATGTTTGCCTCAAACAGGATAGATACGCTCTGTGGAAATGCTGTAAGGTTGATCTTTGAATGTCTAATAACAGAATAAATCTATTATTTTAGGTTGTACCCTCAGATAGATCTGCCCTTTAGAAAGTTGTGTCTAGCTGCTCTAATTCATCTTTAGCTGCACCTGGTCTCTGGCCCTGTAACCAGGTCTCTAGGAGTTTGTCTACACTGGAGCTGGGAGCGAGCCAAAATAGCTGTGGGGATGTTGCAGCACCAGCAGGGAGCTCAGATCCAGGGGGTAGAATCCACACAGTTATTTTTAGCGCATTAGAGCAACACCACTAGCACAAGTCTGTTGGCTGGAGCTGGAGGGCTGGCTCCCAGCTCCAGTGTAGACATACTCTGGGGCACAAGCATTGGCCCTGCTAGAACTTCAACTTTATCTCCAACTGGGATAACAGTGGGTTGCTTTTTTTCCCCCTCGGGGTGTAATTGTTATTACAGTGGGTCCACGTTCTCCAAAAGGACATTTCTGCCCAGGTGGTGCTGTAGCTGCCATCATCTGCAGATGTACTGAGCTGTGCCTTTGCTTGTCCTTGTGAATTGCTGGAGGTCTGCTTGTATGTGCAAACCTGTTTTTCTCTTCTGCCATTTGCTTCCTGTAGGTAGCTCTATTTCCCTGTGCACTGCCCCTCTGGGGTCTTGCTGTGCTGCATGTCACACCCCCTTCCTCACACTATGTCCTCTGTGCATCTCTGTCTTTGGACTTCAAGCCTTCCATTTTTGGACTGTATGTTGAAAATTTGGAGCTAGTCTAGGGCACTGTATTTCCCGGCACTGTATTTACAAACAATGCGGCGCTTTCAGTATTAAATGGCACATAAGGTGTTCACACAACTCACATCTCCCTACTAATTTTGAACAGAGGACAGATACGTTTGAAGAGAGTGCCCTACATGGAAGGAACATTGTGACGGGTTTGGGCCCTTTGGGGTGTCACCTGAGGTGCTGGGATGCCACTGAGTTAGCCTATTCTGCCAACTACGCCACTGTAACTGTGGCTCACTGGGCCACAGCTGAGGATGCCAAATTCAGAACAAAGTGCTGAGAAATAGGGCAAATATAACCCAAATCTGGTGGTGATTCTTTCATAAACTATACCGAACCAGCCACAAAAGTAAACTCCTGTTTCACCACACTGATTAACAAGAAGTCCTAAAAGCAGTTTCCTTGGGCATTCCAATTCTTGTATCACCACCAAAAATACCGGATTCAGAGTGGTTCTTTACAACCAGTCTCATCAAATGAAAGGTTCTTCTGATCCCAGATGACCAGCCACACACCCAGGTCAATGTATAGCTTAGATCTTGCCCAAAAATTATGCCGATGCCAATCCCTTAGAATTAAACATCTAAAGTTTTATTTATAAATAGAAAGAAAGGTGAGAGTTAAAATTGGTTAAAATAATCAAATACATACAGTAATTGCAAAGTTCTTGGTTCAGGCTTGTAGCAGTGATGGAATAAACGGCTGGCTTAAGTCAAGTCTCGGGAATATATCTACAGCTTGGATGGGTCACTCAGTCCTTTGTTCAGAGCTTCAGTTTATAGCAAAGGTGCTCCAGAGGTAAGAAGACCAGGATTGAAGACCAAATGGAGGTGTTTCCAGGGCCTTTTATAGCTTTTGCCATGTGGAGGGCATCCCATTGTTCTTACTGTGGAAAATTACAGCAACAAGATGGAGTTTGGAGTCACATGGGCAAGTTCCATGTCCATGCATTTCGCCTAGTCACAGCAGGAAATTGCATTAAATGTAGATGGTCGTCTCCCATGGTCCATTGTCAGTTAAATGTTCTTTTGATGGGCCACTCAATTTGAATAGTCCCTCCAATATGTGCTGGCTAGCTACCTTGTGGGCATTACCCCAGGAGCAAACACTTGAAATCCAAGTATAGAGACAATACTTATAACTTCAAATACAAAAATGCAGACAGATAGCGTAACCATAACCAGCAAATCATAAACTTTTCATAGACACCTCACTTGATAACCTTTGTACAAGATTTTCTGCAAATATATAACAGTGGTTGCAACAATGATCTATAGGGTCATGTTTTAATCCGATAATGTCACAAACGTATCATAGTGGTTAGAGCATGGGACTGGGAATGGAGACTCCTGAATTCTATTTCCTTCCACTGTGTGACCTTTCAGTCAGTTCCTGCCTCTCTGTGCCTCAGTTTCCCCATCTGCGAAATGGGGATAGTTAAGTGAAAAGCACTATGTGGCCCTGTGGAGAATGTGGGAAAATTGATTTATTTTTATGAAAAATATGTGACACAGCAAGTCTGATTTGGCCCTGTGATTACAAAGTATTAGTGCTATTAATTAGTGCTAGTCAATTCCCTTAGTCACAAGTTACTTTACATCACTTGCTTGCCTACAAGAGAATATGAAATCAGTCGGCTATAGCATAATTTTTATTACTGTATTTCAGTGGATAACAAATTACAAAATCTGACCATGCTTCCTTTTCTTGGTTAGAGGAAGCAGGAACAGAAAGCTCCCGATAAGGATGCTATTCTCAAAGCAACAGCAAATCTGCCCTCTCGCAATGTAGATCGCACTGTGGCCCACCACAACATGAGGGATGTAAGTATGGTGCTTTTTATCTCATTTAATTTACATGCTAAATCTAGATTTTCCCCCTGATTTAACCTTTCTCTGTCACATCCATAGGTTAGTTCATCTTGTCTTGAAGACTTCACTGAAACTTGGGCCTATTGCTTATTTCTTTTGAAATAAGTGAAAATGTATGGTCCATGTCTCAGGTTAAAAATAATACATTGGGCAGGGGGAAACGTGCTTAATATACCAGTAGCATAGGTAATTTAAAACTCAACTTTAAGAATCAAATTAAGGTTTTCCATGTTTATGCTGTGTTTTACTTCTTGCATTTCTCACTGAATGATAAAGCGTAGGCACTTTCAGATTCTAATGCACTAGCACAGCAGTGCATAGTTTGGTTGGAAATACTGCCGAGGAATGTGGTGTTTGTTATTTTTAAAGAGAAGTATGATCTTCATTCCCTGGTTTTTGGGCATTCTCTCATACATGGTCATAATAGTGAAACTGCCCTATACCTGTACAAAATATTTACCCATTTTGTTCCATGTTTTTCACCAAAGGAATTTAAAAAAAAAAAAAAATGTACCTGATCTTTTGTCTTAGTGGCTACCTACATGGTTCTAATAAAGATCTTAATTAAAAGCCCAGTGTGATTATAAACTGTTCCCTGCAGAAAATAAACTTTAATTCCAAGTTTCTACTGCATTCTGGGTTACATTAAGGTTCCATTTGTAAAGGATTAATGAATACTTAATAGAAGTCTTAATAAATGGGTTAATCAAATGTTAGTCTAAAAGGTCAGTAGGTTGCTTATAACCGTCTATAATGCCTCATGCTGATATGCTTATAACACCTCATATACTTAAAGGGTTAATAACATAATACAGCTATTGATCATTTAAGGTTCCATTTATAAATAGCTTATTAAATGTGACTGCATTTTGTTTGCATAAAAATGTTGATTATATGTGGAGTTTGAGGCAGTTAGTTTTCCTCTTGTCTCTATTTTCAAAGTTTAAAAATGCCCCAGCACTGTGCAGCTTTCAAAATGCTGAAGGACCTTATGAGTATGTGTTCAATGTGTGTTCAACAGATAGTGTGATTTGCTTCTTCAGGTTTGATACTGCCATGTGCATGAAGTAGCAAAGCCCTATGTGCAGAGTACATGCTGTTAAATAGTCAATAAATAAAATATTGAAAAATTTTCTTAAAAAAAAAAGTTAAACGTCCTTAGCACTTACTATTAATTAAAATGAAGCCTGGAAAACTTAACATGTTTAGTGAGCAGCTTGCCCTGTTGTATACGGGATACGCTAAAGATATTTCCAGATGAAGGAAGGGAAGCCGTGACATATCGGTATGACAAGTCGCAGAAGAAGCTGGTTGTAGGAAGAAAATGACACTAGCCAAGTGTCTTTCATCCCTTTATAGAAACCGGAGTCCCCAGGCCTCAAAGGAACTCCACAGCATCTGACCAGAGGCCCACTGACTTCTGTCTGCCCACACAAAGCTCCTTACAGGGCTGGGACCCTGTTTCCAGTAAGAAATAAGCTTTCTGAGCTAGTGTCATTTTCTTATGGGACTAAAAGCAATGGAAGAAATAAACAACCCTTCCTGCATGGCAATTCTTGCTCTATATAGCACTCCAGGGGAAACATGCCAACAGTTTTTTGATAGGCTAAACACAGTGAAAGCAAAGCCATAATAAAGCAACTTTCTCTACAGGGGGCAAGGGCATAGCGTACAGACTCTAACAATAGATGTATTAAGTGAAGATGGCTATTGGTAGCTTCCTATCTAAATGTTTTGACAGTTTCCTTTCTTGCAGTTCCAGACAGAGCTCCGGAAGATCTTAGTTTCACTTATAGAAGTTGCACAGAAATTGCTAGCACTGAACCCAGATGCAGTTGAACTATTTAAGAAGGCAAATGGTAAGAACGTGTCCCCAATGTGTTTTATGGAGCCATGTTTTTACTAGTCTTGTCAAGAAGTACCCAAAATGTTTATTCATCCTATTACAAAATGCCTGTAGCCATACCCACCTTGTACTGTGATTCCTTCTTATCTCCCAAGCTAAGCAGAGGTGGGATGGGTCAATACATCAGTGGGACTCTTCTGAGGAATACTCAGGTGCAGAGGAAGGAAGTGCTGTTGGATATTCAGTAGGTAACACTCTTCCCTCTTACTAATCGGTCTCAATTTGATGGCTTATTTTTAAAAAGATGCCTGTCCTATACTTAGGGCCCTACCAAATTCATGGCTGTGAAAAACGTGTCATGGACTGTGAAATCTGATCTCGCCCATGAAATCTGGCTAGTGTAGGGGAGGGACAGGCCTGGAGCCTCTTACCATACGCTGGTCTCCAGATGCTGGGGCGGGATGGGATTTCCTCTTCCCCTGCAGGGACTGCTCCTGGGACCGGGTCAGACCCATCTCTGGGAACCTCCCCCTGCTGCAAGTAGCTCCGCAGAATTCTCATTGAATTGAATTGGGGAGGATTTCATCCCTTGTGTATTGGTTTTTGTTTGAAAAGCACTTTGGGATGAGAGGTACCATGTAAATGTAAAGTTATTCCTAGTACAGTATAACTACTGGAAAACTTCACTCAAACTGCAGTTCTAGGGATGGTGAGGAATGGTTTAGAGTGTAGGGCACTAAAAGGGTATGTCTACACTGCAAAAAAACAAAACAAAAGTATGTTCTTAACTCCAGTTGGCTAACCTGTGTTAGCTTACGGGGGTTAAATAGCAGTGAAGACTTGGTAACTTGTCTTTTAACTTGGGTTAGCAGCTAGAGGTAAAGGCTATGGAGGACCATAGGGTTGAACTCAAATTGCTAACCTAAATTGCCATATCTTCAGGGCTATTTTAACCCAGATTAAGAACACCTTTTTTTTTTTTAGTGTAGACCTACCCTAAGAGTTAGGATTAAATGGAGAAAAGGGAAAATGTAGGGTGAATATAATGGAAAACTTCCTGACTCTGGGATTTATTAGGGTCTGATCCCACCACATTTCTTTCTCTCTCTCTCTCTCTCTCTCTCTCTCTCTCTCTCATAATTCTTCACCGTGTCTCCTAGAAGTCAGCAGTACTGCTTGTTTGCGTAAGGCCTGCTCATGTCTAAATGCTTGAAAGCTCAGTCCCGAGTGGAACAGAACGTTAAGGGTAGTGAGGAAACCCACTCCCCGTCATTTGAGACGTTGAACACTGTTCTTGACAAAGCCCTGGGAACAATCCAGCGTTAGCTGAGCTGATGGGGTTAAACTAGAAGACTTAATAGGTTTTTCTCTCACTTTCTGATTTGCTAGGGTGGGAAAGGGAAGACTAAGGATTCAAACTTAGCAGATATCTTTCCAGATGGAGCAGGGACTTATTTTGGCTTGAAATCCTAACCTGAATCTGTGTTTTGTCTGTAGCCATGTTGGATGAGGATGAGGAAGACAGAGTGGATGAAATAGCCCTGCGCCAGCTTACAGAAATGGGGTTTCCAGAGAGCCGAGCTGTCAAAGCCCTTCGGTTAAACCAGTGAGTATACGCAGCACTCAGTGTACAGGATTGCTAATTACTGAGATAACTGGTGCATATTATTATTTGGATAATAATGCATTTGCTGTAAACCCCCTCTTGGGACACCTAATCCAAGACTGGGCAAAGCACTAGCCCAGGGAACAACCCTGCTCAGGGTAGAAGTCCATATGAGTGGGGAGTGGGTCTCAAGTGAGAGAACCTTACTCTGCTGCTGACTGTGCTGGACTTGTTCTGAGAATAAATGGGGGGTCTCTGTATTTGGCATCATTCATGAGTATTAAATTCACACTCTCAATTTAAAAAAAGAAAGAAAAAAACAGACCCAATCCTTAAACTGTAGAAGAAACATTTCACGCTGACTTCTAGAGCCATTTAAAATTAATAATTTCTGTCCCCACATCCAAACAGTGATTTCCAGGGCTGTTCCTTTCTTCTTAGGTTATAAAATTACTGGTGTGACTGTGCCCATCCCATCTCTGGATTTTTCCTTTCTCTGCTTTCCCCAGGGCACAAATGGGGGAGTGATATGCTGGTACTATCCCAAGCTTCCCCTACTTCAGATACCAAAATGATATGAGATACAGCAGATTATGCAGAGGTTCAAACTATGATCACAGTGATCTCCTTGGGCGTGGCTCCTTTTCAGTGGAGTCCAAATGCTCATAGGCTCTGCTTGGTAGGGCTCAGATGCTCTTTTGGGCTCCAGGGATAAGTGTGGGGGAAAGAAGGGGAGATGCTCACCCAAGCACCATCCACTCCCGGTACCAAAATGAGCTGTCCTTCACGGTAAACTGTGTGTGATGTGCTTGCTCCTCTCCTTATTTGCATGTGTTGATTGACAGTGAAACAGTTCCCAGTGTTGACATTTTAAATGATAGTCACTGGGTATTGGACTTAATACGCCATAGAAATGAACGGGGCAGTTCACCTCTCTGGGCTATGGTTTCAGGTGCTGTGGAAACTTGGGAAGACATCACATTGTTAATTGCAAAGTGAGAGTTTCTTCTGACCTGTAAGGGGAAGAGTGACTTTCTGTGTTTGAAATGGAAGCAAAAGCATGTTTAAAAATGCTAGATTGCTGCTTCAGCTCATCTTGAACCCTGGCTTTCCTCTATCTTCACCTCACCTCACCTCTCCTTTCACTATTGGCTCAGGAGAAATCAGTTTTGTGGTGTCCGTGGTATTTCAGGAACATCCTGATACAAACTAGCTAGTGATGCTGAAAGTCCTAGGAACAAAAGCCAAATCTGTGTGGGATGATGATTTACTCACTGAGTCTGTCTCCCCTGCAGCTTGGGAGTAAGCCTCCCACACTCCATTGGCTTGAGTGTAGATGTTGCTGCTCGGGCTCTCAAGCCCAACTGATCCCCTGGTCTGAGCTCAGGTGGCTAGCCAGTGTCTCTGCTGGAGCCACAGTGTCCACACTGTGAAGCTAGTTGGAGTCTGTCTAGCTGGGCTCGGAGGCTCGCTCTGACCTGCAGAGTAGAACATACCCGTTGAGCTTTGCTGACTCCCCATAATGGTTTCCGTTAACTTTGTGTCTCAGTATGTCAGTGACGCAGGCCATGGAGTGGTTGATAGAACACGCAGATGACCCCACGGTTGATGCACCGCTTCCAGGTCAGACCTCATTAGAAGCTGCCTCTGAAGTGGGTGCTTCCTCTGCTGGAGCAATTGCTGGTCCTAGTTTGGAAGCTGGTGGGGAAGAGCCCAAGGATGAGCTGACGGAAATATTCAAGAAGATCCGCAGGAAAAGAGAATTTCGTCCTGACCCACGAGTATGTCTTGTCTGTCTTTTACTCTTTACCCAACAAATGTAATATGAAGGAAACCACGGGGACACAGTGGACTCCAAATAACCACGTTTATTAACTATATGCAACATGTCAGGTCTGGATACCTATATACACTGCTGCTCTGGGAGGGTTCTGGAGGCTTTTAAACACAGAAGATATTGAGGACCATTAGAGGACTCTTAAAATATTTAAAAGAATACCGCCCAGTACCTATATGCTACAGTCTCTAACACAGGTGCATCTAAATTACCAGTGTTGTTAGGTCTGCCCCAGTGTTGGGGCTAATCTCTTGATGTAGCTGTTTGTAATCATGATTTGCTCCCACTACTAAAGCCAAGGAAATAATGTAGTTGTGTGTATTGGTGAAGAAGCACCATAGGATATTAATTATGGTGCCCTGAGGACTCTTACCGTAGAAGGGAACAAAAGAGCATTTAAGCTGAATCTTGAAGAGTTTGCAGAAGTGACTGTGAAACATCTCCAAGTTGTTTATCTGAACTATTATAAATATCGTGCATAGAAAATTTATCCCTGTTCAGAACAACTTGTGTGATTATTTCCCCTTAAACTCACCAGGAGGTGCTGTTTAGAATTCAAGATAGATCTGCTTTTACCACTAAAGGTTTCCTGAGACTTTGACAAGATCCATCAACAACTTAATAGCTAATGTTAAGACATGAGTAAAATTACTTACGTCTGAAAAAGACCTTTTAAAATATTCAGATACACAGTTCTAAATATTTAATGCACACCAGAACTAAATCTAATTACTAGAACTCGCAAATGCACGTGACAGCATGTGTTTTATTGCCAGAAAACCACAAGCCTTGGATATGGAGCATGAAGTACAAGTTTTAAAATCCTGTCTCCCATCCCCAGCATCCCAGTTATCTGGCTCCATACCACATCCTGGCTGTGTTCTCATGACTTGCATGGCTGCATTTCTGTTGCACCAGTGGAAATTCAGATCTACTTCAGTGAACTCTAGATTTTCACCAGTGTAGTTAAGAACAGAATTTGGCTTACAAACTCTCCTTTCTGCTTCCCTTTAAATCTGCAGTTGTTCCCTTGGGGCTTGCCTCCTCTCTCATATTTCACGACACATTTCAGATTCTGCCTGCTCATTTCTTACCTTTTTCATTCTGCCGTTTAGTAGTCTAATCTAAATCATGACTATTACAGGCAATTAACCTTCTTAAAAAGACCAAGCTAAATACACTTGTCTTGCCAGCCTATATTTCAACTGTGCCCACCATTTAATGTCCCAGTCACTAAATAACCTGGCTCCAATTTGTCTGTTTGTAAATTTTCTTTCTGTGCATGAGGAAGGTCACTTGTATATGAAATGTCAATTTGCCTACATTGCAATGAAATAATGTAGTGATGGAAAGTGGACTAGTTCCAGATCAGTGTTTAGGAATCATTATTTGTGTAGCACCATAACATCTGGAGTATTTGGCTTTGTAAGAACAGTTAGTAAAGGAAGCCTTTAACCACAGGAGTGAAATCCTGGCCTCACTGAAGTTAATGGGAGTTTTTTCCCTGGGTGGATCCAGGTTTTTATCCTTAGGATAGAATCCTGGGTTCCTTTTGCCTAGGGCAGACTAGATGGTGGCTGGGTTTCCTAAGATAACTGTTGCCAATAGATATACGTACCTTTCTACTTTTCTGAGTTGCATACAAATAGGAAACAGGAATAAAACTATTCCATCTCTAGATACAGAAATGAAAACCAAAATATCTGAAGAGGAGTACGATGGGATATTAGAAATGACTGATGCAGACAGCAGCCTTTCTTGTCCTTATTCCAAGGCTTGTGTTGAACCTGAAGGAAACCGTGGGCTACAACCAAATGCTGCTTAGTTACATAGCTGGAACTCACTGAAGTCAACCTGATTTGACCCTGTGTAACTGAGAGCAAAATCTAACCCTGCAAATGCATAGTGGTAAAGGGAAAATGGAAGTAAGTTGATTCAAAGCAAGTAACTTCTGTCCTTCAGTACAAAACAAGTTACTTTCAAAACTGGATGTGAGAGTTAAAGCAAACTGTTCCATTTGACATGTGGTTTAGACTTTAACCTACTTCTTAAGAGACTCTCTAGCCTGGCTTCTGACCCATCACAACCCTCTCCTAAATGTCACATTGCCCAATCTAAAATTAGTGCCACAGCCTGCAAATGGCACATGTACTATAACTGAACTCCTAACGCTGTGAAAACCTCATTTAAAAAGAAGACATTCTGATATTAACACGTCCTGATACAAGCAACTAAGGGGTGTGACCAGAGAAGAGCAAGAAAGGGAAAATAACTAGTTCTTCCAGTGCTTGTTTGATTTGTAGGAGCTAGGTATGGGGAAGTTCACCTCTTGCATGCTGGGGGCTGCATTTCCTTATATATAATTTTACATTGGTGCTGCTGTGTTTGTCCAGACGTTCCGTGTAAGTAGTAGGTGCAAGGGTGGAGACTGCTGCCAGATTACCAGCAAAGAGAGAGGCTTCTAGTGAGAGGAATCTGTTCCCCCTCTGAGTCCCGAGGATATTGGCGTGGAACAATATTATAACGAGGGATCATTCAATCATTTCTCTTTCACCTGAGCATTGGAGCAGTGCAGTAATACTTAGTACTCTTAATCTTCAAACAGCTCTGCAAACATTTTTTCCTCACAATGCGCTAGTGAGATAGGTAGGTCTGAGTGCTCTGACTGATGGGGGGAGGGAAAACAGGCAATGGAGATGAGTGAATTGCTCATGGTCACAGAAGGAATGTGTGTTAGACATGGGAGTTCCTGCTTCCCATCCCATCCTGCTTTTTTGGAGCCAAATCCTGCTCCTGGTGACAAGTGGGATTTTTGACCTTTATTTCAATAGAAGCAGGATTTGGCTGCTGCTATTTTATTATTAGTCACTTTTATTACAGTAGTGTCTAAGGACTCCAGTCATGGATCAGGGCCTGGTTGTGCCAGTGGATTGGAAACAGGCCACTTGTAGCCAGATGGTAGACCTTTAAAATCTCTTGAATCTCTGCTTGCCAACAGTTTGCACTCAATAAAAGCTTTTTAGGAAATAAAATAGTCAAAAGGGAATATATTCTGCTATATTGTCCTCTGTCACACAGAAAATCCCATTGGCTCCTCTAGTGAGGAGAATCTGACTTAATAAAGCCAGTTGGGATGCTTAAAACCGGGACCGTCGCCTTCTGCTCTTTTGCTGTATGTGGAGAAGGAAGAGCTTTTCTACAGAAGGAGAAGGGATACGATTCATTCCTTGTGTGTGTTGTAGCTGCCATGGGCCAAGCTAAATGCTGCGTGTAATAAGCTGTGTTTCTGATTTAGGCTGTCATTGCCTTGATGGAGATGGGCTTTGATGAAAAAGAAGTGATAGATGCACTCAGAGTAAACAACAACCAGCAAAACGGAGCTGTGAGTATCCTGTTATTTTCATTCCTAATTGCTAGGATGATCATTTGCTCAGTTGAGAATTCTTGATCGCTGAACCGCATGGTGCTTGGTCATATTTTTAATTCAAACTAGCCCCATTTTACATGGCCTTGCTCTTCATATTCCAGTCCTAGCAGTTATTGGAGTTGAAGCAAACCTGATTAAATAATGTGCATCTTTGAAACTAACTACCTACACCACTGGAAAGCAGTCACTTCTGGGCTGGAGAGTGGCAGTCAGCCAGCATCCTGCACAGTGTTGAGAGAACTGCTTGCGGAGTGGAAATGTTGAGATGGAGAACTTTGGCCAGGAACATGGGAATTGGTGTTTTGAGGTTCTCATCTGAAGGAACATTTCTCCCTCCCCTCCTTCCTCCCCCCCCCGGGCACACACACGTGCGCGCACATAGAGGAATACTCATTTTATCCTCTCCTGAAGGGGAAAGGGCTGAGTTGACCACGCTGGGATTTTGAGATGTGCTCCTGACAGTTAGCTCAGTGAGCCTGCCCTCCAGCTTTGGATTTGAGAATCCTGGAGGGTTCTGGTGTAGGAGGATGACGTCCTGGAACAAGCTGTAGATTTCCAATGTGATCTACAGAATGTCACCTCATGTGGGTTTGAAAGCCAGAAATCACTTTTACTGCTGTATCAGGCTCTAGTCCAGCTCCTGCTCGAGTAATGGGAGCCTTGCAGTTGACTTGGAGCAGGACCTAAGTGAATAGGACCTTAGGGGGGAGGGATAGCTCAGTAGTTTGAGCATTGGCCTGCTAAACCCAGGGTTGTGAGTTCAATCCTTGAGGGGGCCACTTAGGGATCTGGGGCAAAATTAGTACTTGGTCCAGCTAGTGAAGGCAGGGGGCTGGACTCGATGACCTTTCAAGGTCCCTTCCAGTTCTAGGAGATTGGAATAGCAGTTAATGTGTTAATAGATACATGGTTTACTCTTTCAAATTGCATGCAGGGATGATAAACTTTGTCTAGGATGTTTTGTGCCTTATTTACATGCGGGATTGAAGTCTCCCGAGCTTGCGTTTTAATGGAACTAATTATAAACTTGTCATGCCTGCTGACTTTTACAGTGTGAATGGTTGCTGGGAGACAGAAAGCCATCTCCAGAGGATTTAGATAAGGGAATTGACACCACTAGCCCTCTCTTTCAAGCCATCCTAGAAAACCCAGTGGTACAGTTAGGGCTAACGAACCCTAAAACGCTGTTAGGTAAGTACTGTCCTGGCTTCTGACAAAGAAGCATTGCTTCCACAGTTGCTGACAATCAGAAAATACTCTATTTAAATAAAGCTAAGTGAATAGATGGGGGAGGGTGCAGCCTGACAGCTTGCTTTGTAGTGCTGATGCCATGTGGGCAACAGGGGCTTGGGAACAATCCTGGGGCTGTCAGATATGACACTGAATCTCTGATTTCAACCTGCCACCATCTAGAATGTCATGGCTGCTGGCTAGAGTAATCATGTGGATCTAGGAGACTCGGCGCACCCAACGTGGCCAGAGTTTGGCAGGGAAAATGTAGATCTCTGCTTGGTATCCTGGGGTCCTTAGCTGCAAAAAGTGTGGAAGAGAATGCATGCTGTAGTACAGCTCACTGTAGATTGAAGTCTGCTCATTACTCAGAGGGCAGTGGTTGGCTGAGTTTAACTGAACTGAAAGCTGCCAGCTAAGGACTTGTGTGTGTGTGTCCTGCCAAGTCTGAAATAACAGCTATGGACACATGCTTCACCCTTTTTGGAGGTTTGCGCTGTAGAGCATCTGTGTTAGCTCGGTCAAAAGGCATCTGTGGCTGGGAAAGCCACAGCACTAATGAACCCAAAAGAGACTGAAATGTAAATCTGTGGTTGATGGGTTGCTCTGAGGAAACTCCACGCAGGGAGATATTTAGTAGGGAGATATTTGGCCTTTCTGCAATATATGAACATGCTTAATCTTTGGCCTCAGTTTTACCTAGACTTCTTTAAAGGCATGTTTTAAAACATAGATTGCATGTGAATACCTTTGCAGTGGATCTTTTGAACACTTACGGTTACTGTGAAGTTTCATGGCTTTTAAATAATGCAGGAGCAGAACCTGCCCACCCTGATTTCTAAACAAGTGGCATCTTCGTTTCAGAGGGAGGGTTCCATGCTGCACCGCAGGATATAAAAATAGAAAATGAAATGTCATTGTACACATGTATAAAGCTTGGATGAGCATCGAGCACGTACTGTAGCTAATGATACCTCGGCTTATTGCCAGTGTCATGCATTTTAACATGAATATTTGCATTGAATTAGAAAATACCTAGTTATGAAAAAAGATCAAAAGTTCTTCTTTAGTTCAATATATTTTTAATCTCTCGCTTCTCCCCAAAAGAGGAGGAAGCATGGTCTAGTGGTCGAAGCATGAGAGCTATATTTTATTCTCAGTTCTGCCAGAGACCTGCTTTGTGACCTTAGCAAAGTATTTATAGTCTGGCATTCAGAGGTGTTGAGTACCTACAGCTCTTG
This sequence comes from Malaclemys terrapin pileata, assembly GCF_027887155.1. NCBI lineage: Eukaryota > Metazoa > Chordata > Testudines > Emydidae > Malaclemys > Malaclemys terrapin. Next base: position 5,896,107 of record NC_071521.1, on the reverse strand, counting down.
TTGACTTTATTGGGAGCTGTGGGTGCTTATCACCTTTGGAAAATTGGACCATTAACTTCTATGCCAGAGTTGGCCAGACTCTGTTATGTAAATTGTTACACCGACCTTTAGGTGACTTCTGAAAAGGTCAGACTTGTGTGTGTGGCCCATGAGTGAGTTCCAAATTTCAGCATTCTAACTCAGTGGGAAGCTAGATGTCTGTCGGACCCATGTCCCAAGCATCTGTAAACTATTGGATCGAATGTTCTTGTTTCTTGCCGTTTTTGCAACCCAAATCTTGCAGCAATGTGTTAGTGCATGAGAACTACAAAGTGGCACTGACTTGTCTGTGCATCATCCAAGCTAAGTGAAATGCAAAATAAGTTAAAATAAACAGTCAAAAGTAATCTTGGGATAGAGGGGTTGTTTGACACAGGTAAAGAGAACTATTTTTAGCCATTTGGGCCTAGGTCATCCTTCCAAAATCTACAAATGGAGGGGACCCTTCCCCCAGCACACACCATGGAAGTTGGGGTCTACTGTTCCCATGGCAGCATGCATGCCCTTGACTCCAGTCCAAGGTGAGAGGGCAGCGATTAGGCTGGTGGAGGAAGGAGCTTGCTGGCTGGTGGGATAACACATTATTCCCCCTCTAGCCCTAGAGAACTTTTCCAGGAAAGAAGGATCGTCTTGTGGCCAAGGCGCTTGACTGGGACTCAAGAGATTATAGTTCACTTCCTGGCTCTGCCATGGGCTCCCTGTGCGACCTAGGGGCACGCCTCTGTGCCTTAGTTTCCCCACCTGTAAAATGGGGATAATGCTTTACCTCACAGGGGCGTTGGGAGAGTAAACTCATTGCTGGAGGCATTGAGGTACTGTGGTGATGGGCGCCATAGGAGTACCTAGGTAGAACATAACACAGCTGGCTTTTGTACTATCTCCTTCTCGTCCCCCCAATAGCCACAGCCAGGAGGAGTCGCTGGCAGTGCTGCTCCAGTGCAGTTGTGTTGCCAGGGAGGCTGGGGTGGGGAGAAGGCCTCTGTGTGGGTGGCTCTGGCATCCCAAGATCTGTCCTGACCGAGTTGTGGTGATCAAAGCAAGTCGTGATTTCTACTGCAATTTAAACTAACCTTTTATTTTGTAAAACATCCAAAATGCTCAATATTTGCCAAATAAAACATCATGAACTGAGTGTTGCCACCTCCTTTTCTCGGCAGCCTTTGAAGATATGCTTGAAAACCCCTTAAACAGCACTCAGTGGATGAACGATCCAGAGACGGGACCTGTCATGCTACAGATCTCTCGAATCTTCCAGACGCTGAACTGCACGTAGAGGGGAATGCTGATCCACTGTGCCACTTCTTGCTGTCTCTAGCTTCATGTTTCCTGAACAAGAGGGAACATAGATTTTTTTTTGGGGGGGGGGGGAATGAGGGAAGAAGGTAGCGGAGGAAGCAAAATATCTTTTTGTTGTTTGGATAGGCACCTCTCAAATAAGAGTGTGTGTAGTTATGGCCATCCTGAAGTTAATAGCCTTGTGGATTTAGTGTTAGTGGAAGAGGTTTGAAGACTTGTTCTGGGTGGTTTTTTTTTATTTTTTTTTTGCTTTCAGGTGGTAGGTTGAAAATGAAATATATATATCCAAATACAGGAACAAGCTTTGTGAACACAACTGAGCATCTGATTGGCGGAGAAAGTAATATGATGACATTGCCTCATGTTTCAATCTTCTTGCTCAAAAGGCCTATGACAGCAGTTTTACTAGCCGGTGGTTATAGCATCTGGCTAGTGTTTACAAAAGGTCACTGACCACTATCCTAGGAGAGTAATCCTACTGTTCATCTCTATACAGTGTTAATTTATGTCTATATCAATATACAAAATACATTTTAAATTGACACTTAGGAATTTGTTTTTAAAATAAGTCCAAATGTTGAGAGAACTTGTTTTTATCCAGACTTGTCTGTCTTGCATTCTAATTTAAACAGAATAATTCATAGATGGAATTTCTTCAATTAATAAATAGCGTTACTCTTTCCTATTTATTTTTTGCGTTCGTGTTGTTCCAGTCCTGCAGGGCTCATACATTTGCAGATCTCACTCAACCAGATTAAAGATGCAGTATCTCCTTTCACAAAAATGTAACTTGCCATTCCAGCACTTTTGGTTCTCACGTGCTACAGTTCAGAGGTTTGTCCTGTTTTAACAGATCTTAGTTTGAAAGGTGACCTGTTTCCATGCAGTTTTCCATTTCTGAATGTATATTTTAGGAAAAGAATTCTGTGTTGCAGGCATCTTTCTTTTCAAACTCTGCTTGCAATGCCAAAAGCCATGAACTTGCTTGGGTTTTAATTGAATGATCACCTGCAAAATGAAACAAGAATCCATACCAAAATATTTAGGTTTGTGTCCTGTTTTTGCTTGCTTGCTTGTCTAGAACACACTTGAAATGATTGCCCTCTTCCAAATAAGGAATTTTCCCCTACTTGTTCTGTACCTTAGAAATATCAGGAATGTCAAGTCATGTCTTCCCTTGTCTTTATTGGAAGACTTGCTGGAGGTCTCAGATGTGTATTGTGAGTTTTGTCAGCCTGCCATCTGAAGGAGTACAAAGGGCTGAATCTAGCACACAGATCTTTTCTTCCAACTGTTTATGCTACAATTGAGTTACACAGGTGATAACAAAATTTTTAAATAGTTGGACTAAAAATCATTTCCCTTTTCAATCAAGTTTCACTTGCTTGGTATCTGCAGTGTAATAAACAAGTCCTCCATTAGTCTATATAGTCTGCCAGTAAAGACAGGGTAAACAAGACCTGGATTTAATGTAAAAAGTATGCTGAGAAAATAAAGCATTTAAGCTTTCATTACACACCATAAAGGTGTGTATGTGTTTTGCGAGAGGATATTCTGCATATCTTTGCAGGTCACCTTTTTAAAGTGATCTTACTGAGGGCTTTTAGATTCAGACCTAAACCACACAACAAGTTTTGGCCTGATCTTGGCATCTGAACTGTAATATTATGCAGCTGAGACACAGAAGTTGCCAGTTTCGCATAATTAATGTGCTGGGTGGGGAATTCAGTCACTCACTCAGATCTGATCTTTACGTACTATCCCAGTTTCATTTTTGGCTTTTGTAATATCCCATTAACAGTCTATTGCACTTAAACAGATTTCTGTAAGGTGCTTAGATTTCCAAATTCAAAAGTAACCATTTTCAGCACCCCCATTTTTCTTTCAACCCGTTCTTGGCATCATCTACACTTAATTGCAATTTTGGTTTTAAAAACTGAGTCAGATCCTTCAACTCAATAATTACTCAAATTAGTCCTATTTGATTTCAGTGCAACTACTCACGTGAGTAAGGGTTATAGATATGATATTAAGAATAATATTTAAACAAGTTTCCTGATGCTAAAGAATTTCAGATGTTGATTCGGTCAGTCTTTCTGTTTTGCAATGGTTTCCTTGAAATACTACCTGAGGATGTTATTACTTGAAGTTCTAAGCATTTGAGGCACTGAAATGTATGGTATTCCCTCTTCCATCCAAGTTCTTGTAAATAATCAGTACTTGTTTCTACAGGACAATATTAGGTAGAACCACCATCATGTGATTATGCTGATTTCCTTACTAAACAAGAATTGTTCCAGACTGTGGTTCTGAATGTATTGGACACAAGTTGTGACAGCAGCATGTCCTGTAAGAACTTATGGTCTGATCATGTTCCCATTAAGTCGTGTCCAAGCTCCCATTAACTTCCCATGCTGTAAGATCAGACACTTTAAAGTAATTTATAAACAGAGATTCCACAAAGAACTCATGTACTGTTTTTATCTACATATCCTTCACACTTCAGCCTTCTCTTTCAAGGAGCAGAATGGTTCACATTTAGACTGTGAAAGTTCTGCCGCTTGTGTACCTCTGCATTATCCCCATGGCAATGGACTTGAGTTAGATTGTATGATTTCATCACTGTCTGTTACTGAACAGGGTGTATTTGTTTCTATGTCAGGCTTATCTAGGTGACACAAGTAAATCAAAACTGCACCCCTCGGCATGTCAGAACAGGTTCAACACATCTTTTAAAATAGTTTTCAATAGAATTGCAGTAGAGAAACTGAAATAAATGCAGACAGGAATGCCCTGTGTATCTGCTTTCCTAATAAAACTAATATGGCAACTAGAAACCTTATGATTAAAGGTATACTGCATCTTTAAAAAACCTAAAAAGTTTGAGGATATGCATTTTTAGAACCTTTTATTTCAGAGCTTTACACCTGTACAGTATAAATGTAGAAGGAGAGAGGCTGGTTATCATTACAAAGTGTCCTCCAGCCTTGTTTTTTTCATATGTTTTTTTTATTTTTAAATGCTGCTTGTCTTTTGAGAACACAAGTTTCCAATGGCCAATATCTGGGACTAGTGGAAGGTGTTATGGATTTAATCTTTTTCAGCAAGATTTAGGAGTGAATACAGATGTACTTAACTATGTCAATTCAAGTGTAACGTAGAATGCCACTTACTGAATCAGTTGATTCAGCTCATTAATATGAATGTCTGACACTAATACATGCTGTGTGCTGCCGGTGACTCTGGAGCTAGAAGTCCAGTGGCACATCCTGTGAGCTGGATGGGTTGCTACTCCAACCAGGTTACTATTGCTTTTTAAGTCCATTGTGGTTGCAGTTGTGGCAATTCTCCTGTGCTTTCTAGAATTCTGATAGCCTAAAGATCCCTACATTGACTGTTAGGCTAGGATTCAGCATTTGCAGGGGCTGGTCTCCAGGTAGTGTAATGATGAAAGGATTGTGGGTTCAAACCTGAAAAACCACAAGAGTCATGGGAGTAGACACTTTTTTAAAAAATCAATGGGATTACTTGCGTGAGTAAGGATTTGCAGGTTTGAGTCGTGTGCTTGCATGTCTAAAGTCCCGATTAAAGCTAGCAAAGAGATTAGCAGTGGTGCTGGCTTCATTGCAAAGTGTCTCATTGCACCATCAGAATTAGGTCAAGGGAAAAAGTGGAAGATAGATAAAACCAAGGAAAAATGAGGAAATGGGCCAGGTAGGTGGATTACCTGCTGCAGTATTGACTGCTTGTAATTATTCTTCTGCTAAGTCTATACTTGCCCCATCAGTTGACAGAGACAATCTCTTACCTTTTGTTATGTGTGGCTCTTGAAAGCTAGCTAGCTATTTATTTAAATAAATGTATATGTAACTTATAATTTTGTCATCACAAAGCTTTGATATTTTTAATAGAAATGTTCTATATAGAAGTTTGTTCTCAGGGCTTCATATTTATACTATCTTTACAGGGCGATGCATTTAAAGGGATGTATTTGGGATGGGGGGGGGGGGGGAAGCCAGTTGCCACTTTGCAACTTAAACGTTGGTTAGTCTTGACCTGTGAGACCGATTAGCATGAGACTCCTCTGAGCCACCATAATGGGCAAGTCCAAAGAATCCACCATTGTTTCTTCTTCAGTCTCTTGAGGGTGGGGGAAATGGTCACACAAGAATGCACAGCCGCTTTGCACATCGTTGCCCTTTATACAGTTCCGAGGACACTTCTGCTTTGTGTGTATCAATGGAAGTGGAAAGCCGATTCACGCAGATGTCAATACACCTGCACTCTGCTAGGAGTGCAGGAACACATGGCTGCAAGAGTTCTGAAGTTTCCAGACAATCGCCCCACATTTGGCCACTTGCAGCCTGTCACAGTTGTTCCCCAGGACCTTTGACCTCATTTTACCTGGAGCCAAACTTGACTTCTCGGGGTGGCTCTTGGTATCTGAGAAATGGTTGTTTATTCAAATGCTTTTTAGTTGGAGCAAGTTGCGGTCTTCTAGCATCATGATCCATGAGGTGAGAATGATGATTGTATTCTATCACTGTGTCAGCAGATCTTGCCTTTTGAGCGGGCACATAAATTGTTCCCAGTAATCTGAGGTTCAGAAGTAGGATGTACAGGATAGTGAGAGTGTTAGCCAAAAATACCTCATTTTTCTGCTAAATAGAGTGGCATTTTTTTATCAGTTAATATTTACTCCTAGGACTTTATAACGAGCTGATGGAATAACTGCATCCACAGCTGGACATTTACATCCACAGGTATGTCAGATAAGATCATTTAAAAGGGATATAAATCCTCATGCTTCGGGGCGTAACCCAACCACTAACTGCATCTTCATTGATGGGCAGATTATTCCTCTGAAGCATTTGGTGCTGGCCATTGTTAGACTAGCTCAGCCACTAGTCTGAGCCAGGATGGCAGATCCTATGGAAGAAAAGCAAGCCGTGAATACGTTTACATGTACATGGTTTAAAAAGTCATGTTCACTTGTATCCCAACCTTTTGTCCTAACAGAAGGCATGTGTTTAACATGTGGTGTACCTTTTGCTCTAGGCTTAAAGAACTTACATGCAGATCCCTGTTTGAAGCATACAAACTTTAATAAATGTAAAAGCATTAAATTCTTATTGAATTTGGTTAGTTTTTTTATATATATCATGTTCTGGACAGGGGGAAAATTGTGCTAACATTTTAAACTAAAAACCTACCAAATGAAATGTGTGTTGTCTTGTTGCAGCAGGTAAGAAAGGCGTGTAGACCTTTTTTTTAATTTGCAAGTTTATTTTTATTATAGTTTAATGAACTGTACAAGAATGTGATTTGCCATACAGCACTGACCACAAAGTAGCACTAGTGAAGTTATACTGTAAGGTACTATGACTTAACACTTTTCATTTCATCTGTGTATAGAATGGGTACAGTACATAGTTTTTATATGGAATTGACACTGATGTGTGGCATGCACAGTTGTTTTTAAGATGTAATGTTACTTTTATGAAGTTTAACTTGGGTCAATATCAACAAACCTATAGAATTCAGGGTTCATTCTAAAACTTACTAGCATGGGTCAGTAATCTGCTACACAGCTGCAGAAAGATTCAGCAACAACTAGTGCTAATACTAAACATTTGTCACCCATTTTTGCTTTAATACGATCATCTGACCAAAAGAAAATCAAATTCTGCATTGTTACTAATCTGGTCCCTTTCAAACAATCAGGCTGTTATCTGCGGAAATGTATTTTGAGAGGCTATCACGAGTGTTCGTTTGATGTGGCTTTGCTGGTAACTATTACCCACGTTAGTATGGCTAAGTTGGACCCATGAACGTGATTAGAATGAACACTGAGTCTCTAAACCTACACACGCGTACTCTGAGAATGATCTGGTAATGTGTGTTGTACATTTATAACATCTTCAAATAAAGTTTTTTGATTTATTACGAGCTGTTTCTAAACCTTTTGAAAAGTATCATTGGGCTGACAAATCCAGGTTACTGACCAGTCTGTATCGGAAGGATTCTAGAACTGTGTGCCTACTGGTAAGCGGTTCATTAACAGACGATCTTTTACTGACCAGTTCTGTTGGTAAGCAAACCTGGAACAAAGAGTGAGCAGCACTGTCTGATTCCAATGACCATTTCTGCATGTGAGAAATATTCCTCCTCCTCCTCCTCCTCCTTCCTATCAACTTGGCTCCTTCAGGGTAAAATTCACCTAAGGGCTTAAATGGAGCATAGACCTTGTGCTGGCCTTCTGCGTAGTGGTGAATGTTTGCTTACCAGGGATTATCCTGAATCTCAATTGATTTGTTGAGCTGAAAAAAAGTCTTATCCAACATGCTCTGCACTCGCGCAACAGACTGACTGGAAAATTGTGGGCTAGAAAGAAATGGAGCTAAAGTAAATAGGGGTAGTGCGGAAGCAAAGTGGGATGCACCAGTACTACCACTTGCATACGAGTTACCTAAAATGCTTCTCTTACTCATGGGGTACCAGTGCTACTGCGGCTTATTTGGGAACATATTGGAAGACTTTCTCCCGAAGTTTGCCTGTGTGCGGGTCCCTTGGAGGCTGCTGAGCAAGAAACATAGCTGTGTCAGATGGTTATTCTGGAGAGCATCTGGAATGTATTAAAACTTTTACGAAATGTACAGAGGAGAGAAGTCAAGAGCATCTACAAAGAAGAATTGAACACTGTGCAGCATGTAATAAGGAGCCTGCCATAACCCTCAATACATCCTTTGCAGAAAGGAGACGACTTGGCTCCCAATTCCTATCAGGTATTCCTTCAAAATTCTTCCTCTCCCCTGCCTGTGCCATGTGGAACAGTACAGGTTAGAGAGTTTGAGGTGGCTCCAGTGAGCAACGGATTAGGATTTTGGAAAGATTTCCATTAGGAAGTTTACAAATATCCTAGATCAGCTGGACTTAAGAGAGTAACCTTGAGTAACTGTCTTGAGTTTGCAAATGACAAAAAAAATGGGGCGGGGGGGTAAATAAGGAAGAGGACTGGTCACTGGTTCAGAACAATCTGGATCACTCAGTAAATGGCACAGAGTAAATGTACACTTCTAGGAACAAAGAATATAGCCCATACTTACAGAATGGGGAACTCTATCCTCGGAAGCAATGACTCTGAAAAAGATTTGGTGCAGGGCATGGTGGATAATCAGCTGAACATGAGCTCTGTGTGATTCTGTGGCCAAAAGAGCTAATGAGATCTTGGGATGCATAAACAGGAGACTCTCGAGTAGGAGTTGGGGAGGTTCTTACCTCAGTCTTTGGCACTGGTGTGACAATGGCTGGAGTACTGTCTGGTTCTAGTGCCAACAATTCAAGAAGTATGTTGATTTAAATTGGAGAGAGTTCAGGGAAGGAACCACGAGAATGATTAGTGGATTAGAAAAGATGCCTTCTAGTGATAAACTCTCAGAGCTCTATCAATCTAACTAACACAGAGAAGGTTAAGGGATGACTTGATTAGTCTGTAAGTACCTACATGGGGAACAAATATTTTATAATGGGCTCTTCAATCTAACAGAGAGAGGTAGAGCATGATCCAATGGCTGGAAGTTGAACCTAGACAAATTCAGACTGGAAATAAGGTGTACAGTACACTTTTAAAAGTGAGGGTAATTAACCATTGGAAAATTTAACAAGGGTCATGATAGAGTCCGCAGCGCTGACCATTTTAAAAACAAGATAGGATGTTTTTCTAAGTGATATGCTCTAGGAATTATTTTGGAGAAGTTTTCTGGCCTCTGTTAGACAGGCGGTCAGACCAGGTGATCACGATGCTCCCTTCTGGCCTTGGACTCTATGGAGCTCCAGTTCTTCAATAGTCAGTTATTTAAAAGTCTTCAATAATGTTTGGACTGCTGTACATGATGAGGTATTAGCACTTCAAACTGAATCTAAACAGGCACAGCAGGTTTTCTCTCACATAGCAGCTGGCATCTCAGTAACCAATGTTTAGACATGTACAGAGTCAATGTTCATAAAGCACTTAAGTGCTGAAAATGGTTAAGTGCGATTATTACTACTGTTGTTGTTCAGCAGTGCTGGCCAGAAAAGTGATCCTCTCTTCTGGCCCCAAAGTCGCAGTGCACTTCCTTGACTGAGACCTTGTGGTCAGAACCTGTGTTCTGCCCTGAAAAAGGATGGGGAAGATAAGTGCATGCCATGCTTTGTTGAGCGATCTGAGCCTAGTCCTTATCGGAGGCCTTATCGACAGCAGCAAAATTCAGACGCTAACAAGCCTCCACCCTAGGTTGGCTCATCCTAGGGTTACTCCCTGCCCTGTCCTTGCCTGCCCCCCCCTCTAGCGGGAAGAGAACCCTCCCCCCACCACCTTTACCTGGAATTGGAGCTAATGAGTAGAGATGCTCTAAAAATGAGGAGTAGAATCTGGTGTAAAATTGTTTGTTTGACCAGCTCAACTAATGTACCCCATCTGGACTGGGTTCAAGGATAGAGCAGAATGAGTCAGCAGATGCTGTCCCTGTGAGGTCCTAAAATCTGAAAGTCAATCATAGACAGGTCATGGATACAGTCCCCTCAAGAGAGCATGTATCCATCTAATACCTTATACTACGCTTGATCTTACAGTTAAATACAGTGAACTTTCCATAAAGAACATCCAGAGGACGGAAAGTGTCAGCCAGTAGAAAACTGCTCTGAGATGAGGGTACTTCAGTAGTTGTTTAAGATGGGATTGCAATATCTGGGGTGGGGAAGGAGGATGGGTTGTCTTGGGGCAGAATAAATGGTATTAACTCCTCCTACCCAGTCCACCCCCCCGCCCCCTGCCAAAAATTCCTAACTCCAAATAAAACTTCGATATGTGATTGAACCTGGCCATAGCTCAAATGTCTTTGGCCTGGAAGGTGACTTTCAACTGGAAAATATCTCCAGAGTGAATGCGGGCGCACTGGTGGAAGACCTGCCATGTAAGTACAGTGAGACCTGAGAATAGCCTCCAGTTGGCCAAACCCTTGTGTATCTAGTATCCCTAACAATCCTGTGCCATTTTATATAAGCAGGCCAGAAGCAATGCGTCCTTTGAGATGTAAAGGACTAGACCGTACTCTACCAGAATACAAGTGGATGGTGTGGCTAATGTTTTCAAACCTGTGTCTAAACTTTGATGCCTAAACAGGGACATGGGTACCTAAATAAGTGGCCTAATTTTCAAAGATGCTGTGAACCCTTCGCTCCCCTGGAGATCACTGCGCGCTGTGGGTGCTCCGCTCTGGAAAATCTGGCTGCTTATTTGGATGCCTCATTATGGAACAGGGTCCTTAACTTCAGGCAGTTGAGTTTTGCAATCGTTGGCCTGTGATTCTGTGCAGTCTTGATTAGGCCCTGGTCATGTGCATTGTTACAAAGGTACAGAATAAACCAGATCAGTTATTCAAATGTCTCAATAGCATTGTTGTGATTAGACCGTTCTAACCTGTTTTATTAGACCGAGCTGAATATTCTGAAGATGACACCAGTGATTGCACAAAGAACTCTCTCATTTAGTCTGGAAAAGTCATGTACATCAAGCTGGGAGCTTGCTTAACTGGTTGAGCTTCTGATCACGTGCCAGCATGTGTGCACTGATGAAACCAACTTATGCCCAGACCATACTTAAGATTTATTCTTAGCAAATGCTATTTAAATTGCATTAAATGTATGTATTTAGCTGTAAATGTCTGCTGTAAATATCTAAGTACGGCTGCTGGTGTACTCCTAAAGAAAGTGGTTTCATCAAAGATTTCCTTCTGTTATGCAAGAGCTGACTGACAAAATCCATGGAGCTACGGCTGAACTACTAATTGTAAAAATGCACAGTAAGAGTGAAGCACTTATCCCTTGCCTTTGAGAGTGTTTTGGGTTTAAGCCTTATATACTCTTCAACAACTCTCCCCCCCCCCCCCACCCCCCCCACACACAGCTTTTTATAGTGAATTATTTATTCTGGTGCTTTTTGACATCCATCAATACTGTTGCCAGTAGAATAGCACCAGTTCTGAAAAGGCTATTTGAAGTAGTTGAATTACCTGAATAATACCAATGTGGAACTTACTAGATCTCCCATTTTTGCTCTGTCAAGGGCAGTGTGTATGGAGGGGATGGGGTGGAGATTAAGATAATTTTTGGATTCTTTGGTAATGGGATTTTTTCCGTACAGAAAGGGGCAGCAGTAACATTGCGGTAGCCAGAAAATGCTCACTGACCATTCACAACCATGTGACTGAACTCCATGCAGCCAGCGCGTGGAAACATGGTATTTAGCTCAGCTGTCCGACGGAAGACAAGGGAAATACTTTTAGTTCAGCCCTTCTGAATTCTCCTAAAAGGACACTGCCATGGTACTTCATATTCTGCCGCCTCTTAACAACAATACTGTTACAGCTGTGTTTCTCTCCACACAAACTTGCTGCTTGTTGCAACTGCTGGGCTTTAACGAGGTTCTCTTCTCTCTTTAATAATCTACAAGTCCTTTACAGAGGTAAATATGCAACTGTATGGATTTTGAACTTGGTTGCTCGTGTGTTTCTTTCCTCCCCAAAATAAGCCCCAAGAAGGGCAAAATGCTCCATGAAGTCTGCTATCAGTACAGTCCTGTACCTGTTCCGAACTCTGAAACTTCAGTAGAAAACCATAAGTGATGGAAAACATTGTAGCATCTTGGTCCTTGAGGTTGCTTCTCTTCCCAGCTGTGTCCTGGCTGACAAAAGCTATCACTGCCAGAAGAGGGAGGAGGAGGTCTCACTAGTTGAAATCCCGGAACAAAAAAGTTGGGAATTATCTTAGATCATTTTCCAACTTAGATGGAAGTAAAGTGTGATTGATTGATTTTTAATAACTGGCCACCCATATATTTGGGAACAGAGGAAGAGGTAGATAGAAAGGCCTGGTGAAGTACACAACGGAGGATCAATTTGGGCCCTGTTTTGCAGTGGTCTCCATACTGTTGGACCCATGTGCCCCTCCTCAGCTCATTGCAGGACCAAGTGTAAATTACACTCCCCATGGCCCCCTTGCTTGGGTGAAATGGCCCAAGAGTGAGATCCTTTATAACTCTCTGGCATTCATCAATGTTAAATTTCCTGAGCGAATAAATCTATCAGGTTTCCATCAGTTACTACTATGTCTATATATAGTTTCCCTTTCTAAAAATAAAAGCTCATGGTACTTGAGCAGTGTTCTATTCCATGACCCCTGGCTTCATATGAAAAGGTACATAGGAAAAATGGCCAGAGGCGTGGGGAGCCATGCATGTAGGCACTAGGGACAAGTCACTCTTGTGTGTAACTCCTCGTGCAAATGGCTCACTAAGAAATAAAAGCAGTTGAAATTACAATATTTCTTAATTTTTAGATTAGGTGGGAAGTCATTTTCACTGCAATTTCCTACCATCACTTTATGCTAAATGTGGAGCCTTGCACAGAATTTTTACTCACTAAAAATATTTCTTGCTGTCATCTCTGGCTAGGAGATCAAATAAACAAAGCCTGTGACTGAGAGATAATGAAGCTTCAGTATTTCTGGTTTTGTTTATCTGATCTTCTAGAAGAAAGGTACTCGCGGCATTGCTATGAGCAACAACTATATGAAATGCATCAAATAATTATGAAAATATTTGTTTCTGAATGTAAAGTTAGCACGACATTTGCTTTAGAGTAGCATCTATGTGTATGTATGGTAATATTTCTCTAGCATCTTTAGCCAAGGATCTCAGTGTTTTCAGACTGCGGAACTGATCTTACCAGCTTGTCCACGCAGGCATGAGCAAAATTCCCGCCTGTGCAGAGCAGACCTCAGGACTGGAGCTCCAGCGCCTTAGGCAGTCTCACAATGCCCCTGGGAGGCAGGTCAAGTACCTCAGTGGTTAGAGAGAGGCACAGATTCAGTCGCTTGCCAAAGGTCAGACAAGGAGACAGTGGTGGAACTGAAGAGAGCGCTTGAGAGGCCTGCTCCCGGTGCTGCGCTTTAACCAAATGGCTCTGGAGATATAATCACCCTAAGGCCGTGGGAGGCTTTCAAGGGCTGGAACGTTGGGCCATGTCTGTATTTCTAAGCTCTGACAAAAGGTGCAACTATCTGATGACTAGTGCGTAATCCTGTATGGAACTCGTGAGTGGTCTGACTACAGGTCCTAAGAGACAGGGTATCACAAATAGCCTCACCATCCTAATGGGCAGAGATGTCACTTCCCCCTCATCTCTCCAGCACACAGAGCAGACTGGGGCACGTGAGGAAGCTTGTTCTGCTGGTCTCACTAGTGAATGTATTTCAGGGCTAAACAGAAGGCTTCAGGTTCCACTCCCCTGCATGTGGCACCTTTCCAAAGCAATCCGTAGATCTTATTTTTTAAAGATGATGTGCCCAGGAGTTTTAAAAATAGAGCTTGGGCCTTTTTATTCTGCGGTGTCTGAAAAAGGCTTGAGAGGGTTTTGTTTAGGGCCGGACTTTGTTTTGTTTTTACTTTCAGGCGATGTCTGATCTATGCGCTGGGGGTACGATCCCCTGCTCACGTACGCATGTGCTAGCTCTCCTTGAACTAGCGTGACTATAAATAATAGTGAAGCGGCGTCAGTGCGGGTAGGAGCAGGGGAACCATGGCACATACCCATACAGCTCAGCCTCCCACAGCTACGCTGCTTTTATACGTGTGCTGGCTCCATGAGAGCTGGCGTCAGTGTGAGTACATGAGCAAGGGCATCACACCCCTATCTCCGAATGTAGATGTAGCCTTAGAAATATCGGGACTCTCAAAGCTGCTCTTCCCTGGTTTTGCTGGAGGACCTCTTGGGGAGGGGTGTGGGTGTGAGAGTGAGTGCGTGCATCTGTACAGTGAGTTCTTGCACTCGAGATGGGTGCGGCTGCTCAATCGGTGACCGATATTTCCTCCAGAATGTGTGTTAGTCATTGAAGTAAAGCAGGCATGAACAAAAACGAGCAACCCAGAGTGTTAAGCAATCTGACCAACAATCCCTTGCCCTCTCAGCTGTTGTGATGTGCTCAGTTCACTGTCATTCATGACATTTTCAGGACCAATGAAACCTGAATTTCTAACACAAAAAAACCCATTGGGCATGGGGGGAGACAACTGCCTGTCTTTAGCCCCCAGAAGGAAGCGTAAGTAATGGATGTAAGCCCAGTTTCCCACCCTTCTTGCAGCTCCCCTTTAGAGCAGGTTGTCTCTTGACAGTAAATGTAAATGCTGGGTGTGTCCTGCTAGCATTTGCCCAGCAGGGGGAGATGTACTAGAAGAGAGCGAAGCACAGCAAGGGCGAAATAACACATGTTGCTGGTAAATGCTAGCAGAGAAAAGAGATCGCTGGGGCCAAAGAGGACAGGCAATGAATGGAACAAAGGTGAGCAGTGAGGTGAGGAAGTGATGTGCAGTTAGTCTGGGGAATAATCCAAAATGCATGAGGACAGAGCAGTTTCTCTTTCTGGTTAGACTAGAATAGAGGACACATGGCCCTAGACTGTATAAATGTCTAATGATCTGAATTAAATGTTAAATTTAACTTCTCTAGCCTAGCTCATAACAAATGCATCCCTTTATAGGTGTGTTTCTCTCTGGACACAGGCTGAAAAACTCGCAGTGCTATGAAGAGGGTTCTAGTAGATATTTTAAAACAAAGCCCTTAAAAATTCAGTCCTTAAACTAGCCCAGGTGAAACAAAGGATTGAATGAAGCATCTGGGGAAGTAGTCTTGTAACAGTGTCACTTAATACAAAGTACTTTAACAGGACAATATAAGGGATTGGATGCTGATTAAGCTGCATAAGGAAAATGGAAATATAGTAAATGATACTGGCTCACGAAAGCTTATGCTCAAATA
The DNA here is from genome assembly GCF_027887155.1 of Malaclemys terrapin pileata. NCBI lineage: Eukaryota > Metazoa > Chordata > Testudines > Emydidae > Malaclemys > Malaclemys terrapin. The sequence continues at coordinate 5,880,919 of NC_071521.1, read as the reverse complement.
AATGTGTTAGTCTCTAAGGTGCCACACGTACTCCTGTTCTTTTTGCGGATACAGACTAGCACGGCTGTTACTCTAGATACTGGCATGGTTACAGAGCTAACTGCCCCCTCAGCCCGGCTCCCCACATGCACTTGTCACCCAGTATTTCTCATCAGCTGAGGCAGCCATGAGGGGCTTGTCCCCCTGCCAAACAGGCCTTAGCCAAGCAATGCCTTTTGTAAATGAGGGGTCCCCAGGAGCGCCGCCAGCTTTTCTGCCACCCTAGGCAGCGGAAGGTCCCGCCGCCAAAATACCACCACGGTCACCCCCCCCCCAAATTGTAGCACCCTAGGCAACTGCCTAGGTCGCCTAATGGATTGTGGGGGATCCCCGGGCCGGCACAACCCATTGTTGCTAAGTGTGAACCTTCAAACCTTCCCCTGAGCTGAGTTCCATTCTCTGCCCGTCCCCTGAGTGGGGTGAGGGTCCCCTCTGGCAACACCCCAGTGACGCCTGGCAGTGGACTAGCCCTTTGACCGCCTAGGTTTTCACCCCGTGTGGAGGCTGTGGGGCCCCTTTGTTCTGTATCTGCTGAGTAGAGGTGAGCCGTTCTTCCTCCCCATCTGACTCAGGGACATTTCTATTGGGGATCTGGCTGTATTTTACTCTCGGGGTGGAGCAGGATAGGTGCACAGATAGCTGGAGTGTGAATTCAGTCGCATGTACATTTTACCTCCCCTTTGGGGCTATAGCCTCCTGATTAGCCTGCTGCATTGGAGGGCCAGCATCCCAGCCCTCCTCTGGCCTGAATATCAATATGCTCACCTGTCATGGCTCCATGCCAGTGGCTGAACCTATTGGTGTCCTGATCCCTGGCAGCTAGAACACCTCAGATCTCTGGTCTATTTGCTCCCACCTCAGTCCAGTGCTCGTCCTTGGTTCCTTTCCTGATGGTCAGAATACACTGGATTAACTGATGTGGTCAGCTCTTGAGAGTTTAGCTGCCTGTCTGCATAACTCCACCTGCTGACTTTTCTTGAGGTGCTTGTAACTCATCCTTCATGTCCATCTTTTCCCTCTTCTCTTCCTGGAAAAGAATATAGGGCTGGTTTTCTCTTTTTTTTTTCTTCTGCAGTATTTGCTTTCGCTGCTCTTGGCACTTCACCACTGTCCCCATCTCACTGCTGCCCCTGTATATGTCCCATTTACTGCCACTAACTACAACTCTGACTGCTCCTGGTCCCTTGAAACAGCCTCCCACCCCCCAGGTCTTGGGCCTTTAGCCATCTGGAATCATGCAATTCTCTCACACTCAGAATGGCCCCTGGGTTGCAGTATATCAACAGTGATTATCTCAGCAGGTCTGACTTCAGTTCAGACCCTGCAGTTTTGTTCCCTCTAGAGCTATGATGATAGTATCCAGAAACCAAACAGCCCCCTTAGAGCAAAGTATTTAGAACAAAAGCATTTCAGAGAAAAGACCTTAAAACAATGAAGCAGGCTATATGCATGACTGCCTTTCCCTAAGGCTTCTCCTTTCCTGGATCTAGGACCCAATGCTTTCTAGCGCCTCCAGAGTCTCTCCTCTGTCAGCTGGGCTCTCCCTGGGCAGCTCCGGACAATTGACCTCGTTTGTCCTGGGGAAGGTTTTTTACCTGTTTCCTGTTCTTTTGATCTCCAGGCTCCCAGCCTGGCAAAACAGCTGTGTCCCTTTGGCCTGGAGTCTGGAATTAGGCCATTGTCGTTCATGTGTGTGCTGGGGTGTTCTCATCTGGGGAGCCGTTTCCTTGCCTTCCTGTTTGTTCTTCCCAGAGCATCTATTAAGCGAGATCAGTGCATTTATACAGGCAAGTCTTACTACCCGCTATACAATAACTTCACTGACCAGGTCGCGTGCAGTGTTCATCAAATTATTACATCTCCGTATGCTTAGGTGATTACGTGGTAGCTCCTCATCCATCTCATATACCCACCTTTGCTTATGGGATCAGAGTCAGTTAACGCTTCCTTGCCTCTCTAATTATAAACTGTTCAATTATAAAGTAAACAACACTGAAGTGGTATTCATCATTGTACCTACTGGACAGCACATGCCTGCATAGTTACATACAATACATACAGTAAACAAGCTTAGTTCTGGCTTTGGTAAAAGGCTTACCAAAGAAGAGTACGTAAGATGCTATCAATAGCCATTTTAGAAATTTCATTATAAAGGGTTGGTGTATTATAGATACTTGTATATTGGTGAACAAGCAGATATTACTCAAAGTAGGTTTGCATTATTACTACCATAATGACTCTTAACGCTGGATGTGCATGATGCGCTAAATCTTCCAGTGCTTCATTGGGAGTTTTGACTATAAATGAACTGCAGGATTTGGGGACATAAGTCATGCCTAGGGCATGGCCTAGGAAATAGCCAGGAACAAAATGGTAAAATGTGTCACATGATGTGGCACTTGCGTCTGAGATCAAAAGGATTTCACAGCTTCTCATGTGCAAAATGATCCTCTGGGTAGTTTCTCACGAAAAAGGATGTTGTTTTAATCCTCCTTCATTTTAATGTCTGCTTAAGGAGTGATTTATCCATGGCAGGGTTTACCTAAAGCTTCCATTGTTAATACTAAAGCTTTCCCTTCATTATAACTGCTAATAAATATTTGATGGTGAAATTCACAAATTAGGTGACTGGGGCACAATAGATTACTTAGTTATTTCTCACCCCTGGGGGCAGAAATGTCAGATTGATGGAACCTGTCCTGAACAGATGGTTGCTTGTCTCAGCTCAATTTGTGAGGGAGGCAATATAACCCACCACCCAGTATTATAGGCTTTCCAGCCATTCATCTGATGGTGTTTGCATTTTATTTTTCTTTTCTCAAAGGAGCTGGAGGACCAGGATTTCATGATTTAACATGCAAGACCTGCTGCCCTGAGCCCTGCACATGCAGTGGTTGGGCTGTTGGTGTTGCCAGTCAGGTCCTGAATCACAAAGAAGGAAGAAGGTAGGTTTTACAGGCTATGACAAATCTCTCTCCTCTTTTGGCCCTTTCTCTCCCCTTGGGGTTAGAGCCTAAGCAAAGGGAGAGGAGTAACCTTCACCGATGAACCAGTGTGTCAGTTATTGAGTGGCTGTCACTGCGGAACTGTTGGGAAGCCGTCAATAGAGGTTGCTATGCTACCACCACTAATAAGAGTCAGAGGAGGAAGGGTGTGTAAATAAAAGGACAATAATAATAAGTGTTGATATCAACAAGGAGCTGGGATAAGCATCTGTTTCAGCCTGGTGCATAAAATCAAAAGCCCTTAAAGAGACCGTCAGAAAACCTGGGGCCAAACATAAGTTTCATGTAAAAAAACCAAACAAAAAAAAGTTATAAAACACGCTTTTAAATGTAAGAAGAGAATCTTATGATTGGACTTACGGTTCTGCCATTCCCCTGTAGCCAAGTATTGCAGCACTGTGCTAGTGCATGAAAACCAGAAAGCAAAACTGATGAGTCTATATACACCATCCAACGTGAAGGCTGATTAAAAAGTCAAGCAAGTATTTAAAATGGTTTTGGTTTTTAATAACTAAAACTAGTGCTGGGAACATAGACAAGGATTTTTAAAAAATCTTCTGAATACACCTAATGGGGGTATATCACATTGGCAAGAGAGACAATTTGACTTGCTAATTGACAAAGTCATGTTCTTTTAGAGCAAACTTTAGCTTTTCTCATGAGTTCAGTGTGTAACTTGTCTGGTTTCAGAGTAGCAGCTGTGTTAGTCTCCTCTCAGAGTTGGTAAGACAACTCCCACCTGTTCATGCTCTCTGTATGTGTGTGTATATACCTCCTCAATATATGTTCCATTCTATGCATCCGAAGAAGTGGGCTGTAGTCCACGAAAGCTTATGCTCAAATAAATTTGTTAGTGTCTAAGGTGCCACAAGTCCTCCTGTTCTTTTTGTAACTTGTCTGTTTTACTTGGCTGACTTATCAGGCAACTATCACTGCAGTAATAACTTTAAACTTTCTTCACATGTTTAAAGACATGATTGTTTGTCTTAACACATTAACACAGCTAGGGTGACCAGGTGTCCCGATTTTTATAGGGACAGTCACGATTTTTGGGTCTTTTTCTTATATGGGCTCCTATTACCCCGCCACCCCCGTCCCGATTTTTCACATTTGCTGTCTGGTCACCCTAACAGCAGCAGGGTTTCCTCTTTCTAGATATACAGCTTCCTAGTTACTGTTCCATCTAGTTTAATCCTGTACATTCATTTCTCTAGGCTCCAGAAGCCATCTCTTGTTTGAAAGGCTAGAGGAATGATGGTGCCAACATGTTGTTAAAAAAATTCAAATTATGATCTGACATGCATTCCTTGAACACCTGGAGCCTGATTTTTCTCATTGTCCTGCATCTTGGGTCGCGAAAGGTACCAAGTTAGCATGGTATTGTTTGTAAATGATGTAGGGCAATTGAGAACCAGGCCCTCAAACTCTAGTTGTTGTTTTTTCTTCCTTTTTTCCTTTATTCAAAGAAATCTCAATGTAAAAAACAAATCTAACAGCTAGCCCGGCCGAGTGCCCAGACTCCACCCCTCGCTCACACGGACGAGCTCCACGTCCCGCACTATAAAAAGACTCTGCCAGCGACAGTCACGACTTGGGGCTCAGTTGGAGCAAATGACAATTTGGGCATGTCTGCCTGGGGAAATTTACCAGTATTACTACTGGTATAATTCTACCTGTATACCTTCCTGTGTGGACAGCTCAGAATATCAGTGGCCTTTTCTTCTGTACAAGAAAAACCGATAAAAGACCACTCTTATTCTGGATAAGACTGTGCACGTGGAAAGTAATTGTATTGGTATAGTAATGCTGGCAAACTTCCCCACATAGACCAGCCCTTTTGTACAAGGAATGCAGAATTAGGCCCTAGATCTACAGAGAAAATAATCTGAGGCCATACTTGAAAGGTGCATTGGTTTAACTAGCTTGACTTAAAAATCGGTCCTGTTAGCATGTTCATTTGCAATAGTTGGAGACACTGGCCTATCTGGAAATACGGATCAGCAAAATTTTCTAATTCATGTAAATGAAACCTGCTTAGCTGCTAGATTTCCCCCCCCCTTCCTCCCCTAGGAGGATTCAGAGTTGCCTCCCTGTAAGCCTTCTAGCTCTAGGGTTTACATAAACTAAATCAAAATAAGGTAAGGATTAAACTGATTTAAGTGCATCTACATGAAGGGTTAGCACCTGTTTAACAAGACTGATTTTTAAACTGATTTAGTTACTCCGGATGAGGCCTAAAACCACATCTAAATGAGAGATTGTTTTGGCTGGTCTTTTATGGTGGTCTTCCCCCCCATTCTAGTTAAATCAGACCAGTTTCAGTCAGGGGGGCTTGAACAGATCATCTGTTATGTTAGCAGGGCTTATATCCTGTCTGCTATGGAACTCCAGAGGCTGTACCATTTAGATCCCCCATCCTAAATTCTGCCCTGGAGGTGGCCTTTTTACAGCAGCTTGAAAATATCATCCCGAGGTCAGCTTTTGTCAAGGAACAAAGCAGAAATTTAAATGGATTCAGTCGTTCTCCGCTCATCCTAATTATGCAGATGCACACAGAAAATAGAAATACCCTCCGTGCTTCAGGAACTGGCTGGCAACCAAAATGTTACCCTGGGGGAAGAAAACAGAACTGAAATGCCTTCTTCAGACATAATGTTCTTTCTTTAATGAGCAAGGGGAAAAAATCCCACCTAGCCACTTGCTGTTTTCATCCTATCTCTACTGCAAGTGGAGGCAGAGGGCACTTCCCTGCACTTGAGCTCTTCACTGTCTCTATTGTGTGCATAACACACACAGATTGCTCTGCCTGGAAATACTTGACACACACCCTTCCTTCCCCCCCCCCCCCCCCACTCCTCTTTTGCTTTTTTGTGATGTCACGTTATAAAATGATCATGATTCATTTAGTGGTTGCCATGGCGATGCGTGCTATGCTCATATCCACTACATTTGCAGCAGTCATTCACTGGGAATGAGTCAGAGAATGTGGGTTGGAGGCCAAAGCCTGTGTCCGTGAGCAGCTGTGTGAAGCGTCACAGACAGTGGCTGTGTTTGCTTCTGCAGGGAGTCACTTGAGTACCAGGTGATGAAGGAGACTGCAAAGATTCAGGCACAAAAGGCCAAAAGTGCAGTCACCTCCAGTAAGTTAATAGTGCAGGTAATTTACCCTGCTACAGTGCTTTCCACCCAGGGGTCTTAAAGCACTCAGACACTCAGCTGCACATCCCCATGTGAAATGGGGAGTATGACCCGCTTTTCACAGATGGCAAAACAGGGCCGGGGAAGGTTGGGACGTGCCCCAGGTCTCTTGGGTCTGTGGCATAGCTGGAAGTAGAACACTGGTCTTGTGACTCCCAGTGCTGTCCTTCAGCCACAAGGCTACAGCTTGCAGTGTATCCCTGCTGCAAGCAAGAACAGGAAGGGGGAGAAGCGTGGTGCTTGGAGAAATCTGTCAGTCAGGCCTTGATCCTTCATGGAGAGCCAGGCAGGTGGGAGACCTGTGAAGTTAGTGAGCCTCTGCAGGGGGGCCGGCGTCTGACTGCCTGGTTCTTAATGCAGGATGAGGTTGTGACTTTGCAGTTGATTTGCCTTCAAATCTTGGCTTCTCTTTGCTAATCTTTCCCTGCCCTGTAGTTAAAACAAATAAATTCGGGGGAGGGGGGAGGGGGGATGGGGCTATTCTGACTTGCTCAAAAGAAAAACTGTTCTTGTTTTTAAACTGTGGCTTGACCTGATACTCATGAAAGTGCAGGAGCTAATAACACGGGTTAGGGGAAGGCATATCAGGAGTAGATGCCATTCTGTCTCCCTTCATCTAGCTCTGCCAATGCCCCTCAGGTTGCCCAGATGCAACTTTCACCAGGGTAGACCAGAGGCCCATGAATAAGTTTCCTGAGAGGCGATTATTTCAAAAGACCCAGTGGTGTCTATGGTGCTTCCCAGACCGATGTAAGACACAGTCCCTGCCAAAGAGCATCACCTAGAAAGGGCAGATTTCCCCCATCCCTTTCAGAACATGCCGAAAAGTCAATCAGATGTGCCATGCTAAAATCTGGCTTAAAGGAGAAGTTTTAGCCATCAATGAATACATGAGTACCACCGATTTTGCTGTATAAAAGAGAGACTTGTACACCTTTGTCCATGAAAAAGGTACTCCTAAATTGGCATGAAGATGCTGCTGTGTATATCAGAACATGCCAATTGTTATCATATGCCACTCAGAGTGGAATGGATCTGAGCATGTGGGGATGTGGAACTTCAATTAGATATTTTGTCTTATTCATTTTTCTGCCCTTCCATTAATCGTTGCATTCAAATCCTATTTAAATAGTATAAACGTTGGGAATAGTCATTTACAATATGGTGGAATTGTACTTTCCAAGGTATCTTTCAGGAAATGTGCTGTACAAGAAAACTATTTTTGTTTTTAAATATATAGTAAATGTAAAACAAATGAATAATTCCCACCAGAAAGCAGTTGAAGTAGGTGGGTTTTGTTTTGCCCATCTGGGAATTATCTGACTGTTTGATGTTAATGTTTTTGATTAGATTGTGGCAACACCCAAAAAAATTTCCAAATGCACAGGGAAATATAGCCCCTGCCCTGTATCTCTGGGGTGGGACTGGAAAAACAAGAACAAAGGCAAAAATAGGATGCCAACAAATACCTTTCATGGAACTCATTATGGAAAACCAAACTGGTTTCTAAGTACTGTTGCACCATTATACTCCTGAAAAACAACGTGATGTAACTCTGCAACTATAAGAAAGACATGAACTGACTGTATGCAAGGTATTTTTATTTAATACTGTCCAATTTTAATAAAAAATTAAACCCCACTCACTTCTTCACTAATGCTCTAATTATTAAGTACTATCACAATTCTGAGTGAGAAAAAAATCGCAAATTCTTCACATTTGGTAAATCAAACAGGAGAGGTGGAAGAACTAGGAGGCTTAAGAAAAGAATTAGAGAAAAATAGGAAAAAGGACAGCCTCCCTGCCAATAACTGATTCATTCATGTTGGTTAAGCTCTTTGAAGATAAGTTCTTAGTAGTAATATGACTTTGAGTAAGATGATGATCATATTGGTGCAATGAACAATAAATGGGTAAGATGCCCCTTTCTGTAACATGTTGGTAGTCAGCACCTTCAGCACTACACTCCTTATTCACTTACAAGTGAAGTCAACTCCACCGATGTTCAATGAGTGTTAGTGTACAAGAGGAATGCTGAAGTGTGCCCATAGACTACAACCTACAAACTGTTGGTGGGGGGAAAAAAATGTGAAAATAGTTTTTTAAATAATACAACACATTTCAAATGAGGGAAATTAGCATATGTCTAGATAACTATATGGCTCCCATCAGTGTAGTTTCTGGGCTTTATTTACATTTTATATCTTAAATAATTATTAAAAGGATTAGGATACACTTTATTTTGTCTGCATTATTAATAGAACATCTTCACTCTATTTTTTTTCTGTAAAATAATCTGTTTGTTGTATATGGTCTATTCTTATTTCCCCAATGCATAAAGAAAACACGCTATCACATATTTCTGATGCACTATGTACCTGAAGCTAAGTAATCGCTGATAACTGCATTACACTGTAGAAACTGTTCCTGTGTTATTGATAATTGCATTATGACAGTTCCTGTATTACTAAGACTGTTATTCTGATCTCTCTTCCTAAAGGATGGATACATAATGAACTGTCATGAGATATGATTTTGTACATGACAGAGAAAAAGACATTTAAAAATTGTCAAGGCAACAGCTGAATTAAGGCCCTGCCTAATTCCTTATTTCATTTGGGATTATCAGGTCCCATTTGCCAATGTGCTGTCTTAAATACCATATTTTATTTATTTAAAATGTCCAGTAAGACAATATTATTATTGTGACGTTGTGCAGTCTATATGGTTTTATAAAAACATAAGTGAATATAATGTAACTGGGATAGTTTTAGAAAAATATGGTAAAAAGTGAATATAACGTAACTGGGATGTGCTTCATGCAAAAGGTCTCTTGTAAGGTATCATTACAAAGCTTATAATCTACTGAGTGTGATCATCCGATTTGTATAAATGTACCACTCTTGTATCTAAAACTAGAAATATAAAATATAACTGAGGGCCTATTGTAATTATGTAAAGTGTGGGTCGTTAATGATGGTTTGGAATCTTGATGACTCCCATTGTCTGCAGATGGCTGTATTTACCTGTGAGTCTTCCTGTATATGTGTGTGCTGGCAAGTGAGTAATGAAGTCTTGAAGTGACATGTGATCATGTCACCTGAACTGGAATCCATCTTTAACCTGGTGCTTTTCCAGGGGTGGTGGAAACCCAGAGGGACAAAGGGTTCCCGCCTTATGCAAAAGATATATAAAGGGGTGGAAGAGAACAAAGGAGGGAGAGGAGCCATCATGAAGAATCCCCTAGCTATCACCTGAGCTGCAACAAGAGTTGTACCAGGGGAAATAATTGTGCCCAGGCCTGGAAGGTGTCCAGTCTGAGAAAAAACTTACTGAAGCATCTCTGAGGGTGAGATTATCTGTATTCAGTTTGATTAGGCATAGATTTGCGTATTTTATTTTATTTTGCTTGGTGACTTACTTCGTTCTGTCTGTTACTACTTGGAACCACTTAAATCCTATTTTCTGTATTTAATAAAATCACTTTTTATTTAGTAATTTACTCAGAGTATGTATTAATACCTGGGGGAGCAAACAGCTGTGCATATCTCTTTATCAGTGTTACAGAGGGCGAACAATTTATGAGTTTACTCTGCATAAGCTTTATGCAGGGTAAAACGGATTTATCTGGGTTTAAACCCCATTGGGAGTTGGGCATCTGAGTGCTAAAGACAAGCACACTTCTGGGAGCTGTTTTCAGGTAAACTTGCAGCTTTGGGGCAAGTTATTCAGACCCTGGTTCTGTGTTGGAGCCAGACGGGAGTGTCTGGCTCAGCAAGACAGGGTGCTGGAGTCCTGAGCTGGCAGGGAAAACAGGAGCAGAGGTAGTCTTTTGCACATCAGGTGGCAGCTCCCAGGGGGGTTTCTGTGATCCAACCCGTCACAACTATATAATATTTTAATAGCTATTTTTAACTTGATCGATGTTTTAGAGTTCTATTAAAACCTAATGGCATGATGATGGAAAAAATCTGTTGTTTTACTGACGCTCTCCCATGCCATCCCCAACAGTGTATAGGCAGGAACAATTGTGCAGAGATGAAGGCAGGGATACAGTTAAAACAACTTCCAGATCAAGCTAACCACCCTGGCACGCTCCTGAAGGAGACAGGAGGATTGGCAGGTGCTCCCACAGAAATGCTAATGAGCCGCAGCAGACAGCTGATTCCCGGAAGGATGTGGGTTATAAACCAGCTGGAAGGAAGAGAGAGCTGGAGTATAAGAGACCAACGTGGTGGTTTCTTCTTTGCACTGTGGCCAAGCTGCCAGCAGCAAACCAACCTTTATACCATTTATACCTTGTGTATGGAAAACCTTGATATATTATGGACCATTCCTGAGAGGGTTGGGAGAGGAAAAACTTCCCTACTCAGCCAGCGATTGGGTCTATTATTTTGGATTCCTTATCGTTCCTAATCCCTAAAATGGGGCTAACACTTGCCTTGGGGAAAGTGCTTTGAGAGCTTTATATAATAACCGCCCCTAGCTCTGCTATAGCACTTTATAGCAGTAGCTCATAAAGCCCTTTAAAAATGGAGGTCAGTATCATTAGCCCAGTTTTACACATAGGGAAATGGGCACAGAGAGGCAATGCCTTCCGCAAGGTCACTGAATAGAGCTGGTGGTGGAGCCAGGAATAGAACCCAGGTGTCCCGAGTCCCAGGCCAAGGTTCTGTCCTCCAGGCAACATGACCTCAATATAGCAATTAAAAAAACCCAACAACAACCTGAATGAGAGCAGAGTGTTCCTATGAGGTGGTAGGCTGTATGTGGTGCGGCTGCTACATTTACTAGCCAGAGTTATCCAGTGTGACAAAATGCCCAAGTCACAAATCCTCCCGGCCCATTTTTGTGAATTTAGTGTGGGTGAAAGATATGTGAGTGACAGCCCTAGCCACTGGAATCTTCTACTTATCCATAGATGCTGGACAGACAGTGGCAGTGGAAACTTTCCATGTCATCTCCCACCGCTATGCCTAATCTCTGATCTGAAGGGATCTGATGTGCTGAGAGCATTTTAATACCCCCATTGCCTGTGCAATTCTTGGCCTCTCTAATGAGACTGCCAACAAAGGTGCCAATTAGTGCCACTAGTGGGTGGGGTCAGTTCATTCTGTCTCTGCAGCTGAATGACCTATGACAGTGATATCGAAGATAGTTGCAGTTCGGCAGAAATACCAATGTGTTGCATTGTGAATTTACCTCCATGTGTCATTGGGCTGCTACAAGTTGATTTTATGCCCTTTGGGAGAGTCAAACTGGTTTGTGTTTTTTAAAAAAAAGCTCCAGAAAGTAAAATTCCAAGCATTCTTCCAAAAAAGGCAAGGAAAGCAAGAGCATGGTTCTAGCTTTGCTATCTACAATATCACTGGGAAAGGTGCCATGTTTTGATACAAAGGTAGCACATACTAGCTAATTATCTCAGAGTACTCCTGGAAAAATGAGTTGCACAACAGTCCTCAGTGCATATTTACACCCACTCTGACAAATGATAAAGAAATCAAGGAGAGCATCATAATAGAAAAATGATTTCATATGAAAAAGCAATAAATTAACGCTTTTCAGCAACTAAGTCTTAAACCAAATATTATAGCGCAGGACGGGGCTAGGAGCAATTGGTATGTGAATAATAACAGTTTGCTACTACTTAATGCTGCAGAACATGGGATAGTCATTAACATTCTCATGGCAAAAGCAAACAAGTTTAACAACTCTCTGATATCCCTCCCATTTTAAATACAGGCTTTTCATCACTTATGTGGTTTTGAGAATGCCAGCGTTACCAGAACATCAGGCAGTGTTGAGTGCCTGACAAGCCACTTGATCATCAGATCCAGAGCTTCTGCAAGCATCAATTTTTGTTTCCATGTTAGAACACAAGTCCCCTAAGTAAGGCAGTTACAAGATACTACCATGCAGGAAGAAGTCATAGTACATTTTGCATCAGGAGTGGAAGGCAGTAAGGGTAAAAATTGCAGTTGAGTACAAAGTAATGTTAGGATTAAGTGGAGGATCAAGTAAGTTATCTCCCATGATACAGCATAAAGTATTGGTCATGTCTGTACAACTGGACAAACTTCTTATTCTCATCATTAGAGTTTTCCATAGCTTCAGTTTTCTTCTAAGCTTCTGTAGTTTTGAGCCAAATTTTCCATTGGTTTGTCCACAGAGGTGCCTGGGTTTGGCTCAGATACACCTTGACAGATTACCTATAAGAAGCAAGTTTTAAAAATATGCTTTATAACTCTGGAGTGAATTTTGTGCCAGACTGACGGATCTGGGCACCCGAGCCCTCTGTTTATCAATGCAATAGATACAGCAAGTGCAGCAGCAGTTCAAGCTTCCCCTGCAAAACGTGCCCCAATCCCAACCTAAAGATATCCTCTCTCTGGCCCAGGGGTTAATTCTGTTTCTACAGCACATTTAGGGCCCAATCCAATATTCACTGAAGTGAATGGAAACATTCTCATTGATTTTCTATGCAAGTTAGGTCAGGCCCTTTATCCCTAACCTAGCAACAAAAGTATCAGTTATGGTGATGGCAACATCACAAAACTATCCTGTATGAAATGAACTGAAAATACCAACTCATTTTACACAGACCCATCAAAAACTAAGTGCTTTGCAAATACATTTAATGTATCAGTTTTTGGTGCATGCTCTTGCATACAGAGTTATAGCTTGAGATAGTGACAGAGATAACCGCTGCAGTTCAGACCCACCCTTCTTGAAGACATGAAGCTGAATGCTCTCCATTCTCACCCTGAAGAGGGTTTTTTTTTTAAAAATGTGGAATCGTTTAAAGATGTCCGATTTATTTTTAGTTGTTCTGAAGCAATTCTATTCTCCAAACAGAGAACAGAAAGGAAATCAGGCAGACTAAAATAACTACTCTTAATCTGCTATAAATATTCAGTTCAACTTGTTGAATTTTAGCCAGATACATGCTAGATCTACAAAAGATCAACTTTGTCTCCCATTGCAATTGTACAAAGTATAGAAATTACCCTTAGCTACTACCTCTAATATCCTGCATATACTTATTAAGGGCCTAAACCGGTAGATATTTAAATCATGCGTGTAACTTTACTCATGTGAGTAGCCCAATTGACATCAATGAGACTCATCAAGTGAGTAGAATTACACACGTAAGTACTGCAGGATCAGTCCTTTAGGCCATGCTCTCATAAACTGCCTAGGCACTCAGAGCCCTACTGATTTCAACAGGGCTCCACGTGAATGCAGGGATCTGTCCCTCAGATTCCATGCTCTTCAGGACAAGCAATGGTATCTTTTTACCTGCCTATGCTGCCTAAAAACTTACTGTAAAATAATAATTAATAGCATGGTAGTTTTACTGCAAGAAGCTAAAACACTATTTACCACTCCAAATTTTTGTAAAGCAGTGAGATAACATATTTTCTATCCCTGCTAGCAAAAGGCCCATCACATAACAGGGCCTAATCAATAAATCACATGTGGTTATTTTGCAGATCAAACCATGTGTTTCTATATCCATGTCCAGACTGTAATAATGTTTGCACGATCTTGTTGCAGTTTGCAGTTCCTTGCTGCTAGTTTCATTTTTTTAATTCTCAATTCAGTGACTGTAGGAGAAACCAAACTGTAACTGCAATATAAGAATCAGCAGAAGACTCCACTTGCCAAACATCACTCCCCTCCATGGCTTTGCAAATGAAACTCATGCTCAGGTGAACAAACTGCCTTTCTGCTATGAAATCTGCAGAACAGGTCACCCAGTCACCAGTTTGAAAAACCAAAGCCACCTTTGACATTGACAGATCATGAGCTCATTGGTACATGGCACATCCAAATCAGTACAATAAGAACAATTATTCTAGGCAAATAACATGATGGAGAAAAATATTATAAGGAATCTGATAATTCCAATAGTTCTCTGTGTTCCATAAGAGGCAAGAGACCTTGAACCTGCAATGAGGTGCCTGATTTTACTTCAGTGGGACTAATTGTGTAGTTATGTGTTTTCAGGTTCACTAGGTAAACGAAGAGTCAAAACTCTCAGAAATAGACACCTTGGAAACATATCCTGACATTAAGAAAAGCAAAGTTGTAATGACACTATAAGAATATGTGGAGATGTTTGAGTATAACAGACCTGTCAGATCAGTGGCCAAGCAAACAGTGGGCTCTCTGTGACTGGGTTAGGTTCCAGCACATGTGAGTAATCATTATAGCACTGATCCTGCAGTGGATCTACCAGAATTGATCCCTGAGCCCAGACAAAACCCCAAAGGGTGCTCACAGTACTGATTGAAGGACTGGGCCTTAGTTACAGATCACTTATTATGAAAATATAGACAGGAACAGTGGCACAAAATGATCAGTTCAACACTACTTATGAACCTATTTTAGCTTCCTGCTGGGCTTTGACACAATTATTGGCTATAATAACTTTTTAAACAAAACAGTATTGGCACCACTAAATTCAAAAACCATGAGTCTGTTTCCAAAAACCATAAGGTTGGCATAAGAATTATATTTGAAAAAAAAAAAAAAGACAACATTTTTTTATTTGCATTCAGATTATTGAGTAGGTAGGAATACAGCTTTACTCAGCTGTCACGAGGGCTACAACCATTTTCGTCCCCAGATAAGGAGCTAGGGCTTTAAGAAAAACACCAAATATTGATAGAGTGGATGACAGGCCCTGGCTTCACCTGAGCCACATCCTAGGTTAAATTAAGTTTTGGGAACAAAAACTTCCCCAAACCGACTTCCTTCTGAGTGCATCCATCGCTGCAGTGCCCATACAGCCCCAATGCTACGAGCCACTGCTTGGGGTGGGGACACCAAGGTCACAGCAGAGACACCCTCCCACAGACACCTGCTAGGGACCATGTATGTGCCTGGGAAGGACAGAGACCTGAGCCAACGCCTGGGGCTCCAGTGGCCTGGGGTAGCTGTGCTGGGCAGTCCAACCCCCATGCCCCACCCTGACCCCTTAGCAGGATGACACCATCTATAGCTCCGACTGGGCCTGGGCAGGTCTTTATATACAACTCCCCACCCCTCCCATCACTAGGGGATGGTTGCTGGGGCAGACGAGGCAGCCAATGACAGGCTCTAGCCCTTGCGCCTGCGCAGTGCCCGAAAGGCGGGGCCGCTGCCCACGCGAGAGCTAGAGCGCGAGCGCCGGTCCCGCTCCCTTTCCCCGAACGCGGGCGCGAGCCGGTCCCGCCCCCGCCCCCGCCCCCCCTTCCTCGCTAGCAGGCGGCCGGCAGCGCGCGCGCGCTGTCTGGGGGGCTCGAGGCTGAGAGCGAGCGCGGGCGCGCGCCCAGCCAGCCAGCCCCGGGCCGACGGCGGCTCCATAGGTCCGTGTCAGCGGCGCCCCGGGAACCGGCCTTTTAGCCTCCCAGTCCCCTCAGCCCGCGCGCGCTCCGCCCGGGCCCGGGCGCGGCCGGGACATGAAGCTGCCGTAGCCCTGCGAGGTGAGTGGGGGCGGCCGGGCCTACAGGCCGCGGGGGGGCCGGGCCGAGGGCTCCATGGGGAGCAGCCTCCTGGCAGCCAGGTGGGCCGAGGGGCCCCGGCATCCTGGGGGCGCCTTCCCCATCCTCCGCCTGCGGGCGGGTGGGGCTGGTGGCGGCCTCTCCTCAGGGGGAGCGGGGGGTGCTGGTGAGAAATCTCAGCCCGGAGTCGGTGCCTGGCCAGGGAAGGAGCCCGAGGTGCTGCCCCCGGCCTGCCCGCACCCCACCCCGGCCCGGCCCGGCCGGGATTCCCGGGGCAGCGAGCCAGGCGGCGGGACCCGCCTCCAGGTACCTGCTGGTATTGTGAGGCTGTTCCCAGGCCGGGAGGACAGGCAGGTAGGAGATGGAGGGTACCTTGTGAGAGGGCTAGAGATGGAGCCTCCGCTTTTCTTTATCTGAACGGCTGTGATGAATATGGGATTTGTGCCTGTGCCTTGCTGATACGGGCTGGGAACAGCGGCAAAAGGGTGGTGGGGTTTTTTCAGCCCAACTGACTTGCAGGGTTTAAAAGGGGAAGGTGAGTTTACATGTCTTTCAGTCGTGGGTGAATTTTCAATTGCCAAATAGATCGAGCCAATAAACGCCTTTTGAGGGTCTCGAGGCCTGTGTTGTTCCGTCGACAGTATTGTGCCTGGTGTGATGCATTTGAATGAGCTGTTCAGGCTGCTCGTCTTCTATGTGTGTGTGTTTTTAAAATGTAATGGAAACCATGGCATTGTTTTTGTTTTAGATGGTGGATGTTGATGTTTGTGCCGTTGGAGATAGCACCAGAAGAAAAATGGATGCCCTGACAGATAGTGCGGTTGAGATTGTCCCTTTGGAGCTCTATGATTCAGCCAGAGCAAAAATAGCTGCTAATCTGCAATGGATCTGTGCTAAAGCCTATGGAATAGGTAAAATCGCTTTCGTCGGGCAATCGTTCTTGTCTCTATTCTTGCCCTTTTCATCTCCCCTGCCATCACACAAGTAATTAAATCAGGCTTAAATCACCTTTGTTTTCATTATCACTAGTGTGTCAAACCTATTCCTGTGTAATAATCCAGTATTTCATGATGCATCTAATAAGAATAAAGCAAAGAATCAGAATAAACTGGTGTATCAGGAAACCTGACAGTGAACGCTATCTATTGTCACTATGAATGATTTGTACTTCCAAAATGTTATTGTTTTTACTAAATAGGATTTTCCTAAACCGAGCTGTTTGTTACTACCTGCAAACCTTCAGCTCATGTAGGCCTCAAAGGCTTTATCCTGATTCCTTGTCTAGTCATCTTTGCAGATTGGTGCTAAGACCTTGATGCTGTTTTTTTAGTAGATTGTCGTGTTAACTTAAAATTAAAATAAAAGAAGCTATGTCATTTATGAATCTGCTTGTAATGAGTAGCAGACTATTCCCTTTTTCCAAAAATGTGAACAAATCTAATTTATGAGTTACAAATGCATTTATTTACATTCTAGAGTACAGGGGAGGAGGTAGCGTGATAAAGTAAGGGAAGATACTTCTATAAACTGTTTTGTCAGAAACCATTGAAATCCAGAGTTTTCCTATGGCAATAATAAAAATTATGTTGGAACCTTGCAATACTTTCATAGGCATCTGTATCTACTGATTTTTTTCCCTATTGCAGTAGACCTGCTTGTATATTGTGAATTTTTGCTTGCTACCATTTGAACATAAATAGCCATGCTGTATATAAACTTGATAGAATACTTGTCTTTATACAAAACCTAACAAAAAACATGCAAAATCTTGTTTTGGAAAATTAGATAGCCCTGTTAATCTAACTCTAATTTGCCAAACCCTAATATGCTTACTGGATTAACACTAGCTTATTTTGTGACAGGGCTGAGCAAAACAATACATTCCTGCAATTAAATATTTTAAACTGTTTTCAACAAGAATATTGCTTCTAGTGTTTTCAGAACCGTCAATATTTTCTGTCACTTTTGCATTTTTCTACAATTAAGAGTAGAAAAGGGATAGTGATCTTGTTACTTTAAAATGTATTTTCCTTTCTACAGAGTGTGAAGTTACTGCATTTTGTGAGAGGAGTAAAGGGTAAAATAACAATAGTATGATTATCTAAACAAAAAAATTCTGATGCAGCCTTTGGGGGTGTAGATGTAACATAAATGTTGACTACTGCTACCACTATTAATAATTGGATACTCATGAAAACTAAACAGGCATTGTCCTGCATGAATATATTTCAAGTGCTTCAGTTGTTTGTAATGCCTCATTAAAGAGATTTTTAGTGAGTAGAAATAAAACATGCTTTGCAAGTTATAGAGGTTCATTGTTTATATTTTGGCTTTGTTTCAAAAGAAGGACCTAATCCTGCATTAGGATCCACTAGCATAGATCCTGTGGTGCAGAGGAAGGAGGACTGACTGCCTCATGTTTATATTAGCATTAACCTCTGTGGGACTCCGTAGGCTCAGAGATCTGTGCTTATGCCTTAATCCTGCATCAATTTGCTAAATTTGTAGCGTGTACTGGTTAGAGAACTAGCAGTTGTTAAATCAATTGGCCTTTTCTACGCTAAAAATTTTGCCAAAAATTCTTATTTTTATTAAAAACAGTACAGCATTGCCAGTGATAGACGTGGCGGGAACACTTGTGTAGAGAAGACCCCTGTGGCTACTGGCATTTTTTTTCCACTGTCATGTAAACCTGCTTGGATCAAATGTAAATAAGAGTTAATTGTCAGCAACCAGCAGGAGCATTATTTTTACTAGGACTTTCATGTTGCTACCTCTGGTTGGCTTCAATGGGACTAGTTGCAGTGTGTAAAGTTAAGCATGTGCAGAAATATTTGTAGGATCTGGACCTGAGTGAATTTTAGTTAGGTTTTGCTGTGGTCTCTCCACACTGTGATGAATATTAAGATCATTTTTCACAGAATTATAACTTGCATTTAAAAGAAAAACTTGATGGTCTGAAATATGGCATGCAGAATCTTTGATCCAGGGACAAATGTGTTTTTTACAACACTTCTGTGGAAGGATTATTAGAAGTAGTAGTTTCAGGTCTCTCTCTTACCTTAATATCCTTTAAAACTGAATATTTGCAGGCCACCCATCTATAATAAATCTGTGTCTTTTGGATATTGCTATTACTCAGTGGGTTTTTGAGGGGAGGTATAGAGAGGTCAAGATAATTTCATTAGGATTTTTGTTATGCTGACCTGATTTGTAGATGCAGTATATTTTACATCATTCAGAGCAGTTTTGATCAATTTGGTGGAAGAAATAAACAGTTTTCATTTGTAGATTATAAACAGCTTTTGTATGGTCCTGAAATCACTCAATAGACTTCCTTCATTTTTTTTTAAATGAGTACTTAAGGAGAAGCTTTTTTCTGACTTTTTCTGATCTTGCACATGCTTATGCAGGTACTGAATTTTATTCACATGAGTAAAGTTTAAACACATGCTTACATTTTTGCAGGATTGAAAATTTAAATTGGATTCCAATACTGATCATGTCATTTGTCAGCAGTATGCTCAAACTTATCAATTTTAGTTTTTATTTTCCAATATATATTGCACAGTGTGTGTTTGAAGTGATTCTCCTCATCTAAGTTTGTGGTGCTTATCAAAAATGGTACTCATAAAAGAAGAAACTAACTTTGGGGGCGTGACAGATAATTTGGAGTTCAACTGCACCTTTGTGCCTCAGCATTGAAGTACACATGGATCCTAGATTACACCCTCTCATGAAAAGGGGGCCTGGAGTTTGCTTTTCACTGTTCCCCTTCAATGGAGGGGTTTTGGTGGCCATAGATCATAGCAGCCTAGGCACTACAGTAATACTACTACTAAGAGCCTCATTCTCCCCAACTCCAGGCACCTGGAACATTAGTGGGGAAAGGACTCTCCTTTGTGCAGAGGAAGGAATTGACCTGTGTGGATTGTCTCTGCATTGCTGGCCCTCCTGTTTCTGACAGCTCATCTCCTAGCTGCATCCCACCGTGAAATTTGGAAACAGCAGGGGATGGGGCTGTGGACAGTAACATTTCTCTTGTTCTCTCTGCCCTCCTCACAATTTGGGGCGCACTGTCTGAAAGAAGCCTGGATGTGGGTACAATAGTTCAGTAGTTCTCTGCAGAAATTCAGAGGTCTGTGTATGAATGTCTAGATGCTTTCTGACAACAGTCCTAAAGGATGCCTTATCTAGGTGTAATTCAGTGGATCAAGGATGAAGTTTGACCTGAACTGAGCATCCTTTTCATCAGCTGAAACCAAACATTAAAACTAAATTGTATTTTGTGCATCATGCCAATGATTTTATTGACATAGGTACTTTAACATTTCCGATTAGAATATAAAATCAGATAGGCAGGCCCATGAACAGAAGATACTTAGAAATATCCTAGACAGTACAATTTGGAAAAAGGTTTTCTTTTTTAACCGGTTGTATTTCCCCATGCTTCTAACCAGATATTGTGCACAAAACTGACTAAGTAGTTAAGCCTTTCAATGGAACTTTGTCTCCATATGGTGATACAAAAAAAGTTGCTTTGAGAGATATTTGCATTACTTTGCTTTTTCTTTCCTAATCATGATACATCTTTTTCTACGTTGTCTTCAGTGACTTTCTTCCATGACTCTCTCTTTCCTTACATGTTTGTTCTTTCTGTTTTCTTCTTATAAAATCTATCTGTATCATACTCTAGTTCTAGTTTTACTCCATTCTCTTCTACTTCTAACTCCCACATGCTTATTATTTATTTGTATTATGATGGTATCCAACGGCCTCAATGAAAATTGACTCTACTCTGCTGGTGGGTTAGAGATACACAGGAAAACATCATCCCTACCCCAAAGAGCTTAATTTTAGGGCTTGACTACACAATGGGATAACGCGCAAAACAGGGCTGTGATTTCTAAAGCACACTGATGTGCTGTGAATTAATTGGACTGTGTAGCCCTTGCTGGTGCATTCTAAAGTTTACTTAGTGCACTTTAACATAATACTGTTTGAAAAAGTACTATGTTAAAGCACACTAGGAACCTTCAGTGTACACCAGAATGGTCTACTCGGTTCAGTTAATGCACAGCACATCAGACTAGTTACTGCGCTTTAGAAAACACAAGACTGCACAGTGCAGTCTTATCCTACCACATCGATCGTCCCCGATAAGTAAACGTAATAAGAAGTGGAGAGAGGGAAAATAACAGTGATAGTTAACCTAGGTAACAGTGTAATCCTATGTGCTTATGGTTCCAGATCACTTAAACTTTTCACATATATGGAGCTTAAAAATTTTCAAGACATCTACTTAACAAACAAACATTATATAAAATAAAGGGAGGCCCCACTAGCCACAGGGCAATGCCCTGTGGTGAAAGCCAAGCCCCAGTGCCCGCAAGATGCTGAGATTTCTACCACTGCTCTTGCAGTAGTTCCTACTTTGAGATTCTAAGTTTTTAGTGTTAGGCTGGCTAGTAGGTATCTGAGAAATAAGAAGTGCACCAACAGCCTCCTCTGGCTGCTGAAAGGAAGGCCCTCTCTGGCTGTGGGCACGGATTTGTGAAAAAACAAGAGTTTTCTGGGGGGGCGGAATCCTGTTCTTTTCCCTTTTGAACTGCTATTTCACTGAAGTATTTACATGAATATAATATTTGAGAGCTGTGGGTACCAAAAAAAGTGTTCAGTTTTGTCTGCATATCAGCTGTAACTGTTCAAAAATGTTAAAAGGGAGATGTTTTGAACATTAAGGTTCTTGTTATGCCTGTTCGTCTTGTTAGGAAACAATGAAAAAGTTGTCCAACTGTGTAGAAGCACAGAAGGAAAGGGGAATGAATGGGTGGAGTTGTTGGTCATTATAGGGGTGTGGTTAGTGGTTAGAATAAATTCCCTCTGGATGTTGAAGAGGGGAGTAGATGGAGCTGTGAATTTTTATGGGGGCTTGGCTTATTCAAACCTAGATAGGTCTAGAAGGTGGGAAGGACATCTGACCACTTTTGTTTTATGTATAAAGTTGGCAAGGTTATCTTATTGTTTCATGCTTCTGTGTTGAATTTACAAGGTGATGATTTCAGTCTAACTATAGTAAATGTGAAAGCCAATGATCAGTACTGCAAATGGATTATTAATGTTTAGTGATTACCAAATGTTGGTGTATGAATTTCTGAATTAGCATGGCTAAAGTTGAAATAAATGGTAGGAAAAAAATTGAATGGATTACAGTAATGAAAAACTAATTTGCAAGTAAAATGTACATACCATCAAGAGTTAGATGGATAACAGAGTTTTGCTCATCTGAAAGTTCAGGAAATCTTTTTTCATATACTTCAAGATCAGTTGGACTGTTGAATGAAACTTTTCTATTGACAGTGGAAGAGCAGAAAGTTGATGAGATTGTTCTGCAAGTGAGATCTCTTTATGCCATTGTCTTTAAAAACATAGCCATGGTAATTTTAAGCCTCTCTTGGGCTTATCATCATCATCATTCAGGAAAAGTCTGTGATGGTCTTTGGTACCTAAAATATAGCAAAGATCAATTTGTGATTATGCCTTAAACTGACAGGCAAAACTCGAACTTGATAAGAAATTTTCAGCCTTTGTTCATGCTAGCACAAAATGAGCAATTAAAAAAAAAATTAGTGGAGCACTTTGCCCTTGATATACTCTTCCAGACTAAGTTAAACTATCTGGACCACTACTAGAATAGAAAATAGGAAAAACAAAAGAAAGACCTAATAGAATCTACATTGACATTCATTGGTGGAATGAGGAATAACCCAAGAATTGCTATATGCATTTATATAAGAATAATACTTTGCTATTTAATGCTGTCGATTCTTTATCTGACAAGAAACTTTGTAGAATACAGTGTTTCAGTTCCTGAAGATGTCCTCATGAATGTAGAGTAGTATAATAAGGAGATCTTTGCTGTTTAACTAGAAGGATGTAAAGTTTGTAGTTGTCATAAACTTTCATGTTTGGGTGATCAATCAAAGTCACTCAGGTGCTTTTGAAGATCCCACCTTAACTTTCAAAAGCAATTGACGGAAGTTTTAAAGGAACTTGGCAGTCTAAGGATGGTATTTTTGCAGACTCATTGCTTGATTTATGCTGAAAAACATTTGCCAAACTGCAGAGTGAAATGGACCTGATCTTTGTCAGTTTTACTTTACTCTCAGGGTTCTGAATAGCAGCAGTCAAAACTGACAAAACTGGTCAGTTTTCATTTCGCTGAGTCTTGGGAAAACAATGAGCTGTAATAAAGGTATTGGAGCTCTGCAGGTTTAGTAAGACGATACTACATCACTTTACATTTGGAAAGTTATCTTCGTAACCCTCAAGATGAGAAGCTTTAAATTCTTAAATGAAAACTCAGAATCTACAACATAAATGGAAACTTTCACACTTCTTATGAACCTGTCTGTACTGGGCTATCTTGATTATCACTTCACAAGTTTTTTTTCTCTTACTTAATTGGCCTCTCAGAGTTGGTAAGACAACTCCCACCTGTTCATGCGCGCGCTCTCTGTGTGTGTGTGTGTGTGTGTGTGTATATATATATATGTTCCATTCTATGCATCCGAGGAAGTGGGATGTAGCCCACGAAAGCTTATGCTCAAATAAATTTGTTAGTCTCTAAGGTGCCACAAGTTCTCCTGTTCTTTTTGCGGATACAGACTAACACGGCTGCTACTCTGAAGCCTTTCCTTCCTGAGTGTCTACTTGCTAAGGCTAAGTGCATTTTTTTTTTTTCAAACTCTGGCCTATAAAAATGTCATTGCCTCTGTTTAACAGATGGAGAAACAGCCAAAAAACCCTTGGTTGGAAGCACTGTAGTCTGGTGGCTTTCTCAGAGGACTTGTAGGGGAAGGGTCAGATGTGGTTCCTAATTTTGGTTCTGGTACTAGTTGTTGTGACCTCAGCAAGTCAGATAACTTCTGATCCCTTGTTTTCCTGTCTATGAAGCGGCAGTAGTATTTACATACTAAATAATGTTTTATGGTGCTATATAGGGGCAAGTATTACTGGCAAACATGAAATGGAGCTTCTGGTTCCCAGCTCTATGCTAAATCCACTAGATCGTTTGGCTTCAGAGGTGGCATCTTCAAGAATACAAATTTTTCAAAGTAGCTCTTTGCTGTTTTGCAAAGATTCTAAATTACAAAACATTTTTCTGAATATTTGTGAAATTACTACACATTGAAGTTTTACAATTTAAAAACATGCAAATTTCATGGAGGAAGGAAGTCCACAATTAATATTTTACCCATGTTACTTCTATCTACATTTTTAGTTTGAGCACCAAATGCCATAAAAATAACTTTATTACATTTTGACAGTAAAATTGGATCTAGGTCCAGTCCACATCACTCTTGCAACTGTGATAGCAACATCTGTGTACAAGGTTTCTAGCCTGGTTTCCCTGACTGATGTGGGTAGGGTTTTTTCCCTCCCAAATAACATTATTATAGATGACTTAGAGAAGTCTATAATACGGTTCTATAATACAATTATAAGGACAAAAATCTCTTCTAATTGGTCAGGGAAACATTCAGGAATGACTTCAGACCATAATGTGGACAAGGCCTCAATTGCAGAGCAGGAGTGATTAATGCTTTATTGCATTTTAGTGTAGCTTTACGTATACACATGCAGGGCTTACTTAAATGATTGTGTAGACTTACTAATCAGTTAAAATTTGATATAAAATTAGTTTTGCTTGGATTTTGGTTCTCTATCATGCCAGTTTTTCATGGTATCACACCTCAAACAGCATTATACTACGACCTGCTTTTGTAGTTTAGAAGACAAGTCAGATGTTTCAAACTGCTGCATTAATCCTTAACCATGGTGTGTGTGTACGTGTGTGAGTGAGAGGGGGTAAGGAAATTGTATCTTGGGAGTGGAGCGGGGTGGGTGGGTGAGTGGGTGGGTGTGTGGTGGGCGGCGGGGGAGAATCTGGAAAATGTATAGCTGGCTGCTGTTAAATTTGAAGTTATTTTAAAAGTTACTTAAGTAACTTTTTTAAGTGATCTGTTGTATACCAAGTGATTGATTTACACTTAAGACTGTTCACTTTTGGAAAAAACAGAATTCATTAGCGTGTTAGAATAAAAACTTTCTCATCAGGAATAATACAAATTTACTTTTGAGTATTTCTTCTCTGAAAATAGCTCACCTATCTTTCTGCTATACTCACTGGAACAAGAGCACCTAAGATTCTATGCTGCTGAGACTCGAATGCTAAAATAGATTATTACCTCATTATAACTCCTACTGGCATATCGGATTAATTGAGAGAGATCAATAATCTTCTCTCCATAGTGGGTTGTCTAGCAGCTTGTCCATGTAGTTATGCAGACAGGCATTCCCTTGTGAGATTTGCATAAAATCAACGTATGAGGGAGATCCATCCACCTCTTACTTTTTAATGTAGCACATTGGATTTTTAGACAAAATAATATTCACAGAACATGATGAATAAGTGACTCGCCCCCACCCCCATCTGATTTTTCAGATTGCACACTATAGTTCTGCATATTTCTGTAAACAAACATTGTTTTTTGAGCACCTAAATTTGACTAAAACTAGCAATTGGGAGACTATGAAATCCTCTGCCATTGTATTATTAGGAACAACTGATCAAAAAGTTTGATATAAAAAAACAAGTTATTTGTGCAAAATTTTATATGTAGCATTGCTTGTTACTTGAAAACTGGCAACTTTGGGGATTAATATGGTAGTATAGATTTTTTGTTTTAAATATACTAAGTGTTTGGGACTTTTCTGTTTTACAAGGGTATACATTAGTTATTAAACTAATAAGTTCAAATTAGGATTTTTATACTGTATCTTAGATGTAATTAACATTTTTAGAATTAACTCTTTTTTGTATTTATTTTCAGAGAAGTCTAAGGCTTTGTCTACACTACCGTTTATGCCGGCAAAAATTGTTTCTTGGGTGTGGGGGAAAAAACATACCTCTGAGTAACATAAGTTTGCCAGCATAAGTGCTAGTGTGCACAGTGCTATGTTCT
Source organism: Malaclemys terrapin pileata (assembly GCF_027887155.1). Taxonomy (NCBI): domain Eukaryota; kingdom Metazoa; phylum Chordata; order Testudines; family Emydidae; genus Malaclemys; species Malaclemys terrapin. The sequence goes on along the minus strand of NC_071521.1, from coordinate 5,855,161 downwards.
CCCACCAACATAGCTAACACAGCTTGTTGGGGTGGTTTTATTACGTTGCTGGGAAAGCAGCTTTTAGTGGCGCAGCTGCATTGGTACAGCTGTGCTGCTGTAAGCTCGCTTGTGTAGATATAGCCTAAATGCATTCACAGTTTATAAAATACTAATATGTGTAAAAGGACACTTAGAAAAGGTGAACTGGACTGTTTGGTTACCTAACTTGTACTTGATTATTGTTTGTTGTTAAAAAGCTGCTTATGAGCACCGGAACACACTTTTTTAAAAAAACAAACAAAAAAAAGCATTGAATTTTTTAATGGGGAGGCAGAGTAAATATATATATGGTATTTCAAAGTTTGTCACTATATGAGGGGTTGTGATGGGAAAAGGTATCTTAAAATTTTAGGATGTTTTTTTGTGTCATTTAAGATTGTACCAGTGGGCTAATACAATTGATCTAATTCTGCTAGCGTATTCCCCACATTTAGGGAGGTGTAAGAATTTTTGAATCCATAAATATTGTGTGTGGGCGGGGAGAAGGGGACAGGAGGTGTGTGTGGTGTTGTATTTGGATGGCTGTGTGCTACATATAGAGATAATTGGCAGTTAGAGATGTGAGACTTTGACTTGTTAGGTTATCTAGCCTTCTCCTTTAAAATGGGTTTTGAACCTTAGAAGTGATGTTTGCTGAGGAAGACAGTCTCTTAGACCAAGGAATACCCCAAATGTGTAATAGTGTGATGTTGCTAGGAAAGCTTTTATTGCCACATGTTTGAGATTAATACTTTACATGTTGCAAAGCCACAAGGGTATTATTAGTCTTCTGAAACTCGTGATAGTAAACATTGTACCATTCATTCTGCATCACATTTTGTCCCACTTAGGTTTTTTAGTTTCCAAATTTTCTGCTTCATTAATCAAGCTAGTAACTAAGGTTCCAGTATTCTTCCTGTGGGTTTATTTTAATGATATCCACAAGAACAGTATAAAGTAAATCTGTATTATAAATACAAAAGCTTACATTGTTACAATTCTTAGGTATTGACTCTAGCTATGAGAGTTGTCAAACAAATCCTGTAAAATTGGTTTAAATTTATAAAGTATCTTGAGAGATTTGGTTCCAAATTTGTTGTTACTAGAATCAGTGGTTAAAAATCCTGTTGAGTTGAATGGGGGTAATATCAAGTCCATCCGGAGTTAATGTTGCCTATCATGTTTATATGTTGTATGTTTCTATTTGTAATTTGTTAAAACTGTGACAGGCCTTAGCATTTAGGCATTAAATTGATTAAACTTCCTTGCATTTTTTTCTGAAGGAATATTCTTACTTCTAACTCTGATATATATATGGTACAAAAATCCTAGAAAACTAGACTGGACAAACATTGCTATGGAATTAATCTGTAACATTAAAGAACAGCAGTAAACATCAAATGATTTTTGGTACTGATGTGCAGATTGAAATTATTTCTAGCTTTGACCTTCATGTTAATTGTTCGGAACAGCAGACGGTGATGTTTTTGGATGGATTGTGGACTGCGTACTATACTGCCCATCATAAACTGGGGCAAATTAATTCTTCTAATTGCCTTTAAAATATTTTTCTTAAAACTCAAACCAAAAATCTTAGGGTGGCATTATAGAAAGCTAGGTAAACAGTGCTGCTGTACTTTACATTGCTAAATATGCAGTCGCTTTATTCAGATGGGGACCTGAAGGGATATCATCAAATTGAAAACTAAACTACTCTTTTTCAAAAGTGAAGTTAAAAGTAGTTTCATGTACTACACTTATTCTGGGCCCTTCTGCCAATTTTTGTGGTTGTACAGTCACATTTTCATGTCTTTGAAATGTTTTTCTCTTCTATTGCCCTGTCAAAACCCACCAAAATTGTGAACTATATAGGGAAATCAGTGAAAAGAACTATACATAAAGTGCTTTCAAATGCACAAAGAAAAACCAAGCAGAATTTTCTGTAATCTTTTATAGTAATCTTAGATGTTACTTGTAATGATAGCAGGTACAGGGCCCAGTACAGTTGGCACCCCAATCTGGGTGAGGCCTCTAGGTGTTGTTGAAATATAAATACTAAATAACGTTAAAACGTTTTTTAGACAGAAGGGTTTTTTTAAGAAAGTTACCTTTTAAAAAGAAACACACCCATTGTTTCCATCCACAAATCATTGCAGTGAACGGTTCTTCTATCTATTAGAATGCTAGAGAGAGCATTTGTGTTTAAGCACAAACATCTGAATTAATTAGACTACCGCAGTTTCTGATCTTTCGTCCTTCCCTTGGAACTGCAGCTCTGGATTTTTCCTGAAGCTAGTAATCATTTTTAATTTGAGCTATGGCTCACCCATATTATAACACTAGCCTGTTAAGTGTAGGCAGAGCTGAAATAATTTTAACTAGATTTTAAGTCTTGAGTCTGGCAGAGTTTAAAAACTCTTCCTACTATAAATCTGTAAATTAAAGGATGGCTGCTAAAAGGAAGCTGTCAAGAAGATTGAAACAAAAACTTAATGTTCGTACTGGTACGTTAGTTGTCCTAGGTGAGCAAATGCATTCTGAGCTATTGGAAAAAACAAACAAACTTGACTTACAGTTACAGAGTTTTAGGAATGTAACTGAATAAGAAATTGTTAAATCTGGTCACTTTTAATATAAGAATTATCTAGCTTTTGACTTCATTTTTCAGAGGGTCTTTAAGAACTATGTGATATGAAAAGCTAATAGAAATTTAATATTTTCCACTTTTTTAATGGGGCAGTTATTAAACCACTTGCAAATGCATTACTGCAGAGATTCAGGGTTCCAGGTGGCTGTAAGGATTTTAAACACTGTCATGTAACCCTGCCTAGACACAGTGTTAAAAATATAGCTGATCACTGGTGCTTTGTCTATACTAGGGTGACCAGATGAAGGGAAACAAAATATCAGGACACATTTGGGGCGGGGGGGGGGAGGGGTGTGCCAAAAAAAAAAAAGCTGAGTTAGTCCCACCGGCAGAGCAAAAAAAAAAAAAAAAAAAAACCCGCTGCCGGTGGATATCGGGACAAATTGTGTCCTGACCAAAGATCGGTCGGGACGCGGGACGAACCCCGATATTATCAGGACGTCTGGTCACCCTAGTCTATACCAGCACTGCTACTGTGGAGCTGCACTGATAGTAGCAAATGTAGGAATTTTAAGAGAAAAAATCCTACTGTAGACAAGGCTGAAGTCTTCTGCATTCATAATTTAAAATGTATGTAAATTACTGTGCTCGGGGTCCGGTGTTCAAGTTTAAGAAAACATTAAGATGTCAGATGTGAAAACTGTGTTGCTTCATGCTGAAGGCAATGAGGTGATTATTGGAAATCCCAGTTAAATAGCTTTTCCTTCATATATTTGCACTTAAATAAAAAGGGCTTCAAGAGTAATATTGTTTTAGCTTCCGTGCCTTCATTATGTTGAAAAAAAGTTTTGTTTTTTTTAAAGTGCCAACACTAAGATTAATCAATTTTGTAAACAATATATAAAGCAGCTGAGATTTTTTTTTATCCGATTCTGGGCTTTCTTGGTAACTGGTGCTATTTAAGCTTTATGTATGTTTCCCGTCACATAAGCCTTAATCCTGGAGTATACATTTTTTGAGCCTCCTTTTTCATGTGGTTGTGTTCATCCAACCCCTCTTAATAATTGAGCACTAAATAATTTAAAATACAGTGGAAACCTCTTTACTACGCGCAGATGCTTGTGGGTGCTGTTTGAATTAACCTACAGTTTTGTTTTGAAACCGTGTATTTTGTACATCTGCGATAAACTGCATCTATAGCCTGGATGCTCTGAATAAATGGTTAACAATATTACTCTTAATTTTAATTGTAAATCTCTCATGCGCTACCCACCACGTACATAGCCCTTGGTTCAGAAGAACCTTCCTGTTCAGGGAAGCACTTAAACGTGTGTTTAAGTCTAAATTAAATCAGTGGGACTTAAATATGTGCTTAGGTGCTTTCCTGAATTGAAGCCCGTGTGATTTAAGAGAGAGAAGTGGTGCATTGGTTTTTAATGTAACAGTATTGTGTATAGAAGGAGGGAATGATGTATGTTGCTACTTTAATCAAGCGCATGCTGTTAAATCTAATTGAAAACAATTCAGTATATAAAACTACAGACTTCATTTTATTTCTCATTCAGTATTTTTCTTTTTGGTTGCAAAATGAACCACCCAGTTTGTTTTTAATGTATATGTGTTTTCTCTCTTTCTCATGTTAGTTTTGAATTCAGGTGCGAAGTTTTCACTTTTGCTTACAACTGAATCCACTTGTTTGAGACTCTTCCTCTTTGTTTCAGATAATATCCCAGAAGAGCTGAAGGACCCATTTTACATAGACCAGTATGAGCAAGAACATATTAAACCACCTGTCATCAAGCTGTTGCTGTCCAGTGAGCTATACTGTCGTGTCTGTAGCCTCATTCTAAAAGGGGATCAGGTGGCTGCTCTGCAGGGACACCAGTCAGTGATTCAGGCTCTGTCTCGGAAAGGGATTTACGTCATGGAGAGTGATGATACCCCTGTCTCTGAATCTGATCTCGCCTGTGCACCGATCAAAATGGTTAGCTTAAAGTTCAGAGATGGATTTAATCATTAAATCTCACCCTTGACTTTGGGGATAGATAATGGAGTAAAGAGCTTTTCACCTCTAGGTCGCTAGTCTCAGCACTCTTTCATGCAAATATATTGTAAATACAGTTAGAATATGTAAAGGTGTTTATTTCTTGATGTATGTTTGACTGCAAATACTTTTGGTTTGCTCCTTAGAGTTCTCATATGGCAATGATTGATGCTCTAATGATGGCATACACTGTAGAAATGATCAGCATTGAAAAGGTGGTTGCTAGTGTCAAACGTTTTTCTACGTTCAGTGCCTCAAAAGAACTACCCTATGATCTGGAAGATGCAATGGTTTTCTGGATTAATAAGGTAAAACTGATATTTAGAAAAGATTGCTTACTTCTAGAAAATGGTAACTTCTAAAATGATTGTTAAAAAGGGCTTGATCGGTGCTTTCTTCATGTTTTGTTGGGCTTCCATTGCCTCATACCCTCTTCTGATATGGAAGAAAACTATTTATTTTGAATTACTTTAGAATGTCTTGGCTCTGCACAGTAGCAGTGAGCCAACCACCTGTATTCCTGGAGTCATACCAATAGTAGTTATTGCTTCCTTTTTGTGCACCTGCAGCTTTTTTAGATTTCTTCCTTCTTGGCTTCCTCATCCCCGTCCAAATGCAAATCAATGTTTGCCAAGAGGAAAAGGACAAGACTAGTAGGGGAAATACATTTCCTTTTTTTCTTAATGGCACAATGGTTGATTTTGTTATCTTTTCAATATAAATCAAATTAGAAGATACTGCAGTTGGTCTGTTTCCACCTAAGCTACTTGACAACTGTCTTTCAGGCACACTGTAGGAAAAAATATTTTTTAAAAAACATTTGTGTTTTAAAATTGTAAATGGAGGTTAAACCAATATTTATTATCAGGTTAGAATCTGCCAAATAGGAGTTGGAAATAAAATTGATTGTAGATACTAACATACCAGATGATTTTTAGTAGTGGAAACTGTTGCTATTAAGAATACTGCTAATTAAAGATGCAATTTTTAAAAGTGTTAGAAGAGAGGGGTTTGGAAGAGATGGCCTATGTTGGTTTAATTTTTAAACCTGGAAGTAGTATATGCAACGTAAAAATAAAAATCCCTTTTCTAAAAGAGAATCAAGTAACTTTGTGATATCATTTGTTTGGTACATGAGGAAAGCATATTGTTTCATGTTCACTAGCCAGATAGATTTGATTTTGAATATATTCTACTTTAACCACATATGAAACTTTTCAGAGGCTATCAGTTTAGAGTTTATACATGAAACCCTTGAGCAGTAGTATTACTGTTTCCTTTACATTCCACACTTCCTCCTCCCACAGATTTTAGTGCAGTACTATACATCTTGTATTGGATAGAAGGTTAATAGTAAATCTGTCTAGGAATTTTTTTTTTATAAAAACAAATTTTCAAGAAATCAGGAAGCTGGTCTAGATAATAACTTCTCAGATTTTTTTATTTGCACAAAACTTTTATTCAAAAGTAACTTCTCGGGTTATTAATCCACAAATTGTTCTAATAACTTTTGCATTCTGTCAGAATTGTGCTCTGTTGCCAATGGGTAAGAAGTTCAGCTATACAGAGGAGTGGGAAGAGACCATTATTTAAGAGATTTGGGAACTATTCATTGAACTAACTGGTCCCTGCTTTTGTTCTTCAACAACTTGTCTGTCTGTGGCTGCACTGAAACTATTTAAAGAAAGTCAGTTTCTACAGCGCTAATTTTATAGTACAGGCAACCGCAATACAACTAGAGGAGAACAGACTCCTTTATTGTGTAACAGTGGTATACACAATGAAAGCTGAAAGTTAATTGAATTATTGTAGTTTATATTGTAGAAACATGCCTGCCTCTCGCAGGAGAACTAAGAATGTAAATTTATGCTTGCAGCACTTTCACTTCTAAGTATTTATTTTAAATACATTTGAACATTTTTTGGAAGAAATTACTGTATTATGGCTATATTACTAATTAAGCAATTGTATTTGCAAAGCGGTACCTTACGTTGCTTCAAGCTTACCAGTATCAGTGGAATGTCAGTTGAATTTAGAAGCAGAGTTAAAAAAAAAAAAAATCATGAGTATTATGAGTCATATTTCTGCAATGGTGGAAAACAAAGTTTGATCATTATGTTAAGTGATGACTTCTGGAAATTTGGTATGCAATTGCATTATTATTATCTTTTCCCTACTATTTTAGGTGAACCTTAAAATGAGAGAGATAACAGAGAAAGAGGTCAAATTAAAACAGCAATTACTGGAAAGCCCAGGTCACCAAAAGGTAAAATATATTTAATTTTCTTAGTAGCTGAATTATGAACATTGTCAGTTAAAACTGAAATTATGCTGTGGAATCAGATATAAATGAGTTTCAGTACTTTTTTTAATAAAATTGATATGAGGCATCCTCCCCAGTGAAATTCATTTGAGATTTTGTGTATACAATTTGTTTTCTATTTATCTGCAATGCCCTTACTTCCCTTTAATCCCGTTAGTGCCTTTTGACTTATCTTTTTAAGTTTTGGTTAGTATTGAAATAGCATGTTCAACCTTTGAATGCTGTGTTTTTGGTAAATACAGTTCAATTTCAATACCACAAAACATATGTTTTTTGAAGTCCTTTCAGGCACAGATTCTTTGTGTATAAAAAGACTATAGCAAGGAAATTCAGGAGGTTACTCTAATAAGTATGTACTAAGCATTTGAATGGTATATCTGTGTGTGTGTGCAATTTTTACCCTATTCCCCCTTAACTTATGTTACAATGCACTATTGTTGCAAAGATATAGTACACTTTCATTACTGGAGAATGTAAAATGGATTTTCCTCAAATATAAATAAATATAATACTGATACATTGAGATTATGTCTTAATGAAGCCTAAAAAATAGCTTTCTTATGCTTATCCCTCAAATTGGCACTGTTGAGTAATTGTAATAGGCATAAATGAGGCAAAGATGTTTTACTTTCCATATTGAGGAAGAGTTACTATTTTTTCAGATCCTTTGACACAGAATAATATGCTTCAATTTTAAAGGTTTATGTACTGTTTTTAATTTACAAGTGGTCTTGAGGATCCTGCTAACAATTTGGCTATCAGTTGAACATCTTGGATTTCACTGTAATATTTTAAAACTGATCTTTTGGACTAAAATCCCTCTAAAATATGAAAGTGTTTGTTGCTTAAGTGCATTTAAGTATTACTGTGTATAACTTGCTCTGCTGATGTTCCTCTCCTATTCCTACATTCCTTTCCTTGCTTCCTGAGCAGTCTCCTTCCAAATGGTATTGGAAATTAGTACCTGTAAGTGAACTACTTTTACGCCAGTTGTCTTCCACAAAACCATTGCTTTTAAACTTTTTCAAAGTACTTGCTTCCATTAAAATGCTCATTAGACAAAAAAGTTAAAAACCTTTCTAGTTAAGGTTTTTGGAAATAAAGTTTAGTTTCCATAACATGATTTTACATATTGTACATACAGCATAATCATCACTATGCAGCATTTTAGAACTTCAGACTTGTGTTAGAAATACAATAGTGAGGGATGGGGTGAAATAAGATTACAGTAAGAGAAAACTAGAAGTTGCAGGAATTGTGCTTTTTGCTCAAGGTAGACAATTATTTATTACAGCACTAAGGTGATATAAAAACTGGTCAGTTTAAATTTAATAGGTACTTAAGTTTTGTAGTAATTCATTAGATGCATTTCTTGCACTCCCTTTTATATAACGCTTTGCAGCTATAACTTTGCTAAAAAAAAATTCAAACTATTTATTAACTTTCTGCTTATTTAACAATAACACCCTTAGACTCCTAACCCAGTTAATAGAAGGCTTGAGCCTTCCCTTGCCGGTGTCTACTCTGTTGGTAACCCAGCAAATGTCAGACACCATTGTCCGGTGAGGTGAGTTAGAAGACATGATGGTAAAACACTTGAACACTAAGCTACTGCAGCTGGTGGAAGTGCATCCTTGGTGATTTAATGAAAGTAGAGGCAACATACTAGGGAGAAACATAATTAACATATTTTTAGGCCTGATCCAGGGAAACTTTCCTTCCACCTGTTGGCAGAAGTGCCTACATGAAAAATGAGTTGTTTTTTTGTTTGTTGTTTTTAATGGAATTGAACTTATATTGTACAAACCTACTTGCTTTTGGCTGGGGTAGCAAGCTGTATGAATAAGCCCCTACCAAATTCACGGCCATGAAAAAAGCATTACAGACTGTGAAATCTGGTCTTCCTCTGTAAAATCTGGTGTTTTTGTGTGCTTATCCTATACTACACAGATTTTACAGGGGAGACCAGCGTTTCTCAAATTGGAGGGCCTGAGTTGCAGGGAGTCACAAGGTTATTTTATGGGGTCATAGTATTGCCACCCTGACTTCTGCACTGCCTTCAGATCTGGGTGGTCAGAGAGCAGTGGCTGTTGGCTGGGCACCCAGCTCTGAAGGCAGTACCCTGCCAGCAGCAGCATAGAAGTAAGGGTGGCAATACCATACCATGTCATCCTTCCTTCTGCGCTGCTGCCTTCAGAGCTGGGTGGCTGGAGAGTAGCAGCTGCTGACTGAGGGCCCAGCTCTGCAGGCAGCAGACAGGTGGCAATATAATATCATATGCCATCCTTACTTCTGCATTGCTGACTTCAGAGTTGGGCTCTCGGCCAGCAGATGCCGCTCTCCAGCTGTACAACTCTGAAGACCGTGCCACCGCCAGCAGCAGCACAGAAGTAAGGGTAGCAGTACCGCAACCTCTCCACAATAACCTTGCAAACAACCCGCCTCCCCAAACTGCTTTCTGGGTCAGGACCCCTACAATTACGACACTGTGACATTTCAGATTTAAATAGCTGAAGTCATGAAATTTATGCTTTTTAAAATCCTGTGACCATAAATTGACAAAAATGGACCATTAATTTGGTAGGGCCCTATATATAAACTTTCTGTGTTCTCCTGTTCCTCAGTTCCTCCTTGGCTGTGATATCCCTTCCCTTTCTCTTACAGTATTTGCTTTGTTGTTCATCATTTTCATCATCTTGGGAGTATGGGAACCATCATCTTGATTGTAAACTGGAAAGAGCACCAAATTTGGGAGGGGAGGGCACAGTAAATGCAGTTGCTCATCCCTCAGCCATTCCTGTGTTTCTGCAAAGAACTGCTGGTTTGCTCAGTCCCACACACACCATTCCCACCTTTTATTTGTTTGAGCCAAATATGAGGTCCAAATTAAATTATTTAAATATCTGAAATAAAGAAGTATGTCATAGGGTGGTCAAATCCGTACTTTTACCCCATACCCATGACTTGTCTGTCTGTACCACAAGTGACACTGTAGTCAGGTGTTTACCTAGTACTTCATACCCAGACTAAAACAATGGTACTTCACACTAATTGCTCTCTTTGTTTTGAAGTGGCCTGAAAAGTAAATTAATTTGAAAGATCCTAAAACAGGAAAAAGTATGAAACTTTTAAAACCTAGTGCTGATCATGTCTATAGACGATCCTTAGTTTGTCCTGAACCTAAATAATGTGTCCAGAAGACTTTTTGAGCTGTATTCTCTGGTCTTGACCAGAAGTGTTTGATGCAGGTCCAAAGGGATGCAGTAAGGTGGCTGTAGGTAGTCTTTGCCCCTTCCCAATCCTCAGTCTGCCAGGCTAGTTGCTGACAAATTAGAATGGCCTTTAAGATCAGCTGGATGCAGGGATAGGTGACATAGGAGCAGCAGTGGCAACCCTGAATTCCCATACACTGGGAATTCTCCAATGGCTGGACATGCTGCTTTTAGTGTTGCTTTATGCTACCAGACTTCATAAAACAGGCGGATTTCATAGGAGAGTTAGGGGCTCCCATTTTTTCTGCCATAATGATGTTGCAGTCACCAAAAAATAGATTGAAAATTTCAATGAATTATTTTATATATATTTTCATTTTAGGATATAATATTTCATGCTTAATATCAATCCAAATGCGTGTTTGAATTTGACTGTGCTTATCTGAGATCCATGCTCTGTGCTGCTTCAAGAGAGCAGTCAAAATAACTATTTATATTCTGTTAATACCTAAAAGCACCCAGCTGAGGTTGGGGCCCTATTGTGCACGGCATTGTACAAGCACATAGCAAGGAACAATCCCTGCCCAAAGAACTTGCAGTTTAAATAGTCAAGACACGCAGAAGGTGTGAGAGGAAACAGGCACAGAGCATGGAAGTGACTCGCCCAAAGTTTCAAAGCAAGTCATTGGCAGAGTGAGGAATAGAATCTCCTTGACTCCCAGTCCAGTGCTCTGTAGACCACCCTGGACTGTGTGTCCTCCATTATGTCACTTTCAATGCTTTAATTTTAGAACGGGGATACTCCACTCTATGCTGAAATTAAACAGTCATTTCAGCACAGAAGACGCAGGTTTAAGAGAATAATGGATTGAAAATAATGATTTAGAATGGAATGGATTGTTCAGACTCTTTTCTTGTTGTGGATGTAATGTCTTTCTCTCCAGTAAAGGAGATGAGGGAGCCTATAGTTTGGAGGGCTAAGGATTGCTAATGACTGGCTCAAATTTAATTAAAAAAAAATTGGCACTATATTTAAAATGGTTATAAAAGTTTTTCATTAGTAATCTTAGGTTTAAAGAGAAATCTTTAAACTACTTAACTCTACTGAACAACATGTAAATAATACACTTTTTAAACTAACCAGATCACCTTAGTATAGGTACTCATTTTATTTGATTTTAGCAACCACATTTCCAGTGCATAATGAATTTGATTGTTTCATGACTGATTAATCACCATCATATATCTTACTATTTCTTTTTGTGTAAGCCTGATCTGATGCATGCCCTATCGCACTGCATGCTGGAACCAGTGGAGTATGCGCGTGTGGTACAGTATGATTAACATTACACTACATATGTATGGAAAGCTCCAGGCTGGGGAAAAAAAAATCTGCACCTGGTAAAGAAAACAAATGTTCTACCAAAAAAATTAAGATGGCTTTGCCTACAGTGTAGCAAATATTGTTTACCTCTCTTTATACAATATAGATATTATTTAACAGAGTGAAAGAGCTACATGTCTTTTGCAATGGAAACTTAAAGCTAAACTTTATGTATTATATAACATAACTTGAAATATGCTGTCACTTAGTTAATTTCTTACTTTTTAATTTATTGAGTGACCTTTGTTCCATTGAACAGAATTTTTCTCAGCCGGTGCCATCCTCAAATATATATACATATATATATTTATGTAGAACGACACACCTTTCCTGAGCTGTCTTGCAGAATGTATAGTATCATTCAGAAAAAAATGGTTTTTAAAAATAAATGCATTTTATGTATATATTTAGAGTAGAATATAGTTGCATAGTAGACCAGATTATAGTAGTCAAAATAGTTTCTCAAATGTAGATTTTTTTTTTTTTTAGGCCCTTCATGTATAAATGAATATTTTCATTCTAAAAAGGATTCCTACTAGGATTCATAGTGTGTACTCATCGTGATGTCATTCCATCAATTAGCTAGAACTTAAACAGCACACTCTTAAACGCTGAGGTACCTTACTAACCAGCATGTGACTTCTTAAGAATATTAACATTAAATAATTTTTAGTTTGGAAAATTGCCTACCAGCAGTTCCAAATGATTTTACTTTCTGTAGTTAGATGACTTTGAGTAGTCAGCTCCTACTTCCCAAAATCTTTAGGGTGGGGTTTTCAGAAGTGCTCAGTATTGACTTGACTTGCTCATGCTGAAATCTTTGGGAGTTTTGCCATTGACTTCTGTGGCCTCTAACTTTGCTGTCATTCATGAGCACTTTTGAAAATCCCACCCCAATTTGTTTTTCTGCTGCACAAAACTGGGTTGATGAAATTGCCTATGGTATTCAGTATCCATTCAAGAGAAGTTTGACTCCAATAACTCATTGCCTGTGAAGTCTGGGTATCTGATGTTAGTAGGGGGCACCCTGGCCATGATTAAGTTTTGTATTGGCTTTTCAAGTTTTAAGTGGGTTTGACCTAGTCATCTTTGTCTTTTGGATTTGATCTGTTGCACTCACACCTCTAAGTGGGTGGAGCTTGATTTAATCTGTTTTTAGTTTCTAAAGATACATAGGTTAGATTTGGTGTTGGGGAGTGCTTACAAATGTTATGGAAAAATGTTAAAAAGTAAGTAAAATAGTATTCAAACTTGACTTCTATTGAGGGAAGAGGCTAACATTCTAAATGATTCACAGTAGATATAACAAATTAAAACTAAAGATGCACCATAAGGTATTTCAGTAATTATGCAGTAAAACATTGCACCTCTTATTAGCATAATATGACTGTCTTTTTTTTTTTTTTTTTTTTTTTAAGGTGCGTTATCGACGAGACCATCTTTCAAGCAGGCAATTACCTTATTTCCCATTACTTGAAGACCTGATGAAGGATGGCAGTGATGGTGCTGCTCTTCTAGCTGTGATACACTATTATTGCCCAGAACAAATGAAGCTAGATGGTATGTGAGGAAACTTTTAAAAATTACTTTAATTAAAAAAATTCCACTAGAAACATAAAAATATATAATTGATATATACAGTTGGTCATTTTTTGTGCTGCGTTGTAGTATTTGTTAAACAAAATATAGCATAACCCAATAATTAATCTGTTGTCCAAAATTAACTTCAAGTCAGGCAAATAGAAATTTTTCATAAAATCAATATTTGGTGTTTCTAAAACAACATCCTTTTGGTTCATTACTTTGCATCCAAAGGCATTCTAAAGAATATAGCTACTGTAGTTCCATATCGAATAAATCAGATGTACATCTTTATTTTGTTTTACAGATCTAGGAACATCTGAGAATGTTTGTTTTTGTTAAAAGGAATTATTTTAGTAATTTGGCTTCAAACTTAGTCTCAGGAAAAGGAATAAGTATACAACTGTCCATTTATCTTAAATATTTTTGCCATTCATACATAATTTGATAACATTTAATTTGTATATGTGGAGAAAATTTAATCAGACTTAAAAATATAATTTTTTTGGAAATGTTTCAGAATATACAAACCATAAACTTGCATATCTACCCTGAGATTTATTTTCCAGGTATTGTTTTCCTGTATGATTCATTTTCTTCATTGAATTATACTTCTTTCTAAGTTTAACCCCTTTATTAAATTTTCTGCTCTCCTTTATTAAATTTTCACTCAGAATGAGTCTCCAGTACCTTGCACTTTGTGGAGTTATTTACATATGTGCAGAATGGCTTAAAATGCCATATGTTCAATTGATTCTTCCATTTGAATACTCCAATTCCTGGAGTTATCTCAATTTTATTCCTTTTTGATCAGTTTGTTCAAAGTAAAGAGTAATATCTTAATAGTGGCATATAAATACCAAATATTTAAAAACAAGATTTAAAAGCCAGACAGTAGAACTTATTCCATTTCTTTAAACTCTAAATAAGTTCTGGAAAGAAAAATAAGGTAAAGATGATGTGATGTAGCTATTTTGTTTAATAATTGTCAAAGTATACACAGTTACTTAGCTCACAATTTGTAAAATCTGACTTGATGGCGATGCACTAATCTGACACTCAAATATATAGTTTTTAAATATCCTACTGCTTTAGTACAATATCCGGTGTTATGTAGCTTTATAATGGAAGCAATATTTTTTTCTTTGCAATAAAGTTTGCTGCTTCAGAACAGCTTTTTATTCAGTTTGGCATGGTTGTGTGTGTTCTGCTTATTTTACCATGCCTGTCACTGAGGTTTACAAGCCCTTGTTTGGATGGGTGTTCCAAATTGAATACAAACCCATTTGTTATGCCTATGTATGTTCCTTTCTCCTTTCATGTATATGTGACTTCCTTCATTATGATGGTTGATTTCAATTTAGGGCCAGTTTAGATGCATCACCAAGGATTCCTCAACTTTCCATTCTGGAAACTGAATTGGAGTCTCCTATATCCCTGCTCTGAAGCTGAGGGTTCATTTTTTTTTCCCTGCATGTATTGTTTACAGTAGCTATGAAATAGACTGGGAACCCAATATTCAGTTCACCAGGATAGTTTCAATAATCCTTGACTTTTTCTTTCCCCACCAGATATCTGTTTGAAGGAGGTAACCTCAATTGCAGACAGCCTCTATAATATTCAGCTTCTGAGAGAATTCTCAAATGAATATCTAAACAAATGTTTTTACCTTACATTGGAGGACATGCTATATGCTCCTTTAGTTCTGAAGGTAAGACGTAATGGAAAACACATTTTTAAGCAAAATGTAGGTAAGCCACTAGCCTAAACTTTTTTTTATTTTTATTTTTTTTAAAGCCTAATGTTATGGTTTTCATTGCGGAACTATTCTGGTGGTTTGAGAATGTCAAGCCAGACTTTGTACAGCCCAGGGACATTCAAGAAATAAAAGATGGTGAGATATTTTGACTTTTCGGTAAATATTAAATCTGTATTTTATTTGTTTAAACAAATATAAATTTAATTAAAATGCTTTTTACTGTATTGTTCTCTCCATTGATTGATTGCCATCAAAATATTTTGTTCTTTGAAGTTCCTTGAAAATGTTTGTTTAAAAAAAAAAATTGCCTTGAGATCCAGCTGTGGATTGAAAGATATATAATTGTATCATCTGCTGTCACGTTTCACATTCTTTTAAATTGTTCTCTAGCAACTTCCAGTCTATGAAAGGAGAAGGATGTTAATTATTAACAATGAGGAAAAATGTTAAAACTTCATAGGAGCACCATCAAATCAGATACAATGAAGATAAATTGATCGTTAGATCACTTCTTATGAGTTTACATATAACTTTCTCCAGCTTTTGGGGTTTTTTGCTTGCTTTTGTTGAAGTGTTAATGGCTCACTTAACTCCTTTTGAAACTTTGGAGGGAGTTAAACTGTAGTAAAAACTTCAAATTTTAAATGGTGCAACAAAATCCTAATGCAGTTTGGCAAACTGCAGTTGAGGATTTATTTCTGTCCTCTTGAGATTTTTTTTTTTTTTTTTTTTTTTTCAAATGGCAAAGGTAAATTTCTTTCATTCATCATGTCATGGATCCTCTGTAACTGAAGACCTAAAGCCTCACTTCTTTACCAAACTAATCTGAACTTCTGAATTCATCTGTTTAGGTCTCTGTCATGTAATCTTCACTTCAATGGAGTAAATTGTGACTACTTACACCATCTGTTTATGCCTGCAGAAATGAGGCCAGAGTGCTTGCTTTAGGTCATTTCTTCTGCAGCATTGGAATCTTTTCCATTTAAACACCTGTTAAAATCTTGTTTGAATGTTCAGATGATTCAGCCCTTTAAAAACAAGTGTAGTAATTCAAAATACTTACAATTATTAAACTATTTTAAAGTGCTGCAATAACAATTGTCTTTTTATATTGGGTTCTAACAGAAGACCTTGATGTAACACCTCTTTGCCTTCCATGCTCGGTGTATCATTTAATCCACTGCTATGTGGTATAACTCACAGTGATAGGGACTTGCTTTCATTCCCCCCTGCAGTTTGTTGGGTACAGTATTCACATCTGTTTCTTAATCTGTTGTGCAATGTTCATGTGTACTCTTGAAGAAGTGCTACTCTTCATCTTGGAAATGGCTACATTTCAGAAAGAGGTGGAATTATTACTGTATATGAGGAGTGTCAAAAACATGACCCCTTGGGCAAGATCCAGCCCACAAGACATATTGAGATTTGTGCAGAATCTCAGCTTTCGTTTTAAAACAAAAATAAGTTCTTAGTAGTTGGCTGCAGAGAGTATTCCAGATGTGAACAGAATGTAACTGATGTAGTCATGGCGAACTGAATCTGAAGACAGCCTGAAACAGTGTTTCAGAATTGAACTCCCCATCCTCTAGTAATCGGATTGAAGTGTCAGCTATAAAGCCCAGTGGTGACATTTAATTGCCAACATAACCATATCATTCTTGGTAACTTCTTTGGTAACTTCCCCAGAAGGAATGGGGAAGAAGGTGGTGGGATTGCAGTTTATGGGGATTGGGAACTGGGAGTTGCTGCAGGGAAGGATATGCAGAGAAGAGAACAGAAGAGACTCAAAGACAGGGCAGGGGGTAAGAAACACAAAAGAGAGTAGGGAAACAAAGGTAGGAATAACAGTGGGCCTAAAACAACAACAACAAAGCCTAGTTTCTGAATGAGTCAATGCAGCAGTAGGGCACTGAACAAATAATTTAAGTTCTTTTACTACATAAAAGCCATATTCTCCCTTTGAGAGAGAAAGAGAGAGAGAGAGCATTCTGCTGGGCATAGCATGGCGTATACCAGCCCATGGATTGTAATTAAAACATGGAATTCGATCCATTCCGAATGAGTTTGACACCCTGGTATACGTAGGTGAGTTTTAAAGCATTTTGGGATGAAATATACTATGTAAATGAAAGGTATTTAATTTAAAATTCTCAGTCATCTTCCTATCAATGGCAGACTTGGATACAGTGCTGACTTGAGTCCCATCTTTATTGAATGTCACTACAATTCTTCTTTTGTAAGACATCTTTTTAGCACAAAACCTTGTCCTCAAAAGTGCTGTTTTAAAATAAATTTATAAAGTTTGTCATTAGTAACTTCCACATACAGTAATTAAGGTCGGGTGCAAGTAGTGGAGCTCTACCTTGGTTTTTTATTTTGTTGTACCATTACCTGAAGTGCTTTAGAATCACATCACATTATAAAATGCTGCTTCTGAATCTCATAACTTGTTTAAATTAATACTCATGTGGGCATGTCTTCACTGAAGTATTAACTTCAGGTATAATCAAGTGTTGCTCACAATCCGACTCATGTCCACACAAAAATCTATAGCTTGAATTAAGTGGTGCTTTAAACTTGAACTAGCTGGCTCATCAGATGGTATTGGTTGAAGATCGAGTGCTGGTGATGGTCAAGCTAGTAATGCAGTGGGAATGCAGCTTTGGGCTCTTTGAGTTAGCACAGTTCATCAACTGCTAATCAGATCACTCTATAGCTTGAATGTTTCACAGTGTGGCAGGCCTCACTTGAGCTAACTTGCAGTGAAAATGAGATGAAAAATGTGTAAGGAAATGAAAATTATGGTGAAGTTTTTTATTTATATGCTTAAAACTTAATAGAATAATCTTTTTGCTGAAACTATTGAAATTGATACCAATATTCTCATTCTCAAACTTTGTTGCATTAGTCTAAAATTTAGATTTTGTAACCTTCTTTGAGACTCAGAGCATAAAGGAAAATTAAAGTAGGTAACAGTGTATGGTACTATTGCCTCTGAAGACCTGGGTTCAACTTTGCATGCGTCTCATGTACAATGAGTTAGGTAATTCATCCACAGACAGATATTTTTAATTAAAAAGCCACTATTCCAGTTTGCTCTAACTTATCTGAGTTTCATGATTTCTCATCAGTGTCAGTTTTCATATCTGTTCTATATTTGACTATTCTGTATTTTAACTATTCTGAATCATAAATGTTGCAAAAGCTAAAGTGAAATTTAAAGTTTCTCGATGTTTTAATTCTGAGCTTCTGCAGTGAGGCTACATGTTTTTTTGTACTACTTTCTAGTGTTGTTGTTGTAATTTGAAGTAGTGCTAACACTTACACAAATATGTACAGCTAAAACAGTGTTGCAGCAGAAGAGCAGTCGTCCACCTGTTCCTATTTCCAATGCAACTAAACGAAGTTTCATGGCTAGTCCGGCTAGTACAAGTCCAGCAGACCTGCAGCCTTCAATTCAGCTACCCCCAGAAGCTTGCAACAGGTATTACCTGCACCCTGAAGAATCTGACTATCTGTAAGTCTGTCTTTCTGTCTCTAGATTCATCGTCTTGCTTCTATTTCCAGTCGGGTAATCTAGGAATTTCTATTACTGCTAAATTATCTGGTTTTGTTATATATATGAGTTTAAGGTCTTTGCACCCTGTCTCTAAAACGTGCACAATTCTCAAGATTAAGGAAATATTTGACAGTGGTATATGTGATCTTCATAGCATGAGTGAAAAACTCTAATCATGATCGCAATATCACTGTATTAAAGCTGGACTAATTCTCTGTTAGGCAATTTTAAAAAATGAAAGCTATTCTGGAATGGCAGTATTACTGATAATTTCTTATGAATGACCGTACAGGAAACAAGCAAAACAAAAACCCAAACTGAAATTAGTCCACTGTATGGACAGAAGAAGAAAAAGAGAACAGTAAGCAAGAGAAATGTTTGAGGGGAAAAACAGACTAGTTTGGATCTCAGTTCTTATGTTGCTTTCCATGCTGATAAGAACTGGAAGTCTTCTAATGGTTACTGGCAATTCTGGGGTAGCGAAGCCTTTTCCCCTCAAAAATGGTAGCATACCTAGCTGTTCTTCTTCGAGTGGTGGTTCAGCCTCATGATTCCTATTCTTTGTAGAGGATGGAAATATGCCGTCTGGTGGACTGCTCTTATGAGAGGTAGCAACATTATTCAGTATGGAGGAGAGTGGACTGAGAAGGAACTTACCTATGCTAAAGCCTATGAAGCTATTAGCTAGACCAAATCAAGGACTACCATCTCGTCACATGATGTTGATCAGGACACAAATAGGGGTGTAAAAATTGCCTTACTGGATCAGACCATTGATTCATTTAGCACATTATCATGCTTCTCAATGACCATACAAACTGCCAGAAAAAAAGGTGCAAGAACCCTGAACTGGGCAGTTTGCAATAACCTGCCCACAGGGGACATTCCTTCCTAATCTTCTCAGAAGTTGGCTTGTGCCCTGAAGCAAGGGTGTTTATATGCCTTCAAACCTTTGTTTTTAATAATCCTCTCTACTACAGCCATGATTGTTCTGAGTATTCATATAAATGTCCAATCCTTTTATGAATTCTATTAAGGTTTTGGCCTCAATAATATCTTGTGGCAATGAATCCCACAGATTAATTGTTGCATAAGTTTTTCCTTTTCAGTTTTAAAGTTGCAGCCTTTCAAATTCATCAACATCTTCTCTTTTCATATGTTATGAAAGGGGGTAAATAGGATCACCCAGTTTATCTTCTTTATTTTACACATTATGACCCCCCTTGTTTGTTTTCCCCTAAACTAAATGGTCCCAATCTTTTCAGTTTATCTTCGTATGGACACTTCCTTTTCTTCTAATAATTTTTATTACTGTCTCTGAACCTTGTTTATTACTACTATATCTCTTTCCAGGGAATATGAAAGGTGGGGGCATACCAATGGCATATTATTTTCAGTATTACTTTCCATTGTAATCCTTATGCAGCCTAATATTTTAACTTTTTTCACAACAGCTGCATGTAAAGCAAAGGGATTCGTTGAACTGTCCACAATGACAAGCAGGTCTTTCCCCTGAGTTGTTAGTTAACTTAAAACCCACTAAATTGTATGAAAAGTTCAAATTATTATTATTTATTATTTATTTTAGAGAGCACTATCCATTAAGAAGTTGAGGTAGCAGAGCTGTGGATGGTAGCACTTTAGGAGCCAGTCAGTTAGTTGATTTGGTCTTTTGATGTAACAACCACAAAAATCTGCTACAGCATGGCATTTTGGTTTTGCCTTGTAACCCTGTAGCTTTCGTGACTACATATATATATTATTTTCACACATTCATGACAATATATTTAACTTTGCCACAGATCATATTTCAGATGGTTGCTCCAGTTTAATAGCTTATTCTGGATATGTAAAATCTCTCTAACTGATTTGGGTTAAAACTCTCTGGGTTTCTTTTCTAATATTCTATTCTCTTTCAGATTTAATCATAAGATTAAACTGAAATCTTAACTCTAGGTTACTTTTGAAGAGGTGTGTTAAGAATATAAAATTTCTCAACCTTCCCTCGGTCCTCTTTTTCTATTAGTTATACATGGTTTTTGTCTCCAGTGTACTGTTAAATAAGTTACATATTAAGATCACTGCATGTGAATAAGTAAAACATGTCAATTTGATTTCCAGTAGTAGACTGAAATGTATAATACTGTAACTGAAATATTGATTTTAATTTTCCATATTCGCTTAGAATAACTTTCACCAGTTCTTTTATTTAGTGATACATATTTGCTTGGCAAAAATGGTAGGGTATCGGCTATCAGGTAACTTTCCTAGTATGTCACTTTTCTTCTACCTCTCTAGAAAAGTATTTCTCATGATAGTGATTAAGTTCTTTGTTTTTTTCCTTAGTGGCAAAGGAAGCCCTGCCTTTAGCCCATCCCATCCATTACTGCCTTTGAGACAGAAGCAACAGAAATCATTGCAAGGGGAGGATAGCTCCGGTAAGCCTTCCATCTCAAATCTGTATGACAATGTAAGTGAGCCAAGTAGCCAAGGGCAGTGTTTACCTGGAGGAACTAATATAGCATATTTACAAATATGATGTCAATATAAGCATTATTACATTGTGAATGAGTTCTCAAACATGATGATATTGATTATTTAGGTAATGTAGAAATCTCCATTTTGGCTGTGGATTTAACTTTAAACATTCTAAATCAGAGGAACTTTAAAGATTTAAACTACTCACCTATAAGCAGATTCGGGGGAAAGGTGAGGAGATGAGTTGCATTTGTTACTATATGTGGTTCATAAGTGAACAATCTAAAATTGAATTAAGCCACAGTCAGTCAATATGCAGTCACTTATGTATCTATTGTGGTCAGGGCCGGCTCTACTGTTTTTGCTGCCCCAAGCAGCGTGCTGAATTGCCTCCGCGGATGGTGGGGGCAGTCCGTGTGCTGTTAGGGCGACACGCACGTTTCCGCGGCGGCAATTCGGCGGCAGCTTCTGTCTTCAGCCGGAAGATAGAAGCCCCCAAATTGCCGCCGCGGGCAACTGAACATAGAAGCTGCCGCCGAATTGCCACTGCCGCGGAAACGCGTGTGCCGCCCTAACGGCACACGGACTGCCCCTGCGGCGGCAATTCGGCACGCTGCTTGGGGGCAGAAACACATGGACTGCCGCCTCTTGCAGATTGCTGCCCCAAGCACCTGCTTGGAACGCTGGTGCCTGGAGCCGGCCCTGATTGTGGTTAAAGATTGCTTCAGAATTTAATACTGACAATATAAATTTCTTGGTATCTTAAAAATCCCTTTAATGTCTTCAGGAAAGATATTGTAAGAGTGCAAAGTATTATCAGTATCATTTGTTTCAAAAGTGAGTGTGCTCCTGAATTAAATGTACAAGAAATGAACACACACAATTTGAGTTTCTGGGCACAAAAAGAAAGCAGCAGCTTATCAGAGGTATGGAGAACTTTGAGAAAAGGGTTAGGAAATAAGATAGTCAATAACAAATTTACTCAAAGTTCCAATGTGTTTTGCATGTCTGTGTATTGAGGATTATTTTAAAAATTGGCTTTATGAAAGGATCCTATTCAAGTTTAGCATTTAGAATTAAAGCAAATGCTAAATTACTTGTTTAATAATCTTTGACATTAAAGATTTCTTTATACCTATATTGTCTACAGCATCCTAAAACACATACATTTGTTGGAGGTTAGCTTTTACTTTTCATATCTATTTTAAATATTGAATTTGCCTTTATTTCTTTTTTCCTGCTTTAGTATACTAAGGTTTCCCTGTTTTATGCTGCCATCTCTTGGTGATGTAGTTTATTGTATTTAATGTTTTAAAATGATGATATAAAAACACCATTTCCAAAGCTTTCACTAAACATTTAAAAAATATTATAGGTCATCGACATCGTTCTAATTCTTTGACACGAGTTGATGGGCAGCCACGAGGTTCAGTTCTTGCATGGCCAGAGAAAAAACCCAGGTAATTGCTCTGTTTGATGTAAGAATTTTCTTTGTTCAGAAGGGAGGGTTAGATTATATGGCAAGTTGACTGCAGTAGTCTGAATTGTTTGAAGCCAGGCATATTTAGGATATTTTACTTTATTTAAACACACTGGCCTACATGTTCAGAGGTGATTTGGGTGCCTCGATCTTTGAGTGACAATTTGAGATGCCTTAAAGGGATGTGATTTTTTTCAGAAAGTGGCAAACACTGCCCAGCCTCTCAAGGTCAAGGCATCTCAAATTGCCACCTGGTATCACTAGTCACTCTTGATATAGGCCACTCTTCTCAAAATAGAGCACAGATTTGTATATGTTGTTGTCACTGCAGATTTTTTACTTTCGCATCAATAGATTCTTTTTAATGGCTCTGTCTCTTCTAGGCCTCTGTCTCAGCCAACACCGTTTGCTCTTCATCATGCCACAAGTAGCGATGTGGACCCTGGATCTGGTGATAGCATTAGCCTGGCTAGATCAATCAGTAAAGACAGCCTAGCTTCAAATATTGTCAATCTAACTCCAAAACACCAGTCTCATCCTTCATCAATTAAAACGAATGGAAAAAGCTTACTGAACAATGTTGAAATTGAGGATGAAGATGAAGAACTTATTGCAATAATCAGATCTGATGAAATACCAGACCGGGGTGACCTCGAACTGAAGAGTGTATCATCCAGGGCACCTAGCCTAGTTGCAACCGCATGGTCTTCAAAAACACAAAGTGAGGCCATAGAAAGCAAACCAGATAGTTTTTACTTAGAACCTTTAATGCCTGCAGTCCTAAAACCAGCAAAGGAAAAACAAATGATCAATAAAGAGGATGAGTGTGGCGAGGGGAAACAAAGGGGCTTCATAACAAAAAGGCTAAATGAGGGGCACCTCCCTATGGTCCGTAAAAAAGCAAATAGCAGTCATGGTGATCATGATATCAATAGGACTTTTACTCCAATTTCTAGTTCTGATTTCACGGCAGTTGCAGGTCCCTGTACTGCAGATTCATTGACACTCTCTGAGGCAGGATTAGAAGCTCCTAGTCCATTAGCTAGTAGCAGTTTAGATCCTTCATCTCAGGAGCAATCCACTGGAGGATTCTTCCTTCATACTGCCAAAGTTGATGAAGATGTAACAAGCAAAGTCAATGTCAGCTATGTGAAAAGTACTAACCCACATGTTCCCAGTACCACATGGACTATGATGAGACAAGATTCTGATTCAGATCTCGATGCAGAGGTGGCTGAACAAGATTTGGTGGTGGTAGATGACCATCCAGTAGTCACTAAATACATAGGTGAAGAGGAATCAGCAAAGTTACAAGAGGATATGAAGGTAAAGGAACACGAAGATAAGGATGATGCCAGTGGACGTTCAAGTCCATGTCTGAGTACAATTTCTCAAGTTAGCAGTGTGTCCATGACTAGTGGGAGTGTCAGAATGACTAACTTTGCAGAACGGAAGCTCCAAAGACTTAATAGCTATGAAACAAAGTCCAGTACAAGTAGTTCCCAAAAGACCACACCAGATGGGTCAGAGAGCTGCCCAGCACCATTAACGACTTGGAAACAAAAGCGAGAGCAAAGCCCCACCAGACAAAATAAAGATAATGTCAATCTTTTGGCTTCTGAACTGGTGCAGCTCCACATGCAGTTGGAGGAGAAGCGAAGAGCAATAGAAGCTCAAAAGAAAAAAATGGAGGCTTTGTCTGCTAGGCAGCGACTAAAGCTGGGTAAGGCAGCTTTTTTGCATGTTGTTAAAAAAGGGAAAGCTGTTGATGTTCCACAACCGCTTAAACCAGAACACTTAGCAAAAGAATACTCTCGGAACAGTGGTGAAGATTTAGATGAAGTTTCTTTGAGTTCAAAGTCTGAGGAATTTCTGGTAAGAGAGGAAGAGAGAGAAGAAATGCTTTATGATTCACAAGAAGTAACAAAAGTGAAAATGCAAGAAAACATAGCTTTTGTTGAGCTACACAAACCAAAAGAATCTGCTGCTATGCATGAAATAGAAAAAAGCAAGATTATTTCTGCTGCTCTTCTAGAAGATAATGGGACTGAAGTGGTGGATATCAATGAATGTGATCTTTCCATTGAAAAACTAAATGAAACAATCAGTACACTTCAGCAGGCAATATTAAAGATTTCTCACCAGCAAGAACTTCTTATGAAATCTCCAACGGTACCATCACCAAGTACAAGAAATAACTCACAGGACCAAAAGGTAAAACCATCAATTCATTTTGTTGAACCCCTCTCTCCAACTGGAATGAGCAATCTTCGTAAACCACCTCGACTTGGTCAAGGGCGGAGTCCTCGCTCTGGAAAACCAGTTGAACTGAAAGTTGCTAAAGACAGACATCAAAACTCCACACGTATTAAAACCCCAACACAAAGTGTAGAAACCTTACCACATTTAAGACCATTTCCATCTAATAATCCATTCAGGACACCAACAGAAACTAGTTTTGAAAATAGTCCAGATCATGGAAGTGGCTCTCAAGATAAGTTTTTCTTTGATAGCTATAGACGCCATGATGAGAGTAATCAACGGGCATGTGTTCTTTCTACTTCCAAAGATGCAAATATTATCTCTGAAATGAGCAAAGATGTGAATAGCAGCTTAAAAGAGGGATTAAATTCTTCCGATGGCTCAGGAAAAGAAAACGTCCCAGTGGATGAACCACTGAGAAGCAAGGTTAATCTCATAGAAGTAGACCTGTCTGACTTAAAAGCCCCGGATGAAGAAGGAGAAATTGAAAGCCAGGATAGCTCTACAGACATAATTAATGAAGGTGATCAGAAGTCTGGGCTAGGGTTTTTCTTCAAGGTAAGTACAGAAAGTTTTCCATTTCATATATATGAAGCATCATTAGACATTTGTTTAATGTGAGAATCTAGTGTGTATGTTTATTCCTCAAACTCCTTTGGCCCAACTCACCACAGTGTGGATGCACTTTAATGATAAAACTTGAATCTGAAAAGAATTCTTTGTAGAGGAGAGTTCTTCAAACTCATGGGTGAAATCCTGGCCTAATTGAAGTCAATGGCAAAGCTCCTATTGATTTCAGTGGCGCCAGGATTTCACCCCATACGTTTTTACTAATATGTTCAAAGGGATTTATTCTTTGTATTCAGAAGATAAATGCAATGGGAAGAATACTTTCATAAAATGTATATGTAATACAAGCAATGTAACTTACTGTTGCTCATTTACCATCTTGCTCCCAAAAGTTGGGATAGGGGAAAAAAAAGATTGGCTGGAATACACATTTCACTTTCACTTTGTAGTCATTAGATGGTTTTTCATCATGTGCTATATGAAGCTGGATATAATTTCAGCAATC
Organism: Malaclemys terrapin pileata; assembly: GCF_027887155.1. Taxonomy (NCBI): domain Eukaryota; kingdom Metazoa; phylum Chordata; order Testudines; family Emydidae; genus Malaclemys; species Malaclemys terrapin. Next base: position 5,829,396 of record NC_071521.1, on the reverse strand, counting down.
TGTTAACTTCATGACTAGATTCCATGCCACTGGAGGCATATGAAACCACCATTTACTTCTGGTGATTCAGTTTCCAGACATCATCTGATACTCTTCAATCTATATAACTTGAGCCATGGTGGTAGAAATAATGGAAACAATAATTAAATATTTTAAAAGCCTGTTAAAGGTCTATACCTTCCATATGCATAAACTACATTCTGTTATTTTAAGGTTTGTTGTGGGATACATGAAACTGAGATGAATAATTAAAAATAACTGTTTTTGTTAATTTAAACATCCTGTCAAACAAATAATTGGGTTCCCCATGAGATGATTTAAGACTAATCTGTCACCACCATTTTGTCTTGCATCCTGTGAATTCTAAGAAGCATCTTCAAGGTTGCAGAAATACTTCATCTGCAATTTTTGAATTGTTTGACTCTCTATTTGGTGTTCTGAGATAACTGTAGCTTGAAATGTTTACCCGACACCAGGAAGTTGCAAACATACAAAAGATGGATGTGGTGGTTGGTAGTTCCTGGCAGATATAAACGCCATGCATTGGTGAAAAATTTGTGTGACATATGTCCAGCTGCTGGAAAATGAGAATTTTGATATCATCTGACAAACTTCTTGTATCTACCTCCTATTTCCAGTGAGTTGAGGAGGAGAGGGAGCTCTACATCTTTTTCTTGCTTTCTTCCTTGCCCAGGCTGCTGGAAGGAGATGGAAGGTTTCTTTCCTCCATCCACTGGCTGATATTAAGAAAACTTTTTTCTTTATTGGTCTCTTCCATCCTACATTTTCTGGAGGCTTTTTTTTTTTTTCTTCAAATGTGTGCCTTTTTGAAAACATAAATTCTGTCTTTTGTGTATTGAAATAGTTTCTCTGCTGCTCATCTGTTGAGCTGGACAGGGTATAGAATTATTTGCATAACTGGCCGTAAAAATTTCAGCAAAGCATTTTTGATCAGAATTAGCCTATTCATCAAAATTAAAGCATTTGGCAGGACCATGTCAGTTTTGACAAAATTTTGACAGAACCGTACCTCCAAGCCAAGTTTCAAAACCTGCCTGGTTTCCTGTTAGCTTACCTGCCCAACACGTCAGCAGCCCGGCTGGATTTTCAGGCTCCCAGCTCCCTGGCAGCCTTAAATTCTATTCTCCTGGCTCAGCAGCTGCCTAAGCTCCCAGGGCTTCCATGACTTTAGGGCATCCCACCACATGGGCTGCCTCAGAGTTGGGGCTGCCAGGGTCCCCAACACTCAGTAGAGGTATGCAGAGAATGGTAATTTTGTTACATGGAGAATTTAGAAATTTCCAGGTTTTTCTCCAGATCGTTGCAAAACCATAGCTTGAAATCCTATGCTAAAAGGAATTACTGTTTTCCAGCCAGCTCTAATTATCTGTATTGTGGTACTGCATAGGAGCCTAGGTCCTGGGCCAGGGGCCCGTTGTGTAAGGCACCGTACAAACATATAACAAAAAGATGGTTTTTGCTCCAAGGATATTAAATCTAAGTAATGTATACCTCTACCTCGTTATAACACTGTCCTCAGGAGCCAAAAAATCTTATCGAGTTATAGATGAAACCGCGTTATATCGAACTTGCTTTGATCCTCTGGAGTGCGCAGCCCCACCCACCTGGAGCACTGCTTTACCGCGTTTATATCCGAATTCGTGTTATATCAGGTCACATTATATCGGGGTAGAGGTGTACTAACAGGCCATCTTTGTTTCATCACTGGCTCTAGAATGTGTAAGGGGAAGTTGTTAGAGCTGAAGTATATTAATGCTATGATATTTATAGAAGCACTACATATTTTTCAAATGTAATATTCTTTGCAGCTGTTAAAATTTAAAGAAGCTACTAGGATATTGTGTGTGCTTGCGTTTCTGTATAGTATTAATTCTAGTGAGTATCACAAGCATGGCAACTTCACAAAGTCTTTTAAATTCTAGTTAAATTAGTTTGAAAGAGAAGCTGTTTACACTTCAGTGAATTTGACCTTTGCCTTGGTATAGTATAGTTTGGTAGTAATTCACTCCAGTAAATACATTTGTAGAATAGAATTACTGATACAGGATATGCTGGCCAGTGTGAGAATTACACTGCACAATGTAGTTTGCAGTTTGATATATTCCTGCATTATGTTTGTTTGATGATGAAATTATAGAGGACTATGTTTGAGGCTGATTCTTCCCCTTGGATCTGCATGAACACTAGATGTGTATTTTCACGAGTTTTTCTTATTGAGCAAAAATGTTGAAAACTACTTATGTAGTGCACAACTCCTTAACTACTTATGTTGTGAAGAATAGAATGAGCTTTTTGAAGTTTTCACTTTGACCTCAAGTATTTGTTGATGTCCAGTTTAATCTCTCTTCTCCTACCTCCAAAGCTCTGTATCTTATGTGGAATTTCAATTCTGCAGGATGAACAGAAAGCAGAAGATGAACTAGCAAAAAAGCGCGCAGCATTCCTTTTAAAACAGCAGCGGAAAGCTGAAGAGGCTCGGATCCGAAAACAGCAGCTTGAGGCAGAAGTTGAACAAAAAAGAGACGAAGCCCGGTAAATGTAACATTTACACTGTAGTATGGAAAGGAATAATTTTACAACCTATCCTTTTCCTCGAGAAAATGGGAAGTTACTAGATTCTGAAAACCATGTTTGCTTTTCAGTCGCAAAGCTGAAGAGGACCGAATACGTAAAGAGGAAGAGAAGGCCCGAAGAGAACTCATCAAACAAGAATACTTGAGGAAAAAACAGCAGCAAATTTTGGAAGAGCAAGGACTTGGAAAACCCAAATCAAAACCCAAGAAACCTAGGCCCAAATCTGTCCATCGAGAAGAATCATACAGTGATTCAGGAACAAAGTGTTCTTCCACACGTAAGTATTTTTCATTCCCACTTGAGTCTGCAATCTGTTTTGGCAAAATCATATTTCATGCCGTCTTTCTTTCCTATAGCTGATAATCTAAGTAGTGCTCAGTCTGGTTCCAGCCTGTCTTTGGCCTCAGCAGCAACTACTGAACCTGAAAGCATACACTCGGGTGGCACTCCTTCCCAACGGTAAAGACAATTAAAAATAAATCTTATATTATGAAATAGGACTGTGATTAAATGTTGATGATATAATGAACAATTCTTTATAAAATAAATTAAGTTATTAATAGGCATAAAATGGCATATGGATGGGGTTCTTCATCTGTTCTATTTGGATCTATAATACACATTACCTTGTATTCATCTTTTAAAAATAGGGATGATAGAAACTGGCTGTCTTTTGGGAGGGACAGTGATGCTGGAGAAGAATTTCTTTTCTCATTAAGAGAAAATGTCTGGTGAATGTGAAATAATTTATTTAACAAAAAACTCAAACTGGTGATCCCTGCTTTGCTCCAACAGAGTAGAGTCAATGGAATCCTTACCAATATTGAGTAGGAATCCAAGCAGAAACACAGAGAGAGATTGGGAAAATGCGTCAACAGCATCTTCAATTGCTTCAGTGGCAGAGTACACAGGTAAATGCTTCAATTTTAGGGTAATCATTTCTAACTAACAAGTATTAAATAATGCCAAACAAATAAATGTTATGGTGTGATGAGTTCCTGTTTTTGGAAGCTCAGGTGTGTCAGAATGCTTGAAAGTTTCAACAGTGCCAGTGATCTAATTTAAATAGTGAATATTAGATATAGAAAATGCTTCAGATGTGTTTAATTTTAAATGTATTACTTTTTGCTATAATCAGTGCAAAATCCTTCAATATTTGGAGTTGGTGCAATAGGTAGGTAAAGTCAACATTGTTGTGATAAGTTTGGGAGAAATTTTTTGCTAATTTGTTCCATAAACACAATGCTTATAGTCTTGATGGCTTCTTATGAGCTTCCTAGTTGTTAGCTGCTGAGCCAGAATGTTAGTTGCCTGATGTAGTTGCTGAGGGAATGGGAAAAGGATTTAAAGTAGAAAATGGTTGCTTGGAAAGAGGGGGTTCCCCATGAGCCTAAAATTCCCACTAGAACTTTGCCAGCTTCTAGTACAGATTCAGGTACATATGTAGGAATGAAGATTTATGCAATGGAAAGAGAATCCATGCATGACTGTGTTGAGCCCTTCAGTACATACAGAACAAACTTTTATTTAAAGTCACTTTTCACTTAGATTTTTTTTAAAATCCCTGATGCTTCCTTAATGAAGTGATATTTTGCATCATAAAAATGTAAGCCATTGTTCCCATCAATTTGAAACTGCGGCTCTTAGCTTTACATATTTATTTAATAGAATTAAAATTTAAGAACTGTTATTAAATTTACCTAGTTATAATATTTAGTTAATAACTTGTTTCGTATCTTTCTTAGGTCCAAAATTATTTAAAGAACCCAGCAGCAAGTCAAACAAACCAATTATTCACAACGCTATATCCCATTGCTGTCTTGCTGGAAAAGTGAATGAACCACATAAGAATTCAATATTAGAGGCAAGTAGTTATTTATTAAAACTGCAGTCTTATGAATGCACCTGCAGTAAACTATCACCTGTAATGCTTATTTCATAATTTTGTTAATAGCATGTTATCTTGAATGCTCTTCCCATAACGTGCCTATGATGTCAAGCATGTTGTTTTAAATACACAGCAGACTGATGTTTTTCCTTCCTTCCTCCCTTCCCCAAATCTGCATTTGGAAGAATTTTCTGCATGCTCCTATTTAAACTATTAGAAAAGTTGAAAATTAAGTTCAGTTTTATTTGTTAAAATGTGGATGCTTCCATTGGCAACACGTGTGTTGTGAGTAAAACATATTCATTTCCTTGGAGATGGTCAGAGATGCAAAGTTAGGCAGAAGAAGATTTTAAAGAAAGAAAAATGAACTTGTGTTTAAATACTACCCCCCAATTTAGAGCCAGACTAATTTAACGGGGTTAAAGAAAAACCCACATATTCATTCAAAAGAAAAATGTATGCACCCTTATACTGTGAAATTCTTCCTGTGATATTGAATTGCAAAGCAAGATATTATAATGGAGACAGTGCAAGAACAGGAAACAAACCAGTGTTTTCTGAATTATTACTCTTCCTCCAAGTCTCTTTACAGTAAAATAATTCAGACTATATTCTGAGATCTTTAATTTCTTCAGTGTTTCTGTTTTGGTTTGCATCATCACTTTCTTTGGCTGACACGGTTTTCACAGGAGTTGCTTGTCCAGTTCCCTGAAGTATCCAGTACAACTAAAAATAATCCTAAACTAGCTTCTATAGGGTATGCTCAGGTATTTAAACACCTGTGTTCACATAGATAATCTGTAATTGCTCTGTTTGTATGGGGCTTGTGGCTCTTGTGATGGAAAATGATTGTTCTAGATGTGCTTCTAAGGAGCCTTCTTTTTTTATTTTTATTATTATTAAAAAAAATCACTTTTTATGTTCTCTTTCCATATTAAACTGGCAACCGCATTCTCCAAGGTAAAAGCTTCATGCTCCTCTATGGGTTAGTCACCAGGAGGTGCTCATATCGCAAGAGAATGTCAAGTTTTTATCCCTGTAGCCTAATGTAATTATTGTATCCAATCACTGTATCTTAAGCAATATACTAATCATTGCAGTGTATGGTTTCTATGCTGTTAATGTCAAATACAGAAGAAATTAAGTTAATTAGATCACTATTTATATATTGAATGGTACTGGTTTTTCCCTTTTGTCCTCCCCTTCTGAAAAAAATTCTTATTACACAGAAGTTTATTCTAAACTTAATGTTGTCAAATTTAAAAATAAAATAAACAGAAGCATAGTGAAAATTGTTGACAAGAAAGAGTGTTGTCCTGTCCCCAATCTGATGAGGTTTTTGCATCCCATTGTTTTTAGCTTGGAGAGTCCTCTTTTAATAGTTGAGTTCTTTCAGTGTCTTGAGTTCTCCTTGTCTCCAATATTACATTATATTGTTACGTGGCAGTTCAGCATCTCCTGTGCTCTGTATTAGTGTTATATCTGGAAAACCCAACTTCCAGTGTCAGAGGTCATGGGGGGGAAAACAGCAGAAAACACTATTTTAAATGTTTAACTTTTCAAGAATTCCAAATTAAGCAACTTTTAGTCTTCATACCTTTAATTTACTGAGTACTCAGTCTAGTTTGATAGTCTTCTTTATGAACAGTCCTAAGCATTTTTCTTTTTTAAAATATAGGAACTAGAGAAGTGTGATGCCAACCACTACATTATTTTGTTCCGTGATGCTGGCTGCCAGTTTAGAGCACTTTACTGCTACTACCCTGACACTGAAGAAATCTACAAGCTGACTGGAACAGGGCCAAAGAGCATCAACAAGAAAATGATTGACAAACTTTATAAATATAGCTCAGACAGAAAACAGTTTAACGTAATTCCAGCCAAAACCATGTCTGTCAGCGTGGATGCTCTTACTATTCATAACTATTTGTGGCAAGCCAAGCGACCCGCAGTGCCAAAGAAGACTCAGACTCGTAAATGACACTGAATTTTTGGGGAGAAGATTGCTGACTGGGATTACATTGAAAGAAGAAACGGTTATCATTTTCCTCCAGTTGGGTATGAAATGGGCAGAACCGTAAATATTTTTAAGAGGCTTCTAAACAAAAAACATGGATGCAAGTAAATAAGAATGAAGGAACAATGCCAGTGTTTTTTATGAATGATAAATCTGCTGTTACGCCCAATGCTAACTACTGAGGCTTTCAAATGAGAGACTGCATGTAGCAAGATCTTTAATCAGTGGATTTCCTTTTACTTGAAGCTCTTTGTCGGTACAAATTGGAAATAATTTAGTTTTGTTTTTCTCTCCACCTCATTTCCTCTTTTTTCCCCCATCACTCTTAAAGTTGGCAAGCTCTGAACTTCGAACAGATCTTGGGGGTGGGGGGGTGAGTTTTTTTGGGTTTTTTGTTTTTTAATGTTCTTTAGAGAAAATCATCCTGTAAGAATTTTTTTTGAGGAACTGTATAATAGATCAGATTGTTGTACTGTATCTGCTGCCAACGTTAAGTTCAGTGCTCAGATTTCTGAAAGAGCCCCAGCCCATGCTGCTCAGAACAAAGTTTACGTACAGTATCTGTTCACTATAAGCACTGAAAGATTGCAAAGTCTGTCTTTTTTAAAAATAACGTTTGCAAATTTAAAGATGACTATTTCTGGAACACAATCATGAAGAAGCATACAGGTGCTAATAGCTGGAATATACCTGACTGAAACTTGAGGCAAGCTGAGTGGAGCATAGTTATCATTATTTCAGTTTCAGGTAGTGTCCTAAAGATTTGTTTGCTTTAATAAAGACAGATTCTGGTAGATGTAGAACATTTCCACTGAGCACGTTACTCCTGTATGATGGTGCACTTAAAGATCACAAATTTTAATGTTTTTATTATGTCATGAAATGTAATTCTACTTTCTTTGTCCTGTCTTTATTCTGAATGAGCAGCATGCTCTAAAATGAAGAGTGTGTACATTTTTTTAATTTGGGGTGATATATTAATATATATTGGTTTGTTTTCTCATTTAAAAGCAATTTTTGAACAGAAATTTGCATTTGTTTCAAAAGCCCAAATAAGTCAAATGGCTTTGATTTCTTTTCATGTTGAAATATTAAATCTTGAGTTATGACCTTAAAAATCTTTGTGGTGTTCAGCAGATCAAATTTTTGTTTTGGGGGCAACAGGGCATATTTGCAGTTTTATTTGTTAAATCTCTCATTTCCCTTTTATATCCATGCTTTAAAGCAACTAGAGTGCTGTAGCTACAACATAACTTATCCATTAGCATGTTCCTACTACATCATACTTTGACACTACTACCTGAGGATTTTGTAGGTTTATAACTTTGGTTTGCACATGTTTACTTTTATTCGAGGTGTTACTTGAATATATATCTTTTAGTGCAGAGGGCACTATTTGAATCCTAGATACAAAACTGAAGCTCTAAAATACAATACAGTGTAATTATTAAATAAACTTTACAAATAATGGGAGTTATAAACTGAGTCGTGTACATAAGGGGAAAATAGGGTACGTGATAAAATGCTAGTTAGAGCAAAGTGAAGCTCTTCCATTGCAGTCTTCTCAATTCTCCCCCACCAATACTTTTTAAATAGGCTGCTGCAACTTTGTAAATTTTGTTAGAAAGCTGGTTGCGTGTAAATAACTAAAGGCTTTATGATTTCTAAAGTGCTAAGTATTAAACACTATTATGAGTGTAATTTTTCTGTTACCATGCTTTTCATGCTTGTGCTTTATTTCTCACTGTTTGATATTATATACCATATTTATTTTATGAAGCACTGAAATTTAATAAAATGCATTAACTGATTTCCTTTTTTATTTCATGTGTACGTTTTGTTGCAACATCCTGTCAAAGAACTAATCAGAAGCCTTAAAGATGTACTATTCTATGTTTACATATAGATTAATATTCTTATAAAGCAGAAGTTGCTATAGTTATTGGCATAGTATCATCCTCTTGACCTTTTCCTAAACAATAACATTTGGCCAAAATCATATAGGGGCTTCCAGCAAAGCATAGAACAGTTTTTTTTTTAAAAAAAATTCATACTCGTATGTTTCATTCAAAGCACTTCGTAAATTAGTTTAAGTATTTTATCACCAGTTTACATATAGAAAAACTAAGACACAGACGCTGAAGTTACACAGTGAGTCAGTGACAAAGCTAGAAATGAAATCCCAGGTCTCCTGTCTGAGTCTTGTCCCCTGTCTACTGGACCTTGTTGCTTCCCCAAGTCATTTAGTTTCTTTTAGCATTGTACAGAATTTCAAAAGCACTAACATTTTCCCAAACTGGGTATCAGTGTTAATCTGAGATTATTTTGAGGCACCAGTTATGGCTCCATAGGTAAGGTTGAATTCACCCTCTGTTTTGTGTAAAGCATCTCTCCCCCTCCCCCACCCCCCCCAAACCACAGCCCTTATTCTTTGGGCATAGAATGAATTTTCTGAGACTGTACAGTAAATCCATTAGTTTAGGAGTTAAAATTAATTTTAAAATGGGTCCTTTCAGAAATTTAGCATTCGTTGTCCCACCTTTTTGTTCCTCATTATCTTAACAGAATAACGCAAACTCCTGTTCATTGAAGAAATTCTTTTTAGGTTTAATGACAATTTTCCCCATTCTTGTTCATACCTCAAAGTTTCTTCTTCAGCAGAATTCTGTGAAGAACTGCCCTCCTTCAGAATGGCTGTCATCTCCTATTATTCTCAGTGAGACTGAGACTTTCATTAAGAGTTTGTCCCCCTTTGTCCATAGGAGTTTGCCACTGACATTAGTGGGAGTAACTTCAGAGCCATAGACCTAGTTATGATGCTTTCAGTTTAAGTACACCCTCCTCCCTCCTCCCCCCAGGAGTGGTAAAGCATGCAATAGCTGTCTCCCAAAAAACAATCTATTTTTCACCAAATTTTAAAAGAAGCTAACACCTAAAATAGGACAATGTTCAATGCCTGTTTTGTAAGTGTCTTCTAAGTTTAGGTTGCACCTTTCCTACTTTCTCACATTTGCATTGAGCCAGGAAAGCTTGGAGATGCAATGGTCTAGACTCGTTTTTGTTTTGTTTTTGTTTCTGCATCTCTGTGATGCAGCCACTGTCCTGAAGGTTCCTCCCAGACCTATATTTACATCTAGTGTTGTTAAAATGTGCTGATAAAAGTATGGACGCTTAGACTCACTAAAATATGCACTATATACTGATAAAACACGGAAAACTGCATTGTTCAAATGACAAAAGTGGTCACCTATTTGTAAAAGATTTAAGCTTCAATCTTGTCCCTAAAATAATTTTAAATAGGTTCTAATTGGATTTCCGACTTTCAGTTTAATATCCATACTTGTCAATTTGCATTGGGCCTGGGTTGGGTGAAGAAGAGAGTAGGTACTATAAAATAACTTAAAACTACAGCCCACTTGTATTTTTGGTTAATATAATGCAGTACAGGTTGATATAATTCTTTGAAAATACATACTTAGTCTTGCAGTTTTGTAAACAATAGGAATGTACATCTTTAAAGTGTTAATTTTTTCATGCCTTGATTTCTTTTTCAAACTTTAACATTGGTGCATTATGCATTTGCATATACTGTCACATTTGTAGTTGATGTTTTATGGTTATCCCATTTCCATAATGCATTTCCAGTACAATAAGAGTTTACTGCAGAATAACTGCAGCAGTGAAAATATTGGTGTATAATTTTGAGAAATTTAGCATACAATATAGTCTAATTACACATTAGACAGCAGAGTGATGAAGTGTACAAGCTGGAAGTTCAGAATTTTTTTTAACATTGACATCATGTAACTCAGAGTGTCTGTTCCTCAGATCTTTTGGGAGCTCTTGCCTTCCAGGGACGATGATTCTGGAAATACAGGAATCCAAGAATGCTCTGAATAACTTCCTGGGATTTAAATTATCCATTCATTCCCATTTGCAGTGGGTTTCAGCTTCATAATCCCAGCTTTCACTCTCCCTCTAAGTAGCCATTTTGAAACTCTAATAATCTATGGCCAGTACCCAAAAGATGTTTAATACAAAAAAAAACGCACCACCCTTCACCCCTAACTACTACCCTGAGAATATAGCATCCATGGTACGTACTTGCCATAGGACCAAGCACACATCTCTGCATCTCAGTTTCATATCTGATTTTTCCGATACCATCACCCCATGGCTGCATGCTGAACTGCCAGCCAATCATCCAGTTCAACAGCCTTCAACAATTTAAGATAACTTAATTTTTAATGCATACTTCAGCAGTCTTGTGAAACATAAATAGGTTTATGGTATGGTTGAAGATGAGAAGGAGAAATTGCTGTGTGAAGGTACTGTATCTGCATTGTACAGTTAAGAAGGCAATGAATAGGTAAATTACAAGACAAAAGGAGGGACACAAATTAAAAAAAAAAAAAGGTTGAAATGTTTTGTCTATTAACATCAAGACCTTGTCATTAGATGCGTAAAACTAATATGAAGGTGACCTGCAAAAGAGTTTTTAGAAGATTGACTTGTGCCCTTTTTTGCTGCTTTATAATATACAGAAAGCTTGAAAGACTTTAAATGAAAGTTGCTTTTTCTGCTTCTGATGAGTGGACATTTTTATACACTTTTCAGGAGAACTGTTTGAAGGGACTTAATTTGTGTAGTTGAGTACGGCTGTGGGGTGTAAAAATTACATCTCTTCTATGTTAATCCCAAAAGGAGTTAAGCTCTTCCTTATGTTATGCTTTTGGTGCAAATCTACCTCCGAATGTTTGCTTGTGTTCACAAGCTACAGTGAACTTTGGTTAACTATACAAAGATTTTTTTTCTTCAAAATGAATAATGGTTAACAAACCAACTGATGCCAAATGGGTTCTTTTCATACTACACCTTTCTAATGAGCTGTTTAAAACTTCAGTGGATTAGAAGAATAGACATGGTTACTATATGATACCATGAAATGGTTAAATATTATTGCCAGTGTGACAGAACCATGGAGATACCATGCAGATACACACTACTGGTCATCCGTGTGACTGCACTTTTAGCCCACCACTGTGGTACCCGAGGGAAAGTAAGAAATGAAGATAATCTAACAGGTCTTGGCTTGTCTTTTGACAGAAAAATACCACATGCATTCTTATGCTTTTTTATCACATGCAAGCTCTCAGGCAAAAGTTATTAGCGTTCCAACAAGCAAAAGTTGACCAGACCTTTTTAAATGAAAGGAAGAATTTGTACATCATGAAATGTAAGTAAATTCCTCATCCTACATTTAAAATTTTGCACTATAAACTTAAAGCAGCATTCAAATAAGGGACTTTCATACTAGATATACGTCCTGGTAAAATATTGGAATAGCGGACTCTGAATCAAACTCAGCAAGAAGTGCCTAGTGAACTCAATACTGTAAAGCTTTCTTGGTATTCTTCTATGAAACCAAACGTTTGGTTCTACAAGCAAAGGGTTTGGAGTTTGCCTTAAATATAAGCCAGGATATTTTAAGTCTTCATCCTTTTTATGGTAAAAGTATTTCAAGAATTTTGAACTAGGTTCTGCTGAATTTCTTAATCCATTAAGTCTGCAAAAACTTTAAAACAAAGCAAAAGTATCAGCTTGAGTTTCCTGGGGGATTATGTAGGTAGGTAATCAGTTATATAAGTGTGTCTTCATTTTAAAAAAATGGAAATATTTCCTTCACCATTTTGTTTAAGCTTATGTGTCTTTGCAGCGATTTTTGAGCTTATTTTGATTTGGGGGCTGATGAAGACTTCAAGACTCCAGTGTGTGCTAGAAAAGGAGTATTTCTGCTCTTCCATTCCAAACGGTAAGTTAGAGGATTACTGAGAAGGTGAAAGTCACTCCAAAAATTTATACTTGTGCTGCAATGTTGACTGCTTAAAACTTCTTGGAGAGGAAGGTGTTTCACTCCTAATTTATGTTCTGGACTCAAAAGTGGATATGTTATTTATCAGCTTGAGTTTATTTGATTAGTTTAATAGTGATGAGGTGGGATATGCTCCTGGGTCGTAATATATAAATGTCTGGTCACAGTATGATTGCGCGTAGTTCTGGATGGAATTTTTTGTTCAAGAAACTTAATAGGGAAAAAAATGAATAAAAGTATTTTTTTTAAGTTAATAATCTGTATTGCACCTTAGCCTATATTTGAGTTATTTTACTTCTGAATTAATTCATACCATTATATCTTTACAATATTTCAAAAGAAACCCACTGATTGCCTTATGTTCTATTTAATTTGCTTTCGAACTTGTTACTGCTACTTGAGGAAAGATAACTTGTGCACAGTTAACAAATCAGTGATTAAAAGTTAGTACAATATGTAAGCACATAACGTAATTTTTTGCGCGTGAGAACTAGGTGTATATATAGCACAGGTCATTCGAAATTAGTGCCGACAAACTTTGTAGTATACATACTGTTGTGCTATCTATATGCCACACTTTATGGAAAATATTTTACAAACATTTTAGGACCTGATGCAAAGACCACTAAGGTGAATTGGAATCTTTCCATGATTTCATTGGCACTATCTCTTCTACCTCTCCACCTTGTAAAGCCAGTTGCCTTAGTTACTAAACATCTAACTGCAGAATACTCAGAGAACAATTAAATAAAAAATTTAAAACAATAATAAAAATAATCCAGAATGATTTTTCTGTACATAAAAATGACCTGACTTTTAAAGACTAATCTCAGGGTCCAGGTTTAGAAGCAAGTATTGTGTCCTGTTAGAAGAAGCTGGGAAACTCCCCTTTCCAGCAGTCTAAACCTCTGTCAACATCTCTGCAGTGTGGTAATATCAGACTTTAAACTGGTTGTTGGTTCAGAACTGAACATTGCCAGTCCTAAATCTCAAACCAGTGTAATTTTGTTTGTTTAGCTAGTGGGAGTGGAAATAAAAAAGTGACTGAAGCTGCTAAGAGGTTTGGGATGTTAGAATAAGTTTCTATTGGATATATCAATGCCAAGAGGGCAGATGAGTTGGTCAGAGAAAGATAAATATAGTTTATTACATGGTTTTGCAATTTATCACATGGATATCGCTGATATTTTACTATAATTGTTGATTAAGAGGAACACGTAGCCTTCGTTTTCCAACTCCTGAAGTTTTTGTCCTGTGAAAGCCTTCTCTTTATTTATCGATAGTCCTAAAATAAATATTTTATTCTTATCAAAAGGATTTAAATTTTTCAAATATGTACCACTTTTAGGATCACACGTTGAGATCAAATTAGGGTTTCTTCACTCATCCTCATTTAAAATCTCGAAGAGGGGGGAAAATATTAACTGGTATTAGTCCTTGGGTATTCAAGCACATTTTTCTGTTTTATTCCCTAGGTTTTCCAGAAGGCCTGACATCTGTTCTATTTGTTGTAACGAAGATTGGGGTTATCAACTCAAGTGTCTTCAACAGCCCAAACTTGAAATCTGTCACCAGTCTAGCTCTAGCAAACAGTGGCATCACAAGAATTGAACCTGGAGCCTTTTATGCTTTCCATAGTCTCACCAAACTCAGTTTATATCAAAATAATCTGACTACAGTTATGGCTTCTTGGCTTTCCAAACCAGGACACTTAGAAAACCTTACAATGTCTCAGAACGGCATTCAGGAAATAGGCCCCCATATGTTTTCCAGTTTCTCTAACCTGACAACCCTTAATTTAGCTAGCAACAGAATTCATATGATTGCGGGTGGAAGTTTGAAGAATTTGTCTAAGCTAACTTTTATTGATCTATCTGGTAATAACTTATCTACCTTAACAAGAAATGTGTTCAGTGGGCTGATGTCTCCAATAATGAAACTGGGAGACAATCCATGGAACTGTTCCTGTGAACTTCAAGATTTTGGATTTTTTTTGCAAGGTAATGTAAAGCATAATTTCAATCGCCCAGAACACTTGGGCAACTCCAAATACATTCAGATAACTGGGAGTCTGTAGCCAGATAGCTCATGCAAGTGTGAAACTTGGTAGAAGTACTTTAGAATGTAAGGTCTGGCTCGTAGAGATTTGGGTGTTCAGGATTTCACTGTATTTATAATAATTTGATACACATTAAATTGTTACTGTAAATTATTTCCTTACTGTATTATTATTTATAGTACTAAGTATCAAAGTTGGGGTTACATTCTGTTGGGCATTGTACTATTTCTAAGCATGTCCCCTACAGTAATGATTTATTTTTAAAGGGTAGGAGGAATAGTCCCATGATCCAAGATCATACCATGAAAACATAACAAAATTGAGAGAGAGAGAGATCTGAATTGCATAGTGATGGTAATTTCTTGCATAGTGTCAGAAGTATGTAAAAGGGGGATTGTGAGAAACTGGTAGTATAATATTGGGTCAGTGTGTGGAACAGAAGATGGCATTTTCAATGAAAGTTGAATCAATTGCGAAAATACTGTACATAGTTAAAATATTACCTTCTTTCAGTTATTTCATACACTATTCCAGACCTTCTGATTACTGGTTCTTCTTGGCCATCAGCTGAGGCACAAAATTCTTAAATGTTTGGATGGACCTCATCAGCAAACACTCTAGTCTTCTAATAGTTCAGCTGAATCATGTCTAATGCAGGTGGAAATAGTGTAGTGGACAACAACAGAAACAATGCGTTGTATCATAGAAATTCGAGATGGGAAAGACTTACTAGGTGATCTAGCAAAAAGAACAGGAGTACCTGTGGCACCTTAGAGACTAGGAGTACTTGTGGCCTATACCATCCCTCTCTGTCAGTGAAGGATTATTTCCTTATGATACACTTGAGATCAAAATCAGAGGCCAAAATGTTAAAACTTGAGTGCATAAAGTTAGGTACCTGAATCATATTTAGCCCCTTAAATAAGTGGCCTGGTTTTCAAAGGTGCTAAGCACCTGCAGCCCTGTGGGTACTTTAGCAAGCAATGGTGAGAGCCCGGGATCTCAAGTAGTCACAGGTTAGTCATGCGCTATTTGTTTTTACAGAGCTGATGAATGCTTCTGTGTTGGAAGATGCTTCATCTGTGGTGTGTCAGAGCCCACAAGCCCTGAAGGGTATTCCAGTTTGGAACATCTCTGACTTTAACTGCCCGCCTATTCTCGTATCACCATCACTTGAGAATTACTTCTATAAAGTTGGATTGCCAGCGATGCTTCTATGTTTAGGTGTGTTACAATACAATTTTCAGCATCTTATTTCATACTGTGAAATGAATTTCAAATACAGGCTCTTGAAAGCATCCTTGCCCCCCAATTACAGCAAGGGGTTACGCCCACATTCTGTGCACCTCTTTTCCAGAAAGAGGTTGCCTTGTTCAATGGAATGTTAATATGCAAGACAAACCCTGAAAACAGTCACAATTCCATTGCAGAAATAATGACAGGTTTGTTTTTAATTTCCTTGTCTGTTCATAAAAAATAATTACTTTCAAATGGACTTTGAATGTATTTCAGTAATTAATGCTGTAATATATACATTACTAGTATACTTAATGTAGTATAAGGGTACTCATCAAGTAAGAACTGTAGTATTCCAGAAACAGATAGTTTGGGTAATACTAAGCCATTCGCCATATTACCCAGAGAGATAATGAATAAAGCATATTTATTATTCCAAATAAAAAGAGGCTGGAGGAAGTTTTTATAATGAAACCTGCTGCAGGTGCAACTTAATATTTAATATATTGTGTAAGTTAAAAAGAACATGCAAATAACCACCTGGAAGATTGGTTCAATAGAGGATGTGCATAAAAGCAGAATTTTATGTTTAAAATAAAGTTTAAAAAATGCAAATTTTGGTGGGGGAAACTTACAAAAATAATATTTCTTTGCTTTAGATTATTAGCTTTGGAGAAACAGTTCCACTTGTATTAATACAAATGGATGTACAATAAAACACAAAAACATTTTCAGTAAGTTTTCTTTCAGTTTTGCCACTAAATCAGTGTGTGCATTTATAAGCCACATCAATACCATCCTTTCTCAATCTGGGATGAATTGATTATACAATTCAGCTCTGTCTTTAGGAATTTTTTGTCCTTTCCACAAATTCTCCACTAATTTTTATTTGATTTTCTTTGAAAATTGTAACTGCCCCTCAGTTTTGGTGAATTTTAAAATTATTTGTTTGCTATTTTTGCAGTGTTGTTTTCATTTCTTTTGCTGCTTCTCCTGCTCTGGAAGGTGAAACAAGATAAAAAGCAAGTGCAGCCAGGTAAAGAAGCTACTGTTGAAAATAGCCATGACAAACTAACAGGCCACCTTAACAAGATGACAGAGAGACTGAGGCGCAGAGAACTGTCAGATGAAAAGGTACAGACAACAGTGAAAATTGAGAAAACCCTACAAAATAGAATGCAGAAAACTCGTGCAAAATCTGCCTCGCCAATTCTGTTGAGAACTGAGTTTCAACACAGTAGTTCTCAACACCATAGACCAACTGATGGGAACCAGGAACAACCCAAAACCTCTTGTACAGTAATAAATGAACAAGCCTGCATGAAAAATGAAGACTGCAACAATGTTATAGAACTGTGGTATTTTAATAGCTTGCAAGATTGCAATAAAAAGGCTATGCGTAGTCACAATGCAAACACTTCACCAACTGAACTATGCATAGAAACCCCGAAAAAGGATAGTTCAGAACTATTAAAGCAGTCATTGCAGGACCATAGAATTTCAGAAGTGTGTTGGAATGATGAAATTAAAGGAAGGGGTAATACGGAGAACGCTGAACCTCTGTTGTATTTAAGTGTTGCTAGTACAACTGAAGAGTCACCTAGTGTACCTGGCACTGAACAAAAAGATGCTGTGAGTAGAAATGTAAATATGAGGCTGTGTTCTTTGAGAAGAGTTCTTACTTGGCCATATGAAAAATGCAAAAGGGACGAAAGCCAAAACACTTTAAATTCAGAGGATTTTTTCAAGGCACGTTTCTGTATGCTCACCAGTGATCCTGGTGTCTCAGCAGCAGTCAGAAAAACAGAATTCAAAGATGAACAAAATCAGTATAATCTTCATCTACATACTGTAAAGGAACAAAAGGCAATTCATGATTACAGCAGCAGTAAACCTAACTTAAAGAGAGAAGCAAAACCAGCAAACAAATTAGTATCTCCACTTAAGAAAGGACCTAACCAAATAGCCACAATGGAAAATGCATGCACGTCAGTGCCTGGGAAAGGATTCAGAGGCTCTGAGACTGTAAAAAAGAATAAGAATAACAAAGATATACCTTCGCAGTCTGGATTCTGCAATGACAGTCTTCACTCGCCAGCATCCTCAGACAAATCTGGTCACACCTCCTCCCCATGTGATAATACATTACTCGAAAATAATGAATACACCTTCATTGATCTGTTGCATGAAGTCGTGGAAAATCGTGGGAGGTGGACCAGGCAGAGGTGGAAGCAGACCCATCAAGGGCGAATTGCTAGCCACCCGCCAATGAAATCAAAGTAAATTAATTGCACTCTGTCAAAAAATGTTCCATGTGCTATAGGCTGCCTGTTTTAACCAAAATTGTTGTTGTTATAACATTTCATTAGTGGTGACACATGCCAGACTTGACAGTACTGGAAGCTAAAATCCTCTATTATAGATACTTCAGGAGCAATGCAAACTGCTCCATATTGCCCTTCCAGAATGCCTTAACCATGTTTTGAAAAAGCAACTTCTAAGGATGAGAGGGGACTTTTCTCCATGGCCCAGTCAATTCGTGGTGCCAAAAAGGGTGACACATGTCATGAAGGTTTTTTGTGATGTGATCATTTATTTACAGGGAGCTTGACTCAGACCCACCAAACTCATTTCATCTAGGCAACCAAACAGCTTTCAGATGAGTCATGAGTTTTGTTCAGTAATCATCTAGGGTAAATTTTCCAAAAATACCCAAGAGATTTGCATACTGAAGTCCCATTGAAAGTAGATATGACTTGGGTACCCAAGTCACTTAGCACTTTTGAAAATTTTATCTCTAGGCTGGTTTTACACCGGGTATGTAGAAGACTCCAAGTCCCATTACTCACCCCCCTGAAATAACCCATATCATTACTGGTTTTGATTCAAGCATTCCACTAAGTAGGCAAATTTATTAATTATCCCTAGAATTTTCCAGCTGCCTAGAAATGGATAGTTCATGGAGTACGGAGCCTTTCAGCTCTGGTTATTGATTTGCTCTACTCATTGGCAGAGACCATTAGTATCCAGGGTTATCAATCTGGCATATTCATGAGCATCTAAAATTAATGTAAAATTTTCAATTTATTTGCACAAAATATGAAATGTTAACGTGTATCATGTCATAATGGGTTATACCCCCTTAAATGGATTGCTAATTGTGCGCGCGCGCGCTCTCTCTCTAAAATATATATTAAATTTTTTTTCTTATTAGTAATAAGTCTTTTTGGTAGGTTTTACACACTGTATTTTCAATTAATTTATATTATGGCTAATAAACCATGTAACTAGAAATGTTTGTCTACAGTGAGCCATTATCTATGGCTGATCTTCTGTAACATTAGATCTTGTTCCACAATCTCTCATGGATTTTCATGTAAGTGAGAACTGCTTGTTGTTAGTCTGTTTGCAATTACATCCAACAGACACCTGCTCCATTTTTATGCCTACCCTGTTTCCCCGAAAATAAGACAGTGTCTTATATTAATTTTTGCTCCCAAAGATGCGCTAGGTCTTATTTTCAGGGGATGTCTTATTTTTCAGAAATGAAAAATGCCTTATTATCGGTGGATGCCTTATTATCGGGGAGGTCTTATTATCGGGGGGATGCCTTATATTACAACGAGAGGCAAAACTGTAAGTAGGCCTTATTTTCGGAGGATGTCTTATTTTCGGGGAAACAGGGTATATTTGCTCTGATTTAGGGCTGATGGCAAATCACAAAGAATTTATTCTGCTTGTTTGGATTTGTTTAGAAATATTGTAATTCCTTCTTGTTATACAACTGGCACCTGTGTCTTCTCCCCCCCCCCCTTTTTTTGGAGTAAGGATTTTGCTGAGGGTAGATTTAAAGCAGGGGTTCTCAAACTGGGAGTCGGGACCCCTCAGGGGGTCACAAGGTTATTACATAGGGGGTCGCAAGCAGTCAGCTTCCACCCCAAACCCCGCTTTGCCTCCAGCATTTATAATGATGTTTAAATATATAAAAAGTGTTTTTAATTTATGGGGGGGGTCACACTCGGAGGCTTGCTATGTGAAAGGGGTCACCAGGACAGAAGTTTGAGAACCACTGATTTAAAGTAAAGATGTTCTGCTGTTAGGCTCACAAATACCATTCACTCACTTAATGAAAAGAGACTGATGGATTTATTTAATAAACATTATTTCTGTCATACTTTAAATTTTAATGTAAATTCAGTTTTTTGTAATCTTCTAGAATGTGAATTTAATACAAAAAACATGGGAACCACCTTTTGCATGCTGCTTACATGATCCCAAATGTAAAATGCATCCTTGTACAAACAGTTTATTCATAATGTAAAAGCATTAACTTCCACCAGCACTTATTAAATATGGGTAAATTCTAGTTGTAAACATCTCTTTCTCAGGGCAGGAGTTTTCCTGTGCTGTTGGTTATGGATGAAGTGTGGAGTATCAGCTCTGCGTTTTTGTATTGTGTTTTTTCTAATTCTTTTAAAATGTTACCACTAAGCTTTTTTAATGTTAGTTTTGTAACAGTCTTATTAATTCAGGAGATGACCTGTTTGAACCTGCCTCATGTTTTGTTAATCTGTAATGAATCTTAATATGCATGACTGGCCCAATTAGTGAACCATGTTTTCATGAAGCATAAATACTCTGACAAGTGACAGCTTATTGTACTCCAAGCTGACATTTTTAACAGAAAAGTCCAATGCGTTTCTGAGGATGAATTGTAAGTTCCAACTTTTATTAATTCTAGCAACAAACATTTGGATTTAAATTGTACTAGGTATTCAGTGGGAAACTAGACTTGTCAGAAATCAAATATGGCATAAATATTTTCAGGCAGTGGTCAAAATGTATTCAGGCACAATTTTTGTAAAGTAATAAAATATTAAATGAGAAAGTAATGCTCTTGTGTATAAATGGTGTGTCATATGAACTGAAATGATCAGGAAGAAAAAACATTGAAATATTACTGTAAAATGTGAACTCAGAAGTAATCCAAAAGGTTGCATGTCCTATTTATGGAAATATTGTAATTGCAGTGAATTCATTCTTGAGTTTCCCAAGTATTTTAGGTAGGAAAAATCTCTTCACCCATTCGGGAAAGGCATTCCTATTAGTCATAGAAGGGGTATATATATTTTTTTAAAGTAGGATGTACAATTCAATGCACAATTACTGTGCTAATGCTTGTAATCTGGATAATTGTGCACATAAAACATAATGTATCCTTTTATTTGTGGAGTTGTAGTAACTGTCTATTCAAATTTGGCATTCAATTGCCAGCCCAACTTTTTAAAAGTTAGGTTGAGGGTGTAATCGGTTTTTTTAATGAAAGAATATATACGTTTTCTGCTGCCTGAAACTGAAATCTACTTTCCACAAGACACTTTTGCCTCTTCCTTTATAGTCACCCAAAATTACTACAGTAAAGTAAATATCAGAATCAACCTTCCTCAAAAAAATACACTGAAGATTAGAAATATTTTCAAAGGTGTGTGCATCTAACTAGTTGTTTGGTGGCGGGGGAAGGGAGGGGAGTTGGGGGGGGGGGAAGTGCAAGTATTAAACCTGACCCTAGCATTTTTTTTGTATTTGCTAATAATAGGGTCATATTTTTACTTGTAATATTTTTGAGTAAGTTAAAAGATGAGTTTATAACCAGTGCAAATAAATCCCATGCCTGGACTTAATCTAATATGTAGTCAGGTTATACAACACAAATGCAATTGTTTGTTCTCAGACGCTCAGAAAATGCCAGCAGTATGCTTTGGGAAGAACATTAATTGGCAGAATTTATATAGGCCAAGATATCTGCTGGAACAGGGAATGGTTGGTGATATAGAAAACAATTCAGGAAATAAGTTAACAAAATAACATATTTAGATACAGCATCTAAATATTTTCATGTTTAGTGATATGGTATCTGAATGTTTTCTACATCAAATGAGAAAATAACAGATTTTTCAAGAAAAATGATGTAATATTACAATATGTACAATCCCCATTTATGATACATGGCAGCTGCGGTCCACACAGAGATTGGCCAGTTATATAGTGCTCTTTTCCATTTTACTAGCTGTTACATTGCCTCAAGAGAGCTAAAAATACCTGAAATATTTCCTTAATATTGATTTTTCCACATAAGCAATTATTGTAGTTGCCATGGGGAAGTTATGAGATGGTGAATGGAATGACGAATGGGGTGAGGTGGTGGTCTGCAAGGCAACTGCTCTATTAAGATATGGTGCACACTATAAAATAATAAAACCGTTGCTCTGTGGGCGCATCAGTTAATAACCTGCCTATGAAGAGTGGCTGAATTAATAAATACCATATGGTATTCTACAATATGAATGCAGAAAGTTTCCTAGAAACAGTCACCATCTAACTCGTATTATCACATGTCAGTCAGTAGTGTGTATTGCACTTAATGTTGCAGTAAGTTGTGCTAATTTCAGAGCAATGTTAAAAAGAACCTTTTGTTTTTAAATTTTCAATAGCCAAGGGCCCTTTTTAATTAAATTACTTTTTTAAGCAGTAATTGGTATTAAGGGAGACTAAAACATTATTACAGTGAAATGAAAAGATGACATGTACTACTCTTGGTACATAGCCTATTTATCTATAGTATCCCAATAGATACAGAGCAACTATAGGAAGTAAGTCAGAATACTGCAGGTTTAAGAAGATCTTCAAAAATAACTTTTTCTAGAATATGTGTGTTTGTGTTTGTAACTGGATTTTGTGTGTGTAAATAGGTATTTTGGCTCTTGTTAGTTTCCTTCTGCTGATTTTCCTGGAAGTAGCCCAGTCTTGTCCTCCAATCTGTAAATACTGCTCCACCGGGCTAGCAGAATGTGAGCATGTCTCATCGCTTCAGGAAGGTAAGCCTTTATCCCTCTCCTGGGCTCCCGTTGCTGCCAATTCATGGACAAGAATAGTAGTTAGTGGAATTTTAAAATTACATTTGCTATTGAACAGTGGTGTTTTATATTTATAAGAAGAAGAACAGGAGTACTTGTGGCACCTTAGAGACTAACTAAATTTGTTAGTCTCTAAGGTGCCACAAGTACTCCTGTTCTTCTTTTTGCGGATACAGACTAACATGGCTGCTCCTCTGAAACCTATATTTATAAGAAATAAGTCTAAAAGTAAAAATATATTCACTTGAAAAACTATAAAAAGGAAAAAGCAATTGCCATATGAAAGAGACATTATCCAGTCCAGGTTGCGATGGGACCTATGAATACAGTAGTAGGCCATATGCCAAGTACAAAAGGATGGATATTTAGGAGAGCAGCACAGCAAGGTCGGTCTCTGAGTAGATCAGTTTCAGTCATTATGGTCTGATCCTCAGCTGTAGCCCTTTGTACTTGTCCAATGCAGTCTCATCCCAGGGCTGGTACCCAACTTAAATTACAGCCGCCTCTTGTCTTCCCGCACTTTAATTCCCAACACCGTTTTTGTACCTCAGTCTTACCAGGTTTGCCAAACTCCACAGAGAAAATACTATTACGGCACGGAAACCTCAGCAAGATACTGCCACTGTCTTTTCAGAACTTCCCCAGGCTTCATTTGCTCTCCATAACTGGATTTCTGTTCTCTTCACTTCCAAACCTGACCTTTGGCGCAAAGGATGTCAGCAGCCTGAGGAGTTTGGATCTCAGCAGTAACTGCCTGCTGAGCTGTGGGATTGAGCCTTTGGCTTTCTCTGGCTTGGGAATCCTCGAGGAGTTGATTCTTACAAACAATGCCTTGGATACGCTGAAAAGTTCTTGGTTCTTAGAGATGACTCTGCTCACCAAACTCCTCCTTTCTGACAACAAAATTACATATCTTCCTCCAAAGACTTTTGAGAATTTGACTAAGCTGAACGAACTCATTGTGTCTTCCAATTTCATTCAGTATCTTTCCATGGACACATTTTATGGGCTAGCATCATTGACCAAACTGGACTTATCAAGCAATGAAATCCTGTTTATTAATAATGATGTTTTCCAGCCTTTGCAGGCCCTGACGCATCTGTGGTTGTTTAAGAATAAGCTGACTGCGCTGGCCAGCATTCCAGACTCTCTTACCTCCTTGTCTCTTAATGAAAATCCTTGGATCTGTGACTGTCATCTGGTGAGCTCCATGCAGTTACTGAAAGACAAAGTTCAGATACCCAGTGGCCTGGTTTGCAATAGTCCGCCGAGCCTGAGGGGACGCCGTATGTTGAGTGTCGGGCCTGAAGTCTGTGCTTATCCAACTCACGCAGGAAATCTACCACAGGAAAGCACTTCAAAATTGAACTCGCTGTATGGCTTCACAGGTAAACTCTAGCAATGCAACATAGGCTGGAAGCTGTTTGTCTGCATTATTCATAGTTCACATTACTCCAAAGGTGTAAAATATTATTAAAAATCTTCCATTTTTATTTGCTTAGCCTGCTTTCTCATAAGCACCCACTTGGCAGGCCTTGGGCAGGAGAGCCCCAAGCCAGGAATGGGATGCATTGTAGAACAGCAGGGAAGGGGAACTAATGGCTTGGAAGGGGATGATACAGATCCTTAGTGAAAGTTCAGGGGGTGTGGATGGATTATCAAGTGGTGCTGCAGAGCAGATGCTTTGACAGAGCTGTGTGGTGGAAAACTTGCATGAAATCTGCCTGTACCATGCTTGGTACTTGGTGCTTAATCGTAATAATAGTATCCATAAGTTTACATATAACTTAAAAAATAAAGCCATGAGCGTGGTCTGACTCTCATCCTGTCTCCTGCAGGAGGACTTTTCTTTAGTTTCATCATGTGCCTGATAGTCTATTTCATCACAAAACACTGGAAATATAGCAGAGTTACTAATCAGGCAGAGGATGGACCCGTCTTACAGAAGGACTCTGTGGAAGAGTTCCCAAGAAGCGTGACTGATACCCCTTCAGTATCCCCACTTCCCCATAACTGTGTGATAAAAGCAAATAGGACAAGGGGCTTTCGGAAGGAAAGTGAAGCAGACACAATAGAAAAAGCACTGTGTGACCATTTGAAGAACATGTTCCAATCCAGCAGAGAACATTCAGAAACAAGCTCCCCAGTGAAGATGCCTGGAGTGGCCCTGCTGCCGACTCTTAGTCCCACAAGTAAACAGATCATGACGATCTGTAAAGATGGAACGGAAATTGGAAGATTAACTGAACATCCAGACAAAGCCACAAGCCCAGCACTCCCGCAAGTGGGCAACAAAAATGTGGAGAGAGCCGCTGAAATTCCCAGATGTGTCAGTGCACCAGGCTTATTTCCTAATGTGGAGAAACAACCTTCTCCAGAAAGGGACCCTGGTTTGCATTTCTCATCGTCGAGCCATAAAAAAACAATCCCGATGAGGGAGTGGATGGACAATGGGGAACCTGGTAAGCTCAAATAAAGAGCAACAATGATTACTCAGAAATGGTGGTGAGGTTTGTAGGGTGGGAAGGTTGGGTGTTGGTCACTTTGGAACGGGAAGAGGATACGTAGCAATAGCTTTCATGTGTGTATTTTGCAATAATAGCCATTGCTGAGAGGCCCAGTGCTCTGCAGGGTCTCCAGGGGCCTGCTGCTGAACGAGGTGGCCCATTGTAATGGAGACTGCTGCAGGGAATCTGCTACAACAGCAGAACCAGCAAGAATCCTCAGTGATGGCTACTGTAGAATGGGAATATTGATTCGCTGAGCATCGTCCTCCCTCAGGATTTGTATATTTCCCTAGACAGTATTATAGCTCCACTGGTGAGGCATTCCTGGAAGAAAATTTTTCCCTTTTAGAATTATGTCCTTTATTTAAAAGAACATGACCTTTTATAAATAAATAATTAAAAATTGCATGGCAGACACATACTTTAAATCCCTATAACGAATCTAATGTGCTTTCTGCATTTAGTTCCTGGGCTCCATTTCCAGTTCAAGTGTGTGTGGGGGGGGGAAGGTGTGTGTGTGCATGTGCTCAGTCTACACACTTGTGAAGAAAAGCCTTTTCATCAGTATGTTGGGGTGTTTTTGTATTTCTGTGTTATCGGTCAGTGGAGAGAAGTGAGATTTGTGCATATGATTAAAATATGTATTTACAATGTAGATAACTGCAGTATGTCAACTTTGTTCCCTCTGTTTTACAGCCTTGGTGAAATATTTTGAAACCCAGTGGGAAGAGCGGGCTTTGAGTCCCATTACCTGGCTTTCTGGTTCTCAATGTTCCCAGACTTTGGTAAATGTAGTTTCTCCAGCAGGAAGTGCTACACATATACAAACAGGCAGAGACAGAATTCACACCACCTCTAACAAGAGAAGTAAATCCTGGAGCCCCTTTCACTTCAGCATCTCCAGTCATTTAACAGAGGCTCATGGAGATGGTGCATCTAGAAGAAATGCTGAGAATGGATTTGAGGCCAACTTGGTGCATTCAAGAAGAGACAAAGACTGCGAGACTTTATGTCAAGAACATTTTATAAAGAGTGAGTCCACAGATACTACTGAGGACAGATCCAAAGATAAAGGAATAAAAGAACCAGACTTGCAGAAAGACATCTATCTTAAGAACTGTTGCATTGCACAAAGTGAAAGCAACTATCAGAGAGAGACTACGAACACAGGGGATGTCAACCTCACTCCAGAACCTGAAGCACCAGCCAACTCCCCACTTTCAGATTTAGCCAGCCCTAGAGAACATGCTGGTGCCAACAACCCAGACAATAAAGGCATCAAGCCTGCAGCAGAGGGAAAATTAGTTAGCCCCTTTCTTGGGAAAGAAAGTATCCATCCCCCATCTTTCTGTAATAATGATGGATTGGGAGAAGAGCGGTCCAGCTGTAGAACACCCAGGAGTGAGAAACCTGACAAAGAATCTTCCTTAAAGAATAATACATTAACAAAAGAGAGATTTTGGAAATACCATATGAATTGCTGCAATGAATTCCAGCCCTGCCCAATTGCTCAGAAAGTATTAAAGGAGCTGAAGACTACACTTCTGACTTCGAGAGAGCAGTTAGATCTGTCCACGCAGGCTCCCCCCTCTGACATGGATCTACTGAAAGGTAATGATAGACTCACCATTAACCTTTTAGTTAAACTTTCCCAGAGAAGGGGAAAGCAGAGGGCTATGAAGCAGCCCTGGAAATGACTGGAGATTAGTCACTACCATAAAGTGTAGCAATGCTGCAATGCCGTTTATTCTATGCAGTGTTGATTCGGATTAATTTTACACCTAACTTTATGAAGAAGTTTTGCCTTCCTCAGCTAATGAACATCAGTCTGTGGGACTGCTCTTGTGGCAAGGGGCATATGTGTGAGCTAATGCTAAGAAAAAGTTTATGCCCTGTGCTGATGCTTGTGGCTGCTGACAAATGAAGCATATTGCATGATAAGTCTTGGGCAGCAGTGAAAACAAGACCATGCAGGCTTTCTCTACTTAGCATTATGCCTAAACTCACCACTGGCAGCAGTGTGCACTGCAGTCCAGCAAGTGCTTGGATGCTACCATGTATAATGTCCAGAGCAGCAGAAATCAATTTTAAAATACAAGATTTTAAAATTTTCATGCCATTCAATAGAGGTTTTCCCCTTTCCATTCTCCTTAGATCTGTCCATCGGCTATAAAAATGAGTTAACCTTTGTTTTAGCACCTTGAAAATGTAAAGCACCACCACGTAGGGAATTTAGAAGTGTTTCACTTGTAAGTGTTTTTAATAAAAGGCAATATATTTTCAATTATTCAGTATATAATTAATTTTTGGAAATAACTGCCAAATGGTAATGGCCAGCAAACAACTTTGTGAAACTCAACTATGAAGTATACAGGTAAGGATCCATCCGAAGAAGTGAGGTTTTTACTCACGAAAGCTTATGCCCAAATAAATCTGTTAGTCTTTAAGGTGCCACCAGATTCTTTGTTGTTTTTACAGGTAAGGATCGTTTCAGTTGTGATCTATTGTAAGACAACAGGGGCTAATCATCATTAAATTTCAGCTACAATAACCATCAGCTAAACTCAGGCAGAAAGAGTATTTTAACACACAATTTGAAATGGTTTTACGTCTCCTTCTGACGCATATCACTCTATCTACTGCCAGAATATTTGTGTGCAGACCACTGGTTTGTTGCTATAAATTGGGGACGTGTATTCACACACTTGGTACCAACCTGTAGAAACTGTGATAAGGAATTTTTAGCAGAATTTATAATGTGTCATGGTGTTTTGTATTTAACCTAAATCTTACAGAACAAGAAGTGACCACAACTTGCCTTGTCCAGTGTATAAACAGTGAGACGCCACTAACAAACAAATGGGAAAAGGGAAATTATAGCACTTTGCCGGACGTACACGCCTCCTTTGCTCCTGATGGAATTTGCCATCAACAGTTACCTGGAGATGACAGTAAAATTTCTTGTGGGCTTCCTCAGACAATAACTCTGCAGCTGGGCCAACAAACCAGTATATCTCACCAAGAAGCTGGTGCTGAATGCCAGTCTCTATGTAAGGCAATTGTTGAACCCATCAGTGAATTTCAAGAGAGGACTAAGAAATGCATTGTAAAAGTTCAGAGCAGGATGGTGGATAGTTTGGAGCAACTGCCGTTAAGAAATGCCTCTGTTGGTGCCAATCATCTCCCGTCCAGAAGATGCGAGAATATACATAATGAACATGTTGCCCAGGACTGGAAGTCTTTGGAAACCGATTCGGATGCACTGACACAAACATATAATACCATCAATGAGCATTTAGCAGGAGGTGAAGAAGGTTGTGTTCCTGCATCTCCAAGTATTTTGGACAGAGAACTCTGCCATGTTAAATCTCTACAACTCGGTGCTATGGCATCTGTCTATACTTGCCTCCCACTCAGTGCAGATGAAAGCACCCCGGATCCTGACTCTATAACTTCCAGTCCGAATATTAGTAAAGTTTCTTTATTGGACATTCATGAAGTTGAACGTAAAAGTGTAGCAGACAGGAAGTCCAACTGTTATTTGTCAAATGCGGTTATTTCGGTGCAGAAAACGCAAATTTCTCCAAGTGAAGAGAAAAGTGTAGGCAGATTGAGAGATGAAAGTGCTGATGCTGAATTCATGCTTAATGAGAATGAGGGAGCTCAGTTTAATATTGACGAGGAGAAAACAAAGGCATTTCAATCTGACTGTACTGAGCACAATTCGTATGAGTTAGTGACCGTTGTTAGCTCAAATGACACAGACGACCAAAAGAATATTAGGGAGCTGTTAGCCCCTAGTGACATTTTGAGGATTGAAAATAATACCTGGCATAATACAGACAACAATCCTTCTAGAAGCTGCTTGGAAAATGCCTGCAGTTCTATAGCAGCCGATCGTAATGAATGTGACGATGTTGGATGCAAAAAGGAAACTGGCCATGAATATCTCTACCAACCTGCAGCATCAAAAGGGTGCAGATCCTCTACAAATCCTTCTCTTACTGTTTATGAAAGTCAAGCAGAAGAAATCAGTGTTGCAGGCTATGATGCTACTGTTTCTCACTCAGGCCATGCCTCCAGGAATACAGGAATTCAGCAATTCGCTTGTAATAAAAAGGACAAGTGTCAGCTCCAAAATATACAGGTAAATCCAAAAATGGAGAACGAACCAGATATGAAATATTCTAACTCTAAATACCACATGTTAGTGGCTGGCAACACAGATGCCAAGCTTTGTGTGGCAGGAGACGACCCCTCTGCCGGTCCATATTTAGAAAGCAGACAGCCCCTGGAGATTGGACTACGTTCTAAGACCATTTGTCTGCCAGAGCAATCTCACAGGTCTCTTCTGCCACAAGGTTCTGCGCTTTCCGACCCATGGAAGAAGGAATTGGAGCAAAACTGGAGTGAAAGTCTATCAACAAAACAACTCAAGAAAACATATTGTTCTGTTTTCAGACTACCGACTGAAGGCTCATCTTTTGGGAAGCTTTGCCAGAATGTAGACTGCACCATTGAGCCTCCTGATCTGAGCAAGGGAACATCCTCCACTACCTCACTGACACCAAATCCGTGTTTATTGGGACAAGAAACGGAAATACATGCAAATGGAGAGTCTTGGGCATTCAACCCTCAGCTGATGGATAAAGCCACATATTTAAGTTGCCTTTATAATCCAAAGGCACCGAGGAAACAAGCAAATGAACGAAGTGTACTTTCTAATCTCCGCTATTGTAAAATTTCAGCAAAAGTATCCTTTGGTGCGGAGGAGGAGGAAGGGAGGTCAGTGTCACAAAAAAAAGAAAATGACCCAGACCAATTAACGAGTGACCATCAGTATTAAACCTCCAGCTAAAAAAGTAGTCCCCGCAGATCGCGACTGATGTCAGTATACTACCTGATTTGAGGCACTAGACTTTGGTAGAGCTTTGCACAGCTAAAATGCAATCAACTTGTAAAATGAATGGGTTTGTTGTGTAAATGAGGACTGTCAAAAATACCACTACTGTATTGTGCTGTAGAGATACACGTGATACTTTTCTATTACACAGTGATCTTGTACATCACTCTGGCTCTGTGTTTTCAGTCTCTTTCATTCAGAAATATAATTTCAAGATACCCGTGTATATAATTTTTGATCTTGAACTAATCAGAAGTGTTAAACATCCCATGAAAAACATTCAGTGGCATGCAAGTTTAGGCCTTACATTTGATGTACTCAGTGTAATCTGTTCATAGATGTTTTGGAATTAAAGCTTACCTGCTTTAAAGAAGGAAAGACTCATAGAATATCAAGGTTGGAAGGGACCTCAGGAGGTCATCTAGTCCAGCCCACTGCTCAAAGCAGGACCAATCCCCAGACAAATTTTTGCCCCAGATCCTTATATGGCCCCCTCAAGGATTGAACTCACAACCCTGGGTTTAGCAGGCCAATGTTCAAACCACTGAGCTATCGTTCCCTATGGGTAATGCTTAAAGATGATGGTTTGTTTTTCTTAATTTTTAAACATTTTTGGAAGCCTGTGATTGTAACTGTTTCCACCTAGGTTTTTTCCCTCTTCCATTGTGGGTAGACAATGTTTTGAATGTTCTGGGAGATGGACTTTTCTCTTGGTTTTTGAACAAACAATGAGTGGTTTCTTTGGGTGACCGAGACTTTACATACTGTATGTAGGGGAAAATATAGGGCAAATTGGGTTGGACCCTCTAACATTGACGGTGCAATGAAGCATCTCCTTATCAAATGACGGGGGTGAAATCTTTTTTCTGCAAGTAAGGATAAGATATTGCCCTTTATAGCCTTTAAGGATTTTAATATTGTTGGTATTAGATTGATTTGGGCTGGAACACAACATTCATACAAAACATCGTTAAGTTAAGGGAGGGAGTTTTGAAAACATTTGAATTTTTAAAAAAAAATCACAACATATAGCTCACAATTTTAGAGTGCTGCAAAATGGGCTTGGTCGCTTATCTGAGCTTTGGGATTTTGGAAGGAGATTTTCAATTGACTTCAAAATTACAGCTCGCTTCCCCTTTCTAACCCCTTCAACAACATCAGCTCGCTTCCCCTTTCTAGCCCGGTCAAAAACCTTTACAAAAGTGTATGCTGTTGCTGCATGCAGCTGTTTTATTTTAACTTTATTTTTTACATACCAGTGTGAAGCATCTTCACATATATTTGTACAAAAACAAATCTCCAGTTGGCCGTCTACAGTGTATTTCAAAACATTTCACAAAAGAGGGTCCCGTATGTGGAAAAACCTGGAATTGCAATATGTAATTGCTAATAAAAATGCATGCACTTGCTGACCTGGAGGAGTGTGAATTCCCTTCTGGGACACATAGATGTGACAATTTTTTCATACATATTTTTCACACTTGGAGTCAAAAGCGCTTTTTAATAGGAAGTACATATGCGCTGTACAAATTTTTGGCTATTCAAATTTCCCTTTCAATGTTGATCTACAAATTGAGTCCATATTTGCAGTATAAAACAGTAAATGGATATAGACCATGCAAGGAATTAATTTGTCAGTAAATCTGTAAATATCATTGCCATCTCATATTTTGCTTATTTCTGCATTTTTCCCAGACTCACTGGTTTGTTTAAGCACAAACATACTCTTCAGAATGTATGTGTTGTGGTGATTTGCTAGAGATTAGCCAAGCTAGTTCAATCAACTTCAGAGACTCTTTCCTTCTCACTCAGTAACTTTTGGACAACTGATGGGTAACCAAAAGTGCACAAAACTCATATCCTGCAGCATGTCTGGCAATATTTTAGATACCTGTGGTTACCACAGCAGTGATGCTATCCCCAGAAGTGCCTGCCTTCTGGAGTTCACGGCATGTAGTGTTGAGAGTTCCTGTCTGTACCATCTGACTCTTTTCTATTATATTTTCTGAAATATCAAGTAACTAGACTTGCCCTACTCAGGCAATTATTCCTCATCACTCCTGGCACATTTCTTAGACCTGAGCTATTGAGGAAAAGAAAATTAACAAACTATTCTTCTGAAGATATTTGTACTTTCCTGAAGACTGACAATATTACAACCTTCATTCTAGGGTAAGAAAATTCATAACTGCTTTCTATATACATAAGTTACTTAATTCCTCATTAATCATGCAGGCACCTTGCCCTGTTGTATAGTATTTTTAAATGACGGCCTTTATATAAAATTGTGCCTATGGCTGCCAACAACAGAGCTCAGTACTGTACTTATTGGCTGTTGGATACGCTATTTTTTCTTTCCTGAATACTTAGTTTTGTCTTCTAAATAAGAACAAAAATGAAAATAAACACCTGAAGCAATTCTATGTAACTGTGTTGTTTCATGCCTCCGACACTGGTTTGTGGTCAAGACCACTGTCAGTCGGTATGTCAGTTTTATATGTACTGTATGCCATAGACCATACTGCTGTTTCTTGCTTTCTGAACAACTGAAAAGCATTTGGAGCATTAAAACTACATACAAAGGTGGGACTTTGCCCATGATCCCCTTCTAAAACAGCCTTTTACAAGTGGACACATAATTTTCCCTTTGATGCCTTAACGTTTTCAGGAGCATTACAAAAATAAAGTATTTCATTTTTACATTAGTCTTGTAACCAATTCTAAAGAAATAGAAAATTAAACCTTTGATCTTAGAATTTCATCAGCTGTAGCTAAATATCTACAAGCGATTTTTTTTACATCTCATTAGATTTACCATAAATTTACACCATAGAAATTTGTAAGATTTTAATTTGTAAAAGCGTCATTCTTTTGTAAAATACATGTATATATTAAACAAAATGAAGCATTGTCAAAGTACCACAGAACACTGTTAAGGTTTTTGGTATTATAATAAATCATGCATATTCTATGTGTGTTGGTTTGGGTTTTTTCTTATGTTAACCATTATGATTTAGTATACTATATTTATCATTTTTGCCAACCTAACTTACTGTTCTGCTACTCAGCTGGGTTAGCCTTAACACTTTGCCTTTTAGCACCCTTAAAATGTGATCTTTGATTTGGACATGATCACTCAAACAAATACAGTGCATCGTTTTTCAGTGTGCGTCGTGAATTCCTGTGCAATTAATTGATCATTCTGAAAACGTGCAGTATAATAAACCCTTACTTTATGACTGCACACCCACAAACTTGCATGCAGCAGTAAATAACCCCTAGTACTAAGCGCCTGATCTGTGATGACTGTTTGGCACTTCCAATTAGATTTTAACATTAAAAACATGCATGGCTGCAGGAAGTGCACGTTGTTGCACATATATTACTTCTCTCTACTTATAGAATCACTTCCTATTTACACACCACCTCAGCTCAGGGAGCCAGTCAAATGAAAAGGAGCGTTCATCTTGCACGTACCATAAGCAGAACATACGCAGGTAATATGCCTAGGCTTGGAAGAATTTGATTTTTATCGGTAAATGTCAGTAAACATCAATTTCACAGACGAAAAAATTATTTCCATTGGTGGTAACAGAAATTTTCAGATAGGCAAAATAAGAAAAGTGCTGCTTGGGAACTTACTAGAGTTTGATTTAAGTATAGTTGCTTTATATATCGTGATGTGATATTAATAACTTGTATTTTAACAGCAGCAAAGTTTTAACTTTTTGAATCTGAATGTCTGTCATCAAATGATTGTCTGCTCCCTTAGTTTCTTGCAACTGTGAACATTTAAATCAGTAAAAATTTTAAACAGTGCTTAAAAACAAACATTGATATTTTCCATCAAAATTATATTTAAAAAAAAAAATCAAATTCTGCCAAGCCTAAAAAACACACAGCAAGGCATACCAAGTCAAGAGTATATAGAGTTGACCTGTAACTTCTTTTACAAATGGATATTTCTGTGTCTAATTATGGCTTTGTTTTACTATAACCTGAGTGAAAAATAGGGATTGGAAACCATCCAGGTCTGGTCTATACTACCCGCCTGAATCGGCGGGTAGAAATCGACCTCTCGGGGATTGATTTATCGCGTCCCATCGGGACGCGACAATCGATCCCCGAATCGGCGCTCTTACTCCACCAGCGGAGGTGGTAGTAAGCGCCGCCGACAAAAAGCCGCAGAAGTCGATTTTGCTGCCGTCCTCACAACGGGGTAAGTCGGCTGCAATACGTCGAATTCAGCTACGCTATTCACGTAGCTGAATTTGCGTATCTTAAATCGACTCCCCGCTGTAGTGTAGATGTACCCAGAAGTTTGTAATTTAGACTTGGTTTAACATAGTCACAGTTTGAGGATTATCAAAACTATCTGAATCTCTTGAGTCTGCAAAATGACTTGTAAATCTCAGGAGAACAGGTGTGCTTCTGAGACTTCTGTTACTTCCTCTCAGATATCCTGTAAGAATATCTTTTCTCATGATACTTTTGACACTTCTCGTCCCAGTGAGAAATAAATGGGAAGAAGAAAAACCTTTGTTACCCAAACATTTCAAAACTTCAAAAATGGTTCTGTTTGAGTCTGGGTCTACAAATGGCTGAAGGTTCAGGGGAAAGCTTAATGCTGCTTCATTTACCTGCTGTAGATCCTACGGACTTTTCCTACTAACTCTGAAAATAAACTCTTTTCACCATTGCGTGGATGAACAATTGAAATCTGCTGAAAACAACCAGTGTACCTATGGGCACATATCTAGATACTCCAATGAATGTAAACCCCTTAATTGCCCAACATTAGCCACATCATGTGTTATTTGTAGGCTTGTTTTTCTCCAAAGACACGCAACATTGTACTGAGGGAACTCCAACCAGGAGATGAAGTTCATTACTTTCCTCACTGTGTCTGGGAAACACAAGGCTTGCAACATATTAAACATTGCTGTGTGGTTTCCATACACAAGTCTGTCTCATTCCAATTATGATATGACAATTTAATTGAAGTAGGAAACTGTATTAAAAGGTTTTTGATTGGCAGCACCAACTACACAGAACCTAGTCCAGGTTTTAAAGTCTTCCTACATGATGCCTATTGATCTGCCTCTTTCTTTTCGCTTATATTTTAAGCCTCAATCATCTTTGTGAAGATGGGAAGATTTCATTGTAAGAAGGAAGGGCTTAAAAACACACTTAAGTGCCTGGAATACACCCCGTGACTGAGGGGGTGTGGCTGGAGAGAAAACAAGCAGTGGTGCTGCCTTGTACAAGCAACTTGAACCACAAGGACACAGAGATGGGCAAACTGTATAGAGAATAGTATCAGAGGGGGAGCCGTGTTAGTCTGGATCTGTAAAAAGCAACAGAGAGTCCTGTGGCACCTGTAAGACTAACAGATGTATTGGAGCATAAGCTTTCGTGGGTGAATGCCCACTTCGTCGGCTATGCATCCGAAAAGCTTATGCTCCAATACATCTGTTAGTCTTAAAGGTGCCCCAGGACTCTCTGTTGCTTTGTAGAGAGAATGCGTAACCCAGCAAATGTTCCTTCCCACCGGGATGCTATAGGGAGGGGTGCAGTATGCAACCTGGAATTGAGGATGATGTAAAATTGGCACTTTAATGTACAGCATGCCAGGCTCTTTCCTTGATATCTCCTCACAGCTCCAGGCTCTGGAACACTCTGCTCTGTGGCAATAGTCTGCAAAACTGAGCTCTGTGGCAGGGTGGCCTGAAAAAGCCTTTTTCTTCATTGGCACGTTTCTAGGCCACACCAAGGAGAGAGTTTGAACTACAGTGCTTGTCCCCATGATACTAAATTTCAGGGTCAGGAAGGCATTTAAGCAGGGAGCTCCAGCCAAAGCTTTTCTTCCTTTCATAATGTATTATTTAATGTGGCAATAGCTACTTGAGAATAGTCTTACAAGCTGGGTGGCTCTACAACGGAATCTCAGGTGCCATTGGAATACTTGTATGAAATGGTTTACTGACAATGATACAAAATTATCAGAGTCAGGAGCGGAAGGCAGAGCTGGAGGAATTGTCTCATCTGTAAGGGAGAAATCGTTTTTTATACTGGTTACCCCATGATTGCAAATGCCCGATATTAGGATTTTTCAGGAAATGAATCATAGGTTAACACCTTATTGATGATTTTGGACTTTGGACACAGAGATATTGCTGGTTTTGCACAATTCTCTAAGCACTAAATTGTATTTTTATTGGCTGTTTAAAACTGCAATTTTAAACACGTTTAGCAAACAACTTTTATTGTGTGGGAATGAATGGCAGATGTTTGTGAAAATAAACAAAGCTGCTGTGTCCATTCATCTTTCAATCCCTGGTCAACCAATCAGTGATGTCCAGTGGAACTTCATGACATTGTCATTGTGCTTTACAGGATTTTCACAAAAATCTCTTGTTTTAATATATGAATTTAAAAGTATATAAAGTCAACAACTTTGTTAGTCCCTTGGCATTCAAATAAACCATTTACACATCAACAGTTTAAAGTGTGCAAAAATAGGTGAAAAATACATTGTTTTTCTGCTATAGAAAGTTCTCTACTGTTTAGTCAATGCAACTGTTAATAGGAATTGGCCAGATTGTACTATGCTGACTAGTATTGTAAGGTTATTCTGTACATTCACATCTTTACTGTAGGCAAAAGCTACTTGTACATATAGTTTTACCCAATTATAAAACTATATAAAAGAACTTTGTCTCTGAGGCTCATAACAAAGATATTAACATTTTTGGTACCTCAAATGCTGAGAGAGCCTGAACAAAGTCTATTACCATCAAAGGTTGAGCTTGCAGTCGATCAGTAAATGAGTTAAGGGGAATGACTGGAAAGACCCTTCTCAAACTTAACAGGATTTTGCTGTTAAGAAATTGCTATTTAAGAGGGGCGAGCTTTTTAGATAAGAGACTTGTCCCTTAACAAGCGCAAAGAACACGAGTGCAGAAACAGCATAGAAAATAAGCAACGGTGTAGCAACAGCAACACTAAATTCATACTGATTGTTGCATTTTGGCTTTCATGAGATTAAGCTTCAGCGTAATTCATAAGTGCCCTGGAGCTGTGGCGAAGGAGCATTTAATGCAATTTAGCAGGAAACGGAAGTGGGTAGGAGGGAGGTATGTGGATGCAGGTACTGTGATGGCTTTAGCCATCTTTGTCTCTCCCAGTATCCAGGGCAGTTTTAGAGGGAAAACGAAGGAGCAGAGAGGTGAAGGGACGGCTTTGCTCAAGACTCAGCAGTGCAGCTTGCCTGGACTTCAATGGTAGCTGCAAGGGCCGCGCACCGTTAAAAATCAGGCCATGTTTCCTTAGGTGGCTGACTCTAGGCCCCAGTCTTCAACCTCGGGGGCTAGTCTCTATAAACTGTTTGTTTTTTTTTAATCTTCCTTTTTAAAATGACTAAAGCGCATGAGCTGGGCTGGGTGTTTGCTCCAGCACTTACAGTTTAATGCCAGGAGAAAAGCCTCCCGTTTGTTCCTGAGTCAGTTACCTTCTGTACTCCCTGGGCCGGCAGTGGCTGAGCATGCTAAAGAAGCAGCATGCTCTGGTCTTTGCATACCCGTTTTCTCCCTGTTGCTGACATCTGTTCAGTTCCCCCAGTGCTAGTCACAGGGGCGGTGTTGCCATAGACAAGGGGCGGGTGCCTGCTGGTGTTTTTATGCACCACGTCCTGTAGCCCCTGCAGTGAGAGGGGTTAGACAACGTGGTGCTTAAAACAGCTGCAGCTGCCAGGAGCCCTTGCTATGGGGCCCTGCCCACTGCTGGGAAATGTTTAGCAGAAACAAGGCCGATTGCAGGTACCCCACCAGACTTCACCAGCTGGAGAAATGAAGCTGATCAACCACAACTGGACTCCCAGCTTGGCCCTGGCCAGAATCGCGGAGGTGGGAGGGGGTGTCACATGGCACAGCCAGGAGGCTGGGGTACTAAGGGGATCATAAAAGAAGGGTGGAGGGGAGATGTTGAATTTCAGCAGCATCTTTCAAGTGAGCCTCTGTGACTACAGCAGCTGGACACTTAGTGAAGGGCAAGATTGGGTGATCCAGTAAAAGGAATTAAAATGAATCTACCAGATTGTCTTTTTTTTGTGCTGCTTGGGGCGGCAAAAACCCTGGAGCCAGCCCTGCTGTGACCTGTTACAGTGTGTAGGGTTGCCAGAGGTCTGAAGGCCCCGTTGAAAAGGGCCGACGACGACTCTACGCGGCTTCCGGAAGCGGCTGGCATGTCTCTCCGGCTCCTAAGTGCAAGGGCAGCCAAGGGGCCTCTGCTCGCTACCACTGCCCCAAGCGTCAGCTCTTAGTGGCAGGGAACCGTGGCCAATGGGAGCTGCAGGGGCAGCACACAAAGGCCCCTGGCCCCCTCTGCACCTAGGAGCCAGAGGGACATGTCGCCGCTTCTGGGAGACTCCTGACATAAGCACTGCACCCCCACAATCCCCTGTCCTGAGCACCCTCCTGCACCCCAAATCCCTCCCAGAGCCCGGATCCCAGCTTTGCACCCAAACTCCCTCCTGGAGTCCCCAATTTTCTCTTAGGGCCTAGTCCTGTAACGACATGAGGTCACTGGCATAACCTACCTATATGTGTTAGTGGTTGTAGATGTGGACTCTGTTATGAAATGAGGCCTATTGACTAAATTTTGGACCAGAGTTGCAAAGAGACTTGGGCATTGCCTGTTGAACAGTGCGAGGGTAACTTTTAAGCACCTAGAAAAATCACTGAGCATCACAAGGGCTGATTTGAAGCCTTGGCTCCCTATTACAATGACTGGG
Organism: Malaclemys terrapin pileata; assembly: GCF_027887155.1. NCBI lineage: Eukaryota > Metazoa > Chordata > Testudines > Emydidae > Malaclemys > Malaclemys terrapin. The sequence goes on along the minus strand of NC_071521.1, from coordinate 5,790,614 downwards.
AAGAGAGAGACACCTAGGAGTGGATTCCATAAAAGCCGGCGCATGGAGCAGGGAAGCCGCTGAGGTTAGTCAATGGTAGAGGGCAATGAGAAGGGTAGTATAGACCCCCACGCCTCTCAAGGAGGTCAGTGCCTAAATCTGGGTGGCAATGAGGTGTCTAGCGCTGCGTGGAAGTCACAGGTGCGAACCCTCTCCTACAGGTAGCGAAGCTGCTGCTGCCCCGCCCGCCTGCCTGCAGCCCAGTGATTAGTGCCCTCACCCAGGCTGTGGGAGACCCACATTCCCCAGGGATAATTCCCCCCTCTGCGTGGTAGGGAGAAAGGAGTTGAACATGGGTTTTCCACCTCTCTAGGACACGTTCTACCCCTCAGCTATGGGACACACTCAGGTGGGTTTCCCACAGTCTAGCTTGTTAAAGCCTGGTCCACTTGGGCTTAAATAACCATTGGCCCCCTGAGCATGAGTGCTTGAGATGGCTGCCTTGGGTTTCCACCCCCCCAACTCTGAGTGGTGGGAGAGCCAAGAGCCAGTTCCCCTCTGCCAATGACTCTAGTTATCCAACATGGAAGAGCGAGCCAAAGCCCCTCGTGCCATCCCATAGCTCAGGGTCCGAGCACTCCCCTGCTCCAAGCCTTTCTCCCCCTCAACCTGAAGCTGGGGCTCCCATCTTAGGTGAGGGTGCTAAGCCCTGAGCTATAAAATGGGGGCCAGCACCACTATGGCCTCTGGCCAGGGAGCCACTCTCCTGGGCGCCCTCTGAGCACCTACTGGCTTGGGCTTGGCCGGTGAGATAAGGCCTCGCTTCCCCTGGGGCACAGGCATCCAGCCCCCCAGGCTAAGGCAACAGCACACATGGCCCAGAGGCAGAATCTTAGGCGTGTAGGGTCTTTTACAGTGAAAATTGAGGCACCGAGTGGGTTGAGGCACCGACTGGGTTAGGCAGCAGCTGAGCGGGCGTTTTGTGCGGGCCGGGGGTAGCTGATAGTGGACTTCGCTCCTAAAGTGGCGGTTAGTGGCCTAAGGCCCTTTGTAACCAAGCACTTAAAGTAAAGCATTGTGGCTCAGCCATAGCAACCCTTCCAGTGGGCTGCAGGGCGCAATAGGGGACAGTGACGCCCTAGTTGTGGCTTTAATGAAGTCTTTAGACGAGAGGTGCTGGCCACGTCCAATCCAGATGCAATAAAGCTGCACTTATCTTCTATCTAGATAAGAGACTTCAGTTATCCTAATGTGTGTGTGACTACAGCAGCCTTGTTTGTAAAACTGCGGCTTGTACCCTAGGAGACTTTAATCCTCAGTACGTATGGCTAGACTAGGACGGTTGCCCGTTTAAATAATACTGCCAGCCAGAGCTGGTATTTGATATGCGGGGATGTGGCAAAGTCTCGGGGTGGGTGCGAGTCTGGGGGCCCAGTTGAACCAGGGTTTCCATGTAGATATGAACACAGCACGGGGATGATTTTGGTCCTCAGTTTGCCTGTTTATGAGACTTTAAAAGGAACGGTGGATTTGGCACAGGCTTTTGACAGAACGATAAACGTAGACTGCTGTAATTGGACAACGGCTGTGGCTCAGAGCCCCAGCGCCTACGGCCAAATCACACACTTCCAGCAGCCCTCTAGCTTAAGGGGTTTCTTGTCCCACCTCAGCAGCTTGCTATGGCATGATTTGCGATCATATCAGAACTGAATATGGATAATTAAAAGTGAGTGATGTCTCAGTCACTTCTCTCCCTCCCCCATCTCTCTCTTTCCCCATAATGGAAAACAAGGCAACAAATGCTGAAGAACATTAGGACGGTTGGGTAGCCTGCAGTGGGAAGGATACCACTGAAAACATAAATAAAAAGGCTACATGATAATTTTCTCTCTCGCCCTGACACTTCCACGTTCCACTGGGTACAACGTGACCGGCAGTGTTTGGGGGTGTTTTCCAGCCCGAGCCTTCTAGTCAATCAGGTTTCAGTTGTAGTCTCTGTTCACTTCGGCCACGTCTGCCAGTACCAATGAAGACTGTTTCACTAGTTGCGGTATATATTAAAAAAAAAAGTTAAAAACAAATAACTGTATGAATCCTCGAGCCTTTTATTTGGCCAACTGTCCTTTAACACTGAGGTTTGAAGAGCTTCCTTTCAAGGCATTTCTAAGCCGCTTGACTCCAGGTTGGGAATTACATTTTCTTAGTGCAATGCGGAGGAATCTGCCAGGGCATTGGAACCCACTGACAATTAGTGTTCACTGGATTTTTTTCTTTTAAGTGTTCCACCTGGAATCCATTTTTGTCCCCAAAGAATCCATCCCCTTGGGTCCAGTGTATAGGAAATGCTCTTCCAGTTCCATGCAGTAGCAATATGAGACGAAGCCATGGGCCTTGGCAAGGCTGTTTAGAGCTGCGTCTCATCTCTGGTTTCAGGATTGCACGGGTCCAGCTTGTTACTGCAGCTGCTCTTTCGACTGTGGGCGTCATTGGCTACATGAGCGAGAGGGTCGGAGCGTATTAAGTACCTAGGAGAAACAGAACGAGCCCATCAGTGTTCCCGAGCTCTTTGCCAAGCACAGGCGTTCTTGGGGACAGCTACCAAAGCGCTCTGCCCTCTGTTGCTATCAGTGGAGTTACTCCAGATTGACACCAGTATAAATGAGCAGATGTGATGCAGCACCTCTTTAGGGCAGAATGTGAATAACTTGCTACACAAATACAAGTACTCTCATGGCGCGGGGCGGGGAGATAACAGGCTTAGCCTTCCCTGGAGCAGCTGCCACTGACCCGCCAGACACCTGGGCTGTGGTGGAGGCTCACCGTCTTCCCCTTCCTGAGGCCCCCCCCACCGCCTGCTGCTGCTGCCTGCCTGGTAAGTCTTCCTCCACTCCACCTGCCCACCCCCTCGAGGTTCCCGCCGCTCGCCACATCCCTCCTCCACTCCACCTGCCCACCCCCTCGAGGTTCCCGCCGCTCGCCACATCCCTCCTCCACTGCACCTGCTCACCCCCTCGAGGTTCCCGCCGCTCGCCACATCCCTCCTCCACTCCACCTGCCCACCCCCTCGAGGTTCCCGCCGCTTGCCACATCCCTCCTCCACTCCACCTGCCCACCCCCTCGAGGTTCCCGCCGCTCGCCACATCCCTCCTCCACTGCACCTGCCCACCCCCTCGAGGTTCCCGCCGCTCGCCACATCCCTCCTCCACTCCACCTGCCCACCCCCTAGAGGTTCCCGCCGCTCGCCACATCCTTCCTCCACTCCACTGGTCCCCCCGCCCCAGAGGTTCCCACCACTCACCACATCCCTCCTCCACTCCACCTGCCCACCCCCTCGAGGTTCCTGCTGCTCGCCACATCCCTCCTCCACTCCACCTGCCCACCCCCTCGAGGTTCCCGCCGCTCGCCACATCCCTCCTCCACTCCACTGGTCCCCCCCGCCCAGAGGTTCCCGCCGCTCGCCACATCCTTCCTCCACTCCACTGGTCCCCCCGCCCCAGAGGTTCCCACCACTCACCACATCCCTCCTCCACTCCACCTGCCCACCCCCTCGAGGTTCCTGCTGCTCGCCACATCCCTCCTCCACTCCACCTGCCCACCCCCTCGAGGTTCCCGCCGCTCGCCACATCCCTCCTCCACTCCACCTGCCCACCCCCTCGAGGTTCCCGCCGCTCGCCACATCCCTCCTCCACTCCACCTGCCCACCCCCTCGAGGTTCCCGCCGCTCGCCACATCCCTCCTCCACTCCACTTGCCCCCCCGCCCCAGAGGTTCCCGCCGCTCTCCACATCCCTCCTCCACTCCACTGGTCCCCCCCGCCCCAGAGGTTCCCGCCGCTCGCCACATCCCTCCTCCACTCCACCTGCCCCACACACCGCAGAGGTTCTCGCCGCTCTCCACATCCCTCCTCCATTCCACCTGCCCCCCCCGCCCCAGAGGTTCCCACCGCTCTCCACATCCTTCCTCCACTCCATCTGCTCCCCCCACCCCACCCCAGAGGTTCCTGCTGCTCGCCACATCCCTCCTCCATGGCTGGGTCCCCAGAGCATGAGACTGACCCGTCAGCTAAAATCTCAAAAATAAATATATAGATACTCAGCTGACATTTAGCCATTTTCTCACACTGTTTTGCATTGCACGGCAAACACTCGGTGTTACGTTCATACATACACTATATCGTTGAGTTCCAGTCGGGTGTCCGGCGGCGGGTTAATCAGGACATAGGATAATGTGTTCTGATGGTCATTCATTTCATCTGCAAGGGGTGAAAAACAGAGTAGTTACGCAGGTGGCTGGAGTGATCACTGGTAACTCTTGGCTGGATTAGTCCGTGAACGTTTTTTAAATCGCACATGCACTTGAAAATGGGGAATCATAGGGGCTATTGGACGTTTCCCAATTCTCCCCAATGCATTACAATTACAGAAGCAGATGTGCTAAAGAATATGTGTGAAATGGTGCTCTAAAATCCCACTTCCAGCGTGTCTGCCGGGTTAGCCCGATGACAAATCCTGCTACAACAGTGCTTGGTGGCTCATGGCTCTTTTTGGCTTGGTTTACTTTACACACTACCAGGCCTCCTTGGTTCATCCAAGCCTGGCTCTAGCTATCCCAATGAAAGCAGCACTTTAACCAATATGGACAAGATGGGCTCAACCCAATTTGCTTTGGTACCTGGGTGCCTCCCACCAGACAAGCAAAGCCTCACTAACATGACAAACAGCACCACAAAAGCAGGTGGGGACAAACGGGATTGTGAGTCCATAATGCATTAGTGTGAAAAAGCATTTGAACATCAGCTTGTGGTAGCATGTTTTAAAGGCGCTGGTGGAGGCGAGCAGGTTCCCGTCCCCTCTGCATAGACCAGGAGACAGGAGGTTAGCAGGGGGCTGTAAGGTGGCCCAGGTGAAATGGCAAGGCTGGTTTGCAAGCGGTGAGCCCTGCGACCACTAATTCCTCTGCGCACCCGTTCTCTCTCTGAAGAATAAGAGCTCCAACCCCTAAAGCCAGGATTTCGCTCATAATTTGGGAGCGCCCTAATCTGATAGCTGAAGGGCTCCGCGTCTGATCCCGCTCCTGGAATGAGCTGGGGCATGGACCACTGCTGAGCAGTCACTTACTGGGAGGTGGGAGGGGGTCATTCCCCGCTCGCTTAGACGTACCCGCGCTAGCTCTGCTTCACCTAGCATGCTAAAAATAGCAGGGTAGCACAAAGGGCCGGTTGTGATAGCTGCCCACGCATGTACCCACCTGGACCATACGCAGACAGCTAGCCAAGCTGCCAACCATGCAGACCTGAAAACGAAGCGCTCTGTGTTGCTCAAACGCTCGGTTCTTTCACCAACAGAAGTTTGTCCAATAAAAGATATTACCTCAGCCACTTTCTCTCTTATAGAGCTTCCTGACAACTGTGCACACAGCCTGTCTGGGGCCTCCTTTTCCCCAGGCGCCTATGGTCACACTCCAGAGCATGCTGTCCCTCATGCACTCCACACAACCCCTACAGTTGGTGATCCTTATGCCCAGGGCCGGCTCCAGGCACCAGCAAACCAAGCACGTGCTTGGGGCGACACATTTTCAGGGGCACCATGCCAGCCAACCCCCTTTTTTTTTTTTTGGCTTGGGGCGGCACACCTAGAGCAGCAGCAGCGCATCCTGCACGGGCGGGGGGCGCCCTGGGGCCGCTGCAGTTCACATCGGGGAGCAGCGCCCGCACCTTATGGCCAGGCGGGCTCCGAGACACTACGACCTGCCTGCAGGTGCCGCAGGGCGGCTGCACCCCAGGGCCGCAGCCGGGGGCTGGGCGAAGCAGCCCGAGCCACCCAGGGACTGCAGCAGGACAGCCAGGAGCAGCAGCAGCAGTGGGGCCATAGTGGGGCCCGGTGCCCGGGGCGCTGCCATGTGGGGCCCGCGTCCTGCTCTCCGGGGCTCTGCTCCCTCTGGGGCTGCCCTGTCCCAGCTCCTCAGCCCCCTGCTGGGGCGGTCCCCCGGCTCTGCCCTCCTGGGTCCGGCCGGTCCTGGAGGTGGGAGCCCCGGCTGGAGGGACCCTGAGCTGAGGCACGGCCCAGGAGCCCCGCTGCTTGCACCGGATCGGTTGGAGGCACGGGGGAGTGGGCAGAGTCAGCACTGGTGGGGGGAAGCCCAGGGCTGGGGCAGCAGCGAGTGTGGGTGGGGTGGGAGAGCCCAGAGTTGGGGCAGCAGGGGGTGCTGGTGGGGTGTGGGGAAGAGCCCAGCTCTGGGGCATTGGGGGGGAAGGGTGGGGGGGCGAGCCCAGGGCTGGGGTGGCAGGGAGGTGTGTGGGAAGCCCAGGGCTCGGGTAGCAGGGAGGTGTCAGGGGAGCCCAGGGCTGTGGTGGGGGGCAGCCAAAAATTTTTTTGCTTGGGGTGGCAAAAAACCTAGAGCCGGCCCTGCTTATGCCAAAACCTCTTGTCTGTCCCCAGGAATGAACGGAACATCTTCCAAGTCTATAGGCGTTCACCATAACAAGGCCCTACACTTGTCTCATTCGTTCTCCTGAACTTTCAACCAGCACTTTTTCAAAGTGCCAGGCAGGCTGCTTGAGGACATGCGAGCATCTGAAAGCACTTGATAGCAGCCACACAGCTCAGGTATTTCAGTGCTGGACAATTTTTAGTGTCTATCTCAGACCATATGGCATCGCTAAGGAAAGTAAAGAACTGGTCTTACCTTGTTTTAATGCAAAGAGAAATGTGATGTTACTCTTACTGCACTATGTGCACCATACGCATCCAAAACGCTGTCCAAGGCAACTATAATACCCATCGGCTGTATGATTTTTGCCACATTCGCAGGTTTCCCCTTGTTCATTAGTTTATTCTTAGCCCAGCAGCAGGATTTATTTACATGATTATTTTTTTATTCTACCCAAAGAAAACTCATTGTAGTTTCAGAGCATATGGGACTGTAGCAAAGTTTGGTACTTAATGATGACAGAATTCAATAGCAAGACTCTGAGTTCCTAGCAAGTTCAGCAGGAAATATTCATGGCCATCAACACATGCATATCATAAATTACCTTGTAAAACATAATACTCCATAGAACTAGCCTCAGCAATGCTGACAGCAAGATAATTGCATGGGTATCTTTATTTGCATGCTCTAGTTACATCACGTTCATGTTGCACAGAGTAAATAGTGCTCTAAATGGTAGCTCTGGCTTGGTTTTAAACTAACCGAGCAACAAGATCATGAGTGAAATGAATGCAAGTCCATCTGTGCAGCAGTCAAGAAAATTATGTTCATCAACGTGTAGCTCCGTGAGTGTAAATGGGATTGGGAGCTGACAAACAATGAACAGTTGTCAGACAGCCACTGACAAGATGCATTACGTACAGGATGGAAAAATGGGATGACAGGTTAATAGAGAGGTAAGTCAAGGGCAGAGTAATGACTGAGACAGTTACATGAACTCACTATAAGGCTTTTCACTGGGACATCATCGCTAATATTAATCTGAAATACTCCGTCATCACAGCAAACCATCTACTGTGCTTATTAGATTTTTGCACAATTTTTGAAATTGTAAGCAAGGTTTTATCGTAGAGAGAATGTTCAATGGTGCCACAGTCTGCTATAGCTTGCAATAGCAGACCTTCCCTGAACAGATGTTATCTCATGCCTGTGTTTTCTCCACTTTACTGTTTCTCCTTCTATGCCTGAAGCTTCGCCCCCAGCCCCTCAGTCTTTGTTACATCTCCCTTGGTTTTGATTATTACGATATAATTGATTGTTCCTTTAAAATGTGTTCGCCAGTGGAACTCTAGAAGATACTTTTTCAGGAAACAGGCCAAGACTTCTATAAAAGCAAGTCAAGCAAAATATGAAATAGATTTGCCTGAGCAAACGGCCAAATGCGTGTGCAAAGAGGCATGATGACAACTGACAGCAAATGTTTGATTTCCAGGGCAGATGTGCCAACTGAATTTACTCACACATAAATACACTCACAGCAGCTTGTGCACATCTGGTCAGCACAGAAGCATTGCTCAGAATTGCGTGTACAAATAGTAGCAATTGTCCCCTCCTGGGATGCTGGGCAAAGTGATGTTGCAGAGTTGGCAACACTGATGCCCTGTGTATGGCTGTAATGATAGGCTTCCCAGTTACCAATAATCATTGCATCAGTGGCCTCCAGATGGGTATGTGTGTACACCCCATAGCGCTGGAGGCTAATGGAAAATCAGCTAAGCCATAACATTCATGCATTATCTGCTACTGTACAGAACTTTGTGAAAACTAATACCTAGATCAGAGATTAATCTATAAACTGGTTGTAATGACTACACAGACTAGCTATTCCTGTGGCATCACTAATAGCTTGTTTTAAAGACCCTAAGCCATGTAAACACTATGTTGTGCTATAGGCAAAGAGTGGTCCTTTCACACCCTCTACATTAGAGATGGAGACAGTGAAACCTCAGAGGTTGAAGGGTTTAATGGCGCCCCACCCTGCAGTCATATACATCAAATCCCTCCTTCCTGACCCTTCTCATTCCTTCCTCCCATTCAGAAACAGACCCACGCAACATGCCTGCCACCCCATCTCCGTCAGGGCTGTCAAGGTCTCCTTGCAATGAAAATCCAGGAGCACGTTGGAGCTCCACATTTCTGCTGGATCTGGGACTGCGTTGTCTTTTCAACATCTCATACACCAGGCAATTTGAGAGAAACAACTAGCCTTGACAATGGTTACACTTGCCACCAGGAGCAGAAAACGGTTGTGCTTTTATTTCCACAGCTTGTGAACAGAGGAGTCTCCGAGGAGCCAAAGATAGTTGAGATATGGACAAAGGGTATTGCTTAAAATGGGAGTCTAACACAGGGCCTTATCAGCGTTCCCCCTATTAGTCCCCTCTCTATCCCTAGGCACACGGACACCAGTAGCCTGGAGCAAGTTTCTTTCATCTTCAGCTGGCCAAAAGCCAGCATCCATTCCTCTAGGTGCATCACAGATATCTATGCCTCTTAGCTCAAGGTTGGAGCAAAGCACCTTGGCTAGGATTAACCTGGAAGGCCACACCTTCAGCTAGTGTATTACACATGGCCACAATGCATAATATAAGTGGGCACCTTTTCAATAGCAGGTTACACCTAAGTTTCACTTTCTACATAGGCTGTCAATTCACTTTTACATGCATGAAATCCTGTAAATCCCTAAATAACCTACCCTAGTCTGGTCTCCAGCTCTCTGCTCTCCTCTGCCTCAGCATGTCTCCGCTCAGAAGGAACTCTTCAGCTATCTGTCCTGAGGGCAGTGTCAATGAAAGCCAAAGCGCATTCTCAGGAGCTGGTCCCCACCTCTGGGATTCGATCCCACATCGTTCCCTCTTCGGGCTTCCCACTAACTGCTGGCCTTGGGGTCTGCTGACCATCTCCATGGTGATGAAGGAAGACGGGTCAGTTACTATGGAGTGTTGTGAATCGTGCACTTCTTTTTGGGAAGCTACTGTTTGGTACCATTCTAACCTACGTCTAGAATACCACAGCCATGAGCAACCAATCAATATTTATAGCCTTCCGACAGTTTGGTTTTAGCTGATCACATCCCAATGCTTAGCCTTTCAATGAAAAGGGAGCAGAAGCATAGCAATGCCATGAAAGCAGGGCTAGAGACATTTAAAACTTCTTACCGCTTGGTCATTACAAATGCAGTTTGCCATATGACTGGGGAAGGAGTGGGCATACCTTTGGTAGAGGCAGGTTCTCCTGCTCCATGGAAGCCACTTTTCCTAGCCAAACCATGCATTAGACCAAAGCACTGCTAACCCACCAAGTATATTGCCATATTGTCTTCTCTGGATCAGAGACTCTGTTGTGCCCATCTTGCAGGTATATGCTCGCTAGACCAATTTAGAGAGTGTCCAGATATAAACTTGGTCTTCTGACTAAAAACCTATGAGCGCGTAGATAAATATGGAATTCAGATTGGCTGACGAGCCAAAAAATAATATTAACATTAACAAATTTTCTGTACGTATTTTGTGTTTTTTAAAACTTCTCCTGGCGTATCAGGTTGTACGTATGAATTCATAACCCTCTGACCATTGAGGAATCTGCACCTTTACAGCATAATAAATCAAAAGAGCTTCAGGCCAAAAAAATGTCACTAAGACCTGGATTAACAAATTGGACTGACGAGCTGGCAATATACTGTAATGGAGCGGGACTTCCATGAAACCACGCTTGGGGCCATGTCTCGGACGAAGCACACCATTTATAGGGAAATGCCAACTTTTCACCTTAAGTGTGCTCTAAGGAAGGCTGGAAATTCAAATAGGTGACAATTTTTTTTTTGCTCATCTTTGGGTTTGATTTAAAAGGGTCTTGGCAGAGGATTGCTACATAAAGATTTGCTTTATATTTTGTTTTGCTGTAGCCATCAAAATCATATGAACTTTGATGACCGTAATCTGTAGGTACCTCCCCTTAAATGCTTCAACTTCTTTCAGCATGGCCTGTTTTCTACAAAGCCTCACAGCATGGGCATGCTTCAGTCAGGGACTGAGTTACTGTTTAACCCAGGATGAAATTCAGCTCCCACTAAGAGATTTGAGTCAGGGGGAAATTGCAAATAAATCCCATCAGGCTGGAATGAGACCAGCCTCTTGGAGAGTAAACGATGTGCTCAGACTAGGTAAAACGTGGGTGCTAACAGAATTTGGTCCTTGCTCCTTTGAGTCAAGTCAAGCATCCACAGATGACTTGGGGCTAACCATTAAGAACACCTAAACGGTTTTGTTACACTTTGAGATTCTCCCACAGGAGTTTTGAAATAAAATAGCAACAAAACCTAGTAGAAAACAGTTCTTTAAATTATACAAGGCTATTAAATTTTGATCCCAGTACACGTATTTTAAAAGAAGATAATGAAATATTTGCATTTCTATAGTGCCGTTCATTGGCCGGCCCCAAAGTGCTTTGTAGACTGTCTCAGACTCAGTCTTTCTGGCATCTGGAGAAGTGTACAAGTCTGGGGCAAGTTAAATCCAACACTGAGGCCCATATTCCAGAGAGGTCGCAGTTTATCCCAACCTGTTTTATTCTGCCAAGGAAAAAAAATCTGGGTCTCAAATTCCCAATGGTTTCAACAGCCATAAATCAAGTTGCAGTGGAGAGATTTTTAAAGAGGCAATTAACAGCTGTAATTTCCTTGAACATTTTCAACTAGCAAACAGTCACTGAATTTTCTCTCTCTGTGAGTTTACTGGATCTTCCATTTGTGGTGCAGATACAGGATGGTCCTTTCCCAATCCTCTCCCACAAATAGGTGCTTAAAAGGCTCAAATCAGTCTAAGGTGAAAACTGGCACAAGGGTGTGGATTAGACTCAATTGGCATGATCTTGTTATGCTGGGTGCAGCGAGTCAATCTTGACTCCCAGGGGAAAAGAATTACCTTGCAAATATCCAAGGTTTACCCGATTCATCACATCACTGGCTGTTAAATTTGCTACATCCTCTACAGAACATACAGAGAAAAGGTACAGACATAAACAAAGAGAAAGAGAGAGAGAGAGAGAGAGAGAGATCAGCAAGCAGTGATTCGGCAAGTATTAGAGACGAGCTCCTGAGCTTTCATGATAAAATGGGCAAAAAAAAGGGGACAGAAGGCAGACCAATGCGTTCTGTCTGTGAAGTCATGGATATTCAGACGCCAACAGGTGATATGCTGTGATAATGTATTCAGAGCACTGTACCAAAGGTGACTGGTCCACTGACACATCACTGGGTCCAAAGGAGCCTTCGACTTTACAGCACGTCAGCGGCACATTTCCATCTCCTCCTCTTTTATTCCTCTCCATGTTTTCTAAACGTCCAATTGAACAGCTCCCCACTCTCCTCAAGCCCGGAAATGTAGCGTTCCAGCTGAACAAGGCCTAGAGTCCAGCTGGGCCTAGGTGTTGCAGAGCGCTCTAAACATGGACCCATCCCACACACCATGTATGCTGCAGTATCTATATAGTCCAGGATAAGCAGGGTATCGTCCCCACCATCCAAAATATCACATCCAATTATCTGGATTTCATTCACACTCTGGGGTGCAGCATCCCACCTGGAGCTGTTATGAGTCTAATGGCTCCCACTGTGTGAGACAGTCTAGTTTTCCCTTCCAGTTTACAAGTATTCACCCACCTAGACATGTGGCTGCACTTCGGAACAAATGTCCAGAGAATGCTAGAGGGTCGTGCAAGCCCATCGGAGCAAGCTGTAGAAATTCACAAGTGCAAAAACACTAGACATGTGCTAAGAAAAGGCAGATGTACAAGTTGCAACTACCTCCAAGCCCTCTGACCTGTGTGACCAGCTCTTGGGTAGCCTGTATCTCAAAGTCATTCTGGCCTTTGGTAGCTTTACTGGAACAATCTTTCCATTAGGACAGGGGTGGGCAAACTTTTTGGCCCGAGGACCACACTGGGGTTGCAAAACAGTATGGAGGGCCAGGTAGGGAAGGCTGTGCCTCCCCAAACCGCCTGGCCCCCACCCCCTATCCACTCCCTCCCACTTCCCGCCCCCTGACTGCCCCCCTCAGAACCTCCGACGCATCGAACCCCCCCGCTCCTTGTCCCCTAACTTCCCCCTCCTGGGATCCCCTGCCCCTAACAGCCCCTGGGATCCCGCCCCCTATCCAACCCCCCCTGCTCCCAGTCCCCTGACTGCTCTGACCCCTATCCACACCCCTGCCCCTTGACAGGCCCCCCGGGACCCCACGCCTATCCAACCCCCCCTGTTTCCCGTCCCCTGACCCCTATCCACACCCCCACCCCCTGACAGGCCCCCCCCGGGACTCCCACGCTTTCCAACCCCCCCGTCCCCCATCCCCTGACCGCCCCCAGAACCTCCACTTCAATCAACCCCCCTTCTTCCTGTCCCATGACTGTCCCCCGGGACCCCTGCCCCTTATCCAACCCCCCGGCCCTCTTACCATGCCATTCAGACCAGCATGTGTGGCAGCCACGTCGCCTGGCCAGAGCCAGACACGCTGCTGCACTGCTCGGCAGGAGTGCGCAACCCCGCCACCCAGAGTGCTGCCTGCGCGGCGGCATGGCTGCAGGGGAGGGAGGACAGTGGGGGAGCGGCCGAGGTCTGGCCTCCCAGCTGGGAGCTCAAGAACCGGGCAGGACGGTCCCATGGGCCGGATGTGGCCCGCGGGCCGTAGTTTGCCCACCTCTGCATTAGGACATATAATTTTCCTGCTTGTCTAATATTAAAAAAAAAACATGTTCTCTTGGGTCTCTTATTCCACTACTTGACACATGCTCTTGCTGTCTCTCAGATAATATCCCAGGGCATTATTATACTAAACCCATGTCAGTTATTCTGGATCTGCCTTGAAGGCTCCAGTGCTCTAGTACAATGGCCAACAACTTGGTGATCATCTACCATAGTAATTCTTTGAGCATTTGCATGTGAAGAGGAGGAAACGCCAACATCTATGCTGCAGACTTTGAGCCCCGGCTGAAGGAGGGCTGCTAGTTCAACAGAACAAGCAGCAGCAAGTCTTGGGCTATTAACAGTGGGGGAACAGCAGATTGAGAAGAATGTAGTGAGGCAATCCTTCAAACGTATTCTACCATGCTAAAATGGGAATCTTTACATTGACTTCATTGGATATTGGATTAGATCCTTCATTATATATCCCTCTGCCGCTCTTTAAGGAAACAAACTTGCTGGAGAATGGACATTGCTCCTACTTCTAATTCTGGCTGTAGAGGCTCAGGGATGATACATATTGCTGGCATGTTGCCAGCGAGAGACTAACTTGGACATCATTAACCTCTCTTACTGCAAACTCTCCACTCACACGCCTCTGTTTCCCGTAGACACAATGGCACACAAGCAGATGACCTGCTGTGAGATCTTGTACGCAGTAAACCAATTGGCGTGGGGATGCCCGCTCCAGTCGACTCTAGATGCAGGGATGGTAGCACTTTGAGTGACAGGACGTGACGATTACAACACGGCTGTCTCTCTAGCCACTTGGCTGTTCAACACAATGTCATTACATAGTCACGCAGACGTAGCGGTTTGTCTCCGTGTTTCTAGTAGCCCTCTGATCCAGAGGACAGCAATGCTTGGTGATCACTCAGACTTTACTTTGTAAGGCTCTGTCCCTACCAATGATTTCAGCCAGGCTCTGCACGCAGGCTCAGAATGTGCCCAAATGCAGTCAGTTACAGGACTGGAGCCTAAAGAACCAGCCCCTCTCCTCGTCTTGGTTTGATTAGCTACCATGGAATTGAAATGAACTCTGTGTGCCATTGGAACACTGTCCAAAAGCAGGGAGCAGAAGGAGAGAAGGGAGAAATGCTCCACAATGCCACATCCGCCGGTAGAACTTCCCAGCTCGTGAAGAGTCCCTCGGAACGATACCTTCTTCCTTAACTAGGCTTGTGGAACTGGCTGGTGCATTGGGCAAATCTTTGTTTCCTTTCAACCCCACCCCCCCACCCAAAACAAAATGTATTTATTTCTAAGTTCTTTCCCCTCTCTTCCATGTGTCTGAAAAGTTGCAATGATGCAAACAACTTAGAGACCAGAAATCTAAAATCCCTCCCGAAATGTATTGCCAGGGTCACACCAGCTCCACAATCCCACCATGCACAACGGTCCTGGCCCTAAGGCTCCAGTTACATGGCTCTTGGTTTGCATTATTTTGTATGAGACTGGATGCCCTTTGGAGTGTGGGTAGGGAGCTATCTCCCGAACATGAAGGGTAGAAGCTTTTGTAGCATGGAGGCAAACAGGCAGCAGCACAGGATGGCTAAAAGAAAGACAAGCAAGCAAGCGCGCCGTGGGCTAAAGATTTCATCATAACTAAGGGATAGATTATTGTCCAAAGATGGTGTGAGACCCTCTTGGGTTAACAGCCAATTAAAATAGCTTAGAAGAAATAATCATTGCACTGAGAGATTCTTACATTATGCCAAAGTATTATATCATACAGTACTTGCTTTACTGAGAGCTATGAGATAATTAAAGAGTTATTAAGTTCTACACACATCGAAGTGAACCACTCAGCTCTATAGCTACTGAAAAAATATTCTAGGCGAGAATTTGCTGAAGGATTAAAAAAATATAATGATGGGCTATTGCACCAGCCTGAGCTCTTTTCTTCCATACTTTGCCCGAGGGGATAGAATTCTCAGCCAATAGCATTAGCAACTATTACAAATGGAGATTTCGGTCAGCTTCATGATGGAGTGGGGGCCAATATTTTCAACCTCTCCTTAGCCAGTCATCCATTTTACAGGCACAAATAATTAATGAGTGAAATTTCGCACCCGTAATTTAGGTCATTTAGACATTTATTTCCCTTGTTATACCTGGTACTTAGATATTTATTGCACCTGCAAATATTACAGATGTGTACACAGCTATTTGTCACTGCTGAAATAAAGGCCAGTGTCTGAAAACAAGCCCCTTACCGTCTCAGTGCTGTGGGATTTATAAGGCAAGAGGACTGCAGGTTGATGGGAGTGCCGAGTTTGAATGTACAATCCAGAGCTATGAACAAGTTAGAGGATCAGGCTTCATTTTGGAATTGTTTTATACCCTGAACACGTCTGGTTTGGTTCAGCTAGATGCTAAAATACATGATCAGCTTGTGAAAGGGGCGAATTGCTGGAAAAGCCATTAACTGTAAGCAAGAACGAAACCTACTTACCATACCCAGTTGTAGGTAAACCCAGGTGTTTCATTCGGTTTTTGACAAGCTCTGAAAGCTCTTGCCGCTCCGACCTCCTGTACAGACTCAACCTCTGCTGGCTGATCCACTCCGCTGTTTTGCTTGTGTGCTTGTTTCCTTTCCGACTCAGCCTGCGTGCCCACTGCATGCTTTTGCGCCGTAGCAAGGGGTGTTCAGACTGGTCGCTCGAGCAGGAGTTCCTGTGATGGCTTGTCTTGATGTTCCAGTGCTCCTTGACATCTTTTGTATCCTCGCAATCCTCGACATTGATTGAGATCTGCGACTGGAAGTCCCAGCAGTACATAAGGGGATGCACTAAATACCTTTCCGTTGAAAACACACTGAACACCTGACTCCACTGGAGTTGGCTGTGCCCAGCTCCTTGTAGGACCAGGTACTTACTTGGACAATGTAGTATTGTGATCAGCTACCCTTGGTCTACACCTTTACACCAACGGCCAACTTATCAGCAGCCCCCAACATTATGAAATAGGCATGTTGAGACTGCTACCTCCTGGATCCCTGATGATGCTGGGTGGATCCTGACAGTTCGATGGTGACATTTCATTTTCCTACTCTCTGGTAGTGGTCTAACATTCACACCAAGGGACTATTTCCCCATCTCCGAACCCCACCTCCACCCCAAAACCCTCTAATACTAGAAGCTATGTGGATGGTGAACTTGGAATTTAAAAATAATAATAATAAATGCATGTAACATCACTGGCACAGAAGTTTGTATGGAATAATGATCTCATGATGGCCAAACAGCTGAACTTCCATGTTTTCCTTTCATCCTCACGACAGATACGCAGCATATATCCATTATAAAATGTAAACCCGAATTGCATATATTCATTTCTAGTGCCATGGTTTGCAGCACCTCTGACAAAGGAGTAGATTGGATTTAACTAATTGTCAACCTTCAGCTCCTTGCAGCAATTTTCTATATGGCTTTCAATTCATATTTAAGATTAAACACTCTTCAAAATTAAGACTGAGTCACTAACCAACTATTCTTATCTGCCCATGCTGGGTATTGCTGGATTTTTCACAGCAATGTGTGATAGATGTAGATCATCATTGCCTTGTTGAACATTAAGTAGTGCATTACATTTTAAAGAAAACCAAAATCGTAACAAAGTTCTCACAGGCTCAATACAAACGTTTCTCACCTGAGTTCTGATGTCATGAGGCTGCATTGGAAATAAAACAAAATAAAGATGCAGTATGTGTTAGTGGTGAATATGTATCACTGAGTGTCCATCGCATCCTAACTCTCTCTTTCTTGAGCCACTGTTTAAGATCTGTAAACATGTCCAGAGGTAACACATCATAATAATTAATCACGGCTTCTATGGCATGTTCCCGGTTCAGAGCACCGCACAAAAGGCTGTTAACCTGTCCGTGGTCACACAATGAGCCAGTGGCAAGACGAGGATCCCACGATTACCCAACTCCAAACTGCATTCATTACTTTCTATGCCAGTGCTTGCTTCACCTTCGCCTTGTCTGGTTACCCAGGCTCGGCAGTGCAGACCACAGAGTAGGTGCGACTGGCACAACGTTTACAAGCCGGTTGGCCGGGTCTGGGGTTCTTGGATTGAACTTGGAGTTTTCCTTCTGCAAAGTGGCTGCCTGACATGGCTGATGAGCCCCACCTGCCCTAGTTCTGTGCCAATACTAAATAATAATAATATTTTTCAAATGGGGATTGTGGTAGTGTCTAAGAGCCCCCGCACCGCACAGGATCCCCTTGGGCCAGGGGCTGTACAAACACAAACACCTCTGCCACTAGTGCATCTTTGTCTTTTAACAAAAGGAACATTCCCACATACCCTTGTGCCATGTAGAAATTAGAAGAGCATGGAATCTGCGAGCCAACCTCCTTTCCAGTACGCATTCCTACCTGCTTCACACTGGGCTAGTGCATGCAAAATTGTTACACCTGCCCCATTCAATCCCACTGCTTGTCAATCGGGAGCCCCCTTTGGCTGCTGGCAGCCTGGCCCAGCTGGTCCTTTAATGGAAATGTTACTCCATCAGCTGCTCAGATGGGATTTCTCCTTGCCTGGCTAGACATGATTGTTACTATAACGCAGTTCACTAACAGCTACAAGGTCAGAGCTGACAGTGCAAGTAGGGTGACCAGACAGCAAGTGTGAAAAATCAGGACAGGGGGTGGGGGGTAATAGAAGCCTATATAAGAAAAGCCCCAAATATCGGGACTGTCCCTATAAAATTGGGACATCTGGTCACCCGAAGTGCAAGGGACCAGACTGACTGACGCCATTGCACACATTTTGGAAGTACGTCTACATGTTATCCAGTGACTTATCTCTGCTGGGACCTTTCACACCAGGGCTGCAGCCTGTAAGGTTTTCTGCACTCTCTGACCCCTATATTTCTTACCTCAGAGGTTGAGAACATGTGCGATTCAGTTCTGTAGATCCCAATGGGAATTTCTGCACTGGAAGAGCAAAGCTTCTGGAAGAGACGGCCATACGTCCGGATCCACAGGTCATCCTCAGTGATTTTCATCTGACCAACAGGGGGAAAAAATGTCTCTTTGCTACCACTGAAGGGACCCCTCAGCAACAGGGCAATCCTGTCTTGATAAGGTCCAAAGTTGCAGAGCTTGGATCCTGTTTTGAACTTCTCCAAGGCTCAAGGCTGTTGAGCCCCCGGGCTTTGGTTTGATCCCACAGGAAGGGCAGGGAGGTTGTGTGAGGTTCCTGTCGAACTCTCTTGGGACGGAGGTTGTTGTAAAGGTTCAGCTCTACCCTTAACTCTTATTGAACATAACACGGAGGAACCAATACACTGCCCAAGTTGGTGTGATTTTTGTCTCCCTCTAGAGGCCAGCCCCAGTGACTGCAACAGTATGCTATTCAGTGACAGACCTTCTTCTTTACTGTGGCCCAAGAGGCCTGTGCTTGGGGGCTGAAAGTCCCAGATTCAGTCCCCACAGAATGTTCACACGCAGATCCGCATGCACGTGTGACCCCATTGTATTACAGCTTGAAAGAGACCAACATTAGCACTTACAGCACAGAGGTAGCCAGAACCCGGGGTGGTGTCAAGGCCCAGCAGCAGTCTCGTAATGGTGATCATGTAGTCCTTCACAAACGACTGACGGGAGAAATTCAGAGTGAGATCAGGCCAGAGAAAAGGTTTCACTTGTTCAACTGTTCACTTTAATGTACCAATGTATTGACAAACTGGAAAGACAGTGAGATTATATTCTATATTCTCTTCTATTTGCTTCTTATATTGTGCCCAAAACCATGGTATCTAGGCACATTCCAAAGGTGAATTCAGTGATGTGACTAATATCTGCCACATGTGACTCCTTCCTTCTCTCTCTCTCTCTTCCTCTCCTTAGGGGGAAAACGGCATGTGGATTTATTCTTTTTAACTCATGCTGCATTCAGTTTTTAAATGATTCTCTAAAATACAGGAAACCAACATCGTTAACAAGAAGAAAGTAAAATGTGCCCTGAAGAGGGATATAATGTGGGCACAATGTAGAGTAATGTGTGCATCCGAATGGATCAAGGGTCCCTAAACTAGACACGTACCACATACCAGGCCACACGCAGAACCTGGGGCATGCCACACAGTTTTAGAGAAGGGTACTAAAGAAGCAGAGAAAGCGTGTGTAGAGCAAGGAGGCTGATGGCAGAAATGGAAGGGCCCTCTCATTAGCGTGCATGAGACAGGTGATGGAAGGGCTTGACCTATAGGCCTGTCTATTCTCCAAATGTCCCCATTTCTATTTTGCTTTAAATTGGCAGACGTTCCTTTGGGGAAGCTGATGGGCACAGCTGCCATGCCCTAATTCACCCCACTTGGGCTCTAGTCATCTATCAAACAGGGTCCTGAGGATGAGTGAGATTGCAATGAATGCCTGGGGAATCTCTGGGAGGTTTTACCTGCATCCTCTAACACAGAAGACTGAAAGGAAGGGACCCTTGCACTAGGGTAAGACCTCTCTCTGGATGGGGACCCCATCTCGGATATGGTTCTGGAATGCCTGTTCAGCACCCTCACCCTCAGGGCCGGCTCCAGGGTTTTTGCTGCCCCAAGCAGCCAAAAAAAAAAAAAAAAAAAAAAGCCGCGATCGTGATCTGTGGCGGCAATTCGGCGGGAGGTCCTTCGCTTCGTGCGGGAGTGAGGGACCGTCCACCGAATTGCCGCCAAATAGCTGGACCTGCCGCCCCTCTCCGGAGAGGCCGCCCCAAGCACCTGCTTGCCACGCTGGTGCCTGGAGCCGGCCCTGCTCACCCTAATACACCAGCAGCTGCAAGACAGAAGCAGCTTAGCCCTCTGAAGCATTCACAGCAATGCCACATAACCTGTTAGCTTGTTCTCACCTGATAGAGTAATGTATCCAACATGCTAATGCTGAACACTCTGCCGGCAGCAAACGGGAGCCGGAACATGAACGCAAGGTTGGAGCCATTCTCTCGCTCTTTCTATGGACAGAGAACACGGTGTGACAGTTTCTACCATTATGTTCACCACTTTTACAAGATTATGATACATTTTGTACAAAGTATGTCTGGTAAGGTATCATTTAAAAACTCATAATCTGCTGAACATTGTTGTTCTGGTAAAACGTGTGCATCAACATTGTATGTAAAGTACAAGATTTTACTATACAACATTGCTGTAACATATTCCAAGTTAGAAAAGGAAGCCCAAGCCAGTTTTCAGAGACAAAGACACACTGGCTCCCCCAAGCAGGTGTTAATGGACTATCACCTGCTTAAGCAGACATTCTCTGGGGAAGGTGTGAACAAGAATTTTGCATTTCATCACAAGGACGGTTCAAACCTCACGTCCACAAGAGACTGTTTGTCACCATGATTCTGCAAGGATGTTTCCAGCACAAGAAACTGAATTATAAAGAGAGGAGAAAAACACTTAACCTCACTCTCCTCCTTCATCTGTGCTCATGACAACAACTCTTAAATAATTGAACTTGGGGCAGGGGGGAGAGTCCTGCCTGAGAGGCTTTTCAGATAGTACAGACTGCCCTAAACTTATGGTGAGAAACACCTTTTACTTTTAAGTTCACTTATTTTAAAATTAAGTTAGGCATTTAGCTTGCATTTTGTCTTTTTATTTCTTTTGTAACCAATCCTGACTTTTATGCCTCATTACCTGTAGTCACTTAAAATCTTTCTTTTCTTTCTGTAGCTAAGAAACTTGTTTCACTGTTTTATCTAACCAGTGTGTTTGGGATAACAAGGCTGGTACATAGCATTGTCCATTGATGAAATGACAGATCTCCGATGAGCTTGTTTTGTCCAGTAATGTGCTGGGCAATATAAGAGGCACATTTCTGGGACTAGAGAATCTGCTGGGGTTCTTCTGCGGTGTAATTCATGAGTGGCGAGCTAGTAGCACTCAACACTGTGTAGCTAGGAGCAAGTTACACGCTGGAGGCTGGGTGTTACCAGGAGTGGCTGTTCCCCAGTAAAGCAGTGTAAAAGGCATCCGAGGCCAGAGAACTGAGGAGACACCGCTATTCAGCAGCCCAGATTGTACCCTGGGCAATGTCCCATGCGGAGATGAGATGGTGAGAACGATGATGCCAAGGGGCACTGAAAAACCAAGAGGACCGGCTTGCAGTGAGCTCAGAGAAACAAGCCACACAACACCCCCAGCCCTGGGGATTCCAGCAAGGGCTCTTCCTTCTTTCAAATAATGCCATAACGTCGAATTTAGTAGAGAGATGGTTGAAGTTTTTTCATCGATTCACTTTTTGCATGAAAAATGGCATTTTGATCCAAATGAACATTTTCTTCTTGATAGGAATTCCCCATTTTTCCCACTAAAAAATAAAAACTGAAAATTGGCAAAGTTTTGGTAAAAGTTTTTGGTAAAAAGTTTAGACTTGCAGTTTTTAAAAGCCTTTTTTTTTAACCCAACACTGGTTTTTAAAAACCATAGGTTCTGGAAAGGGGGGAAAGGGTCCGTTTGTATTTTTCATTGAAAGACTGATTTTTTTTCCCCTTGCAGGAAATTTTGGGGAAAAAACAAATTAAAAAAATCCCCACAAAAATAATTGGGCTCCTTCAACTGGCTCTCGCATTTAGGTGCCTGGCTGAGTCCCCGAACCAGCAAAGCACAAGCAGCAGCGGAGGTGGTGAAGTGAGAATCATAGAATCATAGAAGATTAGGGTTGGAAGAGACCTCAGGAGGTATCTAGTCCAACCCCCTGCTCAAAGCAGGACCAACCCCAACTAAATCATCCCAGCCAGGGCTTTGTCAAGCCGGGCCTTAAAAACCTCTAAGGATGGAGATTCCACCACCTCCCTAGGTAACCCATTCCAGTGCTCCTAGTGAAATAGTGTTTCCTAATATCCAACCTAGACCTCCCCCACTGCAACTTGAGACCATTGCTCCTTGTTCTATCATCTGCCATCACTGAGAACAGCCGAGCTCCATCCTCTTTGGAACCCCCTTCAGGTAATTGAAGGCTGCTATCACCTGGGAGCCTATACACCAGCCCAAGCTCACGGCGAGCAACAAGCAACGTGTCTGGATTCCATGATCTGACATTGGATCCCACTCTCCAGAGGTTGCTGAAGTTTAGCACCACAACCACCCTTGGGGGCTGCATCCTGGGGGCTCCTGCAGCAATGTCCAGCACGGATGCATTCCCATTATGCCGGGTGTAATAGCTAGCAGATCTCTGAGCTCAGCTTCCCAGGTCAGTTCCTGCCTTGATCATCCCCCAGCATGGAACACACGGGGGTGAGTTCTGTGTACTAGTTACACCTTCTCTTCTCCCATGATCAGTGAAACTTGGGGGTGCAGGGGAGGGCTGGGAGAGAGATTTTTCCCTTAAGCAATATAGGTTTGCAGTATGTACAAATGCAGTCATTAGATCTGCCTTTCTAGCCCGCTGCGTTCAGCATCTCAGATCAAATTTCCCTTTGAAGGCAACAGCAGCCGTATTTTCTAACTGTCTAACACCCATCCATCATACACCCCCTGCTGGATACCATAGTACAGACAGACAAGGGCCCAGCTCTGGCATTTGCAGATATGGCTATCCTGAAACTGTGTTAACTTAATAATTATCTTTTACTCCCTGGGTGGCAAATTCTAGCAGTGGGTGACAAATTTCTCTCTCTTAACACTGGGGCCATTCAGATAATTATTAACACCAAACCTCAGATCTTAAGACTATTCCTGGATCCCCTGGCAACAGGCTCTGAGTGCAGCTCAGAATTAATAAAAGCCGCTATCGAATCTCAGCTGTCCTCAAGTGGTCAAAGAGGGAGCCTTGTATGCAGAGTGTAATAATGGTCAGGCAAGGCTGTGGATAGGAGAGAATGAAGCTTCTCATTTCATCACAGGGAACTCTGGGGATCAAAACATTATTGCATTTAACAGCTTTCCTGAGAGACTGCAGAGTACCTCACGTCCAGGGTCTACCTGCCATGAGATTAATAGAAATGTCATTGTAGCCATTTGTTATTTTAAAAGAAGAAAAGTCAATGGAAGTTCCTGATACTTATGATTTGTACTGCTGTAATGTCGCTAGACCCCCACCAGCATAGAGGCTGCACAGACACAGAGTAAGTGTCTGCCCCAAAGAGCTTATAGTCTAATAGACAAGCCAGAGCTATTGTCTCCATGAGAAACTGAAGCACAGAGAGGCTAAGGGACTTGCCTAAGGTCACATGGGGAGGCCAGAGCAGAGCTGGGAATCCAACTCTGGTCTCCAGCATCTTAGCTATAAGACAATCCTCCTTCTCAACATGGCATGTTTCACAGCAGCCTGGTGACAGCACATTCATTGCTGACGTAGCTGCATCCTACCAAGATGGCGACCTCGCCCAGTAAAGCCAGCCTCGCACTTACGCCACCACTGACGTCTGATTGATTCAGCTAGTTCTCCTGTGATGGAGAATCCATTAGCTTCCTTTGGCGTCTTGGTTCATTGCAGAACTTTGGGTGTTTCTGTTTCTCTTGAAGTTCAGGATACACATGGAGCCCCTGCCCACTTGTCCTATCCTCTCTGATCCCTGTGTCATATTTGTAACATCGGTGCTCATTTGCAGAGCGTTAGGTCTCTTCTCTGATGGAGAATCTGCCCAATAGTAACTGGATGGCCCGCAGTCGCATCCTGAAGGCAGGGGGTCAAGATCATGACCTTTGACCAACTGGCCATGGCAGCCCCCAAGGGCCAGGGCACCGTGCTGCTCTCGGGGCCCAGGAAGGAACGCAAGGTGTACCAGCACTTCGGCAAGGCCCCCGGCACCCACAGTCACACCAAGCCCTACGTGAGCTCCAAGGGACAGAAATTCGAGCGGGCCCGGTGCCGCCGCGCCAGCCAGGGCTACAAGAACTAATGGCGCCGGCCTGCACCTGCCTGTGTCCAATAAATGGGTCAGAACCGTGAGGGGAAAAAAAGTAACTGGATGGATGCTCTATCAGCCACAATGACAGCAAGGTCCAGCAGGGCAGCTTATCTATGACAGATCTTTATGCCCAGCCCCTAGAGCATTTCAATTCAGAGATTGCCCTCAGAGACCGGTCATTATGAGGCAGTTAGGAAAAAACAGAGAGAGATGCGGGGGAGGGGGAACATAGTTCAACATTGAGTTTATGCTGGTTTTGATTCTCTCTGAATTGGTTCAACCACCCTTAATACACAACACCATGAATGCAGTACAACATACGTGTGCGTGTGTGTGTGAGGGTGAAAGAAATGAAAATCTTTTATCTTCCCCTCAAGAGAGGGCACTGAGACCGGGCAGTAGTATCAGAGATGCCAACTGTCCTGGTTTTGACTGGCACATGCTCAGCAGACGACCGTGACAAACTGTGAGTGCTTTCATTTGTTACGGCTGTCAATGCAGCATCTCAGACACTCACACGGTCTGGTTCAGTTATTCCTTGAATGTTTCCCCTTCCCATCAACTGTTATTTCTACCCCACAAAAATGCCTAAGCAACATGTAATATAAACATTGAATGTAATTTGATGCAGAAGTCTCTTCTTGCAGAATTATTTAACCCACCACCGCAGCGGGAGCATTGTACCGAGTAACTAAAATCAGACTCACAGCAGGGACAGCTTTGAAGAGTGCCGATGCTACTCGCACTAACTAAGGAAACGCAGAGACCCACAAGGTCAATTGCCTGCATATTTGCGTGTCTCAGATTATCCTGGGTGGATGTTCATTAACTGTTGTGCCTGCAGTGCACAGCAGGAGAGCGCAGGACTATGAAAAACTGTAAATTAATGACTCATTACTGAACCCTTCCTTCAAACACAGGCATGCAGGGAACTCACCAGGCTCCCTGTTAGCAAACACGTCTGGGAGAAAAAGCAGAGACACTCCCTGTGGCAAAGGGTCTTCCTTACCTTTTCAAGTTTGGAGAGGGCCAAGGAATAACTGTCCTTTGCTCTGAACTGCATGAACCTCATATTGGACGGGTGGGTCAGCTCGGTGATGATGCTAAGGCTTGGAAACAGCCTGCAATGGAAGGCAGACTCGTCAACATCTGATGCTCGCGCATTCCAAGAGAGGCGGAGAGGAGGAAACTTTCAGCTTTGAAATGTGGCCAAATAAAGAGTGGAAACGGCCTTGTGCCCCATCCGAGATCCGAAACAGGCTGGGGCTAGAGCACCACAAGCTGTACAAGCAAGGCTGGCCCCAATACCACCTCACTGACCCCCCCTTTTAATTCTCTCTATTAACTGGAGTGATGCTAGGTGCACACCGACAGCGTGGCTGGCGATGCGCAAAGCTGGGGACAGAGTGAGGGACTCTCCTTATTAACTAGCACGCCTGCGTGCAAGGGCCAGCTGCAGGCCGTGTCGAACACAGGAGCCCACCCTGGGAACCCAGACCTAATATCTGCTATAGATGCCTGACCCTGCAAAACCGCGGTGTGCAGAATCCCCTCTCACACCAAGGACAGTTCAACTCATTGCAGAAAGGGCCAGCTAATATAGGCACCTCCCAACGGATAGCTCGCACCCTCTGCCTGGGGCCATTTTCAGTCTTTTATTTCCATTAAGACAAATAAAATACTATAAGAAGAGAGGCAGGCGCAAACGACAGCAGAACCCAGAGCTGCTTCTTACCGGAACATGGTCTGGACGTTGACAATTGTTTTTGCGTCTGCCATGTAATCCTCCTCTGCGCTCATTGTGCTTTCCTTATCCACCACCACCAAGTTGTCAGCATAAATGATCCCACACTGCAGCAAACTGTCGAGGCTGGAACAACCCCCCAAGACAAAAGGTTGTGGGGGGGTTAATCCATTGGAAAATAAGATGCTGAATGATAGTTTGCAAACATACCCATGTCTTTGCACAGAACAAATGCCCAGGCAATCCTGTGCATGCAAAAGTCTTTTGAAATAACCATAACCATGTCCAGTGCAGACTAACAAATCCTAGGAGGGGGAAAAATTTGAGATGAAGCCCAAACTATTGTACAGTGGCAGGGTCTTAAAATGCGACCCTCTCCCAACTTTAGCTGTGCCAGTTAGAGAACCCAAGAAATCAAATGTATGATATGTCTGCTAGGGAAGAAAGAGCCTAACCTAATTCTAGATGGTTGTGCTCCAATACTACAGTGATGGGAGTCCATATAACTACCCGGATTCATGGACAGAAAAGTGGGGCTAGTCTTGGAAGTAGAGATGGAGAAGACCATCTCCGAATTCCCCTGAAGCCCTGGGGAAGTTCAGCTCTGAATACAAACTTCACTGCTGCTGTCCATGCCTGTAATGTGGGGATCAGCTATGTAGGATGGGAGCAGCTACGCGCCATTGATTAGGCTTTATAAGCCTGCATGTGAAGCTGATTATTCTTTCAGTCCCTATGGTAAATACTGGTCCTTATTGCCAGTGATTCTGTATGCCTGGTACTGGCCGTATAGCATCACTTTGCTTATTTAATTTTCCTCTGGAGAATCAGGGCTATTTTCTCCCTTGATTTGCAACACATTGTAAATAAGGATAGTTGTAAACAAGACACCTACTTATCGATCGTGCCTTCCATGTAGTAAACCATGGGGAAACAACAGATGGCTTCCAAGAAATGGTTCTCAGGCCTGGAAGAAGAGAGGCAAACAGCAAGAAGGTTCATAGGGGCATTTTCTTTTCCTCTTGCTTACTAGTATAAATCAGGAGTGAATGCACATAAGTCAATGGTGAAAAACAGAGTGACAGGAGAATCAGGCCATCAGATACACTAGATTTTAGGTATTATATTAAAAATGCTAAAATCACCCATTTAACTCCTCCCATATATACACAGTATGAAACACCCATTTGAATGCAAGGAAAGATCAGATGCAATGGAAAACAACTTTGGAAGAGTACTTGCTTGTTGTCCAGTAGCAATACAATTGGGTTTAACTCTTTCCGGGACCTATAGTATGCACGGAGAGGGACGATGAAATTATACAGGCCATTCCCAGCAGTCTCTGCTGAAACTATAATCAATTTGTTCTTAAACCCATAGGCCTTGGCATCTTCATAACTGTTGTGCTTGCAGCCCTGTGCAGAGACAGAAAAGCACCATGGCTCAGTGATCAGTCTATAGAGCTGCCCATCTGTCCTGACACTGTGTGGTTTCCCCCCGGAAAGGGGAACTGTCTAACATTCAGACATGGCAAAAGCACTGAGCCAGCTCGGCTCTGAGCTGGGAACTGTGCAGAAGTTCATGAGCACCCAGAGTGAGAGAATGATCCTGCAGACAGTTGATCTAGAGAGGATTTGGAATGTACCCAAATTTCAACCTTCCGTGTCTGGGCCTGAGGGCTTTGATGGCCCCACGCCCTGGCTCGCTTTCACTATTTTTTCTTCTTTCAGTTTGGAAAGTGAAATTTGTGCTGCTGGAAGGGATCAGACTAACCAGTCCTGGAGAGGTTAGCTCTCTACTAACCAGACCTAGCCCAACGCCAGCTCTCCCAAACTGCCCCACATGTGCCTAGAACCTGACTCGCAGGGATACCCTCCCAAAGGAAGTTCAGTCTCCAGGTCTAGTCAGTCCTTGGGCTCACAGCTGAGACTTCTAAAAAGGAGGTCAGTTATTATGGTGGGTTTAGTGCTAAGGACTCTTGCCCAGGAGGGACAAGACCAATGGCTTGTTTCATAGACCCCAGGTTGTCAGAGAATAACAACTTTCAGTGACTGATGAACTGGGATGTGTTTGAACCAGTGACTTAGGTCAGAATCATGAAGGTGCCTTTTTATATGACCAGTTCCCAACAGTGCAATCACAGCTGGTTTTGGGGAACCCTGCCAGGCATGCCCTGAAGTTCAGATGTTTCCCTTGTGGATCAATGCCCGGAGAGCGACAAGCCTCTAACACATCACTGAGACGAATTCTGAGTTTAAGTTAAAACTAATATGGTTCCCCTACGCAGGGCTGGATCATCAGCTAGTGGGAACCATTGATTGACACCAGCTGAGGATGTGTCCCCCGGGTGTCTTTAACCTTACTTTTGCACTCCCCTTAACCCACTGCTCTAATTTATGCTGGCTGCAAAAGACCAAATTGGCCAAACTACAGCTGCAGGACTGATGCATGAAGGTGTCCTGGCGAGTAAATTGGCTCCATGTCACTGGAAGATCAGGCTTAAATGGGGGTCACTCTGCCAAGCTCAGTCAATCAGTCTTTCAGACTAATTTTCACTGGCAGGGCAATGTAAAGCAGCCACACTGGCCCCTCCTCAGAATGAGTTAGGTTATATTAAGGAAAAACAAGCAAAGGAAGAACAAAAGTAAAGTCTCACTGGGAGTGAGCACAGTGTCTGCTCTGTAACATGCTGCCTCATCCTGCCTCGCAAAATGGCAGCTGCCACTGAAGACACCAATCTTCTGGGAACTTCAAGGTGCAATACACAGAAAACAGCCACCCGGTTGTACAAAGCCCTGTAAGTATTTCTTAAAAGGAAAAGTTTACCCCAGAAAACTAGAGAAGTTCCTGCATCTTTTCAATAAAATGTTTCCAGCCCTCTCACAGATAACAGTGCGAGGAAAGCAAACACACTTTACAAAGCCACAAAGTAACCACCAGTCGACATATCACATCTCCTGCATGACTCATTCTGCTGCACGGGGTCTGCACAGGACTAGCCTGGCACATTTGAGCTGCTGCCAAAAAGCAGGTGTTTTCACAGTCTCGTTTTCCCAAGTAAGCATTACATCTATTCCCCCTGCTGTGTGCTTCGTACAACTCCAACCAGCAGTATGGTCCAGTGCTAACACACAGGGCTATGTGCAGATGTAGGGTCTATTCTCACCCTATCACTGACCCAGTGTAACTGCACTTCTGTCTATCTAAGGTGCATATATGGCCCCCATAGCTGTATTGATCTCCTCACAATCTTTAATGTATTTATCCTCTTTCCACCCCTGGGACTAGGGAAAATACTAATGTCCCCATTTTACAGATGGGGAGTTGATACACAGATTTAGTGACTTGTCCAAGATCACATACAAAATCTGTGGTGGAGCTGACCCCTGGTCTCCGAAGTCCCAGGCTTGTGTTCTCACCACTGGGGGGAATAATGCTGCCCTACCTTAGCAACATGCTTCAAGCTCCTGCCACAAATGCAAGTGCAAATAACATCACTGGAATCTTTAAATACTGTCACAGCAGCCTCTTACCTTGTCCAACCTCAAGCAGCAGAAAGGGGCTTTTACAGGTAGAAGGTGGCACAAAGTGGGAGAACTCCCAATATAGGGCGAGTTCGGGGGGTAGCCTTTCACATATCTGCAGAGGAGACAACATGCATCAGGGCACATGTATATTTTTCACACACAAGGAACACTTATTTGCCCTGGCAAACACATTTGTCCATACACAGACTGTTTAGAAACACTGGAACCTCATGGGTTTATGCAGATCACACTAAGGATGTTTTATAAATTCTTCCAAAACAGCCTGGGAATTTTTCAAGATAAGTTTCTTTGAAAATACTTTTGCCATGCCCAGGCTCTGGAAATATCTTTTAAAGTCTTTGTTCTTATGGACAGCCAGAGAACTAAGCAGACTGTGGAAGATAAAGGCATCTAGCAACTTTTAACAGCAATGTGCCTGAACCTACATCTTAAATCTAAACAACACAGAATGGCAGAGCGTTCCAAGCCCGATTCAGATTCACAATCTCACAGCACATTTGTAGGTGGGATTTTTTTAAACATCCTGGACATACTGTAATTTGTGTTTCTGATATAACGGAAGGAATAGAAAGCTTTTAGCTTACAAAGTAATTAAAAGTATACGTTAAATTATAAGCCAGATAAATTTGTGTGAGCATGGACACATGCATCTGCACAAATTGTTTATCTTGTAAGAACCAATACACACAGAAACACACACACACACACAAACACACACGATTTATTAAAGCCATGTCACAAATGAATGCAATGCCGACTGCTACTTTAAATGAATATTTTTACAGCTGGAATCAACATTTTATTTCCCTAATGATGGAGAATGCCGAATACAATCCCTTCGCTGCCCCGGAGGTAGCAGAGGAAAGGGAGCTGGTGGGAAAATTCTCCTTAGTCCACAAAGTGCTTCTAGCTCAGCGTGACTTATTCAGAGATCAAGGGATGCTTGTCCAAAACGGCAAGCAAGGAACTGTGAATAAGGCAAAACTGCTTCACCGTCAGTGCCTGAGAAGTTAATGTTTTGAACATACTGAACTGACCACATGGTGTTGCTCCAGCACCATTTTATTAACATAATAATCGTTGACGTAATTTCTGCTCGGCTCAGCATGTCATCGCGGATAACATTCAATCACAGTTTCCACAGCAATATAGCAGAAGCAGAGTCAAAACTGTTAACGGGAGGTTAATTTATGCAAACGGGATTTTAGTGAAGGGTAAAATAATTTCATTGGGTTTGTTCTTCCACTCCACTGGGAAATGCGAAATACCAAGATGAGCCCTGCTGGCTATCTTAATAGACAGCACAGATCTGAGGACTTTTTTCGGTTCTTGCTGGTGATTCCTGCATCGCACTTCAATACTGGCCTTGCTCTCTCGGAAGTCGAAAGTCCCACTGATTTTAACAGGACCAAGATCAAGGCCTTAGCAATGTGCTATCAATAGTATTATTTAACGTTCATATTATGGTCGTGCCCAGTGGCCTCAATCAGTTACAAAGCCCCCTGGCACCAGGGGCTGTGCATACAAAACACCGATTAACTGTTCAACTCTCGTGCCTGTAGCTTATCAGTAATAAACACAAGACAGATGCTTTGTTACAGCATCTGCAGGCAACAGCCAGGGGGGCCTCACCGGAGAAAATCCCTGATTCAAAGCTGAGCAGGATCACTACTCTCCCTTTGTCCACCCCAGGGCAGACTAATGCTTTCTTGGTGTGTTTCACACATTAACACTGAAGTATATAAGTAGGAGTCATGAGAAAAATTCACCAAAGGAAAATTTAGTCTGGATAGCAGGAAAAATTCCCTAATGTTGAAGCTCATTGGGCTTTGTCTTCCCTGCCCCCGATTCCTGCCTTCAGTCACTGCCGTCACTGCACTAGTACAAACTCCTAGTGCGAACCAGGAAAACGGCACTTTATACTGGTGGAGCTTAACTCAGGCTGGGATGGTGGCAAATCCTCAGTGTAGCCAAGACATTAGACTTTGGAATGGTGACCCAAGAGAAGTGATAGAAAAACCACTGCCCGGGTCACCTGAACTAAACCAGAGAAAACGTTCAACAATACACAGTGGGGAACCATGGTGCACTGGCTATGAGTTGGAGGAGACAGCCTACCTCTTAGGTCTCCTCCACCCCTAATTTCTATTATTCAAGCAGCTGCAACATGAGATCATTTTATTGCTGTACGTTTAACTGAGGTGTCCCTTGATGAAAAAGAAAAACCCCACAGAACACAGCTCAGATCGCAAATTCCCTTATATCTGATTTTATTGTTCCATAACTCCAATCCAGATAGGCAGGACTGTATGACTGTATTTTAGCGAGGACCTGTCTAGGCACGATTCCTCATTCCTTTTCCTTGCCACCCTGGGGTTGATCGAATTACCCGATGGCATCATACAGAGTAGCACCCTTCAGTGCAGGATCTTTGCTTTTAAAGATGCATGCTCAAAAATTGCAACGTGGTGCTTTTATAGCTCAAATATAGTTTATGCACCACAAATATTTCCTTCTTTGAATAACTGCCTTCTGCAAGGCTTCTTGCACCTTTCTCTGAAACAACTGGTGCAGACTACTGTGAGAAGCAGGCCACTGATCTGAGCCAGTCTGGTCATTCCTATCTTTCTAAACCTCTCTCTTCTTTTGAACAACCTGCAGTATTTACTGTTGCTCTAACATAGGCTTACAACTATGTTCAATTTCCAGCAATTTCTGCATCTCTCAAACTTTTTTTTTTTTGAGACAATCTTTAATTCAATTAAATTCAGATTTAGCTGAATACATGTGTGCCCAGTGCTTTGAAGATGGAAGAGACAAGATAAATGGTAACTGTTATTAGATTTAGAGACAGGGTTATGTTAAACCCAGATGGATTTACAAAAACCGCAAAGAATGTGTATTTATTGCAAATTGTTGAGAGATGTCTCATTGTATCAACTCAAAGCACAGCTCAGAAGTGCAGCTTGCTTAGGTAGGTACAATAAGAGGTTATCCCAATATAAATAAGTAAATAATAATCGTAGCAAGCTCACCAACTTTTAACATCACATCTGGGTTTTCAAAGGAACCTACGGTACTTAGATTGTAAGCAATTTCAGGCAGGTGCCATTTTTGGCATGCGTTTCTACAACCACCACCATCCTGATTCATGATCAGGACTCTTTACTCACTACCACAATATAAATAATGAAATAATAATAATAATAATGGAGTTAGCTGAAAGACGATGGTAATTGGACACAGAAGCCCCTTAAAGTCTTTTGAAAATCCCAAGCCACACAGAGCTGATTGCTTATCCTGATGCAGTGACACTAACATTAAGAGATGATGCTCTCAAATGGCAACTCACTCTACAACAGTAAGTCCTTCGTCATCTGACTGCGTCATCTCATCTTCTGACTGGTCGCTGAGCAGATCACAGGGCAGGAGGGAGGAGCTGTCTGCTAGCTCTAGGACCGGGGCAATGCTGGGCCGTCTGTTACCCGATCCATTTTCTGATGGCAGGGTTAGCTTGCTGCTGTTAACAGGGCGACATTCTGTGTTCTGCAGGTCCATGGCTACTGTACCTGGAAAGGAAGAGGGAGGAAGGACAATATAAATAGCAATAAATAATGATTCTGTCCAGTGTCTTATGCAATGGCACTGCGGGGAAGAAAGGACAGGAAGAACGTCCAGTTACACTTTGTATTACGGTTCTATTTATAAACCGTCTACAAAATCAGCGAGTAAATGATGAATAGATGGTATAAGCATGTTACAGACATCAGTAGGCCATATTACCAGATGGTTCTAAGCACATCAGCATAAGGTGTTGCGGATGGTTCTAAGCAACCTATTGACCCATTAGACTCTATAAAAATTGGTTACTTCTTTATTAAGACAGCTATTAATAATTTATAAATGGAACTTTGATATAAAGGGTAGCCAAATACTTATATCCCAGACACAAGACGGGAACTTTCACTAGCTCTGCTGTATCAATAGGACTGCTTGCACTCGTAAAGCTAAGCATGTACTTATGTGTTTTGGATCGGGGCCAGAGTGCTCAGAACCTTGCAGGATTGAACCCTTGTACTGATAGAGGTTTGCGATACAGCAGAACTGAATCTGTGTTCATCACGGTAGTGATCAATATACAAG
Source organism: Malaclemys terrapin pileata (assembly GCF_027887155.1). NCBI lineage: Eukaryota > Metazoa > Chordata > Testudines > Emydidae > Malaclemys > Malaclemys terrapin. Next base: position 5,757,116 of record NC_071521.1, on the reverse strand, counting down.
GTGCCCCCTTCACGGTACGGCTGGGAAATATTTGCACTTCTCAGGCTTTCTGACATATTCACAATGACATCCAAAGCCCTCGACAGGCAAGATTTCAATCCTTCATTGGGAATTTAGAAAATTGGTCTGATTTATAAAAATCTTGGAGAAAAATATCTGACAAAACTTGAACTAACCCATTCTGAAAATGTGGAGAACATTTATACCTGAGCTTATGCGATTCAATTCCAAGGGGACATTGACTCTGAAGCCAAACAATAAACATGTAAACACACTAATGAACAATTTCATTGCTCAGCAGAGCTCACATGACAGGCAACGGATGATCAGATTATGGAGCTCTCTTGTGAGGGAAGTCTCATTTTGGCATCTCACAGAGACAGAGCTGGATTTTGGGAGAGTTTAAGAGGGGTAACGTCTTCCCTCAATTCAACCCGTTCTTATCTGTGATTCTAATTGCTATTTTTCCAACTCACTGAATTCCCCGGATAGCACAATACATTTTCTGACTATATTTGAACTCAAAATAACCCATATTTGACTGGAACATCTGAGGGCAACCACTGTCTCCCATAGTTTCAAAAATGGGAACATTCTGCTTGCTTGCACGGTTGCTATAGCAAGTATTTTGCTGCTTACGAACATTCGGGAGTCCTAAAAGCTTGGTGCAGAAAAATCACATCATAACATACAATGTGAAAATACCCCCGCGTGGCAGCTGCTCCCCTCCTCACGTGGCCTGGTTTCCAAGCAGCTCATCAGCAGATCTTATGCTCTTTTTGATTGCTGAAAGCAGTAACCCCACAACGGAGCAAGCAGCCACTGGCATTATGGGCTATAACTAAGCCTGCGAGTCTGTCACAGAGGTCATGGAAGTTACGGATTCCACAACCCCCAGAGCACCCACGGCCCCCCACCCAAGTTTTAGTTAGGGGTATATAGTAAAAGTCATGGACAGGTCACGGGGCTGTGAATTTTTGTTTACTGCCCATGACCTGTCCATGACTTTTACTAAAACTACCTGTGACTAAAACGTAGCCTTAACTATAACGAATAGTCTGGGTTTTTCTTTTTCTGAAAAGTCTTAGCTGTAGAACTACAAGGCTTTTGGTTACCAGACTGTTTTGCATGGGAGAGATTATCAGAAACACTGAGGGATTTAGGAGCGCAAGTCCTACTGAACTTCAAGTCTCTTAAATCCCTTACACACTTATGAATTACACCCTTGCCACCGACATTCCTCACCAAAGAATCCTCAAACATTTGAGATTCAAAGAAAAAAATGTTTCAAACCGCTCATTTTCTTGCATTCATAAATAAGTTCCACATTCCAAGTTCATTAAACTATGTCCAAGTTCTTGTTAAAATGTGGGTACAGTTTTGGCCACAATAGAGACCGGAGCATGGATCCAAGGAGAATATTACAAGAATGACTGGAAAAGGGATTTTTGTTTTAAACCCATGGATTAGTCATAGTCAAATGAAAATATCAGACACCTGGGAATTTAAAAAATACAATGAGAAGTCATCGGCAAAATACCCATGCCAGACTAATATGTCTCATATCCTTTTATGTTTAAGTGGAACCACTTTGTCTCTTTCCAAATGGCCAGTAAAAACCTAGTTGTGTATCTCCATAATAGCCTGAGAGGGTTGGATGTAGTCAGTAGCTGGAAAGGAGATTTAGGCCTACTCTACAATGTGTACAGTGCCACAGCTACACTGATCTAGGTATCCTGGAAACCTTCTATAGGAGAGGCCGTTTCTATCACCTTGCAGTCCACATGGAGCTGCATCTTGCTGGTGGCTAAAGCACTATCAACACATCCCTCTTACCAAGATCATGGGTTGCTGTGAGTTCAGACATTCGTAAAACACGGTGCAACCTGCCAATGGAAGGGCCTAAAGATTTTCGGAGCGGTATTATTACCACCACCATCCCTGGCTCATCCCTCGCTCTCCACCCACACTGCTGACGGCTCTTAAGAGCAGCGTTTGTCCAGAGAACTCAAGGGTCATTTTTCTTAACTCTTTCAGCTTTACCTTCACGAATCTTTCTCTTTCCCAAGCTGTAATTCATAGCAGCGGGGAGCTGTTAACCTCACTGATTCATAGCCTCCTGCGGTCTCACAAAGACAATGCACCTCCAGCTTAGTGCTTGCTCCTCTTCCCTGTCCACTAAAACCCCTGTCGGCTCCATCCAGGCTGTAAAATAACATGGCTCAACGTGTGGTGCCCAAACATGCAAAGCCAGGACAAAGCAAGGCCAGAACATTGCTCTTGAGTGTTGCCATCTCATTAAATATTCAAAATGGAGAGTCTGGGTGGGCTTTTCAGCCCACATAAGAGAATTAGGCACCCAATGACTTTCGATGGGACTTGGGCACTTTTCTTCCTCACTTCCTTGGAAAAATCCCACCTCTTTTCTCCTACCTACTTGGGCCAGGATGTTCAGAAGTGATTCTGGGTTCCTTCATTCTTTGGGTGCCCTGCTTCAGACCCCTTACAGGGGCCTGATTTTCAGAGGGAGGGGTGTTCTGAAAATCAGGTGCTTTTAAGGTGTATTGAGTTGGGAACTCAAACTCAGCAGTCACTTTTGGAAATCGTGACCATCGGCTTTGCATGAATCTTCGTCAAACGCAAATATTTTTAAATAGCTACAAAAGCAGTGAATGCCACGGTGAACAAAGTGCAGGAGTTCGGCTCGCTCCCCCTTGTTGCTAGCCAACTAGCTGAATGCTGAGTGACCTACTTGCAAAATATAATTTCTATCTATCTCTCATCTGACTTTTGAAAAAGCTCCCACTGAGAACAAGCCAAGTAACAAGAACATCAGCCAGTGCTGTTCAGCGAGGAGCTTTGTGTCTTGCTGCTGGGAGAATCTTTGCAAGTTTATGCTCTTGAGTGTAAATGGATAAATGATTTGTCTGAAATACAGTCTCCTGTTGTGCCTGGGCTTCTCCTGACAACCCCCCCCCCCATTTCAGGCTGCCCAGAGAGAAGCTGGAAATAATGTTTCATGGTATTTTGGAGAAAGTGCATCATGCACTTCAGAGCGACCTGCACCATTTGCCAAGTTATGCAAGATAAACATGATTTCAAATGCAGACAACAGAGCCTATTCTTCTGTCCAAGGCCTGGGGTATTTCTGGGAGCAAGTAACTTTAATGCTAATGGACATGCTGGGCATTAGCATTTGCAGGGAGTATTTTCCATCCGAGAAGCTAGAGGGGGAGAAGTAGCATTATCCCGGTTTTACAGTCATAGGTTCCAAGGCCCAAGAGGCCCACTGTGATCATTTAGTCTGCGCTCTATTGCACAGGCCCGAGCACTTCCCCACAATAATTCCTGTTTGACCTAGAGCAGATCTTGTAGAAAAACATCCAGTCTTGATTCTAAAATTGCCAGTGATGGAGACTCCACCAGGACCCTTGGTAAGTTGTTGAAAATGGTTAATTACTCTGACTGTTAATGGCTCCCACTGCCTGCTTTCCAGCCTGAACTTGTCTAGCTTCAGCTTCCATTAGATCTTGTCATGGCATCCTTTGCCTGTTAGACCGAAGAGCCCATTATCAAATATTTGTTCCCTGTGTAGGTGAGCAAGTCACCCCTGAACCTTCTCTTTGTTAAACCAAATACTTGAGCTCCTTGAGTCTTATCACTATAAGGCACGTTTTCCAATCCTTTAGTGATGCTTGTACCTCCTCTCTGAACACCTCGCCAATGTATCAACAAACTTCTTGAACTGTGGACACCAGAACTGGACCCAGAAATCCAGTAGCGGTGGCATCAGTGCCAAATACAGGTGAAAAACCTCTCTACTCCTACTCAACCATCCCTTGTTTATGCAGTCAAGGAGTACTCCAACTATTTTGGCCTCGGCATCAAACTGGGAGCTCATGGTCAGCTGATTACCCACCTTGACCCCAGGATAGAGTCCCCCATCGGGGAAGTATGATCGACGCTCTTTGTTCCTAGATGTCTGTATTCACATGTGGCTGTATTAAGCCACAGATAGTTCCTTTGTGCCCAGTTTACCAAGAGACCAGATCACCCTGTGTCTGGAGCCTGTCCTCTCCATTATCTAACTCTCCCAATTTTTGTGTCATCTGCAAACTTTAACAGTGATGAGTTTATGTTTTCTTCCAGGTCGGTGGGAAAAAAAAAAAGTTAAATAGAGTAGGACCTAGAACCGATTCCGGTGGGACCCCACTGAAAACACATCCGGTCCACCCTGATTGCCTGGTTATAATTACATTTTGAGACCTGTCAGTGAGCCAGCGTTTAATCCATTTAATGTGTGCCATGTCGATTCTGTATCACTCTAGTTTATTAACCAAAATGTTGCGTGGTAGCAAGTCAGATGAGGAAACCCAGACAGTGGCTGGGTCGGGAATAGAATCCTAGGAGGGAATGTTCAGGTCAGCTGCGTGCAGAGAGCTAGGTGGGTAAAGCCATGGGCACCCTACCCTTTTTAGTCTTTTTATTTATAGTTGTATGTATCACCTGAGAGCCCCAGTCATGGGGAAGGACCCCATTGTGCTCAGGGCTGTGCAAACCCAGAACAAAAATACTTTCTCTTGCCATCATTTTGTTACATCTAGGAGAGGTCGATCCAGCCAAGCCTTTTTCGTTGGGAATAATTCAATATAGTATTTAGTGATGAATTTTGCTGGCAATGTTATAGCTCACAGAGACCAGCCAGGAGGATGAATCATAGCAAATACAGCTGAGCCCGCTCATGCCATGAGGTTAAAAAACCATTAGTGACAGAGCCTCACTGCTTTCCGCAGCAAACGAGTGGAACTTCGTTACGATAAGCCCTGGAATTAGGCAGTGAAATATGGAGGGACAGCCTAAAACCAGAGGGCTACAGGGAACTGCTGAAAAGCTGCTGTCTCTCCCCTCTGCAATAATGGCAGAGCAGGAGAGCACCTCACAGGCCAAAACGCAGGCCAGGTACACGCCCACGCTGCGAAGCGAGAGCAGGCATTCCCGTCTGCAGGCTGCTGAGATCTCTGCGACCGACTCACACTGTACCACAGCGCAATCCCTTTGTCCCACTGTAAATCCTATTTACTGTGCAGAGCAATGACCCAGTCCCAGCAGAAATACAAACGAATACCTGTCTCATAAATATCCTGTGCTGCAGCAACTCCCAGCTCTCCCGGGCATGTTCGAGCACTTCACTAGCAAGGCAGGCCAGGCACAGACATTGCCACGGGTTTGGTCGAACCCTCCTGAAAGGGACAGGGAAGCCAGCCAGTACTCCCGCACACGAGGCCTGTAGGGGAGGGGGCACGGCCTTCCAACCCGGCAGATCCTGGGGACTCATGAGACAGGGGATAGAGGTAGAAGTAATGGACAGCTCCCACCTGGAATGGCTACCTCTCCTTGCTAGTGCTTGGGCCCCCCACTCCCCTGGCAATGAGGCTCCAGCAGGAGCCAGGCGGCCATTGGAGGGGTCTCTTGTGGCAGTACAGTAGCAGAGTCTGCTGGTCGCAGCATTAACTCCCAATGGATGGGTCCCGGGGCAGCTGGCCACAATGCCTTCTAGAGAAGCTGGGCCCTGGATCCACCCTTCCTAATGCCCATCATGCACCCACAGAGGGATCTTTGTAGAGCAAGGGGAACTGCTGCAGAGGGGACAAGATGGCCTTATGTATCCCCTGTGGCCCCTTCTCCGGAGCTAGGCAGGTTAAACCTGGGGCCGCCTCCCGGATTTCTGTCTCTCCAGGGTGTGGAAGACCGAGAGCCCATGCATCAAACCCTCTCCCCAAGCCTTGCAGCTGTTCCCAGCACTCAGGAGGGCTATGAAATAGCTGTGAGCCAGGGCGAGAGCAGGGGCCAGCTGCACGACAGAAACATAAAACACTTTAATAACCTGCTTGTGGCATTTCGCTGCTAAGAGCAATTTAAAAACCAACGGTCGTTCACGAGGGGAAATAACAGGAAAGCTCCATTCTAGTGCTCTGGCCCAGTGGCCTTTCTCTACACTCTCCTACTATAGGAACAAAGTGCATGGCAAGACAAGCTTCACTTCGCTGTTTGTTGGGTACCGACTGCTTTTCCCCGTGAGAGCACGTAGCATCCTGCACCGGCAGGGAAATTATGCAGGTGCAGTTATAGCGCTTCCCCTCCCCAAGACACGCCGCTGCTTGCTTTTGCCAAAGGTAGGCACATGAATGCTCAAGAAGTCACTTCAGGGATTGACTTTGTCTGGAGACAGAAGCTGAAGACCAGGAATAGCGTGTGCAAAAGGATGAGAGAAAAGAGCTCCCTTCTGCTCGACAGCACGTGGTCTGAGCTATTTCGAAAGGGTGAATACACAGACATCGGCTGTGCGAAGGGCCATGTGGGAGTCCATCGCTGGCAATACTTTTAATTGGTTTTTTCCCCCTGTCTCTGTTTTCCTTGTAATAAGCCAACGAGCCGAGTGCTACTGGCTTATTTATTTGTCATCTGCACCGCTGCAGAGTACAAGGGATCCTTCAGTGCAGATTAAAACAAATGTGCCAAAGAGAAATTCGCTCCATTTCTCCAGAGACCAAAAAGGGAGGTGCTGGATTCCCTGCAGCGGGGAAATGGCAGAAAGTTATTTTCCCCTGTGACTCTTCAGCTACTGAACAATAGACAGCAAGGGGGGGAAGGGAAGTGTCATCCAGCAGCGCCCGGAAAGCAGGTATTTCTGCAGCGCAGGGCCGCTGGTAACTTAGACAGGGAGAGTGTTCCTTGATCACCGTAGGGAACAGAATTGTACAGAGCTTGCTGGTTCCTTGGCAGCCTGGGTCTGTAAGAGCATCAATTCATTCCTAAGCCCAGTTGCACCCAGAGCTCCCAGGGAAATCAATGAATGTGTAACTCAGGGCAGCATTTGTTCCTACTCTATTTTGAAGTAGTACAATAGCCTGGCTCTGTCAGATTGTTATGACAACTTAGAAATTCTTAGCAATTAGCACAATCAGGAAATGCTTAGTAGCCTGCACTCTTAGCACTTTAGCTTTTTGCAAAATGAGCTAAGCCCCAAGCTCCCTAAGAGGTAGGTGGTGTAATCCCATTATATAGATGGTGAAACTGCAAACTCCATAGCCACAATTCTCCATCAGTACAGCTCCCACCCGTGTAGCAACAGTGTACATATGGCTCTGAGCAGGATTAGACAACAGGGTGATACAAATGCACAAGCACAACTGGAGCCCTGTCGACCCTGCAGCCTCCTCTGTTGCTCTCAATGGAAGAGCAGTCCTGGAGGTGAAAAACTGTCTTTGCCAGCAAACCGTGTAGCTACGTCAGAGAGGTTAAGTGACTTGGCCGAGGTCACACAGCACATCACTGGCAGAGGCAGGAGCACAAGCCAGGAATCCTGACTCCCCATTCTGTACTCTAACCATTAGACAGAACTCCCTGAGACCACGGAAAGTAGCCTGACTTTTTCCAGCTTTCACAACAGTTCAAATTCAGGTTTGGGTTCAGGTCTTGGATGAAGTTTCTGGTTTCATCCAACCCAGAGGCGCTGGGTCATTTGTGTTCAGCAGAAAAAGGATGGCAAAGCACTCACGCTTAGCTGTGAAGGTGTTTCACATCCCAGTAGCACCATGGGGCCATATGCTCATTACCAGACACCTACCACTCACAAAACTCCTTTGAGCAGAGGGCCTGGTTTTCTACCACAAAAGGAATTACCCACAGTGGACTCAACAGGAGTTAAAAAACAAACAAACACCATGAAGAACAGAGTGAGGTGTGCGGGAGATATTATTACTCTGTTCATTCACACAGGCTGTGCCGCTTTCCTCTCTTCCATTGGGAGGGCTAGAAGGACTCACCCATACTTGCAATTATGCTGTGAACAGGCAGCCTGGATGGGCCGTCATAGATCCCTCTCCCTGCAAAGCCTTTCTTCTTTTGCTTCTCCTCCTGCTTGAATATGAAGGCAGAGTTCTCCTCCTTGGTGATGTTAATGTAGAAGCAGGTGTCAGACGCCGTCATGATGTGCCGCGGCCCAGGGTTCAGCAGGATGCTCTTGTTCTCTTCCCTCCTGATGCCGATCAAGCAGACGCCATACCTAAGGCAGAAGTACAATGTGGACATTCAAGGCCACTCCCTCGAAAAGACTCTTGGTTTCTTTTGCAAAGCTACTGCCTGGGCCTCAGCCAACGTGTCACACCAGCGTCACTGACCCAGCACATGGAAAACGGAAGCAAATGCAAACTCTCCTCTCACTTTGCACCTTTCCAAACCAATATTGGAGGTAATTGGATTGATCCAATCCCCACTGCCCTGCTATTTACCAAGAGAGTTAAGCGACATGTGAGACCGGTACCAAAAGCTGCAAGGGATCCCCATGCCAGGGCTTCGAGGTACTGAACCGGGCTGGCTCTCACTTTTTGTGTGCGTGGAAGGCAGCGTAGGTGAAGCTTTTCCCTTCGTATTCCATGAAGAACTTGCTGTCCCCCATGCGGATGTGGTACACTTCGTTGCCTGAGCAGCGTCCGTACATCCTTTGCCACTGCTCCGGGGACTCCTGGCCTTCTCTGTAACCAGAGGAACAGAATATGCCTGGTAAGGACTTGTGCTCAGCTCCACCACCACAGTGCGATCTCACAAGGGGCCCCCCCCCATCACTGTGGTATCTGGGCACCTTGCTGGAAGGCCAGCATGCTTTCTGAGCCCATAGCAAGTGCGGGAGCTTCTTTAAGTTAAAGCTATTCTTGTGGGAATTATGGGGCCAGTCCAGGTGGGCCCTTCCAAGGATGTGTCATCGGGGAAGCTGGTGGCCAGGAAGAGAATTGCAGGGGGGAACTGATGAGCCTGCACCTTCAAAATCCATGCCTAAAGTGTCACGCTCGGCAGGCCCTCTGCAGCAAGAGGTGGTGCTGTATTTGCCACCCCGGACTAAAGTGAAGGGCATTTGAACACCTCTGCCCCCTCACCCAACTGCTCCATGTGTCATGCCGATTACTGGTAACAGCCTCCTGAAATGACCGAAGAAGACCCAAAGTTTGCTCCGCTGTCATCCTGTCTCACAAGTGCCTGAGCAGAAGGGCCTTGGAGTACAGAAATACCCCGGGCAGGCCACAGGGCCCACTCTCTGGGCTAAGCGATGGGGTCGGAAAGGGTGAGGGGAGGCAGCAGTGGCAGGACTCCTCTCCGTGTTGTAACAAATCTCCATGGTTCAGCATTGGAGATCACCCCTCCCGATCCCAACAGAATGAAGGGACTCCAGCCTCCCTACAGCTACACCCTCCGGGCCAGATCCTCCTCAAAGGACAATTCATGCCAGCTGAGGAGGATCTGCTCTATAAGGTGTTATTACACGGGACATGAATGACAGGAGCTCTTAAAGATGAGGCTGCATTTTATGCCATCAACACAAAGATCATGACTGTGTGTATCAATAACCTGCTGCGCTTTCCAGGCTCATTTTAATTTCGGATTTTAACTGCCTTCCTATTTCATGGGAAAGAAGAAGGCTGAGAGGGGATCTGATTGCTCTGTATAAATACATTAGGGGCATAAATACCAGGCCGGGTGAAGAGCTAGTGAAGCTAAAGGACAATGATGACACCAGAGTAAATGGATATAAACTGGCCAGGAACAAATTCAGGCTGGAAATTAGCAGAAGGTTTCTAACCATCAGAGGGGGGAGATTCTGGAACAGCCGACCACTAGGAGTTGTGGGGGGCAAACAACGTCATTAGTTTTAAAACGTTTTAGTGCAATCGTACGAGGGGGTTGCTTGTAATGGCTTGAGCAGGGCTCAACCGTCCTGGGGCTCCCTTCCGGGTTATGACATACGCCCCACACTACAAGAAGGATGTGGAAAAATTGGAAAGAGTCCAGCGGAGGGCAACAGAAATGATTAGGGGGCAGAGGCACATGACTTATGAGGAGAGGCTGAGGGAACTGGGATTGTTTAGTCTGCAGAAGAGAAGAATGAGGGGGGATTTGGTAGCTGTTTTCAACTACCTGAAAGGGGGTTCCAGAGAGGATGGAGCTTGGCTGTTCTCAGTGGTGGCAGATGACAGAACAAGGAGCAATGGTCTCAAGTTGCAGTGGGGGAGGTCTAGGTTGGATATTAGGAAACACTATTTCACTAGGAGGGTGGTGAAGCACTGGAATGGAGGTGGTGAAATCTCCATCCTTAGAGGTTTTTAAGGTCAGGCTTGACAAAGCCCTGGCTGGGATGATTTAGTTGGGGTTGGTCCTGCTTTGAGCAGGGGGTTGGACTAGATGACCTCCTGAGGTCCCTTCCAACCCTGATATTCTATGATTCTATGATTCTGCTGCGGAGCTTCAGCCGACCACTGGCCGAAGTCAGGAAGGGATTTTCTTCCCCACTGTATTCTGGGAGGGTATTTTAATCTCCTTCCTCTGAAACATCACGCCTGGAAGTGGAATACTGGACCGGGGTGGCGGTGTGGAACAAGGCTCTGAAGTGGCTCTGAGCATTCTCTCTCTCTCTCAGGGGCTTGGCCAGCTGGTTCTTGCTCACACGCTCAGGGTCTAACTGATCACCACATGTGGGGTCGGGAAGGAATTTCCCCCCAGGTTAGACTGGCAGGGACCTTGGGGGTTTTTCGCCTTCTTCTGCAGCATGAGGATTATCTGGGTATATCTCATTTAATCATTTCCCTGCCATTACAGGGGCCTTGGGCACTGGTGCATCTCGGTCCCTCCTATTCTCTGCCTCTGGCGCATAATAGTCTAGTCTCCTGTGGGTCTCATTTACTTTGGTCTCATTTCAGTTGCCAGATTTAGTGGGTGAGTTTGGGGCCTGCGACAAACGGTGCCAGTCCTTAAGTCATCCCCCCTGCACGGCACAGCGTCTGTGAGTGGCCATTTGCTGAGATACAATTGCCACACCCATGACTTCCTGCCAGCCATCTGGGTCTCTCTGTTCCACCGTTCATTACCTCTCAAGCTGGATCCAAATAAAGTGTGTGCAGATTTCAGCTCCAGGTATGTGACTTCTGTACTTATAAGGCAAGTGACACTGCCCCAGCTCAATGGGTCACAGAGGACATTCAAAAGTATTATTCTTTCTTGTAAGATTTATGCTTTTTAACTAGAAATGGGACAGGACCAAGGCCCAGGAACAAGGCGTCAGAGGGAAGGTGATCAGATACACGGCTGGAACTATAATTATTATTGATCATTGGTAGCATCTAGAGATCCCAACCAAGATCAGGTAGACGCTGTACAAACATATCATAAGAGATAGTCCCTGCCTCAAAGAACATACAATCTAAATAGAAAAGGGTGGGAGAAAGGATGCATTACTGTCCCCATTTGACAGATGGGGAACTAAGGCACAAGGAGGCTAAGTGACAGGCCCATGGTCACACAGGTTGGCTGTGGCAGAGCCTTGAATAGACCCCAGAGCTCCTGAGTCTCTGTCCCTTTAACACAAGAGCATCCTTTCTCTCAAGGCAGATTTAAGTTAATATAGATCCAAATCTAAACTTTGTAGTTCAGGCCCAATCTCTATTTTTAACCCAATGCAAATGTTAAGAAGCCAACCCAGAGTGAAGAATGTGCAAAAAACATTCCAGCAAACAGAAGACAGTTCATGAGTAAAACACCAGCACTCACTGGCCCCTGGATGTGTGAACCAGCAGGGTGATGAGCGTGGAGGTTGCTGGGCAGACGCAGTTCAAAGCCAGCATGGCGTATTTGCATTCTTCTTCGCAGACCACATGATCTGAAATGAAAAAGACAATTACTACCCTCTGGGCATCACTTTCATTTTTCTGATTTACACACCTCCTACAACTGGTAATGTCCCATGGCTGATCTTCTAGCTAGCCAGTTGCTACGCATGGGAGGCTGGGGAGAGGGTTGCACGGCACGCACAGCTATTTGAGGATGCTGGAGATCGTTTGTTTTATGTTCCAGTCTCTATGAAGTCAGCGCAGGTTGATTAAGCACAGAAGGGGCTGCAGGGAAACACTCAAACATCTTGTTTCCAGTACGTACCGTAGACAGTTTCAACTAATCAAAAACCCACCCTGGATGACACATGGGGAGCAATGAAAATTGGAATAAATGCAGGGAGGAAAAACAGATTCACAGAATGGAAACCTGCCAAGTAAACAGAACCCAATCCAGACCCCCCCCCCCCGGCTCCTCCCAAGGCAGAGTCAGGGGAGAGGGATGAATTTCAAACCCCAGGACCTGGTCCAGATTCATTCTATGAAGGATGAGGTATCACACTGACAGCCTAATAACCTGTACTCAATCTCAAGTGTCTCTTTCCAGAAAAAAATTGATCATTGTCCAATAATAATAATAATAATCTGGTAACATATTTGAATTTAGGCCCAATCCTGCCACTGGTCCCACATGGTAATTTGAGGGCAGAGAGATGGCAGAATTCACAATCCAAATTATGCAAGTTTATCATGGGGAAGATAAGAAAAGCTCTCTCACTTCATTATAATTTCCCTGATCACAGATTCTAAACTGTTCTGTACTTTACAACACTGTCGAACCCACAATCCCATGTTGGGAGACTCCCCAGAAACACTTAAAAGACAAGGACCATACCTAAAAATACAAACACTACATTTTTAAAAGGTTTTCAGAAACTTTTGGCAAGGTTTAAAAGTTTGGTTGTTTTTTGAGTTGGTAGATAAGCCTCTGCCCTACCTCATAATGGCCCAGGGGGACTATTCTGCCAGTGACCTAAGGCCGTGACTCACATTAGCATTACTAGCTGTTAGGAACATAAGAACTGTCATAGTGGGTCAGACCAAAGGTCTATCTAGCATGGTATCCTGTCTCCAACAATGGCTCCAACCGGAGCTTCAGGAGGTGTGTGCAGAACAGGGCAGTTGGAGTGATCCACCCGTCTTCTTCTCCCAGCTTCCGGCAGTCAAGGGCTTTAAGGTCACCCCAAGCATGGGGTTGCATCCCTGGCCATCTTGGCTAATAGCCATTGATGGACCTATCCTCTATGACCATCTCTAGTTATTTTTTTTTTAACCCAGTTATATTTTTGGCCATCGCCCCATCCCATGGCAATGAGTTCCACCGGTTAATTGTGCGTTTGTGTGAAAAAGTTCTTCCTGTTGTTTTTATTAAACTCACTGCCTATTTATTTCATCTGTTTTTTCTTTTGTGGGAATGGGTAAATAACACTTCTTTATTCACTTTTCCCACACTATTCATGATTTTATAGACCTCTAGCATATGCCCCCTTAAGCGTCTCCTTTCTAATCTGAACAGTTTAATCATTTCCGTCTCTTTTTGTACAGAAGTCGTTCCATCCCCTTGATCATCTTGTTGCCCTTCGCTGAACTTCTTCCAGTTCCACTACGTCCTTTTTGAGATGGAGGAACTCGAACTGGACCCAGCAATCAAGGTGAGGGCACACCATGAATTTATATAGCTGCATTATGATATTCTCCGTCTTATTTTCTATCCTTTTCCTAATAGCTCCTAACTTTCTGTTTGCCTTATCAGTGTTGAATTTCATCTGTCATTTTGCTGCCCAGTCACCCAGTTTTGTGAGATCCCTCTCTTCAGTCAGCTTTGGACTTAATTACCATGAATAATTTTGTAACATCTGCAAACTTTGCCTCTTCACTGCTCACCCCATTTTCCAGCTCATTAATGAGTATGTTGAATAGGACTGGTCCCAGTACAGATCCTTGGGGGACCCCCTTGTTCACCTCTCTGCATTAGAACACCTGACCATTTATTCCTAACCCTTTGTTTCCTTTCTTTTAACCAGTTACTGATCCACCAGAGGATTTTGCCTCTTCTCCCACGACTAATTAGTTTCCTTAAGAGCCTTTGGTAAGGGACCTTGTCTAAGGCCTTCTAAAAATCTAAGTACATTTTATCGATTGGATCACCCTTATCTTCATGCTTGTTGATACCTTCAAAAGAATTTAATAAAACGGTGAGGTGTAATTTCTCTTTATAAAAGCTGTATTGCTTCTTCCAACAAATTGTGTTTATCTAGGTGTCTGATAGTTCTGTCCCTTAATATAGTTTCTAGCAATTTGCCCAGTCCCGAAGTTAGGCTTGTCAGATCGCCTCCGGAGCTCTTTTTTTAATTAAATTTAATTCCTGTGCTGTGACAGGCAGAGGATGGATATCCTAAAATATCTGCTAGAAGGACCAAGAAACTAGAGGAGATCACGCCACCAGGGCAGTGGCAACTCCGGCAGCGAGAGGTTCAGACTGGTGGCTGGAAGAAACACGGGAACCCATTGGTGGCGAGTAGCAGCGAATATTCGGGAACATCTGTAGATTGGTGGCTGTGTTCAGCAATAAGTCTCCCCTCAGGGCTCCTGGCATGAGTAAAGGCAGGTGGATCTGGCCTTCCAGGGGAAGCCCACATCTGCTCACACCAAACTCACCAGCAAACTTGACATGAAACTTGTTTTCAGGCTTTAGAATCTGAACATAGAGGGGGCAGTTGGGAGCAAAATCCTTCACAGCCCAGGCTCTCAGGATGGTCTGATGGTCCTGATGAAAGAGAAAGGCAAGAGCAACGTTATCCCAGACCGGTAACTGATTTGCTATATTCACAGAATCAGATAAAGGCCATACACACAGGTACATGTTGGAATCTGGGTCATCCCAATACCAGCACAGAGGGTTACATACCTGCCCCAGGGATCTGATGAGAGAAGATATGCCTGAAATCTTGGTAAATAATAATTCAATATGAACTATCCCCGCTACCTGAGGAGTGCCACCCTACGCTGAACTTGTTCTGTGGCCACTATTCAAGGGCGGGTTCCTCCCTGGATAAAGAAAACGGACCTACAAGGGGTCCTAAGGAGACCCTGACTTTCACTCTGCAGGTCACTTCCTCCCACCTCAACCCGGTGTGTCCTTCCCCAGGCACCCCTGTTCATTCTCCAACCAGAGGGCAGCAGGCAGACCAGGCCTCTCGTTTAGCTGGTTCCAGTGATGTATTCAAACCGTACCATCATTTCCCTCCAGAGTTTTTTAGAGGATGCACTTAAATTCAAGTGACTGAACCCCAGCCCTCTTGATCTTAACACACAAGCTTCTACTGCCATCTCTGTTAGCAGCCGGCTTGTCAATCTCTGTGTTACCAATTTGTTATTGCAAGGGTTTTAGTCACGCTATTCCCTGAACCATGAGGAGTGGTCACCCTTCGCCTGTTCTCTGTAATGTTACTCAAGGTACATTTACACTGCAATAACCGACCCTCCTCCCCCTCACCCCCCGCCACAGCACTGGGTCTCGGAGCCTGGATCAGCTGACTCGGGCATGGGGAGCTGAGGCTGCAGGTCAAAAATAGCAGTGTAGATGTTCGGGCTTGGGCTGGAAGCCTGCAAGGGCGTGGGTCTCCAAACTCAGGCCCAAAGGTCTGCACTGCAATTTTCAGCCCGAGCCTGAGTCAGCTGACCTGGGCCAGCCGCAGCCGTGCCGTGGGGCTTTTATTGCAATGCAGACGAACCCTGACTCTGAAATCTCCCAGCTCCCTGTTGCAAATGCGGGCCTAGGCACAGGGCGGCCAGGGCACTGCAAGGACCTTGGCACAATGATGTTGATGAGAGATTAAATTTCAGCCCTCAGAGGCTCTCTCAATGGGGAACTCTAATGCAGAGACTCCGGATCCATTGAGAGCAGCCCCTCGTTTCTAACAATTTCCATTGACGTTTCTGGTGATTCACACTGGGCCAAACGGTGAAGTCTTTACTGTCTCCTTACTCAGGAGTTAGCCTGGTAGGAGGACGCCTTGGGGACCTGGCCCCTGGCAGGTTTTTTCAAGCCCACGTGTTCTCTCTCATGACCCTCTTCCCCTTCCCTGAGGCCGTGGCAAAGTCACAGTCCTGACCGGATAGCAGCCCACACACTTGCATGGCAACCGTGACTGCAAACCAGTCTGTGACCTCACTGCAAATCCCAACGAACGCATCTCTCCTGCCCCACGGGAACATAAAGCCAGCAGGAATTCACTGCTCGCCGGGGACGTTCTGCTCTTCCCACCAGGGGCTACAGCCCAGTCAGGCCAATAATGGGAGCAAAGGTTCAGTCCAGAATAAAACGAGACAGAGGAGAAACGTGTCCTGGAACCACACAGATCAGCCTGTCATTGAAAAGCCAGCGTGGCTGCAGCTAGTCACACGCTGTCTCCCCCGGCCTGTCTGGAGAAACTGACAGCACTGCGGCTTTGTTCCAGTTTTACGCACCAGCCGATGAGACAACTTGACACACAGACTATCACGAAAGCAGCAAGACCAGCAAATAGGAACATGGGAATCCTTTCAGCAGTACGGACACAGCCCCTCGGCACATGCATGAGCATGGAAAAACACCCTGGGTGTAGAATGCCACTGTATTTTAATGCAGTGGTTCTTGTCCTTTGCCATACTAGGACCCCTTTGCATACCAGCGCACCCACCTCCCCCAAGGACTATCCCTTCCGTCCAGCCAGGACCTCTCTCTTATGTAGCACTAGGGGGAGAGCTGAGTGAGCTGTGACCTCCTGATAGCTATTCATGACCCATCCCTGGGTTGAGAACCTCTGTTTTAATGCACCCCAGTTTGGCGTGTGGGTCTGACTCATTCTGGTGGCAGGCATTCGGGTACAGAGTCAGCCCCTGTGGTCAGCCCCTCTGGTCGCACAACCAAATTGGCCCCCAACCTCTCCTACTGCTCTTCCCAACGTCAGTGTCTTGTGTTGGTGTATCATCATTTCTTTGCCACCTGACCCTTCTTGTGGATAATCCCATGAGCTGTGATCTAACTTTCCACCTGGTCTCCTTCCCACGGCTTTATCTGGGCATGGTAAGAACATGCATTTCAGGATCACAGTCAGATACCTCGCTTCCTAATTCCGATTTCTTTAGGCCTCTCTTCTTGGGTATTTTTTTCGCTGCATGCACGGTGAGGACGTTTCTAGTTCACACAGTTCAAGGTGATCCCCAAAGCCCCAGCTCTGCCAATCCCAGCATATGCACCACGAACACAAATGACAAAAGCATCATAAGGCAGCAAAATGTCACCAAGGCATGCCTGGCTGGGGAGTGGTAGACAGCCTGTTGATGAATGCACCTGATGTTTTCGACACTTAGGAGAGAAACATTGGACTGACCATAGTGGCTCAGGACTTCCTCCAGTTCAGTAGCTCTGTCTTCAAGAGCGGATGCTTCAGAGGAAAGAACAGGAATCCCTGCCCTAGGAAGGGACGGGATGACTTGCCCCAGGCAATGTAAATTAGTATTAGCATTATAAGTTTGTTAGCACCCATAACCAGACGTCCATAGAGCGAAACCAGGCTCTGCTAACTGCCATCTCCTCTTGGGGGAGGGCCTTTGGCCTGGGTTATGCAGGAGGTCAGACTAGTTTATAATGGTCCCTTCTGGCTTTAACAGCTATGATGCGCCAATAAACCCAGCCCTGTCTTACCGCGGCTGTGCGGTCCGCCTCGTTTCGACTGCTGAGAATGAAACAGGCCTCTCCGTTATCCATCCTGAAAACACAAAGGGTTCTGTGATCACACACAGCCAGCGAGCTTCTTCATCTCACAGGCACTCAGCTAGAGAGCCTGCTGGCCTGGTTTCTGGGTGGTCAGAAAAGACGGCACACCTGGGCACTGCTAACGTTTGCCGGGAATCGGGTAACCAGCCCTCCTGCCCATCCCTGTCACATTACAAGAGGAGCTGAGGTAGCCTGCGAGAAGGCCATTTCATGCTGCTGTTAGTAAATTAAATACAGCAGTCTGGGAACAGCAGGGATGTTATAAAGGGCCTGATCCCAGTTGTACCAGTCAAACCGTGCGCATACTGTTCCCTTGGGGACAGGGACTTGATCATTTCTGTGAGCATCCTGTGGTTACAGGCTGGACACCGCAGGGGAAAACCTCAAGGGGGCGCTGGGGTTGGTGTGTGTCTGTCAGTAGCCAGCACAGAGACAACACGGTCGGTGGCTTGCATAGCTACAGGCTTTTGGTTTCAGGGAGCTGAGCTACAGGGGGCACAAATGAGGCTGTTTCACGTGAAGGGCAGGTAGCGGCGAGGTGCCTCACAACCCTGAGTATCTCTGGGGAGCGTCACGCCGCCACCCCCTGAGGAAGCCGACAGGACTGCGAGCAGATGGCTGCTCTCTGCACAGGCGGGTGTGAATGCCACAGAAAGCCATCCGGTATTTCTCCACGGTTTTATTTCAGCTGTGGGAGGCCCTGGCAAGGCTCAGGTAATTAAACAAGAGAGCTTCTGGCTCTGGCAGGCGACAGACATGAAACACTTGGTGAACAGTGGAAAGCAGCTCTAATTGCCATAGGTCGTATCTCTGCATCTGCCTTGTCTAGTTAGACGGCAAAGTTAACTTGGGTGATCAGCACACAGGTCGGAGCACCCACGTCGGGCTAGCCCGCGTGCGAGCAGCCACGCTGCAGAGCCAGACTCGAGTGTGCCCATTGACTGCGTCCACACTGCCACCGCATGCCCTCGTGTGAGGCACTAGGACTTTAGGGGCATATCCCCAAACTCTTAGCTCTGCAGAAAACTCAGCGGCTCTATGCTTCTTTCCCAGTGAATTGTGGGAAAACTTGTCTGACACATGGGTGGGGGGGGAATGTGAGAAGGCACTGGAGGACTATCAGCGCTCAAGCGATTTAGCCTGCATTTGATTGCAAAGAGGGCAGGCTACCATGGGGTTAGCCTATCCCCCACAACAGGCCCGCTAGCCTGAATGCAAAGCACCAGCATGCCCAGGGGAGAGAGTTTTGTATGAAGACAGGAGACAGATAAGGGGCTACACCCAAGTAAAAGCCGGAGTTAACTCTGCAGTGAACACATGCCCTAGGTTTGTATAGTGCCTACCACAAATAGTGCCGGGCCTCGGCCAGCCCCTAGGCACTGTTGTAATAAACACGATTAATAATAAACGTGCACCAGGCAGGGCAGCAGGGATGGGTCATTGCTTCTTAACGTGCTGCTTTGGAAAGCAACTCTGCACCAAGATCCTGCCCAGACTTGTCTGACACAGGTGGTTCCTTGAGTCACCAGAGATGAGAGAGTCCATTGTATGGGGAGAGCCACACAGAGCAGCACTGGACAAAGGGGCCAGTGATCAGCACACAGCGCACACAGCACACACAGCGCACACAGCGCACAGCCTGCTGAATATATGTACAAACCTGCACAATTATACATGCTAGAACTTGCTTGCATGAACTGCCCTAGGAGCCTCTGGAAATGCATCTCCCAGGGCTGGTCCGAACTGAGGATTTCTGCACGCGAGTAACTTTATCAAAGTGCTGCACCAGAGCAAACCCCCAACAGACGTGTCATGCAGGTGTAAAAAGTGGCTTACTCTGGTTTCAGGTGCGTCTACAGTAGCGGCTTTCCCCGGTGCAGCACCTCTGGGGCAAAACCCCTCAGTGAGGACAAACCTCCAGTCTCCCTTTGTGGCACTGCATGGACTGGGGGGGGGAGGGGGGATGAACCCACACTTAAAAGACACACAGGTGCCCCTCCGCACACATTTTACCCTGGAAGAGTCCTGGCTGTGATAGTTTCTTGTAAGTGCTCTCGCTCTGGAAATGAGCATCCACGGGAAATGCACAATATTAAATAGCGAAGAGCCCCTTCCCTTCTGGCTGCCTCCCACTGTCCCCGCTCCCAGTATGGTCCTCAATGGTGCTTTCTGCTGCCTTTGCAGAGCGATGTCTTTATAAGGAGATATAGTGTGACCGCTTGTGTTGCCCTCTCTTTTTCTCCCGTTACCTTGATTTAAACATGATTTCTCTCTCTCTGAATTAATTAAAATGTCATTTTCCCAAAGAGGTCCCAGCAGACACAGTGAACAATGTCCCTACAAAGCGAGTTTATGCCATCGGTATTTATAAGGCAATGGAGAGAGACACACAAACAGCCAGGAAAATTAAAGACCAGTTTCAGTGTTTCAAGGGATGTGTAAACTGTCCTCAGAGCAGTAACTACATGCTGAGCATTAAAGAGACGGGGAAAGGGAAAGGAATAGAAAAGTAAAGTAGAAAAAAGGGCTCTGGGGTGGAAGGGAAGAAGAGAAGAGGGGTTTGGAAAGTGTGACAATGGAATGTGCAATGTTAGAGGGGAGGGGGAAGACAAAGCCTTGTCTACATTGCCATTTTAGACCTTGAGGTAGCTGTGCCGATTTGAAAGTGGGTTGAGTTGCGAATCGTGTTGCGCTGGTGTGAACCTGGGCTGGACTTTCCGGTTTGCTAAGGCCACTTTGGGCTGCAGCTGGAGATGGACAAATGAAGAAATCCTCCTGTGCACGGGAGCTCTGCTGGAGGAAATCTGGCAGAGGACTCACTGTGCCCCTTGTCCCACCCCTGGGCAAGGGAAGGAGGGCACCCATCGGGGTGCTCTAGGGGTAGGCCATAGAAGGGACATGCAGGAGCAGGGGAGATGGAGTGAAGCTCTATCACATTACTCCACTGGCATCAAGTCCCCCTGCCCCACGCAGCCCTTACTTGTGCAGGAGCCACGTCTCGCTCTAGCTAGCAAATGTTTCCTAATAGTTGGACCAGGGAGTCGGACTTGCACCTCCTCAGCTCCACCTCTGCCCTTACTGCTAACTCAAGTGTGCCCCAGGGCAGGTCACCCGAAAAATAAGCACAGAATTAAGCTACCTCTCAGGGGTGCTGCGAGTCACAATTCATATTTGCAAAGTGCTTTGAGATCCTCATATCTAGAAGGGCCACTATTATTACCAGTTACTTTACTGGATACAGTTAGAGTTACACAGTTAGTAAAAGCAGGTTCTTTGGGGGGGTTTATTTCTCCAGCTCTTGGGGAGAAGGAGGCATTGGGCATCCAGGCTCTTGCATTTCGCAGGAGATGATAAACCTGGGTTTCTGTGCCTCCTGCCGTCAATTTCTATTACTGGCTGCTGAATCCAGAAATAAGAAAAAAATTCAATCCATTATTCTAGGCACCTTAACAATCAGCTAAGTGCAGAGTTCTCAAGAGAGTTCTACTGGGGTAGGATTGGATTCAAAAGGAACTAGTAATTGGCAGCCTTTAAAGAATTTTAAAGCCCCATTATTACATTTCCAGTCCACCCCTCAAGACTCGTTATCCACAAAATGAAGGACACCTAGCTAGAGTTCAATGATCTGATGTCTATTTTTGAGAATTTTACAGTGATGGCAGAGAAAACAGAGAAAAGATTCTGTGGTGCATGAATGTTTAAACTGGGGTCAGACTATCACGCCAGCCTGTGAGAGCACCGTGACAGTGAGTTTGAAATGTGGGCATTACTGTTTGCATCAGTTACTGTGATATCTTGAGCTGTCAGCACTGAAATGGATGTCCTTAATAAGGGCTTGTCTACACTTGAAATGCTACAGAGGCACAGCTGTGCCACAGTAATGCTCAGTGTAGACATACCTACGCCAACTGGGTGGGGGTGGAGGGGTTGTCCGGTCAGCATAACTAATCTACTCCCTGAGAGATGGTAGCTAGGACGAATTCTTCCGGCAACCTAGCACTGTATCCACTGGGGGTTAGGTCAGGTTAACTACACCACTCAGTGGGGTAGATATTTCACACTCCTGAGCGATGTAGTTAAACCAACTTAATCTTCTAGTGTAAACCAGGCCTTACTAAGCTGCTTTTCTTCATGGCATCTTTTCACCTTTGTGTCTGGCTGATGGGAATTTTCCAAATTTTTAGTCAATAGCATACAAAATAGCATTCATTTTAACCAGCGATGGATTGTAGCCAGTGCTTGGAGCTTAGCACTGTAATGTCCAGCATTCCTCTCCTAAAAAACGATATGGCTTAGATTAGCTATTGGAGCCACCCACCAGTGAGAGAAGTTGCCCTGCTGGAGTGTTTTGACTTTCCCATGCTTATCTAGGAAGCTGTATAGCAGTGTAATCAATGCTACAGCACAGAAGTGCACAGTTCTTGCTCTGAATAACAGAGAACACATATGCTGGTAGCCATAGCAGGTGTCTTGGAGGGCTATTCCCCTCCCTCACCTCTGTGGGTCTTGCTAGGATGGGCTCTATACTCACTTTGCTCTCATGAGATCCTGATCTTTCAGTGCAGATCCCTGAAGATATATCACTCGCTGAGACCACAGAGGAATCTGAAGGACCCGCCGAACTTGTATATCCATCTCTGTTGGGCAAAGTATCACTACGTAGTAATCCTGAAAGAAAAAAGCCAGTGTTTGCTTGGCAGCCTGACAGTGCAAGCGTGGTAAGATCGTTTCACTCGCTGATTGAGTGTGCAATTCTATGCAGGTTTCGGCATTACACAATTAATGGTGTGATATCACTTTGCACCAGCGCTGGGATGTCACAAGCGTTGAGGCACACACAGCGTTTTCCCCCAATCACGTTTGCACAATGGCTTTAATGTAGGCACATCTGACAACTGAATTATTAAAGGCCTGAAGATTTGGCTCAGAAAAGTGGGCTCTGCGTATTTAGAGAAATTAACAAGACTTCAAAAATGAAATCTACATGGAGCCAAGGCTGACAATGACAACAGTGAAATCTTGATTGGTTCTTGAATTAAATGCAAATACAGGGTGCATGTGAGCCACTCTTAATAGTAATGGGGTGAAAGTTACACCCATTCACTGATAAACGGCGCTGATTAGACTTGATTATTCCATTCGGAGCTGGGTAGATCATCTGGGATTCAACGAGCAAACACTTTATTTATATAGTATAAGGCATTCAATTTGGTAAACACCTTCTAACACAAAAAAATAACACATTTATGGAGGCATTTTCAATGTGCTTGGATACTACAGCAACAAGCGCTGCAGAAAAACCCGAACTAGCCCCGATAGAGTGTGTCCATTGTTGTGGCATAGAGGGAGGTATGTACTGCAGGGTAGTGAATCTACCAGAACTATAACAATATATATTTCTTCTGTGCTGTTTCCATATACTGATCCATGCATTCTATACAGTGAATTGAAACCAATTACCAGACTATACTGAAGACTAATCTGGTTGAACTGATATTTTTTACCTCGTATGTATTCCTGTCACATATCCTTTGCTTCCCTCTTCCATGTGCTCAGTGTGAGTGTTGCACTCATTACCCACAGCAAGGTCTAGCAGCGCGGAGAGCTCAGGAAGGACACTTGTTCAACTGCTAACACCGCTAGCCCTGAAATAAGACACCTCTGCCTTTACCTGCAGCCGGGGATGGGCGTAGAACTCGTTCAGAAAGTCCATCAGGAGGTCAATCTTGAGGGAACTGACACAAAGGACAACGTGTTTCTCCGTCTGTGCTCGGTGGCGGCTGTAATTCCCTCCTGATTTCTGACGTTCCATCCAGAGGTACACAAGCTCCTCGAACTGCAAACAAAGGCAGACAGACTGTGGGGTGGGCCAAATGGATTCAAGGATTCAGAACACTTTCACGGCTACAAACTGCACATCCATAGTTATACTGTCCCCTGGTTAGCCACATACACCTGTGCAAGGTTAAGAGAGCTCTGGATAAAGGACAGTTGTGTTTATACATGTACAATGTTGTGTGTAATATACAGGAATGTAATCTGTGTTTAATGCTAGGGTGAAGGGCATCATGCAAATGCCTGTAAGAGCGAGAGAATAGAGAAGACACAGATAGGATAGACAGACTAGGCACACATGTGTTAACCTGTATACCCTCTTGAAAATGGGTTGCTTCATTTCAAGAAACATTAATTGACAAACATCCTGAGATTTTCTGTAGTGTACATGCCCTGTACAGTACTAGGCATGCCTGTATTGTAACACATACGTATACTCAACACACATGTATACACGTTAAAATGAACTCACATCACAGTATGTACCTGCAAACTGTGACAATGTGATTTCTAGCTCTCCTGCTAGCGGGCACACACACACACACACACACACACCCCTATCTGCTTGTTCCGTTTAAGGACAGATGGGAAGGAAATACATGTTGGCTATTCAATCCCAGAGGAAAACCTTTTCCCTATTCCCCTCGCCTGACACTAAGCAGTGACAGACAGTGAAAACTGCAGGCAACAGGCTGCCATTGCCGCATCATGCGGCTGGCTGGCGGAGAAGGAGCACTGGCTTGTCTGCTCCCAGACGTGATGCATCAAACGTCACCGCTCAGCCGCTGGTTGACAGTGCCTCAGAGCAGAAACATGGGTTGAGAATTCCTCTCTCTCCTCTGGAAATCTCAAATCATGTTCCCAGTCAACTGTCTAGTCAAGTGGAAATCACCTTCCTGCTGGTCCTTCTCACGGGCCATGACACACCAGCAACGCTGCCATTTCTAATATAGGCTGAGCGCATCTTTTTCCTCATGGCCGTGTCGCTTACCTGGAGGGGCAGCACGACAAGGGCAACGCAAATCATTATAACCACCAGGAGCTGCGAGGGCCAGATCTTTGGGGTCACATCTCCATAGCCCACGGTGGAGAAGGTGACGATACAGAAGTAGAAGGACTTGAAGAGGGAGAGGTTGTCGCCTGCTCTTTCTAAATGCTGGATGCCACAGGTTCTGGAGGGAGGAGGGAAAGGGAGCATGAGTCAATTAGGCTTTCACACGGCACTCCATGAACATCAGGTTCCTGATCCTGCAACGTATAATGCCCTCCACTCCTACTCATGCCAGTGGGGGAAGAGGGCCCTCTGGTACTTGCAGGAAAATGCCCTAGAAGAAGCCTTAAACCTACCAGACTCATGGGCAGAATTCATCCCTGGTGTATCACCAGTATTGTCAGTAGGATAAATCTGGCCAGCTTGACAGCACTTCTAGTTTAGAGGTTCAATTTGGCTCAGATAATCCTCCCCCTCAATTAACATCTTCATCAGAACATGACCTCTAACTCTCGCCATCAGGTACCACACTCCAGTAGTACAACGCCACTTATGTAGGTACCATGGAATCCAAGGCCCTATGTTTCTGACAGAACCGAGTGTCGCAGAAAGGTAAACGGGAAGCTCATTCCATCCTTGCTATGACTCAGATGACATTAAGGGCTCTCAGTCTCATGACTGACTTCAAGTGAGATTCTTCAGCAAGCACAATGCTGCTAATACATTTCACTCCGCACTGCACCACTTTTCTCTTTGGAAACACAAACCTTCTGGAACCAAGCAGTTGATTGCCTCAGTAGTCAGTCAGCATCACTTGAGAGGCATGCAGGTTAAAAGTCATCTTGGTGAACAGAAATAATGTAGAAGTAGCCTTGGAATTTAATTCTAGTGCTATCAAACAGGCCAGGAAATACATATAGAGTCACAGAGGGCATGTGCTGCTAAAGGCAAAGTGTACTGTGGCTTGTTTTTATTTAAAAAGACCTGTCAGGATGTTTAGACCTATCATACTCATCAGCTTCACTTTGTGTCCACTTACAGCTTAACTGGTATGTTACATTCAAAGTCCAGACCAGTAGAGATGTAAGAAAATGTCAAAAGTCTAACTAGACATGAAATACCTAACAATGGAAAGACATCCACGTTGTTCTAAATGCACAGGGTAAAGGGTTCTGTTAATTAGCAGATGCCTCCATGACCCATTAGACAAATGGCAATCTAGCAACCATGGTAACCTCCTCCAGATGAACAGCATATTTAGGAAATGCAATGTCCTTAATGTACAAGCCATCACAGCTGAATTAGTGTCCAACAAATATCTCCCCTTTGAAAATCACCAGTATCGCCCTGGACATGACAGCACTTACTGCCTGCTCTGAGCCATGTGAACTTGCATAAGCCAGCCTTGATCCTGGCATGCTCCAGTTAACAAGTTTCTGTTAAAATCATGTAATTAGAGACAATCATTGGCTCCTAAAATAGGAATTGATCTGCCTGAAGCTAAGTGTTCAGGAGGACAAAGCAAAGTAAGGAGACACTCTGAGTCAGTGGAGCGTGTCTGATTCTTTTATCAGCCATCACCACTTCCGAAGATCAGGCTCTAAAAAAAGTAAAAAAAAACCCAACCCAAAATGCTACAAAAAAGTGTTCTGAACATTTAGGATTACTTCCAGCTGGTGTAAACTGGTATAGTTCCATCAAAGTCAAATGCTGATTTAAACCAGATCTGGGCCTTAATCCCATAAAACTAAATACTGACCCATTTGAGACCAATGGTAAAGCACCCCTTGAGCTCAATGGACCCAGGATTTGGCCCTGTATAATTTGTGATGAATGGAGATTAAAAGGCTTGGGAGCTCAGTTTGGTTTGGGTAAACAGCCCTAAACTATGATGCTTTGCTCAATATATATATATTTATATAGTCCTCTCCAGGACTCTACAGAATCCAACTGGAATCAGACTGGAAACTTCCTGCTGCAGCCATGGGCAGAATCTCCTGCAAGTTTCCAAATCACAGTATGGGGTTTTGGTGCACTCCTCCAATGAAAGCCAATGGGAGCCAGGCAGAGAATCAATCCCAGCACCCACTCACGGGCATGAGAATTCACCCCTACCCCAAACACTCTATTCTCCATTGTTCAGGTCAACAGGAAATAGCACCGACAAAGTGCACATGGTAGCTTATAAAGTCGGTTTTGTTGACTTTTCCATTAGACCTTTGAGAGCAAGAGAGGTTCTGCTATGGAGGGTCCTTCAGCCATGCTCCCCCTCCCGTGTCTGTGTGCATTAAAAGGACTCTTTGCCCCCAAGAGCACCACGTAGGAGGCAGTATAACCAAGAGGGGGTGAAAACACCATTGAATCAATGCTGCTTTTAGTAAAGAAGCTTCTGTCCCGTCCCCCCACAACACACACACACACACACACACACCTCCAATAACAAAAGCAACAGGCAGTTAGCAAATACATGACAGGTTATCTGGACACTGACACCTTTGCCCTCCAGAGGTGAACAATATTTCCTCCCCCTGCTTAAAGAGGAAACAAATATTTTTGCATGGAGATGGAGAGAAGGGAAAGGAGTCAGAAAAAAGAAAAAAAATCAATAGATCAACCCTTCTGCCTTTGTGTCTGACAGCTAGCAGTGCGGCCACATGATGAGTGTAACCACCTAGAAGAGCACTGGGCCTCAGATCATATCCACAGGGAACAGCAGTGCAATTGGTCTATCATGTATCTTGCCACATGTCATCATCCGAGGGGCCATGCTTCAAAGAGCGATTGAAAAACACTCTCTACTGGGCTGACTTGGTTATGTTACAACAAAAACAAAAAAACCCCACAACACATCGTGCATCCAACAGAGAGGTTTTGTTTTCTTAAGTCACATTTACCCCATGCTCTAGAGAAGGAGAAAGGGCTGATGTTCTGTCTACGTAGATGGAGGAGGTGTGCCAGTTTGGGCTTGGAGCACAGCCTCATCTCTCACCTTGCCAAGGTCAAATGTGGGATAAAGACCCAGAACTGAAGCCACATAAAAGTAATTGTGCTTGAAACGGATATGGGAGTAAGTGTCTAATGTGTAGATGCAATTCTGTTAACTATGCGTGCAAATTAGGCATGCAGATATTTTCTCACATGATTTTGAAAATCTGGCCCTGACCTATATTGCCAACCAATAACATATTTGTATATGGTACTCTCATGCCTAGTGACTCCAATGCAATAGTGCTGTGGTTCTGCTAACAATGTTAATGGAGCAGAAAAAAATTCCTACTAGCACCAGTTATTTGTGAACTTCAAAAGGTCTGGAGCTCAGTTTATGTTCAGATGAGCAACAAAAGTCTGGAGGCTTCTATGAGTTTCTGGGCTGGATATTTTGAAAGAACATGAAAGGAACTGAAGAAATTCAAGCCAAAAACACTGCAAGAGGCAGCTCTTCAAAGCCCATAATAAACTTATGGTTCTCTCATCTGCTCATTTGAGCTAATTCCTTAGCAATTTTGCTCTCTCTTGTGACTTGGTCCCCTCCCCTTCCCGAACCACAGCAGCATGCAGCAAACAAAAGCTGGTTGACTGAAGTAATCTGAATGTGTGGCCCTAGAATGGTGAGGATTGGAGCAGGGGGTCAAACGTCTTTATAGGCCCTCTGTGCTCTCACTATCCTGAACAAAAAGAACAGGAGTACTTGTGGCACCTTAGAGACTACAAATTTATTTGAGTATAAACTTTTGTGGGCTACAGCCCACTTCATCAGATGCATAGAATGGAACATATAGTGCGGAGCTATATATACATACAGAGAACATGAAAAGGTGGGAGTTGCCCAACCAACTCTAAGAGGCTAATTAATTAAGATGAACTGTTGTTTGACAAGAAGCTGTTAAGTATCCTCACAGCTTCTTGTCAAACTGTCTTAAATGGGCTATCTTGATTATCACTACAAAAGTTTTTTTTCTCCTGCTGACAACAGTTCATCTTAATTAATTAGCCTCTTAGAGTTGGTTGGGCAACTCCCACCTTTTCATGTTCTCTGTATGTATATATATCTCCTCACTATATGTTCCATTCTATGCATCCGAAGAAGAGGGCTGTAGCCCACGAAAGCTTATGCTCAAATGAATTTGTTAGTTTCTAAGGTGCCACAAGTACTCCTGTTCTTTTTGTGGATACAGACTAACATGGCTGCTCCTCTGAAATCTATCCTGAGCAGCTCCTCTGGCCTGTGACATGGTTGAGTCTGTTTGTCTCATTGCACTTTGGGCTGGAGCTTCAGGGCAAATGGGTGGGAAACTTCCAGCCAGCTCCCAACACAACTTTCTGCTCCAGAAAGCTGGGCAACCTGCAGTCGGAAGAGGCTCTAACATGACTTTTCCTGCCACCGCAACAGGATAAAAGTGACACCCACAGAAGAAAGTTCTGCCTATCACATTTCAGACCACCACGCTCTGTTAGGGCCCGATCTTGCAAAGTCATGCGCATGCACATGTCTCCTCACAGAGTAAAATGCTAAGCCCATACGTAAGCCTTTACAGGATCAGGGCCTTAGCCTTTCCCTCGATCTATTTAATCACTGCCTTATGTCACATTATTTATTTCATGAATAAATGTGGCATGCAGCCAGGTCAAGGGTTTAGAAAAAGCAAACAAAACTGCTTACCCTGTGAAAACAAGACACAGCAGGGTACAAATCAGAATCAGCACCTGATTGAACATGGCGGATTGCGTCCTCTGTATCGCTCGGTGCAGGTCGTTCTGGAAAAAAGAGAAGTCTCACTTGGCAGACGACTAGGATAAATACTTGGGTGCAAACCTACCCCTCCGTTATACCCATGCAACCTTGATGACTTCCAAAGGGTTGCGTAGGAAGCAACTCAGGCCAGAATCTGTCCCTTTTAAAAAGTGTCACATGCATTTCTGTAAGGAATAAGTCTTGGCCTATTCTGTCCCCAAACCTGAGACACTGCGGAGTGCAGCTCTGAAAATGGCATTGTGAGGCATCATGGTCATCACTTTGAATGCAGCCACGTGGGGCGGGGGCGAGTCACGGATAAGGGCATTAGTGCAAGGGATGGTGTGGAAGAGACCAGTGATGAAGGGGATCTAGGGACAGAGACTGGAACGATCCTGTGCGTGGGAGGTGAGGAGGAGGCAGTTAAGGGCTGGAGGTAGCAAGCCTGGGTAACGAGGAGGATGTCGAAATGACAGATGGAGGGAAATGGGAAAAGCCATTGCTGTCCTGTTATAACATTGCAAACTCTTCGGGGCAGGGACTGGCTACTGGTCTGTGTTTGTACAATGCCTGGCACAGTGGGGCTGCATTCGTGGTTGGCCCCTTATGCACAGCCATAACGAACATGAAATAAATAAATAATACACAGAGAATTGTGCCACATGGCTAAGAGCCAGCTTCAAAGTACCCATTAACATGCAATTTCGAAGCATTCTGTGAACACAGGCCTTAAGAACTCAGCTATAGTCCTCATGGGCAGAGCTTTCAGAAGGACTCAGATCTCCGATAGAACTCAAATCCCATTTAGACACCTTAGTAAGTGGCCAGATTTTCAGAAAAGCGTCTAAATCTGGTACTAAGGGTCACAATGGGAGCTGTTGGGTGCCAGGGTCTTTTAAGCATTTGGCCCCAGTTGTGGGTCCTGTGCACTTGAAAATCTGGCCCTAAGTATAAATTTGAGTCACCGCCTTGGCAGCATAATCCACAGGACAATAGGGTCCTAGAGCACATCAGAGCCTGCTACCTCTTGATTTAAGGTGTCAAGTGGAGAGCATCGAGATACTCTCCAAAGATGGGGCATGGTTAAGGACGCCTGAAATTAACAGTTTCTCTCTCAATATTAGTGTAAAACAAGCATCCCGAAACAATAGTAAGAAGACTGCCAGGCTACTCTTCTGGTTACGCTGGAAGGGAGTGGGTGATCTTTGGCTACTCACTATCATGTTTTCCAGGGCGTACTTGGCCAGCCAGCAGTTCAGAAAAACTGGAATAAACAAATTCCGTAAAGGGGACCAGAATATCTAGAAAACAATAGTTATTTGCAGGTTTACTTGAAAAACACTCACAAAAATCAATGCTCCTTTATTAAATAAGTCATAA
This sequence comes from Malaclemys terrapin pileata, assembly GCF_027887155.1. Lineage (NCBI taxonomy): Eukaryota > Metazoa > Chordata > Testudines > Emydidae > Malaclemys > Malaclemys terrapin. The sequence continues at coordinate 5,726,703 of NC_071521.1, read as the reverse complement.
ATAATAAATAAGTAAATAGTCAATCATTAGCCCTACTCCCTAAGAATCTAATTTCCAAAGTTTTGGTAGAGGAATACATGAGGATAATTGGCCTCAAAAGATTACAGAAACTGCCAGTTGCAAAGGTTGGGTCAGATCCTCAACTGGCCAGAAGCTGGGAATGGGCGACACAGGATGATCACTTGGTGATCACCTGTTCTGTTCATTTTCTCTAAAGCACCTGGCATTGGCCACTGTTGGAAGACAGGATACTGGGCTAGATGGACCATTGGTCTGACCCGGTATGGCCGTTCTTATATTGGTGCAAGTTGGCATAACACTACTGATTTCAATGGAACAACATTGATTTACATCAGTTCAAGTTCCAGACCTTAGAATAGAGTTTTCATGATCTGCCCCAAGTCTGTGTAGCCTTGACTATACTGCCAAGTGCATGGCTATAATTGAGCAGCATTGCAATCTAGATTAGATGCAAACACCTGAGACCTGTCTATGCTCCATCTTCCAAAGTTGCTGACACCAGTGGAGCTGAATTATGGCTATAAAGTTTGGCCAGGATCCTGCAGTGAGCTCTGCGCTGGTGCAGGGGTCTTGATTACATTGGCCAGTATCTGAGTGGGTCACAAACAATGCGGTCTCAGGGCTGATGGCAGGCAGACCATCTTCCATACAATCCTAGAGTTATGCAGCATGTTCACAACCAACCATGGAACCAGGAGAAAAGCAGCCAGTCCCGAATTTCATGAAAAGTCTTTTTGAACCCATCAAGAAACTGGAAAATTTAAACAAAAATGAACATTTTCCACAGAAAGTCATTTGTTCCTGCAAAAAAAGGTTTGGGGGGAGGGGAAGAGGAGTTGACCTGCTCTTAACATTTCCTGTAATAGGACAGACGCCCATTAATCATGGTTTCATAATGAAAACAGTGTAGCGTAGCATTTATTGAAATGTGATTGGTTTAAAAATGTCAAGAGCAAACACTTACTGTGATTATAAAGGGCACCGTGTTGATCATTTCAAGGATGAATGAAATGCGAAAAATCTGCTCCCAGATGTTTCCCTGCAGAATGAAAAAAAATGCATAGTTTAATTAAATAATCCCGGAAGAATACGGAAAAGGACAATTTAAAAGGTTCCGATTTGGGTCATTTCCAGCTATTATGATGTTGTAGCAGCCAGGAGAAAGCTGGGTATTTCATAGCAGGCAGAAGCAGCCCTGGTTCTTTTCCCAAAGAACTTATGATCTACATTTTAGATAAGACATGAGGAGCGAGCGGGATGAACAGCAGGAAGGGGATGAGATGTGGGAGGTCAGTGGATTATTTCTGAGTGAAGCTTAGTTTATGACACAGGCAGCAAAGACCCCTAGACTATCACCTCCTTGAAGCAGAACCGTGTCAGCACTCACCCAATAACAAACAATGGAACGGAGAATATGAAGAAGAGCAGGGGAACAGAGTGCCAGGGTACAAGCCTTTCACCTTGAATGGAGCAGGTTCTAACCCAGTTTAGAGGCCTCTGGATTTCCAGGTGCGCGAGGAGGCGTGACCCAGTCCGGCCACCCCGGCCAAGCGGCTCTGGCCCCGGCGTCTCCGGCCCGGGCCCTGGGGTGCCGGCCCCGGCCGAGCGGCTCCGGCCCGGCTCCAGCCGGCCCCGGCCCTGGGCAAGCAGCGCCGGCCAAGCATCCCCAGCTCCGATCCCAGCGGCTCCGGCCCGGCCCGGCTCGGCTCGGGCCCCGGTTCTGGCCGAGCAGGTCCAGCCCAGCCCCGGCCCCGGCCCTGGGCAAGCGGCGCTGGCCGAGCACCTCCAGCCCCGGTCCCAGCGGCTCCGGCCCAGCTCGGCTCAGGCCCCAGTTCCGGCTGAGCGGCGCCGTCCGGCAGCCGAGAACCACCGGCCCCAGCGGCTCCGGCTCCAGCCCCAGCGGCTCCAGCCCGGATCCAAGCTCCACATCCCCTCCCTATTTTCCCGGACATGTCCGGCTTTTTGGAATTTCCTCCCAGACGGGAATTTGAGGACCAAAAAGCCGGACATGTCCGGGAAAATCCAGACATATGGTAACCCTACTCTGAGATGACATTTATTGAGGCCTTCTTTCTCTGAGGGTAAAAGGAGCCAGAGTGACAGGCCTGTAAGTAGAAATCCTCTTCTCCTATACAGAACAGACGAAGCAAGGAATGGTCCCCTCCCTGCTGCCCCCAACTCTCAGCTGGTAGGAGAACCCCGATGGATAAGAGGGTATTTCTATCTCAGTGGCTTCTGAGCTGAGGCTGCCACAAAAGATGGCGGTTATGAGATGGTATGAAACCAAATGACTCCGCTACTGCACAGACACGGACGGTAGCACCCAAGGGGACTGGGGGAGAAAGGGAGAAGGAAGTTCTATCCACAAAACTAAAAGAAAATCCATGTTGTTTGAAAAGTGCCCCATTTGTGCTATTTTGGAGACTCCTTTGTGGGAAAGCTCAGTAAATGATACAGAACAGAATCCATCTGCCTGGGCTGTAATCAGAATAGCGGCGAATAGCTATGCCGAGGTGCAGAAAACTGGTCCAAGGGGGTTTCAGGCATCTGACAGAAGGGAGATAAAATGGCTGTTATGAATCTAATAGCTCTGTGGCAAAAAAGAGAATTTACAGGCATTGGCGTGTTCAGCCTCTCTTCTGAAGGAAATGAAGTTGAAGATTAACGTCGCAGCTGGGCCCCTGTCACAGGCTGGCTGGCCCTTTAAGGGGAGCTGGGCTCAGTCTTGCCTGTGATGGCTAAGCTCCCCACCAACAGCTGATCCTGACTGGCTGGGATCAGACGGTTGTTTGGTTATCAGACCCAACTGGGAAGGAGCCAGGTGATTTCCATACAGGTCTGGGAGAGCTCAGCTGGCGAGACAGCTGCAGGAGGGAGGTTGCCTCTTGCATCTAGCCCTGAAGGGAGAGGTTGTCAGGAGAGAAGGAGGCTCCTGAAAAAGGCCAAGCCCCAGGCAGGTGGCATGGAGGCAGACTGAGGGGGGAAGGACTCCGGGGACGGGGAGGGAGCCCTGAGGTCAGTGGCTCAGGTGGGGGCTGGGTCCAAAGGGACAAAGCTCTGTGAGACAGCAGAGTGAAAGGTAACCCAGGAGAGTGGAAGGCCCTTTCATTTCCATTGCTGAGTCCCTTTCCGGGGCTGAGAGGGACAGCTGCCGGACAAAGCCTCCCTGAGGGAAGGTAGACCAGACACCAGGGGGCGCTGTGGGGGCTGATGCTGCCACAGTCATAGAATCATAGAATGTCAGGGTGGGAAGGGACCTCAGGAGGTCATCTAGTCCAACCCCCTGCTCAAAGCAGGACCAATCCCTAACTAAAGTCCCTTTTACAAGGGTCCATCCATTGGGATCCACTTCTTCCCAGATCTTCCACTCATTTCAGACCACATCCCGAGTCTAGGGATGGCTGCGGCTAGACTCCCCAGAAGCTGGGCGTGGAAGACGGGGGAAGATCACGCCATGAGTGCCTTGTTCTGTACGCTCCCCCTGAAGCTCTGGGATGGGCCACTGTCGGAGGCAGGATCCTGGACAAGATGGGCCATGGACTGTCCCCACATGGCAGCTCTTATGTCTCAGGTACTCCACCGAGCACTCATGCCGCTCAGTCCTACAGGGGGCAGCCCATGCTGGCCTGAAGAAGGCATGGGACTGAAATCAGTGAGACTCCTTGTGAGCTTAAAGTCAGTCACTTGCTTCCAGGCTTTGCTGGATCAAGTCCACAACACTCAGCACCACACAGGATCAATCCCTGTGACAGGACTCAGCAATAGAGCTGCATGGAGGTGCCAGGGGCCATATGCTGGTAAGCATCTTTTATTTGCTGTATGAAACAAATTGACTTTTCTTCGCTTGCAGGAATATTTCCCTGTGTGCCTACTGAAGAGTGTCTGATTCAGTTCAGCGAGCTCAGTGATGAGCGAGAGCTGGGAGACTTTCATGTGCATTAGAGATGAGATTCAAGCTGCAGAATTCAGATCCAGGTTTTTAATATTCTGATATTCAGTGGGTGCTTGGATCTGGGATTTGTTTGGCCCATAAAAAAAAAAAAAGAGACACAGGCCATTTGCAAAATTCATTCCAGGTTTGAATTTCAAATGCCCACAGTAAAGCTGTGTTGGGAGCGATCTGAACAGAGCAGCTGCTGCAGAATGAGAGGGAATGAGAAAGGAAAGACTGCCATCGATTTCAAGGAGTGTTTGATTGGGCCTTAAACTTTAAATCCATTATTTGGAGGGCTCTTACCTTGTAGCTGAGATAGATGAGAAGCATGGTCTCTAGGAAGCTGATTAAAGCTACGCTAACCTGAAAAAAATATAAAAGAATATAATTGCCTTGGGTTTGATGTGAAGCATCATCGGAGAGGTCTGAGGCTATCCAGCCACTCAAATAGTCTCGCTGACTGAGCATTCCCACCTGGTTTACAAACAACAAATATGAAAGTTGCCAACCGCGGAGGCTGTGAAGGACCTTTACTGAACCCCAGGACAATATGGGAGTGGCACAGATTGGGGATCACAATGGGAAATCCTCCATTTCCACATCACACTTCTGTTGTCAAACTTCAAAGAGATGTCAGCCTGCTCTAGTCAGTCCTTGTATCCGTGCAACTATGCTGGTTGGGGGGAGGGGAGGATTATTTTGATTTAACAAATAATAATTATGCTGATACAGTCCCTAGTGTGGAAGCAATTAGTAAGGTGCCTTATACCAATATAGCGTATTCCCTTTATACCCAAAGAACTGCATCCACACTAGGGCCTGGGCTGTTTTCACCGTACTGGTAAAGATAAAGCAGCGCAACTTCGGGGTTAGACAAGTCCTTGGGCTGAAATCCTGGCCCCACTGATGACGAGAGGAGTTTTATATCGAGTTTAATGAAGCTGGGATTTTACCTTTTGTTAAAAATTCGTCACGGGGAAATTTTTCACCAATAAAACAACTCAGAGTAAAAATGGCCAAACATGTTGGACCCATGACACCTTCCCTTCCCCCACCCAAGAACATCTAAAGATCAGAGATAAAAAGACTGGGGCAGTACTGGGTGAGGAGGGGGGGGGGAGATGAACCTTCTCAGAGGTCCTTGATCCCCTGAACCTTATTTGGCTCCACTGTAGACCCACATTATCCCAGGCTCTATTGAGCCAGGAGAGCAGAGCTGTGCAAAACTCACAGTTTTATCTTCACAAACATTTGCTTAAACAGACTGTTATCTTTTCCATCGGCATTTGTAAGTTTCACCTAAGGTCATCTTGCTGCTCACAGCAGAAAAACACAATCTATTTCCACTCACCAGGAAAATCTGTGTCCTCTATTTATCAGTCTTCAAGGATTTGTTCCAGGAAGAAACACTGATGACATAGAACAAACCTTGCACAAAATAAATACTGTATGCCTTTTGTGTGACAATGCCTTTGGTTCAGTCACTTACCTGTATTGCCCATAATGGCATTTTTCTATCCACCCATAAGATTGGAGCCCTATAAAGAAAATTCAAAATGGTCCTAAATTGGAATCTGTTTTAAACAAACCATTCAATGTTTTACCCAACAGGTGTGATGTCAACATTTACTGATCTATAGCTTTATCAAATTCATTATTATTATTCAAAAATGCAAAGTCTGCATCCAGATCTGAATTTCCTCAAAGTCATGGGTCTTTAAGCCTAGAGTTTGGTTCAGGCCCAGCTAATTCTGTATCATTCCCTTTTGCAAAACTTCAGTAATAAAACTGTAAACCTGGTGAGACTCACTGCTAGAAATCCCAAACTTAGGCCAGATCCATGAATGTGGGATGAGTTTTTGGCGAACCGGAACCAAGGGATGGATTCAGGTGAAAGCCATCTGGGACTAAGCAGTTTGGGAGTGAATTCAGGTATTGAATGAGTTGAATAATTCCTGCAAATCTCAGAGACTCAAGGTGCAAAGGGAATCAAACTGGTTGCAGATTCCTCAACAACTGTAAGTCTTGACATTCACAAAGCTCCAGAACAGAATCTCTGGTGAACTACAATTAGGCTCAGCCACCGAAAACCCTACATGCTCCAGTGGGAGAGACTGACGGGATCCATTAGCTGGAACCATCAATTGTTCTCACTCTACGACAACTGTGTCCATTAGACTTGTTTAGCAGAAACTAGACAGAAGTTGAACCACAAACCTGCGTATGAAACCTCTCACAGGCGACATGCTGGTTCTGACCCCAGACAACGCAAACCCGCTTGAGGTGAAATTCATTTCCCATGCACATCCAGTCCTACCCTAGCAAGCAAGAGCGAGCGTGCTGAATTGTATGGGAGTTTTGTTAAACAGATTACTGAGAATACCCTCTGCATGGAGAATTACTCATTTCCAAAAGCAGAACAGTGGATGCTTTTCTAACTGTGCATCTCAATCCCTCTGTTACTGAGATTCATATTCTTTCTCTTCCTTTGACAGCTGCATCACTATGGACAACCAGTGGCTACAGGCAGCCACAAGCATCAGAAATTCATATTACTGGGCTCCCCAACAACTGGTTAGAGTGGAGCAGGATTTAAGTGCTATTAGCAACTTACCAGTTTATTTCTGTAGACGACTGGTTGAAGGTTGAGTAATTCTGCTTTTCGCATTCCCAGCTAAGACAAGAGAAACACAAACCAAGAAATCAGTAAGATGCAACAGACCAGCCCAAGGGGCCAGTGAGAGATAAAGAATAATCCAAGTCGGAGCCTGCCTCTTAACTTCATGAAAGTGACGCAGGTTGATACCAAAGCCATTGTTCCCAAAAGGAGAAAGAGCCTGGAAGCTGCAGAAACCAACTGGGTTGTCGGTGCTAGATGTGCTTTCAGCTGACGTATGCAGCACGGTCTAGTAGTAATAATAATACCCAGCAATTAGAGTGGTTTTAATCCAGGGGGCCAGAGGCCATCGACTTCACTGAGAGTTGCAGACACTCTGCACCTATAAAGATCAGCCCCCAGGTGTGACTAACGCAGGCACTTTTGCTGCATCACTCTGGCAGGCTAAAATCAATCAATCAATCAATAAAAGCCAACCAACCCCGTTTGTCCTAGAGGTTTTTTACCTGCAGTTGTTAAAAGCTTATCCACTAATTCAAATTCCGACCAGTAGCACTAAAACTAACCCTCTGCTCCCCGCTCTGCAGAACGGTTAACCAAGAGCCAAGTTCAAGGGCCGCCACGATACTAATGAGTGGAAACAGAAATGAATGCGAGTCGTTAATCATTCTGTTTGGCACAATGCAGAGTGACGATACTTCACAACCCGGAAACACAAGCGTGGGTGCCAGGTAGCACGGCTCTTCACAATTAAGCATCCTGGACAGGTGGGTTGGGTGGGGAGGGAAGAAGACTGCAAAGCAACAATGCATGTTTCAGATGGTACCAAATTGCTTTGCACAAGTCTGGAAAGGTAAAATCGCCAAATGGGGAAAGGACTCTGGTATTGATGCTCAAAGTGAGCTACTGCCTTACCAAGAGGAACATTGGTCCAGTAGTTCAGTCACTAGCAGTGCCCATGGGAGACTGCTCTGCCACCGATTTCTTGGATGACCTTGGGCAACTCACTTGAGTCTCTCTGTGCCTCAGTTCCCCATCTCATGGGGATAATAGTACTGCCCTACCTGACAGGGATGGTGTGAGGCTAAATACACTGAAGACTGAGAGGTGCTTAGATACTACAGGAGAGAGGGTACATACCATAGAAAGACCGTTGGAAAGCACTTGAAACAAATTTCTCCTGGGGCAAGTCCCATCTAAACCTTGGGGTTTCCCGCATAAAAGCACCAACGGCTAAAGTACATTACAAATGTACTTTCTGTTGTTGGAATCCCAGGTCTAGCAGAAGCTAGGCTCATTAATCCTCTAGGCCTTTCATTACTATTGGACCATCACCTTGTATTTGTAAAGTGTTAAACACGCCAAGCAAGATGCCATAAGGTGCAAGACACTGATGAACCTGCCTGATTAAGTAGGTTATTTCTGAGGATATTGTTCCTTTCATTATTCTAATGGGGACTTAAAAGACCAGCTAAAAATTTAAAGTACAAGGTTGGGTGGAATAACATTAAAAACTGAAGTCTGAGATAAGTGTGTATAAGGTGCATTTCTTGGATTTGAAGTGCATTGCACTAAGCCTAGTTGACTTAGTTAAATTTTTTCAGCGAAACTGAAATGTCTCCTGGAAACGTATTGATTTTGACTCAGTTGTCATTGGGAAGGCAAGCAAGAGCACCCCCTCCTCCCGCCCGCATAGCCCAATGGTTGGAGCACTCATCTAGCATATGAAAGACTGAGCTTGAAGTCCCTCCTCTACCTGATTCAGCATAGGAATATGAACCTGGGTCTTTCACTATCTCAGATGAGTTCTCTAACCACGGGCTAGACAGTCCGTTTTTCATGGTTTTTTATGAAATATTTCAAAAGGTCTCATTTTTGTTCCAACGAGAAATGAAAACAAATGTCAAAACCACTATTTTTTTTTTGAAAAATGGAATATTGTTCTCCAGCCAGCCCTAGAAAATACCTCCCAAATGCCATTGTCTAGCAACACCATAGTAATGAATCTAGTATCAATATAATCTCTGAATATAAAAGCCCTGCATCTCAAACTATGCCATGGGCTGAGTTCTGGAAACAAACATCAATTCATCTGTAAAGCAACAACCTCTCGAGAAACATCTAATCAAGCCAGCATCTGTCTGTCACCATCCTCTACATCCAACGGGTCACACCTCATCCAAAACCAATAACCACCTGCCTTGCATCACAGCTTCTTGGGACATTCCTCCCCATGCCCAGAAAAGTCTAACACCAATATTTTCAACCAAGCTACATTTCAATGATGTATTCTGATGGCCTCTGAAATTTACTCTGCGGTAGATCCTCAGCTGACATAAATTGTCATAGTTCCACCAATGTCAGTGAAGCTACTACAGGTAACACAAGCTGAGGTGCTGCCCCTCTATATACAAAGCTCTTTAAACGTCTTCCTGTTGCAGAGGACAGATATGTCTTTCAACAAGAATTCAGTGTTGTTATCCAGTGGAATGCTTCCTAAAAGGTCAGAAGAATTTTAAAGGGCCAATGACTCTTTATAGCAATTTATTTTATAAATAATACAGTAGATGGGTCCAAACGGACTATGCAAGAATGAAAGACACTTCACTGAAATTCACCCCTGTACATTTTAGGGCATCCTTAGAAACCCCCGAGGAGGGAAGTGAGTGAGTGGCAGGTGTGATTTCCCCTTTGGGCTCATATTATCTCTGTTATCATAATTATGCTGAGGAATGTCATGAGATAACATTTTCAGAAGTGCCTAACTCTCACTGATGCTTAAATCCCATTGAAAGTTAATGGGACTTTGGGGCCCAAGTTACAGAAGTATTTTTTGAAATTTTACCCATGGTGACTAAGGGAGCGATCAGCAAATCATTAGCACGGACACGGAAACAAATCACAGACCTACTCTCCACTGTTACTGATCCAAAATAAGCTGGCAGAGCCAGGGGGAGCTCGGCGTACTGTACCGATGTTCCCCACTGATGGCTGTTATCATTGTAAAAAGCGGCAGAGCGGAAGCTGCCTCTGAATGAATAAACAGAGGAGATCACAATAGAGCCCAGGCTATTGAACTTGCATTTCTAGGGCAAACCAGCTGCTCCCCAGAACAACTAGCCAGGCAGACAGCAGTGAAAGGCGCACACAGAGTATTGAGGCTAAGACTTCATCGCGCGCTATTACCGTGGAAGGACGCAGCCATGCTGACCAGCATTTATTGCACACGTACTGCTCCCCACCCCCAAGGCTGAAGACTCTCTCTGGATTGAAAGGAGTTTTGCTGCAAGCAATCTGGGAAATTGAATGCAAGAATTCAGCTTCTTTCATTGAGCTTTGGTATGTTAAGCCTCACCCCAGTTAATATACACTGGCTGTTTCCCTATCCGTGCCAATGGAGGCCTAAAGGTGTGAAGATACCCTCGGATAATACAAATATATCAGACAATAAAATGCCTCTTTTAAAATCGCATTTCGACATGGACAAACAGAAGGAACTGAATCCACCTAGAAAGAGTGACAGCATCTTAGAAGACTAGGCTCTCTATCTGGCTGGGTTTTCACAGGCAAGAGAAGCTGGAATTCATTTTACTCAGAGACATGTGGAGACATTCTCCTTCTTCCAAGAGTCAATTGATTTGCCAGTTTCCTAAGAGAACTGGCCTGATATCAACATCCCCCAGCAACCCAGATGGTGAAATACTGTCAAAAATAAGAGGCATGGTCCAAACATAGGATGTGAATCCAGGAACTTCAGAGTTCTAGTTCTGGCTCCAACACGGACTCTGGTCACTTCACTTTCTGCCTACTCACCTCCTTCACTGGGGTTGTGAGGGATAGGACAGAAGATGGAAAAGTTCTGTATTAGTGTCAGATGTTTCTCCTTCCCCTGCCTTCACACCTAGATAAGTAGCCTGCAGCCTTGGCAAACAGAAGAATCAAAATGCTAATTGACTTGCATTCTGTGCTGGGAGAAATTATATATAGATTAGAGGCAAAAAAAGGACACCGGCAAATAAGACACATATTCAAATACTGAGCAAAGCTGACATATCTAATCATCTGTCAGTTCAGCTCTTGAAATGACAACACTGATCTCCTCCCAAAAGACTTAAACAGGATTTAGGGTAGGTGCCTTCAAGGACGTCAACATATAGAAAACGTTTGTAGGCTACACTAAAGGCTTGAGCATTTGTCCCATGTCTGAAGGCAATTTGAACTATGAGTTTGCAGCAAGGTGGTAGAGTAATTTTTAAAGCTTTTTAAAAAATTTAATGTTAAAAGTCGAAAGCTTTTGTCAGATCAATGAAAGTCCTATACAGGTTGCAGTTGTGTTCCTGGCATTTCTCCTAAAGTTGATGAGTTGCAAACACCATGTCTATGGTCCCGTGTCTTTTCCTGAAGCCACAGACTCTCAGGTAAGAGCCCTCGTTCAATATGTTGCACAAGGCAATTCAAGAGAATTCTGGCGAGAATTTTGCCAGCTACTGATAACAAGGAGATGCCCCGATAGTTGTTGCAGGAAGATCTGTTGCCTTTCCACTTGTACAAGTGGACAATGGATGCATCCTTGTACTCCTGGGGTATAGTCCCTTAAGACCACATTGATTGAAAAAATACAGTCAGTTTCAAAGCCATGTGCAAGCCTCTGGACTTGTAGACTTCTGCTGGTATAGCATCTGCTCCAGGTGCTTTACCACTTGACAGCAAGTCAATTGCTTTCGCAGTTTCAGTCAGCATTGGGGGATCAGCTGCAGTCAATCAATTGCCTCCTCATTATTAGATGATTGTTGATTGGGGATGTTGTTAAAGTGTTCTGCCCACCTTTGCGGTATCTTTTCTTTGTCAGTGAGCAGTGTGGTGCCATCGGCACTCAGTACTGGAGATGTACAACTCAAATGAGACACATTTCAACTTTTTGATTACATTTACCAAAAAATGTTGCTGTTTTTCAGCCAGCTTGTAGGGCAATTTCCATTTTTGAAACTCAGACGAAATTTTTTCCCAGAGCATTTGGAAAACTTTCTGTGAAAATGTTTTAACATTTTTTTACCACCTTTATTGTCCAGTGCATTGTACTGGGCTATTATATCATAGAGTTTCAAACAATGAGGCAAGACAAGACCACTTGGGGCATCCACCCTTCATCTTTGCTGTAGTACTAACAAAATGTTCACTATTACATCTTCTATTAACTGTCTGCAAGGATGGTGACTTGACAGCTAATTGCTAAAATGACTCAGTCCACAGGTATCCATAGACACACACAAGAGCTATTTCCCACTACACAGAGTTCTGTTTGAGACAGTTCTTTATCTCTAGTTGTAAAGCTCACAGCTTTATTTTTCATCTCAGTGCATCACTGACATTTCGGCAGTTCTGATACGATGATGAAGAGATGATTTTTTCAACCTACATCAGAAGCGTCTGAATGGATTTCAGACAGAACGTCTAGCGGCTCTGGGAAATCAATAGTGCTTCTGAGACTCGGTTTGAAACGTTGACTTACTAAAAAGGCCCTCCAGGATGCGCAATGGCAGCTCTATTGCGAAATACATTTAGACTAATCGTTCTGTGTTAGTTCAGTTAGACTAACATGTGGAAACAGATCATCTTATGGACTGAGGTCCCAATGCCCAGCCCGACCCTCCAACCGGCCCCTTCTAGACCTTCTGCTTTCCCCATGGCATTCTTTGGGACCCATCACTGTCAACGGTAGTTTAAGGATAACAAATGTACACTAAAAAATATGCCACAACTTCTGAGAGTTTCAGCGATCCCACAAGAGGCCTAAACAAAATACTCTGCTTTGTTTCCTCTGCAGCTAATGGTAATAATAATAAAGCATGCATTCAGAGCAGAAGAGCCCCCGTCACTGCCGTAAGTAGATGAATAAATAAGACGGAACAAACTCTGGGAGGTAGGAGGGGCAGATATAGACTGGTGGATTGTCATTAGTTTTGGTTTTAGGAATTCTCAATTCTATCAGACAAATTTGTTAAATCAACTGATTAAAAATGAAGAAAAAACAGAGCAGGAAGAATTAGAATTTTTTTTGAAATAATGTTTACAATCGGCAGGGAAAAGACAAAAGGTGATAATATCACCACTCACATATCACTGCTCATTGAATTGTTGTGGGACTCAATCAAGGTGGAGGAACATGAAATGTTCCCGTTTATGTTCACTACTGCCCTCTAGTGGACAAAAATTGACCTGCTTATATGTATGACCAGCAGGTTCCCTTTGATCAACAAGTCAGCAAAGCTGGAAGGCTTGTGATTCTGGAGCGGGACATGAGTTCAGGTTTCCCCATGCCGCAGGGGTGTGTTTAGCTGGTGATCATGTTCTGTTTCCAGCAGTATCACTATACCTCAAATTTAAGTTAGCATTCAAGCGTCCAAATAGAAAGGGGGTGAAATAAGTTATCGGCTAAGAGGAATCGCAAACTCAGAAGCGAACACACAACAGGGCTGGAGAAGCAGCACTCTTCTTGCTTTGGTAAAAGGAAAAGAAGCAAGAGAAGATGCACTGCTATCGCCCGCAGAAATCTCCTCACCTCTGGATAGAAACCACTCCTTGAAGGGGAAAGTTGGTTCTCTATGTATTATTTCCCATTGCAGCAACTACGGAGACTCAGCACTACGGTGAGGAGGAAAGAACATGAGATCCCTTTATCTGGGACTGGACTACGGTGGAACTTCTGAGGGTATCGTCAGACCCACAGCCGCTTAATTGCTAGTAAGCTCTAAACATTAAGAAGTGCTGTCTGGAGACCAATAACACTGAAAGATGCTTAGAGACAAGCATGACGGGAGCCTAATAAATATCCGATGATGGATTAGACAGACAGACAAAATCCACCTTACTGCATCTAATAGAGACTCACCATCCTATTCCCTCTGCTGGATTGTCAAGCAGAACACGTACAATATAGAGAAGACAGGTGAGAAGCTTCAGGGAGAAGTTGAAGAGCCGTATCCTTAGGCCTGCAATAGAAAAGACAACGGGGTAAGAGGCTAAAAAGAAACAAACATCCTCCTCCACCTGTCTCAAAGAACAGTACTGCAGAGCTTCGGATGTATGATAGACACACAAAAAGATGCATACTCATCCGAGCAAAAGAGGGGGGGTCATAAGAAAGTTGGAATTGCTGAATCAGACCAGCACAGCACCTAATGCAATATCCTGTCACTCACAGTGGTACCAGATGCTTCAGAGGAAGACGCAAGAAACCCTCCCACTAGGTAGTTATGGATAACCTGCCATCAGGGAAAATTCTCTCATGACTCCCATTAGTAAGAGGCTGGCTTGCCCCCGAAGCAAGAGGCTTTACAGCCCCTTCCAAATATTTCAACCTTTATTGTTCTAATTCTGATTACCCGCAATAACGTCTAATCTGGTTTTGAATCATGCTTAGCTCTTGTCCTCAGTTATACCTTGTGGCAGTGTGTTCCACAGGCTGATTGTGTACCAAGTGAAAACGGATCTCGCCTTGAGCTGATCTGAATTTACAGCCTTTCCATTTCAACATTCATTTTTGAAAAAGAATATCCTGACTCCTTGGTGACTACAAAATCTTTCCTGAAGTGTAACTGTGGCCCCCGTGCTACCAGGAGATCCACGTGCGAGACTGTGGAATTGTCACCGGGGCTGCACAGCAGTGCAAGGTAGATCCAGCTGCAGGATCTGGGCTATGGGTGCAATGGGAAATCATTATTATGGGACCTATTTTTTAAAAAGCGGAATTCAACCGGGCATCTAATTTTGCGACCACAATCAACTGCAAATGATAGGAACAGATCTAGCTAAGAAATGTATATGGCCCCCATTACCACAGTTTCTTTACCACCTCGGAATCTTAATGGTTTCTGTATTTATCCCCACAACACCTCTGTGAAGCAGGAATTGTTATTACCCCCATAGTACAAGTGAGGAACATGCACAGAGAGACTAGGGTCCAGTTTCACAACGGTATTTAGACACCTAACTCCAATTTATTTCAATGGGAGTAAGGCACCTTGATACCTTTGAGGATCTCCGCCTCACAGAGCAGGGAATTGAACCCACGCCTACTGAGTCCCATACGAGCTTCTAACCACTGGACTCTCTGCCTGTGTCAATGGCATAATTCCACATTCCGGCCCTAGATGTCTGAATAGACTCCTACGTTCTGTCGTTTGCAACCACAGTTGATTGTGCCAGGAATTGGCGATGGACACAAAATTAGAGGCCATTGGATATCATTTGTCCCAAAATCTTTAGAAAACATGCTGCCCATAATGGGGAGAGGGAGAAAAATGCAGCAGAGGTCCCGTTAATGTCACTGCATTCCTGGAACATCTGTTTCAGTAGTATTTAAACACCTATTATCCTTTAAGCATGAGAATGAACGAACACAGTAATTTACGCTGCTTATTATAGCATGCGTGGTAGGATGGGTAATGACTGCTTTTCTGGCTATTAGTACAGCTTGCCGGAGACCAGGAATGCTGTACGAACTTTGCTCGAGGCTTGTATGGTGCACTCCACATCCTACCCCACTTCAAATAACTAGAAGGCCAACATAAAGAACTAAAGAGAGTCGGCTCTTTGCAAATCCCCTCCCCCCAACATGGAAGAGAGGGATGTGGGCTGTTGAGGTTTTTATCCCCAGAATCAGCAAGCATCCATTTAATAAGACTCGTACAACCACGCTGGGGTCCAGTCTTTGCTCATCACATGCTCAGTGGTTTATAGGAGGAGGAACAGAACATTCAGATTGCCACTTTATCCACTCCCTCCTCTTCACAGCCAGTTTATCAGGCTATTACTCAAATTACAAGTGAGAAATTCAGCACGTTTCCATTAAAATCCTCGCCCGGGCACCCCCTCTCATGCCACACACCAGCTATTTAACAAGTATACGACCCACAGAGAACAAAAGAAAATGTGAAATTATAAATTAGCTCCTAGATTCCCTGCAGGCAGCTAATGCCTTCCCTCAGACAGAAAATAAAAGCGCCATTCTTCCAGTGGAATTAATCTGGAGAGTCAAAGAAAATAGGGGATATTTTGAGACAGACAAGAGGAATCCATGGCCTGAAATGTTAAGAAGGGAGGGAGCAGTAGCAGCCTGGAGGTTCCTGTCCCTAGACAAGAAAATTCAGGAGGTGGAGGTCATGTAGAGTTCCAACACTGTTGGAAGTTCAAGCAGGGTGCCCCAGCCCTATAAACATGCCACTGTTTTTAACAAAAATAAATGCAGCTTCATGCTATATTGTATAATGATTTACGGCAGGTCAGTTCATTCTCATCCCACAAGAAGGCGCCCATTGCCAGAACTTCCCAGGAGCAATCAATTATTTTATCTTTGTCATTCACAATCCCATCTGGGAGACTTTCTGAGGCCTCACTGGTGATTGGTAAGCAGCAGACATAATTGCTCTTCTGTTTTGATGGAAGTGTCCAGGGCGCATTCATTAATGTTTGTGCCAAGTTTAATAAAGGGTGAAAGAGGGCGTATGACTCTCGTGAGGGTATGTCTAGACGGCCATCACTGGGTGTCATGGCAGCTCAAGCAGACGTACCTGAACTAGCTTTAACCTAGCTAACCAGAACAGTGAAGCTGCAGCAGTCCGGCCTGTACAAACCTACCCAAAACTCTGGGTAATGACTTGTAGGGTTAGCATCTCATGCTGTTACAACTTCACTCTTCCAGTACCTGCCCTAGCCACAGTAAAGTTAGTTCAGGTAGGTAGGCATGATCTGCCCACTTAAACACTATTCTGAGGGTTTAAATAGGATTTAATTAGTGCACATACCTTGTGCTGGTCTCTCCGCACAGGGGTGAATTTCACCCACACAGAACAGAACCTCATCGAGACAACCTAACATTTGCAGAGCTTCTCTTTGTAACATGGCATTTAAGACAACACACCCACAATGTTAAACCGGGAATCAGGGATGTCCTGACACAGACTGTCTGACATATACATGCATTTATAGCTTAAAGCAGGGCGGGGGGGAATACGTGGAAAATCACTTTCTATTAACATGCGAATCCCTGCAGAAGAGACACTGAAAGACACAGGAGTCCTGAACTGGATAATAACTTGTGGGTGTACACAGCAATTAGAAACGAGAGCCCCATAATAGCTTTAAAGGGTGCACATGTATTACAAGTTCATAATGAGTTTGTCAAAGATCCACTCGGCAAATGCATTTCAGAGTACTGTAACCTGGCAGTATCATATATACAGAATATTGATTTGTGGTTATCATCACGAGTGAATATTAAGTGATGTAATTATGAGGTTCTTTCACATCTGGCTGCCCACATCACCCTCTTCATCTCTGTTATATTATATCTACGAGTGGTCGTTACTCACAGTAACTAATTATCAATTAGTTTCTCATTCTGCTGCCTCTGACCGACATAAAATCCTCAGCTTTAATAAGAATGGGACAGAGGTGGTTATCCTAAAGAACTGGAGCAACCAGTTAATTACGAATAGTAAACAGACAGATGGCTGACCCATGGCTGACACTAGGAGGGTATAACCATCTACGAGATAGTGCCACGGAACTTACGTACCAGCTTCCATGAATATTGTGCCTGCAGACATTAAGCCAGATTTTTAAGGTGCACATACAAAACTGAGTGCACCTGACTTGGATACAGCCCAGCTTCACTGGGTGCACGTGTCCCTCCATTCACACGTACATGCATGTTTCACCCCAATCAGAAGATTGCTCCCATTGTACACATCACTGCGCCACCTTGATGGCACAACCATCAGCTGTTGCATTGCCCTGCATGCGGATCGAATATACGATCAGGGTGAGAAGCAATGCAGAGAATAAAACCGCTTTGCGTCTTGTCCGGCACCCCTGCCACCCCCTGCAATATTCACTCTCACTGGAACTTGCCCTGCTGCCAGATCTGATATCCCAGGAATGAATGCCTTAGTCCTGGCTCTCCAGCTAAGCTGTGGGCATCATAGAATAGCGGCTCATTACTTTTGGGGTAGACAAGCTTTTGAGCTACACAGAGCTCTTCCTCAGGTCTGGGAAAGGTACGCAGAGCGTCACGGCTAAATACAAGATCGAACAGACAGAATATCTGCTAACTACTTATGCTAAACTAAGGGACCATTCAAGGTGAAGTGCACCATTAACACCCCTGTAGTCATAGGACAAATTGGTGGAGGGGTTAGTGGGTTACAGATTGTTGTAATAAGCCATAAATCCAGTGTCTTTAAGACAATGATTTTTATTGTCTAGCAGAGTTAAGAAATTTAAGCTCCCAGGCTTGTCTTTTGAACATGTTGTGCAGGTTTCCTTTGAGGATGAGGAGCGACTGTTTTGTGAAAAGTATTCACCCACAGGTGATAGGGTGTTTTTGTCTTTTATCATTTTCCTGTGTGAGTTCATTCGGGAGCGCAGTGATTGTCTGGTTTCACTCACATAGTTGTCATTGGGGCGTTTAGTGCATTGGATGAGGTATGCCATATGTTGTGATAGGCATGTGTAGGACCCATGGATCTTGAAAGGTTTGCTATGGGGGGTGTTGCTCATTGTAGCAGTGGAGATATAGCTGCAGGTTTTGCATCTGTTGTTCTGGCAGGGTAAGGTGCCGCTTTGAATTGGTGTCCTGGTCTGTGGGGAGCTCACTTCTGATGATAAGCTTGGAGAGGCTGGGGGGTTGTTCTGATCAGATAATAGGAAGAGGAAGAGCTTGAAAGCTGTGTAACTCGAAAATGTCTCTCTATCAACAACAGAAATTGGTCCAGTAAAAGATATTACCTCACCCACCTTGCCCCTAATATCCTGGGACGAACATGGCTACAACAATACTGCATACTACAGGGGTAGTCATTTTGCTTGTAAATCTAGAGGCACTGAGCATCACCCTTGTAAACTGCAGCCGGGTGCCCTAGTAGTGAACACTCTATAAATGCCTGTGATGCTGACAATAGAAATATAGGATGCGGCTTTCCTATCCTCACTGTGGAATCACGTTCTTCTAAAGAAAGGAAACCCACTCGCACACCAGTCTGCTTTCACAGATGAAACTCCTTAACCCAGCTCCATCTCAGGCTAACATACAAAAAGATAGTCCTCGGTGCTGGGAAACGGCACTTTGAAAAATCAACATCAGGAAACAGAACCCTTGAGGCAGTAGTGCCAAGGGCACAGTGCTGAAATGTTGCAACCACTAGATGGCACTTGCTTTCCATCCTAGGACTGATGGAGACTGGTCAATGTGAGCAGCAATTTATTGCTCAAGTTAATAAGTATACCCAAAAAAATGTATTATCCTGCACATTGTTATCCACCACCTCCATACAAATATTGCTCAGACAGATTTGCTGTGGCTAATAGACCTGAGAGAGAGAGAGAGAGAGAGAGAGAGAGATTCTTTCTATTTTGTAGCTAGTTAGATTTTTCTTCCCGCCCTCACCCCTCATTCTTTTCATTACAGACAACCTGGTTATTATTGTAATTACCTGGAAAATAAAACTGTCATGGAGTGTCTTGATACAAACACTTACTTGATCTTTGGTTTTTGATGAAGAACAGCTTGAGACGTTCTTTAAAGGTGTTTTCATTTACGTAGAACTCAACCTGTACCCTATGAGCAGAAAGGAAGGAGAACTGAATTAACTGGGGCTGTAGTTAGTAAAGGTTTCATCTCAAAATCTTCCCGCCTCCAAATATGTCCCACCCCATCAGGTGCTGTTTCTATATTTCTCACCCACCTTTTCCCACAATGCATCTTGTGAACAAGATTTAAATAAGAAACCATTAGAATGCTGCACAGAGCAGTAACCAGATGTTACTCTGGTGCCCGATCCCAAACCAGATTCTGGTCAATTTGTGCTGCTCCTAAAGCACAAAAGGGCTGGAAAGCAACCAAAACTCCTACACCAACATTTACAGCCAAGAAACAGATGTGCCAGGGTGTTGCAAGGTCTGGCCTGGGGCTACTCTGAACTATGCTGGTCCCAGGATTGGGAAGCCATAGATGCCCCCCCTGCACCGATCAGCTACTGGAAATGAGACCTCGCAGTGACAAAATGCAGCCATGATAATTACCTGCGCGTGCACATACTTTAAAAAGCCATAGCAACGCATTAACCTGTATCATCCCAGACAGACTACTGCCTCTTAAACAAGCTGAGTGGCTAACCCAATCACACCGCGGGGGTACAAGCCGCTCCATCGTGCCCTGCAGGACAACAGAGTCTAGCCCCTCTAAGCTAGGAGGCAAAGCAAATTCCCAAATGACCAAGTTCTCCAGCGAGAATGCCCTGACTCCAGCCCCCCAAGTTAGAGTGGCTCAGTGAGAGAGAGCCCCGCTGACCTGCGATGGCAGCACATGGGAAGAAAGGAAGTTCCTCAGCAGGTCAGGATCAAACCGGGAAGATCCACGTTAATACCGAGCGTGGTACCTAGAAGCTGCTGCATTCAGAAAATTGGTGGGACCAGCTCCTTATGGCCATCACTTCACAGCAAGTGGGCAGACATGTTCTGCACTGACTTGCAGCTGCCATGTGATCAAGGGGAGCCTCCGGCAGGCCACACTGCAGTGGCCTAGTCTGGCAGTCACAAAGATATGGCTAGCCCCGATGGAAGCGCTCCATGGGCAACCCAGGGGAAGGATCCCTAATTGGTGAGATCTCCTCCTCAGCTGGCACAGATCAGCGTAGTCATGATGATACGCAGTGGCTAAAGATCTGGCCCTTAGTGTTTATAGTGATAAAGTTTTAACGTAACCAGGGAGTAAAGAAAAACCTCCCTGGTGCAGCGTGGAGCCTGACTTTCCCAAGGGAATTCGCTGCCCTCCGACAGCCATTTGCTCTCCCAGCCCTTTCCTACAGCACCTGGGCAAAGAGAGTAACCGTTAACCCCTCACTCCTTGGCAACCCGTTAGAGACCCTGAACCATGTCACACACGGCAAGGGCCGCAGCACAGAGAAATGGCCGTGGTTGCCTGACAACTCTCAAATGAAACAAAAATGGATGCATTTGTCAACCAAAGCCACCTGGGAATCCAGAAGTTCCCCATACCTGTTAACTTCTTGGGCAAAGGGTAGATAACCCCACTCAGAGGAGGCGGCTCCCATTCCTGCCACACCCTACCATTACCTCTCTCTTCTCTGGAGCAAACTAGAAGTGCCTTCCTCTTGACCAAACCCTTCCTGCTATCTGAAGCCCACTGAAGGCAGTCCAGCCACAAAGGGAGCGGCTGCAGCATTAGTGTGTGAGAGGATCTACTGACCCAACCCTGCAGATTTCACTGGAGGATTTGCCTGTGTGAGGACTGCAGGTTCAGGTAACAATACATCCATGTCTTTTTTCGAAAAAGAAAAACACATGCCATTTTCAAGTTCCTAAGAGGATACCCACCAGAGAGCTAAAACTGTTTTAAAAAGGTACTTGCCCATGTTCCTTCAGGGCTCCCAGGTGAAAATATTTTATAGTTTAACCAGAAAATCGCAGTGTTACCCAAACTAAGTAGAGCAGCTGCCTTCTTTGCTGGCCATTTTCAGCATTATTAGCTACATGTTAACTTCATTATGGAAACACAATTAATGGTTAGTCTGATGAGATTGCTCTGCCCAGGAACGGTATGTAAATCTCCAACGAGACTGGCTGGATTCAGTGTTGTTATAGTGTTGCTTGTTCATCATATAGTCAGTTATTTTATCTACTATTCAGTCCATTAGGAGGTTATTGCTTCAACTCACTGTATGCTGTATTTTAACACGGCACGCTGACAGCGGATCTAATCTTGTTAAAGGCCACCAATAACTTGTTTTCTCTGTGATGTCTCAGGGATAATCCTTCCAAATTCCTGACCAGAACTTTACAGCAACCAAAGAAACACGGCTTCCCTTGAGAATTTTCCCCAGGTTTTACACGGAGCCCAGTACAAGCTGGGAAAGGATTTTAGGAATTGAATGAGTGCGGTGCGAATAGCCATCCAAGGTTTGAAGAGCTTCCAGGGACTCAGCAGTCTACAAGAAATACCAGACCTCAAGCCAAAAATTTGGAGTATTGATGCTTCACACATCACTGACTTCCAAAGTATTACATAGAAAATATGAATGTCTTTCTGTTTCGGGTAGAGGGTGGTGCCTGGTTTTGCATCATGACTTTCACCCGGGCAAAACTAGATGGGGTTTGGTTTGTTTCCTTTTCACTTTATTGCAAGATTTATAATATTCAAATCTTCTCCAAATAGCTTCAATTCCATTACAACCTCCCCAATCTCATCTCTGCTAACCACCCAGCCTTGCTCTGCATTCTGAGTTAGCTCCTGTACACTCAAAGCTGAAAAGATTTAGGGGGTCTTTAACCATGTCACTGTTGCAACAGAACAAGAGCGGTCATGAGGCATCAGGGATTCGAAAGAACATCCTCGTATGTTGAAAGGCAGGGTTTGCCCCTTGTAGCAGCTACATTCAACAGGACTGAAGCTGTTAAAAAACAAACTCAGTCTACAAGAAGACAAATTACCTCTGTTACTAAGATACCTTATTGGACCATTCCAGCCAATCCTCCAATTGCCTCTGAATTTTACTTGGCATTTGAGTATATTGATGGTTTATTGTATCAAGAGAATGATGCTTGACAGGCAGGGAGTCCCTGGGAGACCTTCATCATGCTACAGATGGTGCTCAAAGGCCCTCAGGGGAAGGAGTAGCGATTAACATTAAATAAGGCCCAGATTCACCACAACTGCTACTATTCTACCCACAAAACCTTGGGCTTTCTTCCTCTCAGGCCGCCTTTTTCTCCTCTACTACTCCTGACAGACCCTTCCTCCAAATCCGATCTCCTGTCCCCACCCATAGACTTGCTTCTTTCTCACTTGGACAGTCCCGGTCCACCGCAGCTCACTTGGGCCTGGCTCAACATCCTCTGTTTCTAAGTCTTACGGAGAGGAGAACTCAGCGGATGGTTCTGCCTCATGACCAAGAGAGATGGAAGCACAAGTGCATCAAATGCAGAGATCAAAGTCAGACAGGTCAATACCTAAGCACCAAGAAATCGTGGGAAGGAAGGTTTCCCTTCAGTTACATGTGTTATTTCAGAATTAATAAAGCCAAAGTCCAACCCAAAGCCAAGGCTCAAGCGAGGTCTGAATTTTATCCCAGCTCCTCTGCCTAAAGATCAAGAAGGCAACTCAGGGAACTCCCTGTACTTTAGTCATTGTTTGTGGCTGACTTTATAGTCACCCGAATAAATGGCACAATGAGGAAAAGGGAGGTGACTTTAATATGAAGTGCAAATCTCACCCCTGGTACTGGTGCTAAAACTGAGACTGGCTGGCAGAAGTCAGAGTCACAAGCCCAAGAACCAACCTGAGGGTGCAGATCTGGGATCTGGGAATCCATTGCTCTTTTATTCAGGATGTGAAACCAAAGCGAGTCCCCTCCCCTGCTCCTCACCCTGCAATACCTGCAAGACAACTGCAACTATTTCCATTTTTATCTGCAAAAGTGAGGGAATTGAAATCCTAGACTTGTTGTTCTAAGATGCCCAAGGCTGTGTGTGAAGCAGAGTTCAACCGCAGTAAAAGTATCTACAGGCCTTTACAGACACTCTCCAAGCACTTCTCTTTGGCATTTCTGCAGCTTCCCAGGTTGTAAATTACAGTTAGACTCGCTAATCAGAGCATAAAAGATTGTTCTGCAGATTTGCTGATAATATAAAACACAGAGCCATTGCTAGAAGGAGCCCATTAGTTACTATTAAACCGAGCAAAGCAACCAAGTGCAGTGAATTAGCAATGCCCATGCTTCACTGCACGCTGTCTTTAGAATAACGACTATTATTATTTAAAAAAAACCCCAACTAATTACCAGAGATAGTTGAAATATGATTGGGGAAGAGGAACGAAATAACCCGGACACGAAAGCTGAGAGCTGCAGTTGTCATGCAATCCTCCACTATCTCATTCCTTTTCACCTATGTAACTGCCTGCACATATGGGGTTAGCTCTTGCCAAAAATTCAAGGCTTGGCACACCCTGGACGGGAAGATGATTTAGAGGGAAGCGGGGCTATCAGCTCTAACAGCAGGGACAGCTAAATAAATACTTACAAGGCAAGAATGCTGAGCTGCCAAGGCAGTGGAGAGCGAGATGGGTTTTTTAGAAAACACTGTCATTGTTTCAGAATCCCTGTCCAGCCAGAGGGGTCTGCCAGTGAGTGCTGACAGTTTGCTGTTACAGTCCCCGACCCTTCTGCTGGGAGGTCACCAGACGTACGGGAAGCAAAGGTCACCTTTGGAGTGAATGAGAGATCAGCTCCTCTGAGCTGTTTTCTGGTAAACTCTCTTACTAAGTTAAAAGGATTGTTGGTTAATTTATGACTGTTCAATTCATGTATAACTATACCTGTATGAATGGTAAGGTCATCGTCCCCAGTTACAGTAGCCAGGATGAAAACGGGGAAGGGATAGAAAACCTTACACATTTCAGGCCATAAGCCAACTAACTTCCTGAAGGCAGGAAGAAACTTCCTTCCCTCTCATCACTTCACACCTCCTAGCACAGACAGGAGGACTGGATGGACTGCGGGTCTGGTCTAGGACGGCAGTTCCTTTGGCAGTGATTGGGTTATGCCACGTGGAGTTAAAGGCATCAGCCCTCAAGTTAGACCAAAGCACATCGCTGCTAATCCTGCCACATCCCCAAAACTACTGCTGAAGAGGCTGCATTTAAGGCAAAGCCAGAGGCTTCTGGGCCACCAAGCCACATTCAGCTTCAGACACGAAGTCACTGTGCGACTTTGGGCAAATCACTTCACCTCTCTGTGTCCCTCAGCCAAAGCAGGTGGAAACTGGGGGGGAAGAAATCAAGGACTTTACAAGAGAGCAGATGCTGTTTTCCTGGCTGAGCTAATTACAGAAGAAACACCCTGCTAGCTTGCCTTTATATACTCTTGTGACTCCAGTGATGCCGGCAGAGAGACTGAGCAATATACTGTTTCACTGGCAGTATATTACTGAAAGATGGGCTCCATGGCACAGATGATGATAAATAAGAGACAGCAGTTAGGAGATCTGGCGTTCACGCTGCTCATACTGCAATGGGGGACGTGCTCACTAGGACAGTTTGCAGATCTCAGCTTTGGGTGAACTGAGCAACTGGTGGAAAGAGATTTGAACAGACCTTTATACCCCATCGGGAGTAACGGCTGGAAAATTTACAGCATTAAGCAAGGACATCTATAGGACACACAAAGAGCCAAACGCACCTGTGCTGTAAGCCCATGGAGCTTCTCTGAGGGTACAGCAGGCCCAAAATATTAATGCCCTGAAGGAAGGCAGGAGGAGAAACATACAGGGCTAGCTGAGACTACAAGCACCAGGCACAGCTCATCCTCCACAATCAAAGCTGAGAGGCTGGAGTTTAGAAAGCAAACAGAATTCCTAGAAACTCCAGGCAGTTTGCAGTTTTATAATGGAAAGAAGGATCTGAATTGGACACAGCTGGAATAATAGAAGCTACCTTCAAGCAACTTTGTCCTAAAACCCATTTTGCCTGTTTGTCAGTTGCTCCCACGTTAGAAGTGGAGACAAGGAACAGACCAACAACCTGCAATGCTCAGATGGTGCAATACAATTCTGAAAAATGTGACATCGCTCACGATGTAATGGCTTTTTTGAGATGATGAATATAGCAGAACTCTGGGAACCATATGCTGGATAACAACATGCACACAGAAAAACAGCTGGGAAAAAATATCAGCAGAATTTCTGAAAGTATTTACATCGGCACATCAAAATGATGTTTCAGTTCCAAGCAGAAATAAATGAGAAGCTTCGTAAGAAAGCTCAGGCGTGTTAAGATGAATTATTTCCAAAGCTAGACTCACAAAATAATGTATCTGTATTAGGGCACATTTTTTACAAATAAACCAGATGGCTACTCACTACCCCGCACACATGAGCTCATTGCTCATTTCGTTAAACTTGTCGTAGAGCA
The DNA here is from genome assembly GCF_027887155.1 of Malaclemys terrapin pileata. Lineage (NCBI taxonomy): Eukaryota > Metazoa > Chordata > Testudines > Emydidae > Malaclemys > Malaclemys terrapin. Next base: position 5,701,146 of record NC_071521.1, on the reverse strand, counting down.
CAGCAAGCGACTGGCCCCCAGCTAGGGTACTGATCAATATATGCTAATTCATCAGAGCTGCAGAGAATTCAACACATCTGTACAAAAGAGACGCTTTCCAAAAACATAGCCTATCTTACAGATACATGTGTGTTAGTAACGAAGAAACCAACAGCAATATCACTCTTAGGTTTCAGACAGAAGGCTAGCTGATCTATGACATTACTAGTCACTTAAAATTATGAATATAAACACTGATAGATGAAAGCACTGAATGATTATAGAAGATATTTCTCTCTGTGACAAACAACTGTATGTATTCATCAGTTATAACCATACAAAGAAATGCTCTTAAGGCAAGCTAAAACTGCAAGATCTCTGCAGCAGGGACTGCTTTTCTTTCTTTCTTTCTTTCTTTCTTTCTTTCTTTCTTTCTTTCTTTCTTTCTTTCTTTCTTTCACAAGACAAAAGAAAGACAGAAAGACAAAATCTCAGGGTCTACAGACTCTCATTTTTTGGGTCTGGAACCAAATTTCACAGCTGGCTCTGTAATGCTCCCAAGGTCCTGAACCAAAACCCCAAGTGCCCTAGGAAATCAGCGCTGGCAGTTCGAGCGCCTCTCCATTTTAAAATAAATAGAATAATTAAACTGTATCATTCAACAGCTGAGTTGTTTAGAATTCTCACAGGACCCTTCCCTCCCGCTTTCATGTCTGCACCAGAAGCAGAGAATTAGAAGTGGGGTAATCATCAGAAAGTTATTGATGTAATTATGGGAGAGGGGAGGAGGTGGCAGCTGAAAGCCCTGCTGGGCCAGAGGAGGAGACGGCCATCTCAGCAACCCACACAACCTGGGCTCCGGGATCAGTCAGCACCGAGTGTGTTCAGATCTATGAAGGGAAATGACGGGGATGAGGTGAAGGGACCCCACACAAGCTCTGGCAGAGATGGAGTTAAAACCCATCCCAACTCTCTGCGCCCCCTTAGACTCTGCAGCCAGGGATGGGTGGGTCAGCAGGTGCTCCCACATAAATGCTTGAGCACCATGGGCAGCAGGAAGTCAACTCCCTGAAGGCATAAACCTGCTAGGAGGGAGATGGAGCATAGAGGAGAAAACAGACTCCCAGAGGTCCACAGGTGCACAAACTGCCACTCGTTGCTTCTCGCGACATTCAGCACAAAGTTGACGAGTCTGTTTAGTAAGCATTCAGGTGGGTAAATAAATGAGAGGCGTCACCTCTGCTTGACTTCACATGACGTCCCTTAAATCCCTTGCAACGGCAAAGGTCTACCTCTGGGGCAAATGATCCCCTCCTCCCTGAGTCAGCGGACAAATCCTCACGTGGGTGCTCTACACACACTCAAGCGTGCAAAGGGCAGCAGCCCCAGCAAAGGCATCAAGCTCGGGTTGACCCAGACCCAGGTATGTACACAATTGTGGGGTTCACACCATTTTGAGACACAAATACCACCAGGCGCAGTTTGTGCTGCACATTAATCAGGCATTTTCAAGCACATGAGCAGTTAGCCGGAGGGCCTGACCAAGGCTCTCCGGCAGCTTCTTTGTTCAAGGAGTCATTTGCACACAGGGGATTATTCAGAAATGATATCTTTTGGGGGGTGGGGAAGGCAGAGCTAAAGACCCACCTGAGGGACACAGAACTACTGGAGCTTTGTGCTGCAAATACAGTTCAGGGCAGAATGACATGGGGCGGGGGGATCATCCCATCACTGCCACCTCTGGCTGAGAAAAACCATCGAGCCATCTTTCAGAAAGAAAGAAGGCAAAGCCCAAGTTGCAGGAAGGAGGAAGGTTTTGCTCCAAGTCACCATGCCCCTTCCATGGACAGGACTTGCTAAGTGGTGGGTGTATTATTGATGCATGCAGAGGGAACTGGGGGCAACCTCCCTGAAGGGGAGTAAACATGGCAAATAAAGCAGCCTGTTCTACTCAGGGCAAAAACCCCAGGCCCCTCTGTTAAATCACACGGATACATGCGCTGTCTGTCAGGTAGGAAGCTGCATGTCACCTCCAGCAGCTGCCAGTTGTTGGCAGGTGACCATCTAGCAGCTACGTAAGTGCCCAACTCAAACGAATGGGCTGCGACTGCCACAAGGTAAGAGCTTTAACAGGGAAAAGGTGCAAAGTCCTGTGGGTAGCTCAGTGTAAGTCACCATAAATGGCCGGAGCTGCTTGGCTGCCTTCCCCTCATGCTCTGCCCCCTCCTTTCAGCAGACGCCCTCGGGCTCAGCGGAAGAGAGAGAGCTGAGAGCAAGGGACCAGCTATTGCAGGTGTCTCCCTCTCTGGGCACCCAGCTTGAGGCACGGTAAAGGGGATTGATTTGCAGAAAGTGCTGGGTGCCCTCCTCTACCCCTGGCTGGCTGGGGTAGATACCTGTAAGAGGCTGACATTTACCCCAGGCAAGACAACTGCTGCAGCCCCCCCAGCTAAGCAGCATCAGGAAGGCTGAAGCACGTCTTAGGAAGCCTGCTTCAACATGGGCCGTAGCTACTGTACAAACCCCAGCCGGCATCCGGCAATCGCTGCTCAGAGCCCCCCACGTACAACAGGAAGCAAAGAGAGGAGACACGGTCAGCGGTAAAATCTCCCCACCAAACCAGTGCCATCGAGTGCCCCCGAACCGTCACTCGGTGATTGAAAGACAACAGGGCAGCTGTGTTCTGAAGATTAAAAAAGCCTCCTTGCACTGAGCTACCCACAGGGCTTTGCACCAACCCCCCCCCAAAAGCCTGAGACACCCCAAATCACTATCGTCATTTTTAAAACTCATGGCTGGCGCTTTGAAAGATTCTCCTGATACACAAAAGCACTGGGACGCAATGAGGGGATATTAGGGTACCTATATGATGACACCAGACCCTTGGAGTAGTGATTCAGTCCCGGGGTCAGGGGCATGACACCACGGATTCAGTGGCATTGTGCTCACTTACACCAGGATGAGATTTGGCCCTAGGACCCTCCTATCTATCTTTACTGATTATTTATCACAGGCTTGTAGGCAGATTTTTTTTTAAATGACACATTTAATTCCTACATAAATCATGGTCTGACATCATCAACTTGAGCTGGGCATCATGTGAACAAGCACCCCACAACACAGACCTACTAATGCACCTCAAACTAGACATACAGTCCCCCTGCCATCGCAAACCCACAGGGTTTTCCACCCATGCAATGGCTTTTCGGTGTAGATGCGTCTAAAGACCTGGATACTCACTTTCACTTGTTGACCAAGCAGAGTTTGAAACTGAACCCATGGAGATTTTATTTTGGGGAGTAATCTTGCAGCATCTCCCCCAGTCTTTCCAGCCTGGATCCATCCTAGCTGGACTTGTTTTGACGCACTCTGATAATCATCAAAACAAGCCTAGTTAAAAGCCGCTTGCTTGGAAGTACCATAATTACTGCCATTATGCACTTCATAACGCCTGAGCAATTTCATTTTCGTAGTACAGGGCTGGTTTCTTTTTTGTTTTGTTTTTTTGTACTTTACTAACCTAGGATCACAGGTAATTTGTTCCAAGAAGATGAGCTTCCAACAAAGACATTTCCTTATCCTAACAAGTACCGAACACAAGCTAAAAATGAGCAGAGATCCAATCTCAGGAACTAAGAAAGAGCTGTTTGGCTAGCTAGGAAAAATAAGCAGTTTCATATCTCGGCATTATAACTGTATCATCCCTAGATATTCTGGGAGATGGTGAAACAAACAAAATGTAGCCCTCTTGGCTAAGAAAAAAGGGGCTGAAAAGTTAAAACAAATTAATATGCAACACAAACAATAGCAGGACGCGGCACATAAAGCTACACAGCAGAGCTCCCCCAGGCGAGATGGGAAAGAGAGGGTTAAAAAGAAGATGCACTGTTCCAGCAAAAACAGGAGATCCAGAATTTTTCATTTCCACGAGACTTACATGGATATTTCAGACTGGAAAATCTGCTTACAAACTCGTCCCACCTCAGGCCCTGCACCACGACCGCCTGGCAGATCTGCACAGCACAACCTTTCTCAGATTCCCTTACTGCAATGACAGCTGGGGGTGTTTTGAAAATCTAGAAGGCTCCAAAAACTACTGACCAATCAACAGAGGGGTTAATATAATGCCAGCTCGCCTTGGATACTGCTGCCAACTAGATGCTTTTTAAAAAGACGGGGAAATTCATCCCTAGAAAACCAGTGGAGCCGCAATGGGGTTCATTTAATCCCTAGTTTACGATGTTTTCTAAATTCAATTTTTATAATACTCTCAGAGGAGGAAAGAGGGTGTTGAGTGTAAAACACAGGACCGGAACTCAGGAGATCTGGCTCTGCCACCAACTTTCTGTGTTACCTTGGACAAGTCACTTTATCCCCCTTTTACAGAGAAGTCATGTCACTGGGGATTGTGAGGCTTAATTAATATTTGTAAAGCTCTCTGCCGTTCTTGAGAGGGAAATCCAAAGAATCGTTATTGTACCTTAAAAGACTCTTTCCCCCCCTCCCAATTTGGCAAACACTGAAATTTTCCTCTCTCTAGTTTAAACACTTCTTCATATACCCAGGGCTGTTTAATCACAACACAAACTAGCAGCTCACACAACATCTTTCGGCGACAAATCATCCCATTATCTCACCACTGTCATCCGCTGGTATTAGCAGCACCGTGAATCTGGCAACTGTCTTGTTGGTTAACCAACCCGAAAGGGGGAGCAGAGATGCCTGAGCCTTTGTGAGTGTGCAGGAACATGGGACATAGGACTGGAAGGGCTCCCCTGGGGCACTGAGTCCAGTCCTCTGCTATCACAGGCAACGCTGGCATATCACCCAGTTCTAACACTCATCAAGCTCCACCCTAAAACCAGTTAGGTTTCTTGTCCCCATTTCTACTGAGAACCTATTCCAGAACCTCAATCCTCTGATGGTTAGAAACCACCTGATTTCCAGTCAAAATTTACTCATGGACAATCTATCCCATTGGTTCTTGTGCCAACATTGCCCTTTAGCTTCAATAGCTCCCCCACCTCCCCCAGCCTTTCCTCTTCCCCCCATGTATGTATAGAGACTAGAGAGCAATCATATCCGCTCTCATCCTTTGATTTGCTAGGCTAAACAAGCCAAGCTCTTCCAGTCTCCTTTCTCCGTTCCCTTGGTGTAAGAGAGCCCCAGTACACTGCAGCTTAACCATTATTTCAATGGCTTTATTATTGTTTCTTCACATGATTGAAATTTGTTCCCTGGATATATACTAGGTTTGTCTGTTTGTCCATTTTAGCTGTAAAATAATGGTGCTGTTTGCATTCAGTAGGTGAGCTGCTTGCTGTATACGCCGAGGCTTAGCAATGCACATTATGCGCACGTACTGTAAGCCTCGCCTCAAGTTGGCAACTACAGACCGCAACAGAGAGCTGGTTTGAAATGAGATGGTGCCACCAAGCATAAAGCTGCCTGGGAGCTTCTTGATATTACCTACGCCCTGCTGCAAAGCAACAGCTCGCAACCCTGTTACTTGGGACACTGTTAGTCAAAGCCAAGCAGCAATCACCCAGTTCTAAACTGTAAATACTGCAAAACCTGGCTTCTTGTCAGCTATGTGATTGGTGGCAGCTAAAGCTTCCTCTCACAAGCAAAGGTTTGTAATGGTTTGTAAATGCCAGGGGAAATTCCTCTTCCAAGCTAGTGATTCCCAGGTTAGGAAGGGATTTGTGCCTTCTAAAAGGTGATTTTATGGGTCGAGCCCGGTTATTTTAGGTGGAAACGAGGATGGAGCAGAAAGAGGGTCAGACCTAGTGTCATTTCCCAAGAGAGGCAGCTCAACCTATCCCCATAGAGCTCCATTAGAGAGCTGGTCATGGCTGCGACATCTATCTCCAACAGCAGCGGCTGTATCAAGTGTCAGTATACCCCTCCATGAAGCCCAACATCATCCGAATGCTCGAACTCTACTAGAGCAGCTGGTATGTTATATCTGATCCGGTCACTGCTAAGCAGTGGCCTCATAATCCCAGTTTAACAACAGGGGGCCAAAGAAAGACAGAAACCTCAGGCGTCCGAGACGCCGTCTGGGATCAGATTCTTCCAACCTAAGCAGGTACGTTCAACCTTGCACTGGCAGCCTAATTCAAAAGGGAAAACACAAAACATTCTGAGAAATAGCATGTGTTTTTTATGTTTGTGAAAGGCCCCAGCTTGGCAGCCTATCAGCCGAGGTCCCGTCCCACCACTAACACTCTGTAGAGAAGCTTGCCTTGACCTTCTCCATGCCCATTTATTATTTCGCTTCAGTGAAGGCAGCCATGGAAAATGCCAGTGAGCGTCAACTACAGCAGTGATTTTTGGATGTAAGCACCAAGCCAAGACACTGACTTGGAGATATTGGCTACTAGCAGTCACAGATCGGCTATGTGCAGTTGTAGGCAGTTTCATTATACCATCCCATAGCAGAACAAGAAGGGAGAAAGAGCGTACAGAGATGGGAGAAAAAGCAGGAGGACAGGCCCAAGCCGTAAGCTGAAACGTTCAGAACCCACAAGGGGATTGCCAGGAACATAGCCAACTAAGCCAGTCTTATGCCAAGATGTACAATGGGAGGAGGACAAGCTGGGAAATCGAGAACAAGAGACATTAACCCAGAGGGAACGGAGTGTAAGGGGGAAGACAGACAGACGCACAAGCCCACGCAATCCCACCTTCAGAGTCTTTTGTTAAACAAGGCTTTCCAAATCCACATTTTAAGACTTAAAAGAAAAAAAAAAGCCTTCAAAGCTGGGAGCCTGCCAAAGCTTAAAACACTGTTGCAGACTGCCCACACTTTAAATAAGCAGTAATTGAACAATTATTGAAATAAAGGAGGCTATGTGCTTCAATGAAATTACATCAGCTCATTATGATACAGCTTCAAATAAAGTGTCACTGAAAAAAAAATGTAAAGGGCAAACTGACAGAAGCAGTGGGACATAGAGTACGTTTTTATTAGGTGTATTATGGTAGCACCTAGAGGACCCAACCCAGATGAGAGTCCCACTGTGCTTGGAGCTGTACAATTCTATAACCAGAGACAGCTTCTGCTCCAATGAGTTTAAAATCTAAATAGCCAAAGATTGGGAGAAGAAACAGTCCCAGAGAAGGGAGTGATTTGCTCACTGTCACACAGCACATCACTGGCAAAGTGGGGACTAGAACCCAGGTCCCTTGAGCCCAGCCCTGCACCCCATTCAGCAGCCCACACGCCCTCCCCTGTGTCAGGAAAACAATCAGCCTTGGTATCTGGAGGCAGCAGAATGCTGCCTTACCTGCCTTCATTATGCCCCCCCCCTTGAAGATCATAGGAGCCATCAAGGAGAAATACAAGGACCAGACTCTGTAAGCAGATTCACATGAGCAGTCCTCACTCACACCAACAGCCCCACTGAAGTCACTGCAGTGAAAGCCACGGGTTTACTTCCACGATGAAGGGTTTGCTGGTCAGGCCTATATTCATTGTCCTTGTCTCCCTCTGGTGCTGGCTGTGCAGCCAGACAGAGCAGATTCAGTGGGGGCACGCAGGGAGAGATCATACAAATTACTCCATGTCTCCCAAGCTCTGTGTGGCCCTGCCTAGAGGGAGCAGCCATTACCAAGGGCAGGGTAGCCCCTCCGAAGGGCTCCATAGCTCAGGAGGCCCACGAACCTGCTGGGGTTCAGTTGTTGCAGAGAACGTTGTTCTACTAGATCAGGTCCTTGGTGCACAAGACCTTTCACGCTCTGACGCCCCAGAGTGTGACACTTCCCACCCCTCTTTGTGTAATGCTGGTGGCTGCATTTTGCAATTTTAAAAATAATCGCAACGGCTGTGATGAATGGGTTTGCTCTGCTCGCTGGAGAGCCTGGAGAGAACGGCGTCTGTGATGAACTCTGGCTCCCTGGCTGTATTCTCTCTCTCAATGAACCATTTCAGCCAGCAATTAAACTGATGTACATTTCCCAGGCCAAAGCTCTTCCCGTCAGCTCTGAATATCTTGACGCCTAGAGGATTGCCATATAGAGGCCATAACATTTCTCACTGCAGCAGAAATGCACTGAACTAAAGGGAAACTTAAAGCTGATGCAAGTATCCAAGCCCAAATCAGCTCATTCAGCCCAAAGAACACAGGACCGCATGGTAACAGACACGCTACAAGCAGGGCTTCAAAAGAGAGCTTTCAGAGGCCTGCCTTCGAATTTGTCGGGCCATGTGCAAATAAGGGGCCAGATCTTGACCTAGTCTAAACTGGCATAACTCTGTTGATTTCAGTGGTATTTACACCAGCTCAGGGTCTGGCCTATGGTTTATGAGGTGCCTAAGCAGATTTCGCCAACCAGCAGAGCACGCCGGGCAGGAAGAGGAGGGTCTGTCACCATTGAAAGGGGCAGAGTGGATGGGTTGAAGGAGAAGGATTCTGTCAGCTGAGTGGCAGGCCAAGACATTTCTCATTGGTGAGATCAAGGGGGAAATACCGGAAGTAGCAACCTCTAGAACCAGGCTTGGATTTGGCCAGCTGTTGTTGCTGTTCTGTGACTCAGAGCCTTCCTCCAACCCCTATTTCTCCCCTTGTGCCACCCACGGAATTCCTTCCTTCTACAGCAGTTAAGATGCCAGTCTAGAAAACCAGCTTGTTCATGCAGTATTTGGGGATTAATCAAGGCTGCTTTACTGACAGGCATAAGGAGACTAAAATGGTGGTTTTAAAAAAGAAGCGGTTGCTACCGCATTTCCTTCAACCTCAGAAATGCCTTTGGTCATCTTAGGCTCTTGAAAGAGCTGAGGTGGTATCAACTCTGTTACCTTCTCATGAAAAAAAATTGATGGATACTTTGACTCGATTATCACAGAATGGCACACGACGGATTGGGGTAAACTCACCAATAACCCCCTTCCATATTTCACTAATTTATTGAATAAATATATAGTAATATCTCAGTAATATCTCCTTATATCTAAGGAAACAGCTATACTGTCAATCACTTTGCAGTAATTCAAAGCGTCTGGACTCTCCAATAACATAAACCCAAGTCTCCACTATTACTTTTTTCTTCCCACCCCCCCTTTTTTTTTTGGAAAGCTGGCTCCAAATAGCTACTTCTGGAAATACTAAATCGGCTGCAGCTGAAATGGCCAGTCCTCACGTCTACACAGCTATTCCTTTTTGTGCTGCACCATGGTTGATACCTTGGAAGGGTCTGTACAAGTGTTGCAAAGATTCCTATTTCTGTAGGACAGCCACCATTTGCGAGACGACTCAAAAGCTACAATACTTAATCAATACTAATACTTAGTCCTGCCATGAGTGCCGGGGACTGGACTAGATGACCTCTGGATGTCCCTTCCAACCCTACGATTCGAATACAGAAAGTACTGGACAAAATCGTTAGACTGAGCCAGTGATGGTAGGAATAAGTGAACCATTACATTTAAATTTAGTTGTTTTTTTTAAAAATCTATATTAAATTTTTCTGTATTTGCTTCTCTTGTCCTTTATCTGAAGACATGATGGATCTTGTTTAGTAATAGTTTATCAGCAATCACTGCCTAGCATTCATTCCTCGAATTAAGTCATCATCCCCTGTGCCCTTTTATTTAGCAGCTGTATAGCTCATTGTGAAGCAATAAACAATTAACATATAGATCTTCCAAAGGAAAATAACCAGCTGGAGTGGGGAAGCCATTAAGTCAGCCTGAAAATGCCCTTAGTAATAAAAAACACAGGGATGTGACCTACCGAAGAGGTAGGAGTTAAAAAGAATTGGAGGGGGAGAGGGGAAGTCTGTTGTGTTAAGAAGCATGGCAGTCAGGTGATGGCTCCCCGGTGAGGGTACCAGCCTGGGGTTCTGGGATGTGGGTTCAGTTCTCTGCTCCACATGCGACCTGAGGCAAGTCACTGAGCGTAACGTCTTCAAAAACACTTATGAGCCTAAGCCCCGTTTTAAAGAGCAACACAGGCAATTTAGGAACCTACTGGAAGTCAATGGGAATTTGGCTCTTGAATCCCTACATTGCTTTTGAAAATAGGACTGAGGCTCATAAATCATTCAAGTGCTTCTGAAAAACATTACCCATAATCTCTCTGGGCCTCATCTCCCTATCTGTCCAATAGGGCTAACAGCACTTCCCGACCCCACCGGGCCTTGAGAGGAGAAATACAATAAAGGTTGTGAGGAGCTCAGACACTCCAATAATGACAACCATACAAGTACTATCACTAACTCCCAGGGCCGGCCCACAACATTTTGGCACCTGAAGCAGGGAGCTCAAATGACGTCCCCATGTCCCCTCGCTTGGGCCAAAACTTTGAAAGGTCTTAATTCTGCCTTCTTCCAGTTCTACTCCTCTCATGGTCGTGCTCTGCTACCTAAGGAGAGCTAACAACTTAAAATGCCTTGTTCAGAAAATTTAAGTAACACTTAACTTTCAAACACCTGAACAGCAAATGTAACTTTTCTTGTCTGCATAGTAAACACTGGCATTTTAATCTGTTTGAATAATCAAAGTGGTGCTTTCCGTGCCTTCTTGGTTGTAAAGATTTGAACTGCTTTCTGAAGGTCCACAGTCTGGGCCAGCTCATGCTCTATTGTGACGGTTGCAAGGCCGACCAGCCTCTCCTGTGTCATTGTGGAGCATAGACGTGTTTTTATTAACTTCAGCTCGGAGAAGCTGCGTTCTCCACTGGCAACTGTTACAGCAAGTGTTAGAAGTACGCCCAGAGCAACAAAAGCATTTGGAAAGAGGGTGGTCATCTTATTTGTGCATATATATTCCAGAACAGCCTTTGGAGTTGATCCTGCTGAAATGTATCTTGAAAGGGCTTTCAGTTCATCACCTTAATCACTCGCATCAATATCGCGCATGCCATCATGTGTCAACATTGTCTCTAGTGCCCTGCATTGCTGGTATCTTCTTCAGGTATAGTAAGGAGTTTTGGAATATCATACAACATCCCAAATATACTGCTGTGTTCCTTGAGCTGCATGAAACGTTCAACTGACTGTATTGCACAATCTAGCACCTGGTTAAAGAATTCAACTTTGAGTTGTTGTTTGGGGTCTCTTATGGGATTATCCCGTGCCTCGTAATCAAAATGTCTTCTTTTTCAGTGACTCTTGTATTCTTGAATGGGTGGGAAAATAGCTTCTGTGTAAAGTTCCTCTGCCAACTTCTGTGCACTCTTCAGAACGTTTTGAATCCCTCATCTGACCGGTAAGACTATAGGTATGACTTTGTCTTATCCAGTTATTCCATTGCTCCAGATATATCAAGGTCAACACCTTGGAGTCTCTTGCTTATAACATTTATTTCAAACAGTATGTCATGCCACAACACTACGCCACACAGAAATTTGAAGTTATGTATGTTTCTGGTGATTCCCTTTTCCTCTGCCACTGTTCTTCCATGAACAGTTCCTATCATAGTATTATCCTCCATAATGGCAACTATGGCATCATCTATCTTCCCAATTTGGTGTATGATCGGCTTATCGCCTCCACTCGACTTTCCCATCGTGTGGCACTCAGTGGTTTTAGTGTCAGAGAAGATGTTCCCAGATGTTGCTTCAAAATTTGCCATTGATGAGTTGATGCAGAGAAAAATACATAAATGCTTTGAATTACATTAAAAAATTCAGCAGCCTCACTAGAAGCTGATGCTGCATCACTGATCACCAAGTTCAATGAATGAGAACTGCATGGGACAAAAAAAGCTCGAGGGTTTAACTCTCAGATCCGTGTCTGCACTCCTCTGTTCTTTCCTCTCAGCTTGGCACCATTATCGTAGCCCTGACCTCTCATGTCAGCTATCGCAATTCCCGTATCTTCCAGCTTTTTAAGAGGCACATTTGTCATACCAGTCCCTGTAGTATCATCAATGTCAATAAATTCTAGAAAATGCTCTCTGATAGTCACCATTGCAGGGACATTTTCACTAGGTTCTGTTGTTGTTGTTATAAAACGCACCATTGAAGTCATTTGTTCTGTATGTCTGATGTCAGGTGTGCAGTCCAGAATAACAGAGTAATATCTTGCTGACTTCAGATCTGCCACAATCTTCTATTTGACTTTTGTTGCCAGTAACTGTATGATCTCATTTTGAATTGTTTTGCCAAGGTAGTGGTGTGTGTACATTTCTTAGATGCTCCTGGAGTACAGCATCAAACTCAGCCGTCAGCTCCGCAATTTTAAGGAAGTTTCCATTGTTTGGCACAGACAGCTGATCTGAAGTGCCATGCAGTGCTAGGTTTGGGTAGCAAGCATTCTCACAATGGCAATGAGCCTTTTCAGGACATTTTGCCTGTAAAGAGACTCTGATGCAATCTTCTCTTGATGTTGATAATCTATGATGGCCTTTAACCTTAGTCTCATCTCAAGCTCTTTCCACCTATGGAATGCTCTCTGGTGATTTGCATTTTTCCAGTCCTTTGTTCCTGTAGAACCCAATGTGGCTGGAACATTAGTCTGGAAGAGTTTGCAACGAAAACAGTATGCAGCATTCTGGGTTTTTGAGTGCATAAGCCATGGCCTCTCCACTTTGTCACGATTGGGGATTTCATGCTAGTAATGTGTTGGATGGAAACTTCTATTTTCATTGTCTTTGGGGAACATGAAGTTTTTCACTTGCTGTGGCCCATGCAGTACAAGTCCCGCAGGCTACTGCTCAAGTGGGTCCACAGTCCTGGATCATCTAGACCTAAAGAACTAAACTCAGCAGCAGCTGTTTCTTGCGCCTCCACCACACTCTTCTTTGATCTACATTTTACTTCAGGAATGTGCATGGTTACATCCATTTGAGATGGAGATATGGATGCTGCAGTAGCGGCCAGGGCACCTGCACTCCGACTAACTGGAAGATCAGGCATCTCCTCACCACTCACATCCTCACTGGGGCCGGATGGCTCACCGTGAACATTTGTGTCTATGTATCTCAGGAGAGCTCCTTCCTGCTTAGATAGAAAAGCTTCCTTTGCTTTCTTCTTCTGAATGCTGCCCCAGAGGGGCGTTTTCTTCTTTCACTCATGACTGCTGTTCTGTGCCAGCTAGAGTGGCTCTCAACACTCAGCTGAAGGGGACAAATAAGCAGGCTGGTAGCAGGGCCTGAGTGAGGGAAGATATCAGCGTCTTAAGGGCCTAACTGGCTCCTACTACTTCAGTTGGCTGCCTGTTCTCCTCCAGTGGATTCAGGGAAGCAGCAGGAGACAGGAAGCTCCCTGAGAAGCTAGTTTTAATCAGTCCGGGTTCCTGGAGGTGCTAGAGAGGTACATATGAGGCTCCTCCTCCTCTCTCTCCCTGCAGCTCCTGCCGCTTTCTGTTATTCCCTCTCACCTTTTCTCCTGCCCACCTGTCATGTCTCTTGTGCCCTCCTTCCTCCAGCCCAGCGCTCCACCGTCTCTGTGCATCTCGAGCAGAGACAATACATATGCACCAGCAGCAGACACAATTTTCTACACTCTGGATCCTAGTGGCGCCCCCTCCCACACACAGTCTGGCACCTGAGGCAGCCGCCTCAGTTCGCCTCATGGTAAGGCCAGACCTGCTAACTCCCAGGCATCACACGGCCAAAGAGAAAACAGCACAGTGAGTGCTTATTAGATGTGTACTAGAGTCAGGCTTGATCCAAAAAACTGAATCCAAACAGCCTGTCCTTTCAGGAAGTTCAGATACAGAGGCAAACTTTGCAGTTCCAACCCTGCGGCGGACGCCTATTGATGTTGCTGCTTGTCGGCGGCATTTCAGCGGATGCTCGTCCGCCGCCACGGTCCTCCGTGGCTCGTCGTCTGGCGCCCACCAGACGAAATATGTTGGGGACCACTGAACTAGCCTTCATTGTTCTGTTGCATCTCATGAGCAGAATCTTATTATAAAGAAAGCTATAAGGCTATAAAAATGCCTTTTATTAAGTGATTATTCTACAGTGGGGCTTTTGGCGGGAGGGGAGGAAGAGACTTTTGGAGAGGGCGCTCAGAGAGCAGAAATTGCTCCTTTAAACTCCAAACCTCCTGAGCCTCATAACTGACAGCTGTGGTGCAGCTGTGCCTGAAGAGTTTGAAAGTAGTGTTCCTTTCATTTGCCCAGCTAACTCCCTTTCCATTTTTTTTCCTAAATCCAACGATGGCTCCAGCCATCTCGCACGATGAATAATTAGGTTTTGGCAAACGCCCGGGAGTTCTGCAATACTTCAGAGGAAAGAGTAAATCTCTGTGAACCAAGAGATCAAAGGCTATTAGATGATCAAATAAATGTAAACCAGTGGTACTAAGCAGAAGATTTTGATGTTCTACATTGACTCACGTGTGCTCAGTATTTCCAAGTATTTACAAAGTAATAAGTCAGTTATAGGCAGAGCACTGGCTGAGAACAATGAAGATGTTGTTCTACATTCAGGAATTCATCACACATAGCAGTTTTTGGCCATTACATACTTTTTAGTAAAGGAAGAGAATGTTTGCCAGAATTCAGGGTTACTCTTCTTGGAAAAAACCCTTAGGAGGGGACCAGTTATTTCCACCTGGACAGGCAGAAGGGACCTCACTTCAAGGTCTCATTGGACTCTAACGTGATGGCCCATCTATCTAAGTTTTTATAAAGTCACCCACCACTATGGTATCTGAGCATCTTCTGAGCAAGGCACAACATACGAAAGAGAGAGAGGGAGATTTAATTAAATCCATACAGAAAGTTTTACAAAGAGAACTCCTGCGCAGTTTTCTGGAATATTGTTGAGCATGTGCGAGCTTCATTAACAGCAAATAGCGTCTATGTTAGAATGTCAGTTCGATCGAGACATGGGAAATGCGTCAACGTTTGTAAATACCATTGAAAACTGTGGACGTAATTAATATTGCAGGATGCCTTTGGAAATACCAACTGCAGACATTGATAAGGGATCATATACTCGTGACCGGTTTCCTAGAGCAAAGGAAAAGCTATTGATTTGGATTTAGGCTTTGTTGAGGATATAACTTGTTACTCTTAAAGTGCTTCTTCTGTATAATAAAGATAAAAGCTTAGACTGCAAGCTCTTGGGACAGGGACCATCCTTTTGTTCTGTTTGTACAGCACCTAGCACCATAGGGTGCTGGTTCCTATGTGCTACCGCAGTACCAACAGTTAGTTATAAAGGAACCATTCTCACCACAAAAACAAATGACACTGTGAAATCGGTACCATGTGGAATGGAAGGAGTAAGGAGTTTACAATGTGAGGCTGTCAATTAATAATGCTGCCTAGCTGTGAGTTTGGAGACAGGCATGTCTGATGTGCTCCTGGACCTCATTAAAGGAATTTCAACAGAAGAACCACAGACATCAGCAGTCCCACCCTTGCCCAGTAAAGTGGCATAGAAGTGACACTGATTTCTTGTGATCTGATTTTGACGTCACTGTGAGTTGTGGATACTCAGCAAAGGACTGAAGCAATACATGAGCCTTGTGCTAACTTTTTGCCCGCGGGTAAGTTTCATCCTTAGTCTTCAGCACTAAGCAGGATTTGGCCCCTAGTATGACATTCGGTGTCTCTTTAAGCTTGGTACAGTCACATGAAATACCTGCATAGACTCAGTCATGAGAGCCCAGCAGCTGTTGTAGTCAGGCTCACAAAGTAAATATCTTTTAAGGAAGGTAAACGACATTCTATGTGTTTGACATTTTCTGTTACTGGAAATGAATTTCCTTCCTGATGAGAATGGCAAAATAGTTCCATTACCTCGAGGCCCTCTGTTCGCAAACAGCTCAGGGTTGACTCAAAAAATGTTACCCCCCATTTAAATATTTAATGCATTTAGACAGTTATAACAACTGCCACCACCCATGTTTTGCTGTCTGCTATATTCCCTTTTTTACCAACTGTATACAATGCAATCACATTTCTGCATCTTTCAAACCATTTCAAAGGCAGCTTCCATTAAAAAAGTCACTCTATTTATAATAAAGTCCCTTACATGCCAAAATATTTGTTTCCTTGGGGGTATAATTACATCAGTCACCAATATTGTGCTATTTGTCCTAAAGCACTTCTCTGCACCAGGCAGGGATGCAACACGTAGCAACAGTTCTGGACAGGAAGTGAAGTATCCAATTGCTACTGCAGGTGGTACATAGGGGAGCAAAACACGAGGAATTTGGTCAGAACACTGGGATCAACAACCCCCTCACCCCCGCTTTGTTTTTAATGCCATAAGAACTTAAAGATAACACTTGAAAGAATGCTCCCAGCACCACATTACCTCCTCACTCCATGCTTGGCCAGTATTTTGGAAGTAAGAGTGCTACCTACCGGGTCATCGGTGTAATTCCCTGCGGGCCTGGGCATTTCTTTCCTTGCTGATCTCCCTTGCAAATACTGACCTGGCCAGGCTCTGCTTAGGTTGTGTGATCTGACATTACAGCCAGAGGCATCCTGGTTGCAGCTCACAGATATTTGCTTAGAGTACATACTGTGGTTCTGCACAATAATCAAGTCTATAGATGGAGAAAAATAATATTTCCATACACTACAAAACAGCAATAAAACCCAAGATCAGGACAAGTATGGTTACTTCACAGGATCAGTCTTGAAATAAGAGTGTCAACTTTTTACCAAAAAACCTATTCAGTCCCCAAATAGGATGAGATAAATTAGCTTGACTAAAAAGTAGATATGCTTTGCAGCCGGTGTAAAGTGCAAATAACTCAGTTGTGGAAAGGCCTTGAAAGATGGTATGCCTGATCGGAAATCCTGGCTGATAAAATAGGAGGAAAGTCCTTGAAGAAGAGGCCAGAGTTATCAAGGATGATTCTGATTTTAGCAAAGAAAGGGATTCAAGAAGTAGTGACCACGGCCATGTAGGTTCCAATAAATAAGGTATAAAAGGGTGGACACTTAAAGGACCCTTGTTGCTAGTGCCTGCCTGTCCATTTGGAGATGCCAATATGAGTATGAGCTCCTTGAGCCTAGTTCTGTTGAAAATACCTGATCAATACCTATAAATGCATGGTAGTGTATGGGTGTGATAATTGTTTAGGTGCTTAAGGCAGAGTTGGAGCAGTTGCCTATATGCCATTCAGCCTTTGGATTTAATAAAAGGAATTTATGATTAAACTGGTGTCGTGGTGGTATCTTGCATTATTTATTATTAATAATAATAATAATTCCAACACCCCATCAGCAAGCAGTAGCAATATATGAGTGGGTTTCACAATATTGATTTTATTTTACTTACTGCTTGGGAGCTGAATAATTTATTCTTAATTTTAAAAGCAGAAAGAAAAGAAATGAGTGGATAATATGTTGTGGGATTTTTGATTATTTATTTTGAAACATTACAGACTGACACTTGGGAGCCTGCTCCTATAATTGCTACTGGTGATGAAGCCAGATTGTTATAATTAAAGTCGGAGTGTGGATCTATTCCCTTATAGATAATCACCAATTTGTTCTAAGGATGTTACTTTTTTGCCCCCAAGAAGAAACTCAAATATCCTTGAGCACAAAGACTCATCATCCACCATTGTGTGAACTACTTTAACTTCAAGAGGTTTTGAATATCTTTGTTGCCGAGCAATTATCAGGAATAAATTAAGTCTTTCAACTCTATTAAAAGCAGAATAATCCATTACAAACTGCTAAAATGAAAACTGACCATTGCTGCGTGCAGTAGCTATTTCCATAAACACTTGATTGAGCAAAGAATGTGCAGACACGAGTCACAAGGAAAACCACATCATCCATTTCTTTTCTATTTGTATATTTTCATCACATGAAACAGCATAGGGTCAGTTGTGTGGGAACACAAAGCATTGACAATTGAGGGCAAAGAGAAGTCCTGTTTTGGATGGCTTAGTGTCCAGTCAACATTCACGTCAAATTCCCAGTAATATTAAGGGGAGTGAAAGGCACACATGAAAAGGAGACTAAAACCCCAGGTTTCTTAAACACAGCTCCTGCATGGCCAAGAAACTCATGCAATTCATGCAGCTGCAAACTTACTGTGAAAGTGAGGAATCCATACTGAAATCTTCTGCATGTGGCCTACAGACACAGAGTAAAAGCATCATAACAAATGAGACAAACATCAACTATACCATAAGGGTTACTAGGGGGAATGGACAGGGCTGAGGAGTACAGACCTGTTAAAGGAAACTAACATAAAACAGACAAAACCAATCATTATAATGGGCCAAATTCAAAGATATGCTATCAAGATCAATGGAGCTGCATGCAATTATCTGGGGTAGAATTTGGCCATGTGTCTGTTAATATCCTGATCAACATTCTATTTACTGTGTATTGGATATTAGGCATCAAATAATATTATGTAACAAGATTTTGGGGGCGGGTGTTTACTTTTTTTTAAAAAAAGGCCCAGCTAACTATATTCCTACACATGAAAAAAAATAAAATGTTATATTTATTGCAAATTATATTGCTGCACTAGTTTAATACAATGCCACATCGTTTGGGAATAACTTTGCCCTTTTTGGTGTTTCTCATGGGTTACACACCGGATTGATCCTGAATGCATCGGTTTTGATTTTACATTCATGGTGCATTAGACAAAAGGAAGACAGACAAATAACAGAACAAAGAAGAACAATGAGGGTGGCATTAATGGCATTAATGACAGAAAGCGGGGCTGGGGTAAGAACACAAGGAGCGCGCAAGTGAGCGTAGGAGTTGAAGGAAACACTGAGTTCCAAACAGCCCTCGTGGGATTTGCAGTTCATGTGCTGTACATTTCCAAAGTGTAGCTAAGCATTACCTGTGCCAGTTTTCAGGTCCCCAGCTCTCTTTTTCTAATGGCTAAGCGTCTTGGTTCTGTTCAGAATCCAGCTCCGTCAAGAGCTCCTAGTCCTTAGCACTGTAGGGCACTATAAAAAGTCACAGACCAGAAGGCTCTGCTACATTAATATGAGTCCCCATTATCTTTAATCTGTAGGCAGATCCACACATCTGCTTCTTCAGCCGGAAAACCAGCAGCCAGCTCTCTAGATCACCACAGCTACAATGCTGCAGCCTGCACTGGGCTTTTTGCCTGGAGTCTCTGTCATCCCTAGAGCCTTTATGTCCGCACCAGCCTAGTGCCTTCAAAAAGCCCAAAGCCAAGCTGAATTTGGCTCCAAAGGGCATTCAGACCATTGTGCTGTCTCCACATTTTCTGGGCTGCCACCCCTTGGCCATTAGTTTAATCAAGATGCTACTTGGTACAATCAGGGATGCTGAAACTGGACCAGCCCCCTAAAGCATTTGTGAGGCAAAACACCGTAATCAATTAGTTGCCACAAGGACCTAAAAACTGGTGTGGTTTTGTTTAATTAATACTTCTCAGGAAAAGCTGAGGACCATTAAAATTGACAAACAATCTTACGCTGCTGAGGACTTATTCCATGTAGCAAAGATTAAGATTGCTGCCGTTGGGGCCCAGTTTTGTTTGCCACAGAAACCAGGCAAGATTCAGCTCCCCAGATCCCTTTGGACATGGTCCTGCATAGCTCACACTATGGCCTTTTGCTCCATCACTGGCTCCTGGGAACACAAACTCCCTCAAGGAGAGTAGCCCAAGTTCAGATAGTCCACTAGCTGAACTTCGCATACACTGCTGCCAAGGAAAGGTGCAAAGGTAAAGAGGAGATCTCCGGGAAAGACTCCATGATAGGCTTCTATTAGCATAACTGGGGGACTCCCCCAATAATCCAGTCCTCACACAACACTCTTCCCATGTTAAACAGGCTGGGATGAATCTCCCCATAGGCTGCTCTCCATTTCCTCTTCATTCCCTAGGTGCGTGTGTGGGAGGAAATGGAATTCACTCTGGCTAAATGATCATTAATTCCAGTAAGGACAGTGGGATCAGGGTAAAATTTCACTGGCTTCATACCCTTGGAAAGAGACACATCTCACATGGCTGTAGCCCAAGCGAGGTGAGTGAAAGGGCCAGGATCTGCAGTCCCTGGTAGATTGGTACGAGTGAGGGAGGAAGGATGGTCTCTTTGATCCGGGTGCAAGCTTGGGCGTGGGGGACCCCAGCTCAATTCTCTGCTCTGCCTCAGACTTTCTGCGTTAACCTAGGCAAGGCACTTTTCGATTGTCTGTACAGTTAGTGTGTGGCAAGCTGGGGTGTAAACCTACCTCACACCAGTCTGCCACACACACCCTGTTCCCTAGTGCACTTTGAAATGGATCGTCTCCATTTCAAAGTGCACTACGGAGCTGTGTGTGTGTGGCAGTGGGGTCCCCCCAGACAGTGAGGGGTCCCCCCCAGCTTGGCAGGCTAATGTGAGGTAGATTTACACCCCAACTTGCCACACGCTGTTTGTAGAGACAAGCCCTTAGTCTCTCTGTGCTTCTGTTCCCCATCTGTAAAATGGGGATAAGCAATCCTCCACAGGGATGTTGAGAACATAAATCCATTAAAGACTGTGAAGTGCTCAGGTACGACAGTAATGGGGGCCAGATGAGTCCCAGGGAGAGAGAGTGAAGAAAGTCTTGAGTAAGCAAAGCAGAGCTGAGACCCCTGGGATAAGTGTTGATGGATACAGACCCCTGATTGGGTCAGGGCTACCAGCCGAGTCACTGGAGCTGGCTAGAAAATGCCAAGGAAAACTCAACGTTTCTGTTGACATTTCAAAATATTTCAGCCACCCTGTATGCTAGTAAAGAACCTGCAAATTTGTTTTCATGAAAATTTCACAAGGAAAATTTTCAAAACAATTTCAACCAGCTCTTCCTCTCACATGACAGGGGCCAGATGCATCCAGCAATTCCCAGTAGGGGCCAGACATTACACTGGGGTGCCCTTTTTGTAGTACATGCAGTAGTGTTTGGGTAAGTAGAACAGAGCGCATTGAGCACCAGCACTGCTCTATTCGACTCTAACCTGTATTTTAGATGGACCAGCGCCCTTCAGAGGATTGCAAGTCCTCATGCCAAATGCGCAAACCACACATGGATCAATGCTCAAAATACACAAGGATTGTTCGTGGATAAAGGAATAAGCACATCAGTGTTTGTGTATTACCAGAGGCCACTAAGCCTCTGGCTTGGACTTCACTACCAATGTATGTCAGAATAACTAAGTCACTCCAGGGTGTGGAAAATCCAGACCCATGAGAACTACAGTTATACCAGCCTAACCCCCATTGGAGACGGAGCTATGTTGATGGGAGGCCTTCTCTCGCTGACATAGTTACCGTCCCCTGGCGAGGTGGATTAACTACGCCGACGGGAGAAGCTGTCCTGTCAGTGCAGGTAGCGTCTTCACTAAGCGCTGCAGTGTCATACGCGTAGACAAGCCCTCTGTTAGGCAGTAGATGCCATTGTTGGTTGAATGATCCATCTATTGATTCATGCATTCCTTACGATACACAGCGCTAGCTCACAGCTGGTTTGGACAGAAATTACCTCCCGACCCCACCACCTCCTCTTTCTCCTGGCAATGCCTGGTTCCAAGTTTTTTCCCTTAGGCTTAAGCAAACAAAATTACACAAAACAACAGACGATTTTATCTGGAGATCGTCTCTGATGTGACCACGTATACAAAGTGCTGGACAAGCAGTTTCTAGCCTTGTCCCAGACCTGAAGAAGAGTTCTGCGTGGCTCGAAAGCTTGTCTCTCTCACCAACAGAAGTTGGTCCAATAAAAGACATTACCTCACCCACCTTGACTCTCACTGACGGCTGAATTAGCTGTTTGTGTTTTGGCATCCAGCCTCTTAGTAAGATGAGTACCTTGCAGAACTCCACCTATGCGAACTATTTATAACTTCAGTGCGTTAGCCAGGAAGGGCCAGCATTTCTCCTGCCTGGGGCCCAAATTGCCACTTCTCTGTTAGACAGATTCAAACAAGGTTTTACAAGGACTAAAGCTATTTTACAGGTAGCATTGTGTGTGTGTTATTTGCCAGCAAAGGAACAGACAGCCCATTGGGCTCAGTGCAGCAGGCCAAGGACCCTGCTCCTAAAGGCAAAAGAGAAAGAGTCACACATGCAAAGAACATGGATGGATCATGCCTAATAAAAGAGACTTGCATAGTCCATTCACTGATCTTTGCATTCTTCCATTCTTGCCACTTCACTCCAGAAATACAGGACCCTGATTACAATTCCATCCAGCAAGATTATATACCATTTATGGGCTCTGTTCCACTTCTGAAAACTTTCTACATCATTTCCCTCCAGCAACATATGGTCACTGTTTACCATCATCTAATACCAGAGTCCTTTTATCTTATGCACAAACAGCTAATGTCCCACTGAGCCCAATGTGCCTGCAACCCACTAGAGTCTTGGGAGCACGCAAGTGAGGACTAACCAGTGCCTAAGGCAGTGGGAGGTTCGGATGACCAGGATCTATAAAACCTTAGTGACAGCTCACTGCTTTGTCTGCGATGGAATGGCTACGGCATCAGTTCAGAACACAGATCAGTAGGCTGCAGGACTGACCCTTGTGACAGTGGCATCCCAGACTCTCTGTGGACAGGAACCAAGCCTGCGTCTCCACACCGTGGCTCTCCCTTACTCTTCATGATTCAGGGAGAATTGGCTCAGCAGGAATCCTGGGTTGACGCCTCCTAGACGGTAACCAGAGGTAGGTAGAAAGGACTCCTTTTTAATACCTCATTCAAAGGCTGTGCAGCATCCCAGCAGGGGGCAGTGGGAATGAGTTCAGGTCCTTGCAGAGCCCTTGAACCCAGGACCTTCAAACCCAACAATGAGAATGCTCCGAGCTGAGCTAAACTGCTGCGCGTAATTATTGAGAGTTATAGTCACTTACAAGAGAGCAAATAAAGCCCGGAGCTGGTGTCAACACTCATTAAAAAAAAAAAAAAAAAAAATAATGGAGATATCCCATCTCCTAGAACTGGAAGGGACCTTGAAAGGTCATCAAGTCCAGCCCCCTGCCTTCACTAGCAGGACCAAGTACTGATTTTGCCCCAGATTCCCAAGTGGCCCCCTCAAGGATTGAACTCACAACCCTGGGTTTAGCAGGCCAATGCTCAAACCACTGAGCTATCCCTCCCCCCAGTAAACCTAAATGAGGATACAAAATAATTCAAGTGTCCCATACGAGCACAGCATGAAAAGGAATTTGAGAGACATGTCAAGTCATCTTATTTATGCATACCTAATTGTACTGATACTTCGTTCCAGCACAGCACGCACGAATCACGGGCTATTTCAAAGGGAACACTCAGCAATGGATGGAGTTAGAATACACACCCTAATCTTGGGGGAATAAATTCAGAGCCAGACCTATACCTCCTGTTTGCTTGTATCCAGGATATGTCTCAGGAATACCAGCATCTCTGACAGCCACTGTCGGACTCCTCACATGGCCTTTTTAACATGGTAACTGCCTTTTAAGGTTAAATTAAACCACAAGGGGATGTTTCTAGATCTAGGTGCAATAAAATCTCTATATGAACCACGAATCTGTCTTAAGGAATTGTTTTAATGTCATTAAAACTTTCTTCTAGATGCTGTTTTAAAATAAAGCCCCCAGAGATTTGGATTCATGTAATACGACTTGTACCAGAAGAGATGAAGTTTATCCAGCTCTAACTCTGATTCTGTTTCCCAGCTGCTCTGTCATATGTTGTGAAGTTACATCAGTTACTAGGGAAAAAGGATTTTTTTTCCCCATGAAGTGATCTCACTAGGACTAAAGAGAGCTCCATACAGATCACCTGATTCTGTATGGTTTAGATGTCTGGGAAATAGCAGCCAGTCAGCCATCCTCTCATGAATTTTTTCATTCCTCCTCCTTTAGGAGAAAATGAGAGAGATTAAAGGCAGATGATGTCATTTTTCTTCTCCTGTCTATATTTTACGTCCTGTCAATTTGCGGATCACCACAATGCAAGTACGTTCTCCTGTTGGCATTCTTTCACGACAAGTTGTGATCATTGCAGCACCCAGAAGCATGCTAGATGCTTTGGACAAGACAAGTCCCTGCTATGAAGAGCTTACACTATAATATTACATGTGATACAACAAGTGAGAGTGACAAACAAAAGACCAGGAAGGGCTGTGGGGAAAGAACTAGGATTATAGGTGCTAACATTAGACAGTTACTCAGTTCAGTTATGAGTACATCTAGATGGCTCAGTCACTATATAACATGCACACATGTATATTAATTAACTCACTTCTGATAGGAGACCAGCAGGAGTGAGTTCGATGGGATCTGAATGAGAAGAGGTGGGTGTCCTGGTGAGTAGGATGGAAGAGGGCGTTCTGGGTATAAGGGGCATCACCGAAGAAGGTACTGAGGTGGCTTTGGGAGGAGGAAATGCAAAAGACATCAGGGTTTGCTGTTCAGACAGTGCTTGGAGTTTCTGATGAAGGGGAAGCTCCAGTATCCCATGCTACTGGAGTGTCCCTGGAACATACAGCACTTAGCAAAAGGTCCATTTTTCTATATATTTGGTGCTTTCAAGAAGGTACTCAGCTTCCATCTCCAGAAGAGTCACTTTGTGACTGATCCAATGGACGGTGCCGCGCCAGGAGGCTTTGGATCAAGCTCACATCCGTGAGAAATTGACAGCAGAAGGTTCCCCCGTATGGTCCTCCATGGCTCAGAGAGGTGACACCCATGAAAGCGTATGCCCAAATAAATCTGTTAGTCTTTAAGGTGCCACTGGACTCCTTGTTTTTGTGGATACAGATTAACACGGCTACCCCGCTGATACTTCATCCCTCCTTTAGTGCTCTAAACTCCTGCAAGCCCAACACCGCAGCCTGGGTGTCTGAAATACAGTGACTCAGGCTATAGGAGAAAAATTAATTCTCTTTGCAGAATTACACTCTCGTCAGTTTAGAGAGGAAAAGAAATAGACAATTGTTTTTTTCCTGAAGGAAGAAAAAAATCCGTAAAACTGTGGAGGGGTTTTAGTTGATATTTTTTAGACATCTCTTGTCTGTGCAAAAGCAAGGACTGTGCATGGTTCTCTGCTGGTTCCCCTTTCACTATTCTCAGTGTGACAATCAATATTGGAAAACACTCTTTATTCCATTCCCCCTACAGAACAGCCGTATCAAACACATGACAGACCCATCAAGGAATAGAACAAGAGAAGACGTGACAATGCCATTTGGGAGAGGTTTAATGTAGTTGAGTTGTGCTTTACGAGCCATTCCCTCTGGCACAGTTTAGGTTAAACAACAAAAAATAGAACGTTGCGTTAAAAAAAAAAAGAGTGAGTCAAAGGGAAAGATAATAGCTTCTTAGGCTAAATGGAATCTAGGGATGCTAGAAGTGTCCCCTTGTGGTTTAATTTAGCCTTCATGACTCTCCATGCATGCCAGCCATGGTGACAGCTATTAATTCTGATGGCTGGAGAGTCACAATTGCTAGTATGAAGAGTGGTGATGTTCATGTGGGTAATAATCACTGTCACGGTAACAGATGCTGCTGTATCAATTGTTCTAAAGGCAGATATTCCTGATGCAACAGGATGGTTCCCTTGACTCATAGATTCATAGATTCTAGGACTGGAAGGGACCTCGAGAGGTCATTGAGTCCAGTCCCCTGCCCGCATGGCAGGACCAAATACTGTCTAGACCATCCCTGATAGACATTTATCTAACCTACTCTTAAATATCTACAGAGATGGAGATTCCACAACCTCCCTAGGCAATTTATTCCAGTGTTCAACCACCCTGACCGTTAGGAACTTTTTCCTAATGTCCAACCTAGACCTCCCTTGCTGCAGTTTAAACCCATTGCTTCTTGTTCTATCCTTAGAGGCTAAGGTGAACAAGTTTTCTCCCTCCTCCTTATGACACCCTTTTGACGTAACATCCTCAATGACCAGGCTGTTGGGTGATGAGGGACGCAGAGGCTTTAACAGCCCATGAGTCACACAGATGGTGTAAGACCCTGAGTAGCAGACCCCAGGGCTGCTGAATGGGTGTTTTGGCAGGAATGGATCTTCCTGTCTTGTTTTTTGGCTGCTGGGCAGCTAGATGATTAATCTTTCCACCGGACTGCCGCCATATCCCCAGCTTGATTCCAATGTATTGAACCAGGCAATGCTTGAGGGACTTTTTGAACGGCATGAGATTTTCCAGGCACTCTAGGCACAGTGCTGGTGCTTTCAGGGACTGGAGGCAGGAAGCCAATGAACACTGAGCTCTGGGGTACCTGATCCAGACTCCACTTGCCGACAGTTAGGCAAACCAGCCCACTTCTGTTTCCCTCAAGACACTCAGAGGCCCCAATATTTCCACAGGGGGAAAAAGGCGCCAGAAATGCTGTACCCTAAAGTGGCACGCTTGGAGCTAGAGCGTGAGTTTAGGCACAGCCCTGAACAAGGCTTGGTGCGTGAGCTGCATCACCCCAGGAGTAGCCCTGGGATGCACTGAGCCTCAGACACCCGTGTAGTCACAACTCCTGCCCTGTCTCCTCCCTGCTCGAGAGGCTGATACCAGCAGTAATCACCATTCTCTTCATGTTGGCCCAGCTACTCTGGCAGACAAGCCGGGTGGAGACAATTCTCTGCCCATCCCCCAACCCTCCCCATCCATCTGCTCTGGGGAGGGAGGAAGCGGGTGGCATAATGCCACCTACTCCTGTGTGCCCAGATGCAAAGTCTGTACAGCCAGAGTAGAATTAAATCATCTTCTCTCTTCCACCCTTCCCTGGGCATGTTACCAGAGTAATGATCTAACCCTCACATCACGGGGAACCTAAAGGGAAGCCATTTCCACTGCTGAAAGCCGGGACCACTGAAAGGCAGGTGCTGGAATGCGAATGGACACTGAAATGAAAACAAACAGGGAGACACCTGCAAACACGTGCTGCGCTGACGTTTGAGCTGCTTTTGTTAAGTGTGGTCACCAGCGTTTTCAGTGGCAATGGTTCCGTTCAGAGCACCGCTATTAATGCCATCTGTGCTTTGTGGAGAGGGATAGCTCAGTGGTTTGAGCATTGGCCTGTTAAACCCAGGGTTGTGAGTTCAGTCCTTGAGGGGGCCACTTGGGAATCTGGGGCAAAATCAGTACTTGGTCCTGTTAGTGAAAGCAGGGGGCTGGACTTGATGACCTTTCAAGGTCCCTTCCAGTTCTAGGAGATGGGATATCTCCATTTTTTTTTTTTTTTTTTGCTTGGAATAACAAAAGCACTTACGCATGTGCCTAACTTTAAGTACGTGCATAAGCCCCATTGACTTTTAGCAGAAATCAGGTACACGCTTGAAGCTAAACACCCATTTAAATTAGGGTGACCAGATGTCCTGATTTTATAGGGACAGTCCCGATTTTTGGGTCTTTTTCTTACATAGGCTCCTATTACCCCCCACCCACTGTCCCTATTTTTCACACTTGCTGTCTGGTCACTCTGGCTTAAATGCTTTGCTGAACATGGGCTCTAAAAAGCAGCAATGGCCTATCAGAGTAATAACAGGCAGTGGCCTCTAGAATCTCCGGCCTATGATTGGCAACTGGATTTGAACTCCTCTGCCATCAAGGGGAATGGTTTGTCAGTCTCTTATTCCCTATTCCCAGACTCGCCAGCAGCAGCCATCAATTTCTTTACATTAAAAAGTAATGCAAGTGCCCAGCTCTGGATTCACAGCAGGACAGCAGCTCAACCAGCGACTAGAACTGAGAAACAGGGGGAGATTCAAGAGGTAACTCAATGGAAATATTGACACCTCCATATCACTTCTCTTCATAGCACTCACTCTTCCCCTCCCCCCTTGCAAACTTTTTACAATGGTTTTGTATTTTAATATTAAATGTAGCAAGTTCTCAGCCTTGCCTGTGCTGTTAGCAGGGAGCGAGTGGAGAGGAATTCTATCTGAAGTTAGTTTGATTCTTGTTTTTTGGAAATTTGGGGGCATCAAGCAGGCGTGTTAGTGCTTTTCTGCCTAGTCTAGTGTCATTGCGGTTAATATTATGCTGGTCTTTCATTAGTTGTGTTGTGGTAGCACCTAAAAGCCAGGGGCGGCTCCAGGCACCAGTGCAGCAAGCGCGTGCCTGGGGTGGCAAGCCGCGGGGGTCGCCCTGCCAGTCGCCGTGAGGGCGGCAGTCAGGCAGCCTTCGGCAGCATGCCTGCGGGAGGTCTGCCAGTCCCGCAGCTTCGGCGGCAATTCGGCAGCGGGTACGCCGAAGGTGCAGGACCGACAGATCACCCGCAGAAACGCCACCGAATCCGCGTGACCAGCAGACCACCCGCAGGCGTGCTGCCAAAGGCCGCCTGACTGCCATGCTTGGGGCAGCAAAAAACATAGAGCCGCCCCTGCTAACAGCCCCAGTCATGGACCAGAATCCCACTGTGCTAAATGCTGTACAAATGCACAACACAGGCACTTGCCGTGTACAGGTCTCTGGCAATGCCTGTAGCATTTAAGTAGCTGATTTCATTTAATCAAAAGCTATTGAAAACAGTTCATTGTAAGGATGCTTGATTTGGAGCTGGAGGTAGAAAAGGGAGCACTATTCTGCACTGGAGGGTCATCACTTCAGCCCATTTCCAGATGACACTACGACTTAAATAAAGCACATTCCAAACCGTCAAGGGGAAGCCACAGGGGTACTGCTGATGGCTGTATTACAAGAGGCTCTGCCCTTCTGAAACGGGGTAGCAAAATCCCATAGCATGGCACAGCACTTCTCCAACTGCTTCCAGGCCACTGTCAGGTTGGAGCTCGACAGGGAGCTGTCCAGCAAACGCCTCCTGAAAAACTGCGGCAGCAAGTGCTAGCCAAGATCCCCCCAGGCCTACCAATCCTTCATGGTGCGCTGACTGCACTGGGATAACAGTACAGCGCTCGAACGTCTCATTCCATAAATCATTTGCAGCCCATTGCAGTAGCCACCCAAAATCAGCAGGGCTTAAACATACCATTTGAATGGGGAAGTTCTGCAACGCCTGAAGCTGTATATTAGGTCCTGCCACCAATTTTGTATTTACTGCAGAGGCAAAGTCATTCATCATTAAGTTCCATGCACACACCAGCCCATGCTAATCAAAACTTCTCCCGCAACACACATTTCCAAAGATATATCAAGGTAGACAAAGAGCTGTCAAACTAAAATACACACACATTAATTAATAAACAGGAAACTCCAGACCGCAAAACCCGGCAAAGAAAAAAAACTAGGGTCCTTGAGTAAAGGGCATTTATGGACACAGAGTTGGAATCATTCTGGTCAGGAAGTCAGTCAGACTGAACAGCTTTTGTGGAGCAGGGTTTCCCAGGCAGACTGAATGCGGAAGTCAATGGAAGTTGAGGGGGAATGGCACTTCCTGGGATCAGGCCCGAATTTCTCTTCTCCTCAGAATTGCTTAGTTTATTGTGGGAAGGTTTTAGTCTTTGTATGATGTGTAATCAGAAACAGAAGTCAACAGAAAGTTTAATCTCCTCAAACTCCCTTCCTGTAGTAAGCAAACAATTGGGTCAATTATTCTTTGTGATGTTACAGAGAGCACCAGACACCCTGACCCTCTTTGCACAGAAGTTGCAATGATTTTTTTCCTGGACGAACAAAGCTTCCTTTATCAGACCCAGATCTTCTGGCTTTCTGTGGTGCAGCGCAGCTCTCCTAACTCCAAAGCCTTACCCTACCAAACATTGTAGCTATAATTCTGCATTGGTGATAAGTCACAATGGTGGAAGCTGCAGAATAAGCAGGGCTCAAGCATTGTTACCACTGTGTAAATGCTTAAACTCTGTCTCCACTATTGCTAGCATTGATGGAGAACTGCAGCGCTGAAGTTTGTCAGTGTAGATGCTGTAAAACAGCTGTGGAACGGTCACTTGATTAGCCTTGGTAACTAAACTAAGCTATTCAGAGGTGAAACACTTTTCACCAAGGAGAGCAGTATTGATCCATTACTGAGATTTTAATAAGTTTTCCTCTGATGGATTTCAATGTACATGAAAAACAAAAGAAAAAAAAAAGACAGAGCATCCAATTGCCCCATACTTGACTAAAGATAATTTTTCATTTTCTCCAGCGAGTTGGAGGATAGTGAATAATGGCTGGAAGTCTTCACGGACATGACTGGCTGCTGGCCAACATAACAAGACCTGTCTGATTCCAAAGGCCTAGAGGTTCAGCTCTCAATTGGCATTTTTATGGGCAGTCTCCGAGCAAGAGGACAGGGAAGGAACCCGGGTTCCCCTGTTGTTTCTAGAGGTAATTCCTGTGCAACAGGGTTGAGGCACATCCGTGGAGCTGTTTTTATGCATGTATCATCAGTCCTTGAGCCTGTGAATTCAGCGTCTTTAGCAAATACATTCACATTGACCATTTCCCTGCCCTACGCAGCTGAAACACTAGCCTTGCTGTTGTGATGCTCTAAGAAAAAGTACTTTAATTCTTATCAAAAATTGGCGTTTTTAGCTACTACTCACAGAGATAATAAGTGTAGGGTTTCAGTAAACTACTAGAGCACTCGAAGGAGAACCATCATTTGTTAATGAGAAGGCACATAGAATTTCCCCAGCTGTAAACAGAGACCAATACACGTGTATGAAATGATCCAACAAGCTCAGCCACTCTCATTGCAAATTAGATTATACACATTAGCAGTGAGGGTCTCTTCCAGGCCCTCCGTTTGTGTTTGTTTTTCCACTGACTTTTTTAAATGCCACAGGGACACATTTATGGGGACAAAACAACAGATGATCTGGCTTTCTCCAAATATATTCCTGGCTGATTAATATGCAATGAGAAGATTATATCAGCCATAGCTTCCTGAGGAAGGAGAAAAATGCTCATAATAAACCAAACACAATCGAAAAAAATTGAGAACCCATATGCCCAGCCCTGAGGCAGAGCCAACAGAATATCAGGATAAGCCATGGCAATTGCCAAGAATTCTCGACTAGATTTGACACATATGCACATGCAGCTTTATTTCCAATACAAATCTTGATTTAACGACTCCCCTCTTCTCAGCATTATTAAAGCCTAACTCAAGCCACTGACCAGCACTGTCCAAATCTCAGACAAATGGAGATGGATGAAAATTAAACAAGTAGAAAAAAATCTAGCAGGGGTGAAATCATTATACAAACTGCCAGGAAAAGCTGACACTTAAATAACCTGAGGGAGCGAATGCTGAATTGTGAAGTCCTCTCACGTGCCACCGAGGTGCGTGCGGGGGAAGGCAGCGGCAGAAATTATCCGTCACAGTTTGTTAATTTTACTTCCAGCATGTTGTAGATGAAGGCCTTGGCCAGGTGCCCATTTCTGTGCGCCTCACAGAATGCCAACGGGAACAGGCCCACGAAGCTAAAGAACATCTTGTTTACCAAATGGCACCTCTGAACAGGGACTTGAGTGTAATGGACAGAAAATTAACTCTCTCTGGGATTGCTTTACCCACTTTTCTCAGGGCAAATTCTGAGACCACAGGTAGGTTTAAAAATACGGAAGCAAAACCCTCCTCATCATCTAAAAAATGGGTCAACATTAAACTGGAAAAAATACTGGAAAATATTAGGATTGGTTGAAAATTTTCCATCAAAACTTCCTCCACTATCTGAAAATTAAGTTTTCAGCTAAATAAAAATGTGGATGTAGAATTGTCTCCTTCCCTCACATTTTTTCATTTTTCAGCTGAAGTTTTCCAGTTTGGGGCTACAGGGAAGGCTCGTTTCCTCCCTGTAGTAGGTTTGGGCTGAGGTTCGGCCCTCAGCAGGGCTGTGGGGTGTCCCAGCACCTCGCTCTGGTCCGGCGGTAGTCCGGGGCAACGGGCACACAGTTAGGGGCTCAGGCCCATAAGCAGGGGCTGAGTCCAGAGGTCCAAAACCCAGGCCCTTAAGTAAGGGCTGAGGCAAAGTCTATAGCGGCCCGGGCCCTAAGTGAGGGCGGGGCAGTAATCAAATAGTCAATCAAAGGCCCAGGCCCTTAAGCAGGGGCTGGGTCCAGGTTTGTAGCAGCCCAGGCCCTAGGTCAGGGC
Organism: Malaclemys terrapin pileata; assembly: GCF_027887155.1. Taxonomy (NCBI): domain Eukaryota; kingdom Metazoa; phylum Chordata; order Testudines; family Emydidae; genus Malaclemys; species Malaclemys terrapin. The sequence goes on along the minus strand of NC_071521.1, from coordinate 5,669,274 downwards.
GGGCAGCAAGCAAATAGTTAGTCAGGTCCCCAGCATCTCTAGGCCAGGGGAAACAGGGGGACTCTGCCACCCAAAGAGTGAGTGGCAGGGGGGACGCAGGCCCTCCCACTCCACTGCGTTCCAGCCCGGGGCCCTAGCAGTGACGGAAACTCACTGCTGTCAGTGGGGATCCTGGCCGCAACACACTGACATCAGCTCTGGCAGTGCAGCAGCCAGACCGGGGTCGGCTGCCCCCGGGCTACTTCCACACTCCCCCTCGGATGGTACCTGGGCCGTCTTGCTGTCGTCGGTGCTCTCCACCAGCATTGGCTCCTCTGGGTAGGTGGCGAAGGGCAGGCTTGGCTCCTCCTCGGGGTTCCTGGCAAGAGGTAGGCTCGGCCGGCCTGGTGACTCAGCAGGCCGATCGCAGCCTGTGGCTGTTTCCCAAGCGGGAGCTCGGCCACGGACGTCTGCTCTCTCCGCCGGCCTGGGCTCCACTGAGCTCTGCGGGCGAGCTTTTATACTTCCGGGTCGGGGCCGTGACCCCGATGCCGGAGGGGCGGGTGCCTGACCCGGTGGCTCCGCCTACGTTGGGATTCGGGGAGCTTTGGCCCTCAGCGGGGTTGTGGGGTGTCCCACCGCCTCGCTATACTCCCTTGCAGCTGTCCCAGAAATGAATCACAACTGATTCTCACAGCAGCTCTGCAAAGGTAGGTGTAGCAGAATAATTCTTGTTTTACAGGTGAGGAAACTGAGGAGACAAGAGACTTGCTCAAGCCACTCAGCAAGATGATCCAGGAGGTCTTTTCCCTCTCTAGTTTACAGGATCCTACAACTACCATTAGCCACATCCAGACCATGCCCAGATGAGCTCTCCAGAGAAATGCCCTGAGCAGTAGAATTCAAGGGTAGAATTCTAAATAGCAAGTCTCACAAGCTACAAAAATAAAAATAAAATCCAGCCATGAAGCAAATTTAAGTTCTGTCTTGGAATCACCAGAGAAAACTATTGTGAAAACAAAGGGGATTTTTCCTTTGGCTTGAATTCATCAGCTCTGTCAAAGATTTTGAGGGCAAGCATTATCTAGCATTGGCGAGTGAACCTTATCCAGCTACTTGCTATTGCCACAGTTGCCATGTTCCGCATTATGACCATTATTAGAGTACTGTTTGCAGTGTTGTTGTAGTTGTGTTGGTCCCAGATTATTAGAGAGATAAGGTGGGTGAGGTAATATCTTTTATTAGACCTGAGCTCTGTGAAACTCAAAAGCTTGTCTCCCCCACCAACTGAAGTTGGTCCAATAAAAGATATTACCTCACCCACCTTGTCTCTTGTTAGAATATAGAATAATTGTTAATTCTACATCAGACACCGCCCACCTTTGGAGATCTGCGGGAGGTAACACTGGGCATTCTTCTACCGCATGCTTCAAAATCAATTAGCATTGCTGGATAGAATTGGCAGCTCCTAAACACTCAAACTCAGGGTTGCCAAGATGTCATGGGAGAATATGAATGTGGTTTGAATTTTCTGGGTTTCTGTGCAACCAGCCTCCACCTTTCCGTAACTGCAGCCTTACAGCACTACGAGGAAAGAAAAACAGATGGGCCAATCCGTTGGTGCCACGCCACCCTGTCAGCCAAGCCCAGGTCTCTGCATCTGACGGGAATGCATGAGATCAAAACCTGCCCTTCAGGACACAGTGGAGGGAAAAGCAACTTGAAAGGGCCCCAAGGCTTGAAAGCTAACTGCCGCCTGGGGTAAGCAGAAGGCATCATTGCGTCTGAAGCCATTGCTGACAAACATTAAAAGATTCATTTGGAGCTACTGGCTGACATGAGACCATTTAGTAGATGAAGCCACAATAGCGGTGACCTGAGAGAGAGGAAACCGTTCGTAAAGAGAGAATGCTGCCCGCGGCATTCCGAATGGCAGCCATTTGCAAGGCCTGGGATTTACTATAAGCTGAAAAAGACAACAATTGGGTGATTATTAGAACAAAAGAGAACAATAAAACCTCACTTATGGACGAAGAAAAGTAATTGCACCTCTGCCCACACTGCACAGCAGTGTCTCAGTGTCTGGGAGCCTTGTACCATCACTAGTGGGCTGGGGTAATTCTGCCCCCTATTCTGTGGCTATGGGCATGTCTACACAGTGATAAAAGACTCATGGCACAGTCATGGCTGGCCCAGCTCAGCCGACTCGGGCTCACAGGGCTTGGGCTACAGGGCTATAAAACTGCAGTGTAGATGTCCGGGCTTGTGCTGGAGCCCAGGCCCCGAGACCCTGCAAGCAGGGAGAGCCCTGTCTGTAGCAGCACAAATGTGATTCCACAGCATGGGGGCAGAATCGAGGCAGCAGGGAGAAAAGAAACTCCATGCATCACAGAGACCCGGCTCTGTGGGTCTCTCCACATCGAGGTTTGTGATGATAGTCAAGATGGGAGCAGCAGCAGTGTCCTAACTTCTATGTCTACTCTGAACAAGGCTAGTTGACATGATGGTCAAAACACGGCTAGCCCTTGAGTACTTATGCTCCCTCTGTTGCGACATCAGTAGTAGAAACACAGGCACATTTCTGTTTAAAAAGGCTAAAGGAAGACACTCCTTCATTAAAGGGCAGGTGATCGCTGAATGGTGACTCTGGAGACCTGGACTATATTCCTGGTTCTGGCCACAAATTACATGTGACCTCAGACAAGTCACATGAATCTCTCTGTACCTCAGTTGCCTACATCATAGGGACATTTGGAGGCAAAATTCCTCAGTGTTTTTCAAGTGCTTGGAGATCCTCACACAGCATATACTACAGAAATGCAACATAGCAATCATAAAACAAACAAATTAATTCCCAATAATTGAGGAGAGGCTCAGAGGACAGTAATCTGAAAGTCCCGCTCCTAAGAGTCAAGTATTCAATCCTGGGGATGAATCTATAAAGAAGAAGCACTTCTGATAGGATGAGTCAGTGTCCTCAAGGTTTCTGATCCAACACCCTGCCCACTGAGTACTTTTTTAAGGGGCTAACTTTGGAGAGTTTGGCTTTCTTTCCATTTAAGAAGGGGGGAATTGGAACATCTGCAGTATCTTTTTGCAAACAGACAATGTTTGTTGTTGTTCAAGAAGACTGATCCCTCCCCCAGTACATTTTCTTCCTACTCTGGAGGTTCTCCACTCTCCTAGAGATGCTCCAAGAGACACTTTGGTAAATTCATTGCATTAAAAAACACTTCTCCTGTAGAACGACTACTCTCCAATTTACTGCCTTCATTTCAAAGAAGAAATTTACACCTTAGTACCCCTGGTACTTTCAAAGATAAAAGCAATTCCATGAGAACACCAGTGCTAGTTTCAGAACCATGCAAGTCAGGAGGTGGTAAGAACTCCCAGTCCTTCTAGGCATACAAAGGTTGTGGGAATTCTGCTCCAATGTGTGCATGTGGGGACAGCGCATGAAATGGTGTTGATTTAATCAGACTGCAGAATTCCTACAGCTGAAAAACCCATTTCCTTAAAGCATTAGATGGACTACCTCACCACGTTCTGAGCCAGTAGTTTGTCCAAAAGAATAGCTTGGTGTGGGATAGAAGACGACATAAAAGAAAGGAAAGAGGAGGATGAGGGAAATGTCTACAAGGAGAGGATGTAGAACAAAGTGCTTTGGATGCATAATTCTATCGGCTCTGAGATTCCCCACAAAAGATGTTCATTAGAGACTTCCTTAGTGCCCAGCCCATCCAGATCCACAGGTGTGGGCTGGCGAGAGGATTTGGCTCTATGGAAGGGGCTTTACAAGCGAAAGTTTACACAGCTGCCATGAAATGAAGCTTTGTTTGAGATATGTACTCTTCAAAGGACATTCTGATTTCACATGTCTCCGTGCAAGAGACCTCACTTGGGTGCACCGCTCCCTAGTCAGAAATGCAGAGCCTCAGATGCACAACTATCGTTTCTGACAGTCACATGCCTCTCCGGTCTTGCGGAACTGTACACCATCAGGAAGGGTAACAAGCTAGGTTTACAATACATCAGTCAAGTACACTGACAATTAATGGAACAAAATGAGAATTCTCGGATCATTTTGAGAAGTGTCAAACAACAATCTTACCACCAGCACCAAAACACATCAATACAAAGTACTGGGGGCAAGACAAGGCCGTATTACTGCCACAAAACGCTGACATTTATATATTTAAGAAGTGGTCAGAAATATGCCCTTTTCCTTGGGATTCAGTCATAAATGTAAATTACTACTCAAAATATTTCATGTTAATTCGTTTTTACAAACAACATTGTGCAAGATAGATAAGCAAAAAATTATGCTGCCCAATGTTCTTGGGATGGTTTTGAATTACTTTGCAGAAATGTCTGGCTCTCCAAGGTTTATACGAATTTGCCAGTGTTGTCTTCATGAGTACAATACTTCAGTTCATTACCACATTCTGTTTACTAGACAAAAGCCCCAGTATAGAAAATGGCACTATTATCATGCTTACCTTGAGGGGTTTTTAATTGACACATTATCATAGTTATACCAAGAGGAGGGGGAGACTGATCCCAGAAAGGAATCACTGTCCAGTAGTCAGAGCACTAGCTTAGGGCTTGAGTCCAAGTCCCTGCTGTGCCACAGAGGTCTTGTGTGACCTTGGGCAAGTCCCTTAGCCTCTGCCTCAGTTCCCCCTCTGTAAAATGGGGATAATAGTATTTCCCTACCTCACACTAAAGCAGAATAAATGGATTTAATATTGTGAGGTACACAGACCCTATAGTATTAGGGGCCATATAAGTACTAACATAGATAAATCACTGAGCCTAGATCCAAATCCTCAGGAAAGAAAGTTCAGAACCAGGGTTTCCCCACACATATTTGAATATCCCATATTGTTCTCATGCAATGAAGTACATAATGAGAGGCTGCACAGGCTATGCCATATGGAAAAGTGCCCATGACTAGACAGCAATGAGATGGATGTTAGGTGAAAGCCAGACTCATAACCAAGAATCATTTAATAGATACCATAAACCATTGTATAGTATATGCTCGTCAACGGCAGGTGATGAAATCCTTCATTTTATTTACTAATGCCTCTTAACGTGAATTACTATGGCTGTCATCTCTCTCCGCTTACAGCCAGAAACTTAGACCATCTGCTGTTCATTACCACCTACCAGTGTATACATTGATATTGTAACTGGACTTTAGACGCCAAGCATCTTCTTCATTTGTGTGACAGGCCTACCTTCAACACAGCAAACACCATTATTCTGGGCCCAAAGTCTGGCCTTCCTATGGTCTTCAGTAGAGCTCCTGCCCAGAACGATTGGGGTGAGACATGGGGGGAGGAAATAAACAAGCATCTGAACTAAACTTACACTGATCATAATCGGACACCAGGGTTACTCTGTCCAGAATGACCAAGTCGCAGAGAACCTGTGACATGTCAACTCCTCAGAGTTTGACAAAGTCTGGAATCTGGCCGCCTCTTTTCTCACATATTCCTGGATTGTAGCTCTAACTGTTCATAGGTGCATTCTGATTGGCTACAAGTATTATCACTGTCTGCTGATGTCATACCCATCTTATAACTGCCTCCACTAGACAGGTATGACATCAGGTGGTTTAGATTCTAGGCGGCAAGCATGCACCAGCAAATTCGTTAAGGGTGACTAAAAAAGTTTCCACTCTCTCCAGTTTTCCCAGTGGAACATGATCAAGCAGAATTGTATAAAAGCCATCCTACCCACTGTGTTAAATTGGTCTGTAAATCCAGCATTAACATCAAACCTGAAAACAGAAGAATGCATATGAACACTAGAACAGCTCTTAATCGTTTGCAGGAGCAGACGCAAAATGCGTATTAACATCCACAGCACCCTATGGCCCCCAATGCTGAGGTGTCTGATTGCCTGAATATTCATCTTCACAACATTGTGAGGCATTTTACAGATGGGAAACTGAGGCACAGAAAGACTAAATAACTTGCCCAAGGTCATGCAGGAAGTCTGTGGCAGAACTGGAAACTGAATTTGGGAATCCCAAATCCCAGACTACCACCATAATCACTGGGCTGTCCTTCCTCTCCAAGCTCCCTTTGCCAATATCCCTGTAAGGTGGAGAAATACTTTTCAGAGGTGGAAACTGAGCTGCAGAGTGGAATAGCAGCTTGGTCCAAGTTTACTCAGTGAGTCCATTTCCGAGCCAGGAAAAGAACCCAGATTTTCTGATTCCCACTGCAGGGGTTTAGCCACACAACCATACCCTCACTCCTGGCATTGTATCTGGAAGGATTAGAAACTTTCACAAGGGAAGAATCAGTGACGGAACCTGACAGAGATCAGGTACATGAAAGTCTGATACCATTAGGAATTAACTCCTATACAAGAGCTTAATTTTACAATGGTAAATTGAAAATATTTTTAAGCGAGATGGAGTTGAGCTGCTAAATTCAGTTCTGGGTCAGGAGTTCGAGGGCAAACATACACCCATACACACCACTCATGCCCCCCAAATTCAGAGCTGTTTGGATCTGGGCTTTGGGATCAACCCATTGTTTGCTTATACAGGTCTACAAAGCTCCATAGATACCATTCTTTGTTCCGGGCAACCGTAACATAAGGCTGATATGTTCAGCACAACAATCACATCATACAATAAAACAAAGGGTGACTCACATGACCTGCACACAGAAATATCCACCAGTCATAAATTTCAACTCTTCCAATGCTCAGCCCACGCCCTCCCCCACAGCCTGAAGAAAAAGATGGGCTCTGTAGAGTGCCCACAGGTTAACAGATCTGAACTCTGGAGAACCGAGGGAGGAAGCGAGTTCCAAAACCGAACTCTCACAGACAAAACTTCGCCAGCAGCTTGAGCAACGCTGCTGATCTCAACTGGGGCCATCTGGCCCAGGGGGAGAGGCGATTTCTCAGGTAACCAAGGCCAAATCCATTTTGTAGGTTAGACACGATGGGAACCTACCTAAATTCCTGCTATGGAGAACCCACTAAGTAAGCAGGCTACAGCATTCTGGGCTCAGCTTCAGTTTCTGAGCAGCCTTGTGGTGTTGCCACATGAACAGCGCATTGCAGACATCTAAACTTGAGGTGGAACAAACCAGTGTGACTGTCCCTGCATCAGAGGAAGGGCTGCAGGGTTCTTGTCTGACACCGATGTTTAAAAAAAGCAAATTAAAAAGCCATCTTTGTCACAGCCTTGATCCATCACAGTGCTGGACCCAGCTCCAAAATCCAATCAGGGCTGTAATTCCAACAACCCCATTCCCCAAGCTCAGGAGGGTGGGTTCAGACTAGTCTTCCATTTAGGGTGACCAGATGTCCCAATTTTATAGGGACAGTCCCAATTTTTGGGTCTTTTTCTTATATAGGCTCCTATTACCCCCCCCCACCCCCTGTCCCGATTTTTCACACTTGGTCTGGTCACCCTACTTCCATTACCCCAAAGCCCAAAAGATGGGTTGGGGGGAAGGGAGCTGAAATGCCAAAGACACGGGAAGAGAGAAACGATTCTACCAGCCAGGTGCAGCTCAGTGAATGTGACTCAGGAAAGCCAAAGCAGATGCGTATGGTGAAGTCTTACCAAACACAGGGTCAGAGCCGGGATACACAATACCTCCTGACTCAGCAATCTAAATATTGTTCAGGTGTAGGCGTTTCAGTCCCTCTCAGAGAGGCAGTGGCCTTGCTCTGGGGGTTCCAACAAGTAGCTATTGTATAGATCTCTGTCCCAGAGGTGTTGTTCCCAAAGTGTCTTGCTAGAGTTGGACGGGAACCCTGTAACGTAACAAGATACTTGCTGCTCTAAGGGCCCGTCTCTAGGGAACTCAGCAGCTGACATAACTGTGTGACACACCTGTTACCTATCTCCAGCTTTTGTGGGACGCTGTAAGGGGCAGGGGAGGAAGCAGGATTCCACCTGTCAGCTGCTGCTGAGCCTGTTTCTCTTTTCTGCACCGAATGCCCTAGGCTGATATTAGAAAAGCCAAAGAGTCCATTTAGTATATTGCAAATCGAGTTCAATCTTACAAGGCCACATTTGCTGGAGAAAACCTTCTGCTCCAGAAATGATCAAATAAAAAATAGCTCTGAGGGTTATTGCCCCAAAATAGGGAATTTTAACACTGACATGGAAATGTGTTTGACAGCAGGTGGAAAACACGCACACACGTACGCACACACACACACTCCACTCAGCAGCTTGGTTGTTAATATAAAAGGGCTTTAATGGACTCTACAATCACATTGGACCTCTCCGCTGTTCTAATTGCATTTGGGAGCCTGCAGAGAAGTACAAGCCATTTGTTAACGCCTGACTGCCCCCCTGGCGGAGAAGTCATCACTGGCTGTTTAGAAATTACGCTTCCCAAACACTCTGGGGTGGTTCTCCCTCCTGCTGAAGTGCTTGATCTTTAAGGGATGTTGAGTTTAGACTGTTGCTATTTCCCTCATTGGCGTGCTGGGGAGACGTCAGCCAGGGATCTAGCTGTTTTGCTCACGGTGGCAAGTGGCCAAAGCAATGCTCCATTTACTTATTTTCGTTTGAAAAAAGAAAACAAGCACATTTTCTCTTAGAATTTAGCTTTTTTTTAAAAAAAAGGGGGTTAAACAATGGCTCCTCGGATTCATTTCCCAGCTACTTCTGCTCAGCCCTTTGTGCTTTTCAAGCCAATCAACGGAGCTCCCTGCAGTGTGCCGTGGGGAGAGAAGAGAGGGTGTTTCAGAAGAGGCCTTAAAAACAAGCTATTCTGTGTGCACATTTCTGATCTCCTAAGATTGCCCCAGGGCAACTGGCCAAAAAGCCCCCTCTTTCCCAGCTGCTTGCACAGGGTATGATTCTGTTGCAAAATTGCTTTTTTGTATTTAAAAAAAATAACCCTTGTATCTGGTGTGTCAGAGAAATCAGCAGCACATGAAATGGGAAGGTACATCCTAACACGGCTACCCCTCTGATACTTGACATCCAAGTGAAGGTATTTCCATGTCCTACAGCCAGCCAGCGACTGCCTACCAAACACAGCCGCCTTAAGCCTGCCCCAATGCAGCAAGGTATTTAAAGCATGAGCTAGGTCGGATTCTTGCTGTGGCTTCTCAGTGTTGTTTCCTATCATATGTTCCCTTCTGTGAAGTCCTCCCTGCACCATTAACTCCACTCAATATAGGAATGTAGGCTGCAGCTGAATCTGTTTAAAGTTCCCGCATTTTGGTTCCCATATTCAATAGCCAAGCTCCCCAAAACCCTGTTTCTAAGAACAGTTAAAGACACGTGTCCTAGACAGAGCCAGATTCTACACTTTGTTCCACCCCGCTGGGCTCCGGGAGGTTGCACAGGTTGGAATACAATCAGCCCAGATCAGCCCTTTGAGACAAAGAAATAACTCCAATGGCTTTCCTAGGTACCTAGGGCGTGAACTGAGCCAATCCTTCGATGTCCCAACGAAAAGTGCTCCGAGTTCTGTACACCGGGGAAATACAGGTCTCCCACTTTTTCACTTTTAGATGTTCAAATATCAAACACCTTTAGAATCTATTGTTCTGAAACAAGCCCACCTCCGTTTTTCTGCACTGGACCCTGAGCCACCATGTTTTTACAGCTGAAATCACTGAAATGTGAAATATTAAGAGAAAAATAAAGCCTACAAGTCTAAGCCATGGGCTTCAATCTCACAGCGAACTAATCTGCATCCGTGGGAACAGTTTGTAATACATATTTTTTGTTTTTTACTTCCGCCACCACTTTATTATTTCAGCCCAAACTCCCAGCAACAATTCTCATAGCTCGGCTTAGTGGGACTGCCAGAGACTGTGCAGCGTCTGGCTTTGGAGGAGATGGAATATCTTAAATAAGCCATTCACCACTTCAAAGCAATCTTCCCTCTTTTGTTACCTGTAAGCGGCAACAGTGATGTGTAAAACTCTTGATTCAAACTGCCAACTTGGTTATCAGGAAGTGGCACACACAGGAAGGAAGCAAATCAGTGACAGAATTCAGGAAGCCACGGTCAGTACAAGGTCTGAGGGCTAGACCAGGGTTCAAGAGATCAATCCATTCTTCTCACAGGCTATGAGCTGTTTCCAGCTAATACTTCGTGCTCCACATCTAACCTACAGAATGTCAGAATCACCTCTTAGTTCACTTCAGTGGAATTGCAGCTAAGCCCTTGTTTATACTGGGATTTGAGCCACTGTGGTTGGCAATGGTGCAAGGACCCCAAGCCTACCCTAGTGGACTGCAGCAGTGCACCAGCTGAAAGCCCACTGACAAGGCCTACAAGGGGAATTGGGTCCAACATGTTTTGTTGCTGTTCCCACTCCCACTTTCCCAGAGGCAGCGCCCCTACAGATATCCTCTGGAATGTTGATACATGTGACGGCCTCCTCTAGAACCCCTGCGGGTTCATTAATTCTGCAATGGCTCTTTGCCCCCCCCCCAATGGGAATGCTGGATCCCCTCCACATTCCTTCCTTGTGACAGGTTTGCCCCAAAGAAGGGTGTGGAGTAAGTATCACACAAGGAAGGAAGGGTTGGATATCTGGTCTTGGCTCCCAGCCCTGGGCCAGGAGGGCTGGGCAAGCAGAGCATTGAGTCCCGGAGCCTGGCAGAGGGACAATGCCCCTTGTACTTCTCAGTCGGTACCTTTCTGGCTGATTCGCAGCCGATGGGCTCCTACGGGAGTTCCAGCAGTAAGTGTGAGGCCATTTAAGGCCACAATCCAGCTGTAACCCAAGAGTCCCACAACCATTGGGAAGAATAAGCTGGCAGGGCATGAACAGCCACAGAGAGTGAAGCTAGCTGCATTGGCCGCTCTGCCAACAGAGTATCAGCCCTACCCTTCTAGGTGTGTAGGTGCACTTCCCGCAGGACTATGTATCATTCCGAGCTTGTAAGCTCCTTTGATGAAGTGGGCATAAGGCAAGCAAACTGGCAAAGGGGAAACCACCGAGGGCGTGGAAGAACGGTGCCAAATGAAGCGAGGCTCAGATGGCTACAACGTGCTGAGACCACAGACGCATGCCTGCTTTGGTTCTAATCTACCTGCATGCTGCCTAGTTGCAACTTCCCAGATATTTAAGACCATGCCTCACAAAGTCAGATGGCAAAGATCCACTAGATCACCAGGTGGAGGGCACATGTTCCCCCGAGAGGGAACGTATACAGGAATCCAAGACTTGTGCTTGAGCTCAGCCAAAAAGCCAGATGCTGAGCACTCCATTCCAGACCCCTGGGAGCGCAGCATGCACACAGCATGGTTCTCTATGGTATCCCCCACCCGCTCATGCCACCAGTAAGAGGAGCCCACAGATTCCAATGCCTTGCTTCTAGGGTACGTTCCTTTCTCCCTCTGTTCCAACTGGGAACACATCTGCTAATTCCACAAGTGTTGCTATTTCCCCCCTTGCCCAATGACATATGTAGAGAGGCTGCTTCTGAAATGGCTAATTCCTCCCAAGCAAATGCCAAAAAAGTAAAACCTGACATGAGCAGAAGCTTTCCTACCGTGACTCATTTGCTTTGGAAGGCTGAACTTGAAAAAGCACCAAATTACACACTGGGAAATACAGTACATGATCAAAGGTGAGATAACCCATTTGTGCTGAGAAGGAACAGAGTGCTGATGGGGTGAAAGGTTGAAAATAAAGGGGGAATAAAAGGAATACAAAACAGAATAAATAGAACAGGAAGTGAGGGACAACATCTGCATCTTTACAATATTCAGGAAACACTATGGAGGAAGAAGCTAGGAACTGAATAATGCAAGTGCAATATAGAACAATATTCTGACCCATCTAAGAAATGGCTCATAGCTCCATGCACATAGCAGCTGTGTGCTTACAGAAAGAGGCTGCAGCATTTGTGTATGCAAATACTTTGATAATTTTCATGTGTGATCATACATAAATTATTCTTCAGATGTGGGATCATGCATCTCTGATTGTAGTTCAAAATATGGTGCATAGGCACATTGCACAGGATTGTATTATCACCGTACAATAAGCTTCATTTTTATACTGCCCAGATACTGTGCAGTGCAAATTAACAGTTTTGGGTAGCAGCACTGGAGGTCTCCGTGCTGCCTTTCAGATCTGCTTTTGCTATTCAGAGAGACAGGAGTGCCTATAACATTTTCAAAAGCAACTGGCTTTCTCCTGATTCTGCTGCCTAATTCACAATGGAACATTAGGGTTTTAACATGCCTACCAAAAGCAATGCACTCCACCCCCCCTAAGAGCCACTGATTGCACTGATTTGTTCCTTATATTTAAACAAAAATGTGCCGCCGCCCCCACCCCTCTAAACCTCATGCACCACTGCAGTCCTGCAATACCTTTGTCCGACATCACTCCCCAAGGATCCCATCCTCCGAGCTGGTAACAAGGGGCTGACCCCATGGACATCCTCTGTCGTTGCTGGTGGGACAGTTTTTACATGTGAATTGATCTCGGATGGGGAATTCTTCAGCTTGGCTCTTGCCATTCTAAGAGCTTTGGCTGCCTCCTACTTCCTCCTCTTTTCCCCCTGAACTCTCTCATACATAGCAATCCTTATACTGCCTGCAGTTCAGAGCTGTCGGCATGTACCACCTCCTTCCTCTAGTCACTCTCCCCACTCGCAGCTGCTCAGTGGAACAATCCTGCCCTGTAGATTTATCTTGGTAGCAAGGGAAATTAAGGAAAAGTCCATGGTTGTGCTGCTGTTATGAATTGAGTGCCATGCAGTAAAACAGCAGAGATGACAAGAGATTAATAATGCAGAAGCCTGTATAATGGTTTCACTTCATAAATGAAAAACATATTTGTGTAGTGCAGGATATCCTTTGCCTTGGCTGGCTGATTATTAAAATGACTGGATTGGTTTTATTACTGTACCCAAGACAGCAGTGGCTTGGGGGGCAAGGGATCATAGACATTCTTCTCCATTCCTGTACGTGGGGATGCTATTCCCCCCCCACCACCCGTTTCTTTTTGTAAAATGTCTGAGTGAATTAAATGCAGGTAAATGACAATCTCAGAGGCTGAGTCCTCACACAGCACAGGGAGAAGCAGTACAGGCTTCCCCCACATTGCCCTGTTTACACACCTCAATCCTGACTTAGAAGGAGCACCTCTGTGGGTGAAGGGGAAGTCCATTCAACATGGGCCATTAAGTCCTTGGGCTGGCTACTGAGATGGCTACCATTCATTAGCACCCATCATAGTGGTGGTTTCAGTGATGTGGGCATTATCCCCATGAAACAGGACTTTCACTCATCAACCTCTCTGCTCCTTATCCCTTGAGCTATCATCAGTTGCTAACAGCTTTCAGACACTACTGGTTTAGGCTGGATTCAAACCAGTGACTTTTAAAATAACTGGCTCTTTATCCCACTACCAACGTAACCTGTGTTTCTTTGGTTAAAATATAACTTTGTTAGGAAGTTCTCCAAGGATGCTGAAAAGTAAATCAATCTTAATTATTAATAAAAAATGTCACTCGCATTTCAGTTATCATCCAGGAGGTTCCCACGGATAGTCCTCACTTCAGATCAGTTTGCAAAACATCAAACAGGGGCAGGAGGGCCTAGTTGCCTTCCGGATTCTATTAAAGAACTCTGGCCGGGTTAGTGCAGAATTTATATATTTAGGCCAGCCAAGTGTGCAGTGGGAGTTTCAGCACCAAGGACAGCACTGGGGCGCCTATGGAACATTTATATGCTGTTTACTTTAAACAAACATTTAAGCTGATATGTGAGAACAAGACTGAGGCCGTACCATATCCTGTGTGTTGCTGAGCTGCTATCAAGATTCCACAAGCTAAGCAAGGTTAAGTGAGTCAAGTACTTGGATGGAAGACCTCCTAGGAAGACTTAGGTGCTGCATGAAATATCCTTGAGAGAGTAGATGGTGGTCTACCTTCTGAGTCGGTGCTGTGCCACTGTGACATCACCATGCTAGGGCACATTGTGCTATAGGAGGTGCTTTTCTGGAGAAGACTAAAAACCAACTTGTGGTCATTACAGATTCCACTTAATTTTTCTTTCATCCACTGTCCTGGCCAAATTCCCACTCTGGTAATTCCACTGTGGCCACCTAAAATTCCTTTTGCCATTTCAATGTTATAGCAAGTTATTCTATACCCCCTGCCCTGAAACCATTGTGCCCTGTGCTGTTTCACCACAAAAAGATGGATTGGTTGCATTGGTAGTCAAAATTATCCCTCCTTCACAGGAGGGTAGAGAGGCTTAGTCCAGTCATATCTGAAAAGATGAGGAGAGAGCTTGAGAAGGGACAACACTTCAGAGGCCAACTTTCCTCACTCACCTGTAACGACAGGAGGAATGGGTAGGACTGGAGAGCTGCAGTGTGGAGCTCTGGTGGGGATTATATTTCTTTTGTCGCTGCAGGCAATTTGCAGGGCTGGTCAAAACCTTGCAAAAGCAAGTTGGGCTCCCAAATAATCAAGAGTTTTCACAATAAAGTGTCTGCTTTCCCCAGAAAAGTTTGATGTTGAATCAAAAACCTAAAACCCCAACAAACTGAATCTTGGTGTTTTGACTGAATGTTTTGTTTGCTGTTTTTCAATGAAAAGTCAAAAATGTGTTGGGGGGACATTTTCCAGCCAGCTCCAGTTATTGGATTTGATCTGAGAGTAATAAAGGAGTGTTGATCTATACATTACATTTGAAAGACTGACCAGAGCACCCACCACTGTGGATTTTCACCAACCTACAACAGGTCCAAATAAAACCATGAGAAAAATGTAGACTCGAGTCTAACCCTCCTTCACTTACATCAATGAAATGTTAAACTTAAGCCCTGGTTATTGTTATTCCTATTATTTTGAGGTGCAGAGAAGCTCATTAGCTAAGATACAAAGGGATGTATATGGCATAGCTGGGACTAGAGCTCGAATCCCAGTCCCCTGTTCTAACCATGAGACCACATCCCCATTCCTTAATGGGACATCACTATTAAGGATATTCTATAAAAGATGTTTCCCCCAACATAAAATAGATACAAAAGTAATGCCAGTTACTGACATGCCAGCTCTTAAACAGCCCCATATACACCTTGCTCATCCTTACACGGTAATATTTCGGTTCAAGCCTTGCAATTGGTTTCTTCCACTCATACTAGCTCACTCATTCCTCACATTAATTGATTACATATTCATAAGCATGAATAAAATTGGTGATATACAGCTTTAAGCAAGCACCTAGCATCAGCGGGGACTTCCACTGCTGTTTGTGGTTTTGACAGGAAACTGTGCAAACCGTGCTTCAAGAGCAAGGTAAGAAAGCTGTTCAAACTGCTTGAAAGGGCAGATGTGGGGGAGGGGAGGAGGCATGGGCTTCCCCTCCTCCCCATAGAGCAGGAGCTGCGGCTGCCTGGGGGAGGCCAAGCCATTTCAGGGGCCACGTCTGGCTACACTGCAAACTAGGGATTGAATGCTTAATTATACTTTGCAAGCCCACTACAAACTGCTGATTTCTCATTTCAACATTCGCATTAGCCTGAGACCACTGCTGAGTGGCAGGCTGGAGAAAGGAGATGGAACTGTTCAGAAAGTCATGCTGGGTATAACAGTTACTGAAAATGTGACTGAAAAGAGATTAGATTCAACTGAATCCATGGCAAATGCATCATTTAATATTTTCCTTTTAAGTAGTTTCCACTATTGGCTGTCAAAACTCCTTTTGTGCAGCCATTCAACATATTACTAATAAACATGGTCATGCATGTTAGAGCTACTCAATGAAACAAGAGGGCTTTCAAAATTACTATGATAAATGCATTTGGTATTTTGAGATATTAGCGAAAGCTGTGAGAGTGGAGAAATTCTCTAAAAATCAACAAGTACAGCAACTTCAAAATAAATCTTTTAAAAATATGGAGCTCTAAGTAAGCTATATAGCCCATAGCAAAACTTTAAGCAATGACAAAGAACTTTTCTTTAAACACTACATTTTGCTAGAAAACTTTTATGCAACTGAATTCATTAGTATTTAACTTGTGGACATTTATTTTGCTCTTACACCTGCTTCTCCATGGAGGCTGGTTGGGTTCTTTGTCTGAAGGAAATAGATATCACAAACACTTACTCTAATCATGACTCATTGGAGTAACTAATCTGAAACTGAAAACTGGCCTCATGCCTCAATTTGAATGTAAACTCTATCGAACAGCCGGAGAATTGGATTGTTTCCCCCACCCGAGGCCCATTGCTATACTAAATTCTTCCTTTGGCTCTGCTCAGAGGCATGTGCCTGACCAGCTAGAAATGTGCTCTGTACGAAGGTCAGTACGGGTGACAGCTCTGGTTTGGAGGCATCAACAAGAAAATGGAGCCACAGAAGCCAGTTTTCTTTTGCAGCCTCTGGTCAGTGAATGCGCCCAAGACACAAGCACAGCTCTGACCAGATCAGCAGCTTAGCCCTGGAAGGAGGGATGGAAAGTAAAATGAAAACAT
This sequence comes from Malaclemys terrapin pileata, assembly GCF_027887155.1. Classification (NCBI taxonomy): domain Eukaryota; kingdom Metazoa; phylum Chordata; order Testudines; family Emydidae; genus Malaclemys; species Malaclemys terrapin. Next base: position 5,652,830 of record NC_071521.1, on the reverse strand, counting down.
TTACACACGGTTTGAAATAACTAATTTGGGGAGAAAAAATAATCAGCAAATCTTAAGCTTCAGGCTGACCTCCGACAAGTCACCTTAGAAAAACTAAACTCCTAATCTGTCCCGTAGGACTGCTGGTCTTGGCACTGGCGCCTACCAAGAGGAGTGCAGAGTTCCAGGGTAGATTAATTTGGAATGTGATGTGGTTTGTGGCAAGAATCCCCTGCAGCAGTGCAGAAAAATCCAGTCTGGATTTTTTCCTACAACAGTCACAGCAGTGAAACATGTTGGCTAACTCAGGAGCTCATCCAGTGCCCACTGAAGTCACTGAAAAGATTCCCATTGATTACAACGGGCTTCAGATCAAACCCAACGTCTGCAGATCTCCTTTTATATGATCATTCATATGGAATGAGGCAGACAGACAGTCATTTGACTAGTCTCATATCATTCCTGCTCCCACATTATAAGAGTATTATTATGTCTTCACCCACACACAGCAATCTACATTTACAAAGAGTCAGCACAGAACAGCTAGCTGGTTTCATAACTTAGGGTCTACAAAAGAATCCATCACTGTCACTTCTGAATATGCTACATGCACAACCATCACAGTCAATCTTCTTTACGTTGGCATCGTATTCATGGAGAAGGTTTTCCCACAAAATTTGGGGGAACAGTACATGGATCTGGGAATGTGGTTTGGGCCCCATCTGTAGTCAAACCATTTGCTAAAGCCCATAAATCTTTGGTGCAAGCCTGTGCCTGGTCAATGCAAACATTTAGGGGTAGTGTCCAAGCCAAGTTAAACTTGCTTTCACACATGGCTTACCCACGAGCCACAAAAAACCTGCTGCTTTCCCTGGGTTTCAGTTGGAGGTTTTAGGTGCATTCCAAATGAAGTGACCAGATTCTGAACTGGTATAAACCAATATCGTTCTGTTGAATGCAACTATAACAATATATACTAGCTGAAGATCTGTCTCCAAAAGTCAGAGTGAAACTGGGAGGGCAGGCGGAATAGAGACAAAGAAATAGCTGGCCTTAGAGAAGCTCATGAGTTTACAAAGCTCTAGTGCGGTCATCATCCCAACAAATCTCTGGGGTTAACTAAAACCACTACCACAAATGTATCTGAAGAAGTGAGGTTCTTACCCACGAAAGCTTATGCTCCCAATACTTCTGTTAGTCTTAAAGGTGCCACGGGACCCTCTGTTGCTTTTTACCACAAATGGAAGTTTCTAATAGGGTGGAAAGAAGGTTTTCTGGCAGTAAGAAGCCGGGGAACATTAAGAAACTAAACTTTAGGCTGAGCTACTAGGAAAAATGGCATCCAGACAATTGAAATCTTCAGTGAATGCTTGTACTTTCCAAGATCCTTACTAAATAAATCAAGGCTTATCACAGTAGTAATGCAACCATTCCCTGGCTTTCAGCAATCAGGCTAATGACTACTTAAAGTACCACACATGCTCTGGCATCACTTTAACCCCTGAACTCGAGCTGGTTATCGTCCGTATGATAAAATAACTACAAATGAATTATTCTTCTGTGTAACAACATTTTTCCTCGTGGTTACAACAAATGAAGCACAGAAGCAACTGACAGGAAAAAATTATGCACAACGTAGTCAGAAATATGCAATTCATCAGCAGCACATTGGAAAAGGTTGAACCTGCTAAAAAGCACAATTTGCAGAGATGCCTAACTATTGCAGAGCTCTGTTATTGCAACACATACATTGGAGCCCTTGCACTTACCTCACGCTGGAGAACGTGTTATCAATAGGCAATATCCTCAAATGTGCTAAGGACCTACAAAGTCTCCTCAGAATCTGACCCATTTGGCATAAGTATCTGGATTCATGCAATTATTTTTTTAAACAGATATAGGGCTCTGTCCTCCAATGGATGTCATGCTTAAATGGAAGAAAACATATCAGTGCTTCTTAGCTTACTGTGGAAATAGTTTCTCTCCTTGGAATATATTATTGTTTTTAGGAAAATAACAGCAACCCCTGCAACATCCAGTATGGGAGCATACTTCACTCCTGTTTGGTGCACTAGGAGACTGTTCTCTTTCTTCACGCTGGGCTGTGTGCCACTTGAGTGGATATTACAGAGTCACTAGTAGCATGTATTTTAATATACAAAATTATAACAAGTCGGGTCTTTAAGGACATTGTGGTTTGCATTTGGAGAGACACTCTAAAGCAGCAGAAAAGTTACTGTCGGTATCTATTCATGTGAAGCTCAGCCACTGGCAGAAATGAGTCAGCGTTCTCACTTAGAGATCCTTCATTCCGGTGTGATGATTTGGGGGAGGTGGGTGTGTTTTGTGTTTTAAAGTAGAAACCTTAGTGTGTTCTCTTGTGTAGTCGGAGGAAAGATCACTAGGAAGTTCTCTGATAGTTGAAATCAAAATATGTTCTCCTAGACACAGCCTTCGTGCAATTCTCCACCTCCTGCTGGAGCGTCAAGAAACTGCAACAAAATAGCACCTAACTACATCATAATCACAGATCTACCTAGCTACTCCAGAACTGTCGCCTTCTGGCCAAACTAAAATCTCCACCCATCTCTCTGACATCTCTTTGTGGACATCTAATAGCCAGCGCAAGCTCAACGTGGCTAAAACAAGGTGCTACGATACCACAAATAAATAATAAACAGTACTACTCTGTATTCCTGCAGCTTACTACCTCCTTCTGCAGTCCCAGGAACATCAGCTAGTCAACTCAATCTGTATCATAATACGCTATAAGTCAGCATTATACCACCGCCTATTGCAGCATCAGGGAACTGCCACAAATTCATATGATTTGCACTGCAACGCAGGATGTGTGTGTGGCATGACATGGAAACATGGCCTTTGATGTTACTGGAAGTTGTGTGGCTACTCAGCTGAAGCCAGCTGGTGAATGTGACTTCAGGAGAGACTTTATTGCTTAGATGCTGGTAATATTTATTGGCAGAGAAATTCAACTTACTGCTGTGAATATCTGATAGGGAAGGAACTGCTCACGAGATTCTGCAGAACATATAGCCTGCAATAAATCAACCGGCAGTGTGAGAAAGGATTGATATAAATCAATGCAAAAGGAATTTAAAATAAAGCAACAACTTAATGTTGCAGGTTGTCAATGTCCCTGCATGCACTGGATGGGTGCAGAGCAATTGTTGGGACAAAAGGTTGGAAGCCTTTATTAAAGAGAGAGCTCCCACAGAGCACGAGACATATCCTCTTCATTTCTTATCAATCCTACATTTCTCCTCACTCTCTTCCCCCCATTCCTTACTCACACAAGCCACGTGCCGGACACCAGGATCACGGCTTTGTAAATTCATACTCCCCACCGCAGGATGGAGCACTTGGCCATATCTAACTTGGCCAATTTCTCCAGAGTTCTGCTGGAGGAAGGATTGTAGCCCGTATTTATGGCTCTGAAGTCATTTGCTAATGGGAGCAAGTGGCTGCAGCGAGTAGTGTAATTAGTATCCACACGTGGTTTAAGATGAAGGTCAATTCTAAGGGAAATGAGTATGCCGGAGTAAACATATTTACCTCATTCTGTATCAGCATCTTAGCAAGGATTCCAGCCTGCCCTTGCAGCGGAGAGAAGCAAACTGCGTGCTGCTCAGCAGCCATCCCTTAGCAAGTGTACACATGCGTCACTTAACAATTGCTTCTGTCCCCTGGCTCTAGCAGGGTGAGCTGCGGAATAAGGTGGGGAATGAGAGAATCTTCTTCATATACGTGGTAAAGAAGAATCCTGCCTAGACTAGGTATGGAGGGCGTGATGGGGGGGAAGAGGGAGAAGGGAGAATGCCCAGGATTGACATGGCGTGGAGTCATAGGTGCTGGCACTAGGGGTGCTGCTGCACCCCCTGGCTTGAAATAGCAGGAACAACCCAAAGACATGGTTTTCCCCTTCAGCGCTATAAAAATTGTTCCAGCACCACTGTGTGGAGTGCTATAAAGTGCACTGACATGAACCTTGGGGTGATGTCATAACCCACACTTCGCAGCCAGGAATGCATCGGGGCAGCTGGGAACATGCCATGCAGAAGAGGAGAAGGCAAAACCAGAGTCACATAGACTTGCCATCATCCCCGTTCTAGGGTGCCACTGACAGGTGTTACCAGAGCAGACTAGCTAGGCAGCTGCTCCAATGCCCCAGGTGATGAGTGTGCACATAACAGCAGCGGGAGGTCACTCAGCAAACAGCCTGACACCCACAGGACAGACAGTTTTCACAAGGACCTTTCAGCTGCCATCTGAGTTATGTAAATCTCCCCAAACTGGTAGCAAACAAACATCATGTATTTGAGTATGACACACAACAAGTTCGGGGAAATGAGCAGAAGGGGTGAGATGAGAAGTTGAAATGCCCAGACAGAATAGCTAACCAATGATTCTCAACAGGACAGACAAACAGAATCCTGCTACTGCTGTGGATTTCACAGAGAGAGAGAGAGAGAGTCAGAAAAATCCTCCAGGGTAAGGAAGGCAAATGACAAAACTTTGTAGCTTTTTATTTTATTTAAAGTGAATTTATGGCACCACTGTGGGTTCGGCTCTGGTGGCTACAGTTTCAAGCTCAGAGTGAAAGTCACCTCTGCTACTTGCTTCAAATTTAGAGTCTCTAGGAACATATAAAGCCCAAGGACAGTGACCACACAGACATTTACAAGGTCTACTCTGTTTTACAAGTTTTGTTAAAGTTATTATCACCCAAGCATATAGAAAGGCTAATCTTGCGGCACAGGGTCACAATTCTAAACCCCGTAATCTTGTGGCATAAGATCATTCTATGGTCACTTACTTATGTCAAGCATTTCTTAAGCCTACGGCCTACTACAGCTAAGTTAAAATCTTACAAGCCTCAGCCTGGAGGCCTTGCATTTCAGCCATCCTTACTTAGAAGTTGGCCTGTGAACTACTGATAATCTTATTTTTCTATAATCCTACAATTTAACTGTATTTAGCACACAATGATGATATATGATGTAGCATGTTAGTTCATCATAAATGAACAATAAACTAACATCATTGGCTATGGCTTTGACCCAGTTTCCTCTCAGTTCCAGACAAGTTTAGGGGATTGTTTTGGTTTGTTATTTAAAGTACTGCATGTGAACTGCATTTAAATGTAAGCGACGCTTTATAGCTTGTATTCACTCGGCATTGCCATGGCCTTTCACTGTGCTGTGCTACTAGGGCTAGATCCAAACACCACTGAAGTCTACAGAAAAACTCTCATTGACTTCAATGGCCTTTGAGTCAGATCCTTCCTGTGTCCCTGGCAGGCAGTCTTGAGCTGAACCCCAAATGTGTAGCACCCAGTAGTCCCCGTCAGGAATGGGGCCTTTCCATGCTGCGCTCTGTACAAAGATGAATAAAGAGCCAGTCCCTTATCCGAAGTACTGGGACAGGAATGCAAATAATACTAATAGACCACAAGAGCGAAGGAAAGGAAAGACAAGGGTAATTGTACTGGGCACGTGAGGGGTAAACTAAGGGTACATGGGTGATTGGCAGCTGGTGGTCGTTAGCCTGTGGCTCAAGGAAATAGAAAAAGCAATGACACCAGAGGTGTGTTCTGGTTCTTAACACATTGTGCAATGAGCAGAGGCAGAAAGGGAGACACAGACAATGCGCCCACGGCATTTAAGTCACATCGTTAGCCAGCAAAGAGTTCCCAAACAGTTGCACTTTTAAAGGGCTGCTCTCTCTTTAAATTAAAGAATCTATACACACTTCAATGGCTGAAAGTGCAGCTTCCCCTGGTGCTCTGCCGATCATCATGCCGGGCTCCCGGGAGTGAAGATTATGCTCTCTGCTACATTTGTCCCTACAGTTCCATTCTCCCACCAAGCTGCCGAGGCTCAGGACATTTCTTTTGCACAACAGGCCACTAAAAATTCACTGTAAACCAGAGGGGTCTCTGCCCATTGTGATTTGCCCTCTGAGCCTGGGCCTTTTCCCTCACATTTGCCATCTAAAAATCAACACCACCTACATTAAGGGTTGACTGATTTTACCGGTTGTAATTATGCTCTCAAATAATATCCCACTGTTTCCTCATCAGTGATCATGGGGGATAATTGTTTTTATCCACCTCTGCGAAGCACTTTAAGATCTATGGGTGGAAAATTCTGTATGAAGTGCAAAGTATTATTATTCAACTGCCATTAAAAACATTTCAGGGGAAAGTACAGAACCTTAGGAGACAGTGATTAACCTGAATGGTTGTTGCTAAAAATATGAACCATATTAGAGACTTAGGTTTCCATTTAGCAGCCTACAATGGTTCTGTTTACTGCACGGTTTAATGCCAGGGCCTATATCTAGGTGCCCTTTGGAAGAACAATCACCTCTAGTGATTTGCACTCTATGGTGATTCCCCTCCTATAGGGGCACAGCCGTAAACCATTTGTGGGGGAGAAGCTAGTCATGTCACTTAACGCCCTTCTGAAATGCAATCAGATACTGTGGTGATGAGAGTGGTATAAGACGCTAAACAGAATAGAATCTGTAATTTGATTATAATAATAATCTCCCACTGTTCAGAGGCACTTTGAGATCTTTGGATGAATAGCACCACACAAGAATTAAGGCATTCAGGATAGACCTATATGCAAGTGGCAACTTAATTGGCTAAATGGCATTTGTTCACTTGCCCTCTGTGCTTTTCTACAGCTTATTCTGACAGCACAATTGCAAAGCTCTCAGAGAACAACTTTAAAGAGAAAGCACCTGGCTCTTGCCAATTGTAATGGGGCACTACATTCTGAAACCTGCTTTCAAGCACTATAGTGTTCCGTTACATTTGGTTTAATACATCTTATCAGTGGATTTTCAGTTACAGTTTTAAATGATGTACCAATGAAGGTTTACATTTCCTGCAGGAATACCACAAAACAGTTATTTGAGAAGACAGCATCAATACCTAATGAGCTGACCACAATTGAAAGTTATTACAAGAAATGGCAGAAGAATTAGTGACTAAGACCTTTTTAAAAAAGTTTATAGCATCTGCTGCCCATTCTGGCTCTTACACTTATGAGTTAGGGCAGCAGGAGTTGTCAGGGTCACCCCTAATTAGTTACGCAGAATCACGTCTGGTAAGAGCTTTCCCACAAGGTGCTGAGTGTCACAAGGTGTGAATCAAAGCAGTACCAACAATAGAGGGGGACGAGAGTTATACAGACAGAGCAAAAAAGGCCGAATCGGGCTAACACAAGACTTATCTCGCGAGCCTCATTGGATCTCCCTCCAGGGAGAGAAGTCTAGCAAACCGGGCTTGAGTCCAGGAATCAGGAACTCCCAAACGCTGTTTCCAGCTCTGCTGCTAACTCAGTGGATGGCCTTCAGCAAGTCACTGCCCCTCGCCAGGCCTCAGTTTCCCCCAACCCAGGCACCACTCTTATCTACCTCACGGGGCTGCTGGAAGCAGTGATTCAATGACGTACGTGAAGTGCTTTGAGATTCTCAGCTATAGAGGGGCAGACGCCCATTGATGTTAATACTTCAGCACTTGGAAACAGCAGAACGCTATATAAAAAGAGGCTAAATTTTATCATGATATATAATGTGTTGGCCAAATAACCACTAACATTGGTCTTCCCCTCCTCCCCCGCCCCAAGGTGCCAGGGAGTTGCACAGACCGACCTCCAAGGGTGACACCTTGAGGTCAGCTGAGGAGTCCCAGTGCTGGGCCAGGGCCGCACTGTTAGGTGCTGTATAAAGACCTCCCCAGCCTTCATTAGCCCACCACTGTCAACCTGCATAGACAGGAGTACTTGCAAGTTTCCCCAAGTGTCACGTGCATTTGGCCAGAAACAAAACGCTTCAACCAAGAACAAAATACTAGATCAGAGAAACTTGGAGAGAACCCCAAAGAGGTCGGGAGGACGGAGTCATTTTCCCTAATGCTTTTCAAGCTACATTTATTCAAAAGCAGTTGGGAAAAAAATCCCATTCACTGCAACAGCCATTTGATCTTGTATTGACATAATGCATATCTCCAGTTAGTGCTAATGAAAAATATATGAGCCATTGCAGCGTGGGTTCTGTGCAAAGCTTGCCTCTGGGTCCAGATCAGTTCTCTTCCACTCTCCTACAACTGCAGTTTGTGAGGGCTATGGTGCTATTTTACTCCCTGAGCGAGAATCCTGGCTCCTCATCCACAAATTCATGTTCAATGTTCTACAATGTCAGATCTTCCCCCAAACATCCAGTGCGCCAGTTTCTAGCCATGGGGAGGAGAGCAGAAAAAAACCTGTGAGAAACTGACATTCACCCTTTCTCAGCTGGTGCCCCCCGAACATTTCATTGACTGCAGCAGCAGTGCCAGTGGGACTTGATATCAGTGGAATGTTAATGGGCAACACAGCAAGGAGGTACCAGCAGAGAAAGGGTCAGTGTCCGTTTATCGCATTGTCTCTCTTTCTTCCCCTCCCGCCACTTAAAAACTGGAGCACTGGAAGCTTTGGGAAAGATCTGACATTTTAGAAAGCTTGGATGAAGTTGCTAGGTTTATTTAGTGATAGCAAAGGGAGCTGGAAATTAAAGGAGGCCTCTGAAGAATTGGGTTGATGAGTAGGGGAAAAGAATTACGTAACGTGAGAAAACATATACAGAGTGTGCAGATAAGCAGGAGGGAAAGGTGTGTCTGCCAGTAGCAGAGCTTTTGATTTCAGGTGCATCTTGCTACTTACTCAGAGTTCTCCACACAGGTATCTTATGCTGGTTCAGGACTTTTTCTTGGCGGGAGAAAGAACATCCCATTTACAAAACATAGGGATTTCCTAGCAATCCAGTAATACAACTAGGTTTTTTACAGCTTCATTCATGTAAACACATTGTACAACATCCAATAAATATCATCACGGAGCTAAAGTAATCAAATAGCAGAGACAGCGCATGCGTAGGCAGTTTCTGCAAGGAAGCGAAGATGTTCTGAGCCAGGATTTGAAAAGAAATGGAGAGTCTATGAGGTGAAGTGATAGAGAGAGGCTGTTCTGGACATAGGAGTTGCAAAGGAGAAGACTCTCACTCTATCGGTGCTGAGGCTCTGTCGTGGGACAGAAGAGGTGAAGTTAGAAGAACAGAGGGAGCAGCAAGGGGTAGGCTGAAGAGTGCATCTACACTGGCAATCGAAGAGTCCCAAAGGGATAGACAACATGATGGTAAAAATACTACAACATTGGCTAACGTTCGGTTTCCATCAGTGCCTCAGTATACACATTCGGTTTCCAATATGCCTCAGTATACACCCCAGGGGATCAAATCTTTAGGCAAAATGACAGTTCAGTCTCCAGAGCTAATCAGGCATTTTTGCTGAGGCCACCTATGCAAAAGAGACCCAGTTAGTGCTTTCCATGATGTCAACATCTGTCCTGTTCGGAAACATGCCAAGACCCACAAGCCCATCTTCCGTGGGTCCCTGAACAGTCATCAGAGGGGCCAGGTTGAACTTTGCAAGCTCACAGCTCATGTGTTTTTATGAATGTACCCAAGACAATCCTTGTCGCAGGGTGCTCTGAGAGGCTCCCAAAATGCATTCATTAGAAGAGGGCCTTGCCTCCCTTCCCATGCATAACTGAGAGCAGGATTGGACCTCATTAAAGGCAGCGGTGCTGCAGAAGCTAACAGATGACTGAATTTAGCTATCAAGGGTGTGGTACATGCTCCACTTTCTAAAGCAGCTCCCCATCTAGCAGGAAAGTTAGAAAGAAGTCATTATATAACGGAGATGCGAGTGCCCTGGGTATTGAATGAATTATGAACACAGAACCGTCATCACACCCATTACAAACGCATTTGTGCCTTCTGGAGTCTGGCTCAACAACAATGCACATAAAAGCTGTGAAATAAGTATCTAGGGCTTGGACTTGTTTAAAAAAATCATTTTGGGGGGGAAAAATAGACAAGACCCAGCTTATGCACTAGATAAATATCCACTACAAACTCATGGTGAGCCAGCCAGTAGCTTCCTATTTTTTAATGCATTTGACATAATTCCACAGAAAGCACTTGGATCTCAGAGCTTTGCAGTGAGTCAGCAAAGATATTCCAACTTTTTCTTAACAAAGCTGCTGACAGATTAAAGTTGCTGGAGGGAAAAAATAAATAAAAGGAATGATATCCAGGCGACTGCCAGAACAGACATCTGACTGCACAGGGGGAAACAAAGAGCCTCTGGGTAAAGCCTAAATATACATCTGCAAGGGAAGTAAAAAAATATATTCTCTGTCCTAGCACACAAATAATGCAAAGCAGTCAAACATTGCCAGTTCAGCGCAATTACAGGAGAGCAAATAAAAGTCTCATTAACAAATGAGAAGGATTTAATTATGTGGAGATGGGGACTCCATCAAGATGGATAGGTGAATCTTTGCATGCAGCTATGTAAACAGGTTTTCAGTACCTCTAGTCTAAATGGCGCCATGAAACTGAAGTGTAGAAGTGTGATTAAGAGGGGAGATAGCTCCGTCTCAGATGTGAAGGGCAGGATAGAAAAACAAAGCACATTTATAAGGACTAACCCTGTTTCATAGAAAGAATTGTAAATATAAAAACAAACCAAAAAGATCTAGGGCTGGATCTTCAAGGTAGGTAAATTGCCTAAGTTCCCCTGAGCTCCTCCAATTTCCACCAGTTTAAGATCTGGCTCTAGTGTGTAAGCCACAGGGTGGATAGCACTCAGCCAGCGAAATAAATACAAAGATGCTTTTTCATCTCCCTCCCTTAGCCCCTTCAGCGCCTTAGGGCACAGGACAATAGTCACAAGACTTAGCACGACGATCGGTTTAAATTTTCAAAGCACTTTGTAAACATGAATAATAAATAAGCAATCAGCCTTCTCCTCATCACATCTCACTCCTGCCAGTGAGGCAAGTATCATCTTTAATTGAGAGCAAGAGAAACCTGAGACCCAGAGGTGGAGGGGCAGATCCTCAAGTGGTGTAAAATGCCCTAGCTCCATGGAAGTCAATGTTTCGCCTTGGCGTTGAAGTCAATGGCGCTATGAAAATTTCCTCCCGCTGAAGATCCCTGAACAACTTGCTCTCCCGTCAGTGGCAATGCCAGGAATAGAATGCAGGACCATTCACAGGGGCTCTTCATAGCAGAATGTGCAAAAAGTCCCACCAGCTGATGTGGGAGGGGGAGAAAAGTCACAAATCTGTAGTACAAAATGCCAAAAACCAAGAGGCAATGTAGGGCTGCAATGGGACCTAGGTGGCAGCCATCTGCTGTCTGTCTGCACAGAGGTGGAGTCCTTTCTTTGAGCAAACCCTCTGTGCTGGTTGAGAATACACACCTGTGACGTGTTCAGTCACAGAGACCCCCTTGGGACTGTCACCTGATGTGCTGAAACTACCTCTGAGCCCGTTTTCCCTGTCAGCTTGGGACTTCAGAACCCTGTCTTGTTGAGCCAGACGTGCTAGCCAGCTGCAACACAGACCCAGGGTCTGAACTACGTCCCCAAAGCTGCAGGCTTTAACTGAAAACCACTCAGCGGGTACTCCTGTCTCCAGCACCCAGATACCCAGCTCCCAATGGGATCCAAACCCCAAATAAATCCCTTTTACTCTGTATAAAGCTTATACAGGGTAAACTCATAAATTGTCCACCCTCTATAACACTGATAGAGAGATATGCACAGCTGTTTGCTCCCCCAGGTATTAATCACTTACTCTGGGTTAATTAATAAACAAATATGATTTTATTAAGTATAAAAAGTAGGATTTAAGTGGTTTCAAGTAATAACAGTCAGAACAAAGTAAGTTACCAAGTCAAATAAAACAAAACATGCAAGTCTAAGCCTAATACATTTAAAAAACTGAATACAGGTAAATCTCACATTCAGAGATGTTCCAATAAGCTTCTTTCACAGACTAGTCTGGGCCCAATCCTTTCCCCTGGTACAGTCCTTGTTCCAGCTCAGGTGGTAATTTGGGGATTTCACGTGACTGGCAGCCCTCTTTGTTCTGTTCCACCCCCTTTTATAGCTTTGACACAAGGCGGGAATCCTTTGTCTCTCTCTGGGTTCCCACCCAGCCTTCTAAATGGAAAAGCACCAGGTTTAAGATGGATTCCAGTTCAGGTGACATGATCACATCACTGTAAGACCTCCTTCTTCATAGCCTAGTAGCTGGAAGACACATACATAGGAAGGCTTGCAGGTAAACAAACCCATTCACAGTTCATTGATTCTGAGGCACCCTTAATGGCTTCCACTTAACATGTTTACATCAGTAATACAAGTTTATATCTTATTCTCCTAACTCCGGACATAGAAATAATACATGCAAACAAATAGGATGAGCACACTCAGTAGATCATAAGCTTTGTAATGACACCTTACAAGAGACTTTTTGCATAAAACATATTCCTGTTACATTATATTTACACTCATAAGCCTATTTCCAGAAACATATGGAATGCAACGTCACAACCCCCAAAGAATAATGCTGCACGCTAGCCCGCAGAGCTTCTGAATGACTTACTGCTCTCCATAGCTATGGATGGAGAATCATCTAACAGTCATCTTTGTGGCCAAACATCCTGCAGTTGCAGTGCTTAAAGAGGTCTGTAAAATGGGGAGGAGTCTATTATAATATGGGAGTAGCGGCTTTGTCAAAACAAGGTTAAAAGAGCAACTCCTGCAGTGACCTGGCTCAATTTTTCATTTTTAGTTTTACTCTAGATAAGTTTTGCCAGGTCTGCGACACCTGGTGGCCCTCCCCTTCCCCCGTACATATACAGACACTTTAAGCACTTTTATGTGAAGACAAAGCAAGTTATATCTCAATGCACTTTAAAGCAGTGTGCCAGTTCATTGCAGACGGTACATCAGCTCCTTTCTGAGGTTAGAGTCTCCGATGCAAACGAAGACACCCAACCTGCAGAAGCATCCAGATGCTACCGTTAATTCAATATTACCTTTAAATGGAGTAAATCAGAATGGTTCCAAGCGCAATAAATTTAGCTATGCAAGAAAAATTCCTCCTTTGTGCTCTGTACCTTATGGTGAAAATACAAACAATGGCATGAATATTTCAATGAGGATATCTGTTAGGGCCAGTGCAGCATAAGATGTTATTAAATCTTCCAAAACATATTCCCATTATATTCTCCTTAATGCATACCATTATGCTTCACTCATCCATTACCATCAGTGCATTCAAAAGCTACATTTAAAAATTATTATTTAAAAAAAATAAATGTACTGGACTGAGCATCTGTGTCAGTCAGGGAATAAGATTTCAAATATGATTATTATTAATTATTATTATCTGTATTACAGCAGCACCTTGAGGCCGCAGTGTACTAGGCACTGCACACATACACACACACAAACAATAGGCAGTCTCCACCAGGAAGAACTTGCACTCCTAACTGATAAGACAGAGACAGGTTTGGAAGGGAAAAAGTCACAGGGAGGGGAAGGGACTTCCCCAGGTATCCCAACTAGTCAGCAGCAGAGCTGGGGATAGAACTAAGATCTCATAACTGCCAGGCCAGTACCCTGTTTACCCACTGGACCACCAACGTGGGGGAGGTTTAAGTTGGATATTAGGAAAAACTTTTTCACCAGGAGGATGGTGAACACTGGAATGGGTTACCTAGGGAGGTGGTGGAATCTCCTTCCTTAGATATTTTTAAGGCCCTGCTTGACAAAGCCCTGGCTGGGATGATTTAGTTGGGAATTGGTCCTGCTTTGAGCAGGGGGTTGGACTAGATGACCTCCTGCGGTCCCTTCCAACCCTGATATTCTATGATCCTAATGGCACAGCCCAGGCAGTGAGCCACCACTGGTAGAAATGCTGGTAGTACAAGTGTGGCCAGCGCTCCTGGGGGCAAGCCCACTCTGCCTAACCCTGCTGAGTGCTCTGCGGCCAGGGGTGCCTTTTTGGCACTGTAAGCAACGGTGGGAAACATTAGCAATATTTGCCTGAGTGCAGACAAGAGCAAAGGGACAGAGCAGCTTTGGGAAGGTCGGCCTTTGCACCTTGTTCACTTTCAGATTATTCTCATATCTTTTGGTTTTAAACACTGACCTGGAGAAAAACACCTTTCTGGAGGCATTCGATAGAACTGAATAGGGATGAAATCTATAGGGTATTATGGACATTTAATGGGATAGCCTTAAAAACTACAGAATTATTCCTCTAACCTCTTTGTGTTTTTTAAACCATTCCAATAAAATATAAATGTGACCTTTAAAACCTGCAGGTAGATCCTCAGGTGCTGTAAACTGGGCACGCTGCATTGGCTTCAATGGAGCTACATCAATTTACACCACGGGTCTAGAGCAGACTTTTCATGTCTCATATTTGTCAGCCAATACAATACGGTTTTGGGGCGATGCTTTTGTCAACTCACACAGGGCCCAGCAGTTGTGAATTTTATGGGCTAAGCAGCTGTGACCACTTCACACGACAGTAGAATCCTATCTTTTCTGTGCACCTTCGCACGGTAGGAGGGGACAACGCAGCAGCTCCTGTGAGCTTTGTGAACCCTTCTTAATTTGAGTCTAAAATCAACCTTGGATATTTGGGACCTCGCAGTATGACAAATAAAAGCGCGTTTCAGCTCACCATCTGCACAGATCCCCTCTTCATGGGACACACAGACCGTTAGCAACCACATTTGGGAGCAGAACGCTGAATCTCTGAATGCACTGGGGAGCTGATACGCCATTAAACCTGAAATGATGCTCAGTCCATTTCTCTCTCTGCCCTCTGTGCACACTCCGCAAGCTCTGCAAACAGCTTACTGGTGGGACACAGGAGCACACATTACCTCTGAACACTGGCATCCTGGAGATTGCCAGCAAGTGAACATTTAGGTGTGTCTGTTTGGGGCTGCGTCTGAATTCAAACCCCCGCAGTCTCTCCTGCGCGATCGTGTTCAAATCTTTGGCTAAAAACATTTGTGCCCAGATTCTGTAAGACACTCTACACACATTCCCAAATGCACCATGTATTATTAGGATTTGCAAGCCTGAGGCATCTCTCAAGAGCCTGAACAAGCACATACTATAATTTGCTCACATTGGTGCAGAGCAAAAACTTCTTCATAATTGTCATCTGCAGTCTGAGTGGCAAGTTCTCCCGCTCCCTCCTATTTCCATGATACTGTACCTCCCAACAGATCACAAGGGCACTCCTTCCCAAAGGCAACTGGACTGACCAGCAGCCAATCACATAATTGACCCTAACTCTATTAGGGAGCAATTCATGGCCATCCATGCAACAGAAGTTCTTTGTACTAAGCATTTCTATAGCAGCTTTCAGCCAAGAGTCTGAATGCACTTTGAAAACATTAACTAATTAATATTTACAATACCTCTGTGAGGGATCTAAAGAAGAAGCTTTACTTCACCCACCACTTAACTGCAGCCACCTCTGGGGTGGAACATAAATGCGGTTTAACAGCTCACCGCTTGCAGCACTGCGAGAGCACACTTTCTGATAAGCCGTGGAGAATACCATATCCAATGGAAGAAATGCAAAAGAAATGTAGGGAGGCAGAATGGAATGATCCAAGTTAGAACTTGGCCAGGACCACAGGGTAGACATTCGTATTTTATTGGAAAGTGCCAAAGAACATCAAATGACCATAAAGGGGCAGGACAATACCTAGCACATGACAAGCCTCGAGGCAGTCTTGGTGTGTCCCACACTGGTGCAGTTAGTCCTTGTTATCCTTAGAAAATCTACCTGGAATTCCAAAGGTCAAACAGTCACCCATCCTGCTAATCATTAGGAGGTAATAAAACTCCATTATAACTGACTTTGCAGTTCTGTAAAGCCTTTCAATCTAAGGCTCGTCAAGGATTTTGTAAATACTAATTAAGCCCCACATCTCCCCTTCCAGGCAGGTACCTTGGACTTATCGCCAGTGTTTTCCAGGGGGTGACCTGAGACACAGACAGAATAAAGAACGAAGCATACACAGCAAGCCAATAGCTCAAAAGTGAAGAGAAAAAAGGAGTTGACCTCCCAGCTTCTTCTAACCAGTAGGCTTCAATGTCTATTGATCTAATTACATCTGAATCTTTAAATACAAAAATAAAGAAATCAGAAAACAAAGGCGGTTTTACAACACTGTCCAAACGTACACCCAATAGCTAGTAACACAGCTCCTAGGGGATTGCTGTCATATAAGGGAAAAATCCTCAGCCTTGCAGAGTGACTCTACCAGAGGTTTCAGGGTATGGCACCTACAGCTCTGCAGTAATAACATACTGTACCATGGATACAACGCAGTGACCGTGTGCATTTATATCCCCCCAAAGCGCCATCTGTGCTTCCCACTTCCTTTCAGCACAACAGCAAGGCCACGTAGCGGCGGCTCAGCGGAAAGCTGTGTTATGCACATCACCCATATATGTTAACAGTGACAACAGCTTTGAATGACAGACACCCTTTGAGCCTGGTGAACTCGTAAAAGCACTAACCTTACTAGCGCATCAAATGGATCTTGTGGGACGTGCTACAAACCTGGCCTAACCCATCCTTCCGTAATGTGCTGGCACCTCTGTCCATTAAGTGGTTTGCAGTGCTGTTGTGGCCGTGTTGGTCCTAGGATATGACAGAGACAAGGTGGAGGAGATCCTGAAGAAGAGCGCTGTGAAGCTCAAAAGCTTGTCTCCACCACCAACAGAAGTGGAGCCAATAAATGATATTACCTCACCTGCCTTGTTATTCTGCTCCTAGGGCAGCCAGCAGATGGTACTCATGCATTACAGAGCTAGCATTGGCTTGGGGAGAAGGAGTTCTGCTCTCTCCCATCCCCCAGGGACACATCTCAGCTTGTCTCAGCTCATGTAACAAACAGCAAGAGCTGTAAATATCTAGCATATTGGGCTGCGGCATTAAGCCTTCTCACACAGCCTCTCTCATTAACTCTTATGAAACTTTGCATTTTCCAGGATGCCAGCTAAGTGACTGCTTAGGAGAATATGAATGAAGGCTAATCAGATCTTCAGGGGTGATGATTAATATCCGCTATAACAAGTATGCAATTGACACAGGCAGTTTGTTTGAAACTACTAATAGCCCATTAAGCTAAAGGGCAGAGCTGGTGGGAAAAAAATAATTTCATGAAGAATTTCAAAGTATCAAAGTGGCTTCCATTTTGCAGAGGACACATTTTCCATTGTTTAATTAAATCTTCTACAGTGATTTTCACCAAAAAATATATCACGATTTTTTAAAATCAAAAATAGTTTTTTGGGGGGGGCTTTTAAAGTAAAATAAGAACCAGATTTTCAGTTATGATTTTGATTACAAAGCTTGTAACAGTTTCTTGGGGAGGTGGGGAAGTCACAAGGAATGGAAAACTTATCTTGATAACTTTTCTTGAAAAGTTGCTTTTCTGAAAACAGGCCAATTTTCAAAGACAGGGGATGGATCACTTGATGATTCTGTTAATTCCTTCTGGGGCACCTGGCACTGGCCACTGTCGGAAGATGGGATACTGGGCTGGATGGACCTTTGGTCTGATCCGGTAGGGCCATTCTTATGTTCTTATATTAAATTTTTTAAATCAACTCTAGTAATGGGAGTTAGACATGTGCATTAGGTCACAGAATCTTCAGCTTCCTTTCCAGCCCCCATCCGCACCCCCAGCTCACTAAGTCTAGAGTCCCTGTGTCATTCTAGTTGCCCTCTACTATCCATTCCCCATTTCTATAGTAATTCTTTTTTAAATTACAGTATATAAGATATAGAAAGCAGCAAACCCTTGCAAAGAAAAACCCACAGCATTCTACAGAAGTGACCCATTAACCCTCCAGCTCTCAATAGTTTTATTAGCACATTTTGGGGCTGACCATTTCGGGTTATTTCAAGGACAGAGCCGTACAATGAGTTGTGATTGATTTTTAAGCAGAACTCACCTTTTTACATCAATGGAGAAATTCAGCATGAAGATCAATAGCACAATCTGGCCCAATTTTCTGCTCCAGGTTGTAAAACAAAAAGTCATTTAACGTCTGTAACTTGCTGGATGCCTCTAAAAAATCTCAAGCAAGGCCCAATCCTGCAACGAGCTTGGAACAAAGAGACCCTGCACAGTCAGCTCACTGCAGGCTCAAGCCAGAGGAATTAAAGGGCAAAAACACAGTTTGGGTTTTTTGTACTATTAGCGTCGCCACATAAATCATCATCATCATATATAATTACAATGGACCTTACTTATAATACGTATGTCATTCCAATGACTTTTACAAACATTAGGTCTCTTTAAAACTTTCTGTACTCTCTTTAAGAACCGTGAGTTTCAAGTGATCTGTTAAACCCACACTTACGTCTTGTCTGCTCTTGGAGACTTTTTAACCTTCTCAGGCCATTTTCAGACATCACAAAGCAAAAAAAACCCAGCTCAGGTTCAACTTCAAAACAAATCCTTGCAGATCACCTTTAAACGTCAACTGTAAACACCCCTAAACCTCTCCAGAACTCGCTCCCTTTCCTTTAACTATATTAAACAATGAGAAGCATTTTGGGGAAGAGACTATAATAAAAGACAGATGCCAAGGCTCTGATCCTGCAATTGGATTGTGGGGGTGGCAGTAGTGCCATTGAAAACAATGAGGCACCCTATGGGCACAAGGATCAGTGTGTGCAGATTTGTTTACAGGATCAAGGCCTATGTTCTACTGTCACGTCAACCATTTCATAGATTCTAGGGCTGGAAGGGACCTCGAGAGGTCATCGAGTCCAGTCCCCTGCCCTCATGGAAGGACCAATATTTATTTATTTGTGTTCCATTATTCTCCTAACATCTGGCTGTGGGAAAAGAGGGCAACATGAAAGAAAACTGTAAAAGATGTTAAAGTTTGCTCCAATTTCTTGACAAGCTATTTAAAAAAAAAAAACAGCAATCACCAATACTGGGTTCAACTCTCACTTTCACACACCAACGTTCCTGCATCAAAATGTGGCCACATCCAGTGTGCATGTCTCGAAGCGCTGCCATCACTTAAGAAGAAACCCAGGTTTACACACTGTGAAAATGTATCTGGGACAAAAGGTTTTGCACCCACAAAATTAAGAGGGTTTGGGACACATCTGAACGTGTTCTGATCTTGCTTTTTCCATACTCACTACAATTCATCCCCAAGAAAAATGGACTCCTCTCCCCCCAAAGATTTCTATTGATTGTTTTGTTTATGTTAATGAAGTTAAATCCCTCTAAATTTATGTAGAGTGTGCACGCGCACACACACACACACACACACACACACCAGATTTATCCCTGGAGGTGCAGATTTCAGTTCAATTCAGCAGGTCAAATTCATGCCTGGTGCAATGCCATTTGTTTCAGTGCAGTTATACCTCAAATAAAATGTAGCCCAGCAAGTTCAAAGCCTGGATGCCCTCCCCACCCCCACATTGGCAGGCACTGGGAAGAATTTCATCTTCCATAGAGCCGTAGGAGAGAAGCTTCATATTACAAACAGATTTGACAATTATTTTCTGAGCACATGCAACCGGGGGGTTTCCTGCAGCAGAAACGCTCAGCGATCTGTCCATGAGAAGGCTGCCTTGGAACTCATTTCGTTAACCGATCCCGCTGTTTTACTGGACTCTTTCTTCCCCTGCAAGTTCTGGCCTGGCCACATCTGGGAAGTCCATTGAGAAGTCTCCCCAGGCCTTGACTCTCAGCAAAGCTCTCTCCCTGATTCACTAATGCCAATTCACCGACTCACAGGGCCACAAAAATCTTGGTTCTCAGTTCAACCACCTTAGGCCATTTAAATGTTCCCAACTTGGAGTGCTGCAATCAGCAAAAAAATGTCTGCTGCCCACGTTTGGTCAGTTGGCAGATGGCATGCTTTGCCCATCTGTTAGCATGGCTTTTTGCCTTTCCACAAAGCTGAATGCCATTTGGACAAAGACAGTTCTGACTTGGGCAGCTTGTACGACATGCGTCACAGTCATGTCTTCTGCAGGAGGTCCTTCCCATGCGCTATCTCCACTCACTCCTTCACGCCTGCTGTCATTGACATGAGACGCCATCCACAGTGGGGGAAAGGTCAGGAGCATTTCTGACTGCCAGCTAAAAGCTGTTTTGCAGCAAGGGAATGGGAAGAAACACATGGGCCCTGGATACTGGGACTGAGAACTCTCCACCCAGATGCCTTCTTTCCTTGCATCCATTTTAAAATATGCATCAAAGTACAGACATACGTAATGCATCTTACTGAGATCTAGCACCGTACGTTACTCCTGGGAGCACCAGTTGGCTCACCGCTCTGTTTTTCACTTTAATTCCACAAGCCAAATTTAAAACGGTTGGTGACTAGCCTTTCTTGCATCACAGCATCACCATCTGGAACTCCTTCACAAGAGCTGTCAAGGGGAGTCTCCCTCTGTGTTAAAGGGCAAGCTTTTGCTTTTTTAAAAAATTGCGTTGATCACTGAGTTTTGTTCTCTTTCCCAACTTTGCTCAACTCATGTTATGGGGAAACACCATGCAAAGGGCTTCAAGACCAGCAGACCCTACTCTGGATACATCTGCGAATGGAAACCTTTGGGCATGTGAATCCTTTCTGACGCATTGCAATGCTCCCAGTCAGAAAGCAATGCCCCCTGCACCAAAACACATTTACAAACAACGAGAAATATCTCCTGTCTGAGACCAAAGCTCGCTTGTCTCTCAGTTTTGGCACACTAGCCCCAGACAGCCAACCTCTCAACAGATGTTGGGCAATTCTAAGGCTGGGTCTACACTACCCGCCTGAATCGGCGGGTAGAAATCGACCTCTCGGGGATCGATTTATGGGACGCGACAATCGATCCCCGAATCGACGCTCTTACTCCACCAGCGGAGGTGGGAGTAAGCGCCGTCGACGGGAAGCCGCAGAGGTCGATTTTGCCGCCGTCCTCACAGCGGGGTAAGTCGGCTGCGATACGTCGAATTCAGCTACGCTATTCACGTAGCTGAATTTGCGTATCTTAAATCGACCCCCCCGTAGTGTAGATGTAGCCTGAGATGCACATGTGGAGTGAAAACAACCCAAACAAAATGACTAGATTGAGCTTTAAAAGCATTTTGGAAAAGACTAAAGGCAGAAATGCTGAACATCAGCTCGGAAAGAGGATTATGAGGTCTAATAGCCCCTCATTTCACCACACATTAATCACACAACACTTTCAACGATGGGGTGGTTATAATCTCTCTCCCCGCAGGGAACTTCTCAGCTCATGTTAATATTTGCATACAGACACTGAGATGGCAACAACAACAAATTAAGCCTGGCCTGGGCAGAGACTGGAAATTGTTTCCCAACAAGGGATAACCCCACAGCTGCTAATTAGACCATAACAGAGATGAAGAAATGAATGTACAGAACAGTGAACTTCAGTAGAGTGATAGGTGAAATGGCAGGTTTGGGAAACATACTTAAGTATTCAGAAATCTCTCTCAGTTCTTATTAAAGCTAATGTTTAAAATCAAGTTAACACAAGTTTAAGAAGGAAGGTACTGTACATCTGAGGTCAGGCTTGAATCATGAGAGATTACAAGTATCGGTTACAAGGTTCACAAGCTACATACATAGCACAGAACCAGCATAGATCCAGACTGGGGTGTGGGAGTTTTTAAAGTGTCATATAGAGAAGGACCTTGTGTGGTTCATTCTGCAGATATTCTAATTCATATGTAGCCCCATATTGGAGGCTCCCCAGAGTTCTGCCAATGTGCACTGCATTTCACTTTATGAAGAGTATGATAGGGAGGCAGCATGAAGTAGCATGGGCCAGGACACCGGACAGGGAAACAGGAGACCTGTGTTCTATTCTATTGGGGCATTGCCAGCAGATCGAGGAACGTGATCGTTCCCCTTTATTCGACATTGGTGAGGCCTCATCTGGAGTACTGTGTCCAGTTTTGGGGCCCACACTACAAGAAGGATGTGGAAAAATTGGAAAGAGTCCAGCGGAGGGCAACAAAAATGATTAGGGGTCTGGAGCACATGACTTATGAGGAGAGGCTGAGGGAACTGGGATTGTTTAGTCTCCAGAAGAGAAGAATGAGGGGGGATTTGATAGCTGCTTTCAACTACCTGAAGGGGGGTTCCAAAGAGGATGGAGCTCGGCTGTTCTCAGTGGTGGCAGATGACAGAACAAGGAGCAATGGTCTTAAGTTGCAGTGGGGGAGGTCTAGGTTGGATATTAGGAAACACTATTTCACTAGGAGGGTGGTGAAGCACTGGAATGGGTTACCTAGGGAGGTGGTGGAATCTCCTTCCTTAGAGGTTTTTAAGGCCCGGCTTGACAAAGCCCTGGCTGGGATGATTTAGTTGGGAATTGGTCCTGCTTTGAGCAGGGGGTTAGACTAGATGACCTCCTGAGGTCCCTTCCAACCCTGATATTCTATGATTCTATGATTATCTGTCCTGTCATCTTTCCATGCCGCTTTGAGCAAGTCATTCAACCATTCTGTGCCTCAGTTTCCCAGAAACAAAGGAATTACATTTATCTGTCTTTGTGAGAGAGGTTGAAATGCAGCGATGAAAAGCATTTGCAAGCCACACACACCAACACACACACACACACCAGGGAAGAATGAAATGCACAGGCTTTTCAGTCTCTCCCAATCAGGGGTGTAACCACCAGAGCTGTGCAAAGCTCACTGGTTTGGATGTGTCCCAGATTCCACCACATGGACTGGACTAATCCCCCAAAAGGGATTCTCTTATCAAAACTCAGCAGAGCTCTAAGCACAACCCAGCTCCCTGCAAATACTTGGAAGGAAAGGGCCAGTACCCCCTTTTTTTTTTAATTGCTATTTAAAAACAGCCACACAGAGCTGGACTGGCTTTGTATCATGTCTTATGAGATCCAATATTATTGCACAGGACGCTGTTATATGCCATTTCTCAACACAACCCTCAATTTGATCCTTGTTACTGAACAGTGCAAATGAAATGGTGAAAAGCTAAAGTCAAGAGACTCAAAGTCATCCCATCTATTATGAATTATCTGAATTAGAGTAGCACTGATGGGCCCTAGCAAAGGATATGGGTCCCACTGTGCTTGGGGCTGTACTAACAAGCATGGGATGGGGACGGTCTCATGACTGCGCACAATCTAGATTCATGAAAACACACCATGTGTGAACAAAACCAGCAGGTGTGGGGAACATGAGACAATTTGTGAAAATTGAACTCCAAGGATTTTCAGTAACTTCTGAGACCAGGAGCAAGGTGCCCACTCCAAGACCTTGTCTACACTTGAAACGGTTTGCCAGTATTGCTGTACTGGCATAATTATGCCAGCAAATCCTTCTAGTGTAACACACCTAAGAGCAGCGACAGAGCGCTTTTGCTGGGATGGCTTTTATCAGTTCCCCGAATGAAATAAGCTATATCAACAAAAGGATTTTTTTGCCAGTATAGTCCAGCACCTGCAGTGACCAGCCAGCTTTCACAGAGCATGGCACATTTATTCTAGGACACAAGCACCACTGAGAAAACATCTCGCAAACCAGTGAACAGCCTAGGTGCATGCTAGCTCACCACGCGTCATCCCACTTCCGCAGGTTCCACTTCTTCAGACCCATCCAGCAGGAATGTGCCCTCCTAGTTACAAGCGAATGTCAGTTTTTGGATCAAAAATGAGGGACACTCAGCCAGTTCAGGCTTCCGCCTCTTGAACCTGGTCTGAATCAGTCTACGCAATTGCCTCAGGCAGTGGTACTTCTTCCGAATTTTTTCCCTGTCCCAAAGTGTGCAGTAATTCCCCCGGCCTTTGATTTTATTTCTTGGGAGAAGGTTGGTAACCCTCCCACACAGAGTGGCGCACGATCCCAAGCTCATAAAGATACAGAGAACATTTATAGATACAAACGTTTATGACTAATCCTGGTGCCTATGATGTCTGGCCCATCTCAATATAATCGTTTTTTGAAGTCTCCACACGTCCAAGGCCTCACATCTGCCACATAAAGCACTTTGACACTTGTTGCCATATTCATATTGCTCACTGGAGAGGCTACAAGGCATGTCCAATGCACAATAGAAGCTAAACTGCAACTGGAGCAAGACCACTGTCTCACAAAAAGGTTGTTAAAACAAAGCCCACCTCAGTCACCACCTGTTTGAAAAGCAGCTTCTCCCAATAAGGTGGGAGAGGAGACCAAGATAACAACCCATAACCAATAATGTATATTCACTTTGTGAAGTGCTTTCAAATATACGAATGAAAAGCATTATGGGCAAAACCATGACACACCAACCCACATTGAGTAAGTTGTGATTATTCCCAGTGAAATAAATGGGACTACTTGCTGAGTAAGGGACAATTCAACTTGAGTGGGGGTATCAGAATCTGGCCCCAGAGAAAGTGCTAAGTATTATTATGCCTGGAGGCGTACAGAGGAGAAAGTTGGCTGCTCTACCAGAAGAGAAGCTGATGTAATATCACTAGGTTATCTACCAAGAGCCGCTAACATTTCAGAGGCTACTCACTGCCTAACATTTAAATGCATGCACCTCCAACTGGAGTTATGTAAAGCTACAACCAAAAACGGAAAGAGGTTTCAAGATGGCAGTGAATCAGGCACACTATAATAAAAATCACAATCTTCCTACAAATTCAGGGAGCTTAATTGGACAGACGTGTCATGTTCGCATCAACCTCAAGAGGGCTCTGCCACCGTAAGAAAGAACAGAGAGAGAAATAATTTGTAACAAAAATTACAACTGCAGCAGTAGACATGAAATATGGTTAAGTAAACTGACCTTGTTAAGGTGCAGAGACAGAGCAATTATATATGGGACAGGTGTCATATGATCAGAGCAGTGGTGCCTCGCAGGTGAGGCCGGACATAATATCCTAATATCAGGAGACCTAAAATGTCAAGCTGGAGCTTAGCTGCTAAAACAGTGACAGCGGGGGTACATTTTGAAGATTAAAAAAATAAGCAAACAACTGGACTCCATGTGAGGGCAAGTGAGTAAATGTTTCTACAGGGAGGAAGGATGCACAAAACAAATGGAAGCCTGGGGGATTTTTAAGCTGCCCACACTCTGAGTCAGCTCACAGCGGTGGCATCGCTACAGAGAAAAGCATTTGCTTCCGGCCGCAGCAAACAACTGGGAGCTAGTCAAGGGGACAAAGGAGACATTTAAATAGAAGGAACTGGAGGCATGTTTAGGAGAACAGTCGAACCAGACTGGGGTGGGGGGGGAATTATGCAGAAGCCCAGTTAGCAAATAAATGGCATTCAGGAGAATATTTGCTGCTGGCAACAGGACACCGACAGCCACCTATAACAGCTCCATAGAAAGCAAGGGGAGCTGATTCACCACCACTTTATTCCAGTTTTATATTGGTGCCACTCCATTGATATCAAGGGCGTTTCCAGTTTCACCTTTGTGGAGCTTCCTTTAAATGAAAGGTGTCAGACCGGAGTGATGTCCAGGGAAGTAAACCCAGGATTTCAGAAGTGCTTATCCTTAAAATCTGAAGAGGAATGAGCATCAAAGTTTGGAGTAACAGAAGTTTATTGTTTATAGAACAGTAGAATAGAGAGGCTGCAGCCGAGATCAGTGCCCATCATGCTAGCCACTGCTCAGACACAGAAGAGACAGTCCCTGCCCCCCAAAACAGCTTGCAGTCTAAGTAAATAAGGCAGACAAAGGAGAGGGAAGTGATTTGCCCAGGGTCACGCAGACTGGCAGCCATGAAAAGAACCCAGTGTCCTATCCACTAGACCACACTGTCTTTGCTGGGTTTTAAAAAATTATTTCAAGCTAGAAAATCTTTAGGGAAATAGCAGTTTGTAGGGCAGCTGGAAGGAGAACACACTTTACCAAAGACCAATCAAACACCAATATTGACAATAGCAGCTTTTCCCCTTCCCCATGCCCCCAACCAATGTAGCAACCGGCACAGAGCCTGAGGGATGAGCACACGCTGAAGGAGGGAAGAATTTGGAGGAGGCACCAGGAAGTCAATCTGTGTCCGCATGGTTGGAATGCTAGCTGCAGTTCCAGCAGCTGTGTAAATAGTTCTCTTAATAAGGTGCCAGTTCAGTTTTAGAAACACAGAGTCCTTTAATGTTATCACCCAGCACACTACATGAAACAGCCAAGATGGTCTCCTCTCTTCACCTCTACCCCGATATAACGCTGTCCTCGGGAGCCAAAAAAATCATATCGCGTTATAGGTGACACCACGTTATATCGAACTTGCTTTGATCCGCCGGAGTGCACAACCCCCCCCGCCCCCCGGAGCCCTGCTTTACCACGTTATCTCCGAATTTGCATTATATCGGGGTAGAGGTGTATGTAGAAAGGAAGTGAAAGAATTTGTCAAATGGAGGATTGTTTTGTAACCAGAGATCAATGTATCAAACCAAAGAGGCAAAACTGTAATCAGAGCGGTTAATGAGAAGGCTGAATGCCAGAAGCCGGAGTGCAGCCCTGAAGGTGCACATCTGCCAGCACCTAATTGCTTGAGCCCCAGCACCTCTTTCATTACGAATTAAGCCCTGAAAACGGCCTCTCTGCCTCACTGACTCGACATCTCCACTCCAAATAGCTCTTTGCTCCTTTGCCTTCAAAGACTGCTCTCCCTCCGCTGCTCTCATCTCACCCTGGGGGGGATCATTGATGTCATCCATTGAACTCACTGCATACTCACAATGTACATTACTTCCCTGAACCACCAGGCGATGCGCATACCACTGCCAAGGGGCCAACTCAGCTTATTACAGTAGCCCTCATCCTTCTTCCCCACCCGGCCTGCCTGCTGGGGCTTATCCTCACTTGGCAGGTCTCAGAGAAGATTTTAACCTCTTTGAGGCAGGGACCATTCTTACTTGCACTACAGTATTGCAGAAGCCTGGTAACGGGGCGTGACTCCTCTCCCACCTTCTTCCCCACAGAAGCCGCACAGACGCCAGCGGTTGTGTCTTCATCGAACCCACCATTTCCACAGCACTCTATTTACAGCACAAACAGCTCTGTCCCCAGGACTGGTGGGGACAGAGGTCTCCCTCCCCTGAGGCCTCCATGTAACTAGCCCTGGTCCTCTCTCTCTCCCCTTGGCCAGGGGCAGCTCTATGTTTTTTGCCGCCCCAAGCACAGCAGTCAGGCGGCTTTCAGCAGCGTGCCTGCGGGAGGTCCACTGGTCACGCCAATTTGGCAGCATGCCTGCGGGAGGTCCGCCGGTGCTGCGCCTTCGGCATCCCCACCACCGAATTGCCGCCGAATCCACGGGACCGACGGACCTCCCGCAGGCATGCCGCCGAAGGCGCCCTCACTGCCGCCCTCACAGCGACCGAGAGGCCGCACCCCACGGCTTGGCGCCCCAGGCACACGCTTGCTGTGCTGGTGCCTGGAGCCGCCCCTGCCCTTGGCACTTCCTTCTTGCCTCTTTCTCAGCCTTGGGCTGATGGGCTAATTAGCTCCTTATCCCAGCCAGCCTGATTGTCTAATTACCAGTTAACCACCAGTTTTCTCTGGGGAACTAATTAACATCTGAGTGATCAGAATGCAGGGTCACCTGTTCCCTTCCTGTACACCAGGGGTCAGCAACCTTTCAGAAGTGGTGTGCCGAGTCTTCATTTATTCACTCTAATTTAAGGTTTCACGAACCAGTAATACATTTTACCGTTTTTAGAAGGGCTCTTTCTATAAGTCTATAATATATAACTAAATTATTGTTGTATGTAAAGTAAATAAGGTTTTTAAAATGTTTAAGAAGCTTCATTTAAAATTAAATTAAAATGCAGAGCCCCTGGACCGGTGGCCAGGACCTGGGCAGTGTGAGTGCCACTGAAAATCAGCTCGTGTGCCGCCTTCGGCACGTGTGCCATAGGTTGCCTACCCCTGCTGTACACTGTTACAGGCACCTACCAGGACTGTGCCCCCCCTGGGCTTGACACTGTACAATCCAAGCTTGGCACACCTAGCAGACTAGGGGGTACCGCAAAAACAGATGGACAAACACTAGAAAAACATTTGGCACGGGGAGCCTGGGAGAGACCAGGTATCCATCCCTCCCAATCACAAGAGGTGATTAACCTACAAGAGTGAGACAATTATTGTCTGAAACACACATGTACATATGTGTGTGCAATGTTATGTATAACAACCACTCTCTGATGGCAAGGATGATGGCCGTAAAATATTGTTGCACAGGAGGAAAACATAGCTCCTAATATTTCAGTACATAAGCTGAAGTCAAACACTTTGGGCAACAGGCAGAATCAAGCATGACGCAATTGCTTTAGAAAATACCCTAATCCTGATAAGTCTCTGGTCTGTAAATGGAGTACCTCTCCAGTCTTAGAAGCAGGAGGTGCTCTCAAGACACCAGTTCCTAGACTTCCATTCTGTCCATCAGTCAGGGAGCAGCTTGACCAGTAACCACTTCCAGAAAAGGTGATCAAAAGAAAAACAAAGCTCACTCACTTTAATGAAAGTGACTGACCAGGAGAGCTGGGTGGGAAGCAGAATTTCCATTTTGTGGGAAATTCTTCAATTTTAAAATTTGTTTTCATTTCTGAATCAGAGCAAAAAAGATGAATTTTGAAATTTCCCATGAAATGAAATTTTTGAAAAAAAAAAAATTTGCTTGGGGTGAATTGAAATGTTTAATTTCGATTTCAACTGTTTAATTGTTTTAATTTTTTATAATATAAAATAAATTTCAAAACAAAAAATCAGACATGGAAAACCAGAACGTTTCGATCTTATCAAAATGTTTTTAAAATACATTTCAACCAGTTCCACTTACCAGCTAAGGGTGCCATTCTGGCCTCATTGAAGTCCACAAGAGGTCTGCCACTGACGTCATGAAGGATTTCACCCTAAAACGCTGGAAGGTATTTCCATACGGTTTGGTGGGCATTGCAGCTATTCTGGAAAGCTGATTTGATGGACTCTAGTTACCTTTGCCCAGTAGTACATATGCTATGAGCCTTCCCCCCCAGATAACTCCCCTTCTAAGCACCACTCCATTTCTTGCATGGAGGAGGGGGTTTTATGACATCTAAGTCTGACATTCTCCAGGATTTATTTATCTTCACATTTACCGCACTGTTTCTCTCCTCTACTGGACTCCACAACTAATGGTGTGAGTCGGTATTTAGAGCAGAGAATAATTCTCTCAAATGCTGGAGAACTCTCTAAGGTAACTTCTGCTTAGCATGGCTTGACCTGATGTGGCAGCTGGCCTCATTTAAAACGTTGAGATACAAGATTATCCAAGTACCAGAAAAGAAATCTTTCAGATTCCGAACTGCTAACAGAGTGTTCCTGTACATCCTTGACATCTCTAAGGCTTTACTCCTATGTTACTTTGAATGAGTCCTTCACATTGTTATTCTGTATTCATCCACTTGCTTTTTTTGTCTTAGCCCAGCTGACCATGTCAAATACCTCTTCTATCTCAGATTTATGTATGTTATGTATTTATGCCATGAGTGCAGGGGACTGGACTAGACGACCTCTCAAAGTCCCTTACAGTCCTAATATTCTAGGATATGATTCTATGTCACTACATAATGTACAAATCATACCTAGGGATGATCATATTTGTTATTAATTTTGTGCTCATGACACATGTTTCGCTCAAAGTACTGGGGACCGAAGCCCCCATTTACTAAGCACGTCGGCATGGAGCAGCAGCTATATAAGCTTCCCTCATGCAGTCCCACAAACATGCCTCAAATCCAACCTTAAGGAATCATCTCTACAGTTAACAGTAGAGGCACTTAATCAAGGAGCCAAAGGATGGCTCCGTGGGTAATGCACTAGCCCGGAACTGCACAAATGTGGGTTCAATCCCCTCTTCTGCCACAGATGTCCAGTGTGACCTTAGGAAAGCCACTTATCAATCTCTCTGTATCTCCATCATTCTTTTTAGTTTCCCCTAAGACCGCTGACAAGGATGCCATAGGGGACGGTTATTGTGCAAGAGACCGCTCTCTTCCTCAGAATGAGGCTAAAACCAGCTCATCTCACACCGGCCAAAGAGCAGTCATCAGATGTGAAGGCATTTCAATAACTACCACCCCCCGGATCTTCAGTGGGTCTCCATTTTTTGGCCAACACATGACAAGCATTGAGCTGGGCCATGGTTTTAAATAAAAGCTTATTCTGGGGGACTGGATCACACAGGAGCTTGGCAAATGGCTACTGAGCCTTTTACATTAGGATCCCCAGCATTAATTGAGACAAAATCAGCAGGTAAAGCTCAGTCTCCCCCTCAGATCAATACACAGGACTTCATTTCATATGAGCCATGTTTGCCGTCCCAGGCTTAGCAGACAGGTGTCTCTGCCACTGAAACCACCACCATTCAGAGCAGCAGGACTGACAGCCTCCAAACAGAGACCACAGGCTCAGGTGCAGGGTATTCCCCTGTCATTTTTCCAGGAGTGTGTGGAGTCAGGTTGCGGGGACAGGACAAGGGGAAGCTGGTGTTTCAAGGCCAGAAGAGACCATTCGATCATCTAGTCTGACCTTCTATATTACATAGGCCATTAAATTTCACCCAGATACCCCTATACTGAGCCCAGTGACTTCAGTTAGACCAAAGCATTTCAGTCCTTGGGAAACTAAACAGTTGTGTGCTACAGGCAGAGAACGGGCGAGACCGAGGTGCAGCAATGCCCGAGGCCTGTATGGTGGCAGGGAATTGATTAGGTGAGATGGCTGCCCCTCTGTTCTGTCCCGCCTCTGTAGTTAAAGTGTGCTTCTCATTCTCCAGGGAACTGAGTTAGAACATAGGCCGTGTGTTGAATGCTATGACAAAACTACAACTAATGCTCTCAAGAAAAGAAAGGAATCATGTTATGGAGGGACTGTAACCAGCTGAGAAACTCCTTCAAAGGAAAACCCTTCCAAATCAGCATTCTAGACCAAGGCATAGCACAAGAGAGGCAAAACAATCTTGGAGAAACCATGCACAGGACCAAAACCCAAGAACTCTGGAGTTTAATCCTAGTCCTGCCAGTGAATCACTTTTCAACCTTAGGTAGGTCACTACCCGCTCTGTGCCTCAGTTTCCCCTGTCTCTAAAGCGGAGATAATGACCCAACACACAGATATACTGTGAGGATTAATTCTCTAATGTGTCTACAGACATTATAAAATACAAAGTGTGTTACTTTAATTTATTGTGAAAGTGTTTGATAATGTTTACTAGATCTCTACCAAGCAAATCAGAAAGTTACACCCCAGTCCAGCGTTCTAAAGCTGCCAGATAATTTATTGTAGTTGCTACTAATCAAATTTAAATTAATAAGAACTCTTTGTCTTTCATCCCAACATGGCTGCCCAGAGGAGTAAGGGAGAATCAGACCCATGCGCGCACACACCCTGCATGGCTGCAGTAGGGCTCCCCACATCTTCAGTCTAGGTGGGAGTGTGGTGGAAGTTCAGGTGCTGCATAAGAGCTACTCACCTCCCCTGAACAGGTGGGTAGGGAGGGACCAGGGCCTTGGTTTTCACTTCCAACACACCAGCCAGCAGATCTGAACAGCTCAGTAGGTTGGGGAGTAAATGCCATCCTTTTCAGAGCTGCAACCAATTACTTTTCCTGAGAACAAGCTGGGGGCAGGCTAGACCTGCGAGTTAGAGTGAAATGGGGGGAGGAAACGGGGTTACACCTTGGACTATTCCCAGTTAGTAAGAGAAAAGTCTACGTTAGAGCGACTGCCACCAAATTGCCTTGTGTACCACCAGTAGCATAGCTCTACAAGAGTAAGAATGTAATGGCAAAACTCTCATTGACTTCAATGGAGCCAGGATTTCACACGTGGCTGAAAGGGCAAACGCCAAGGCATGTCCTTGACACTGTTTGTGGATGTGGCCTTGTGCCTGGGATTCTTTTATGGCACAAGAGAACCCTATCACACCTGACCATTATAGATCTGTGCAGTGACCTTATGTGCAACCATTTAAGCTTCGTTTTATGGGGTAGCTTGCGTGGCAACGTTTCATGCCTCGAAGACAAAATGTGCCACCATCCCCTATTCTTTGTAAGCAAGTTAAACTGCTGTCATTTAGACTGCATCAGCTCTGACAAGCCCCAGGAAGAAAGTCACATCTTTAACAGGAGTGTGCACAGCTGGAACCATTGATTATACTCTCAATGGACTGTAATCACATGCCTAAATCAATCGAGGAAGTCTGGCATTATTTAACTACTATGCTACGTTTGACCTTGGAGAGTAGAGCATCTGTCTACAAGAATTCTTTGCTGTCAGTTTTCATTCCAATAGTTTCTATATGCACGGTGATAGCTGGAGGACACTTTGCGACACTAAACTCTCCAGTTAAAATATTCTTTGTATGTTATATAAAAACCAAGGACAATAAAAATCCCAATTTTGTTCATGCTACATAGATTAGTTTTTACTGAAATAAGACATACGATAACCGTTAGAAATTACATATAATAGCAATGTTACTTCACAAGGTTGCCATCTGCCTCCTTAGTACTGCTAGCATCATAAGTGCCCTTTGTCCATATCTGATCTTTATCACTTTACTTCTATGACTGTATTCTTTTCCTTCAGCCCTTCAACCTATCGGATCTATGGGCGAGACCAGATCCTCATCTGATATAAATTCAACAGAGCTACGCCAATTTACCCCAGCTGAGAAGCTAGCCTTCTGTCTTCCAGGTTTCTACATCTAGACCATTTGAGACATGCTCCCGCTGATATGCAACATTAGATTTTCATTGGGAAAAAAAACAAAATTTAACATAAATTATAAAAACTAAAATAATGCTAGACGTACAGAGAAAATACACCATGGAAAGAGGGAAATTTGAGCCAGTTAGGTTAGATCATACTAAACCAACTGAAAATCAATATTCTTCCTTTTCCTCATGGTATATGATGTATATATAGTATCTCTCAAAGGACAACATCCACTCACTCCACTGGACTCTATGTTGCACTTATTCTCAGTATCTGGCCCTTGCTAGTAACAAAAGTGCGAAAAATATTAATGAAAAGAATAATGGTATCTTGTTTGTAAACATTTTATATATAATTATGAGCAAATGGCACTTCTATTCTTCATCCATTAGCTTAATAAATTTTACTAATATTCCTACAGATAACAACTGGGTTCCTAATCTACAAAAAATCTGGCATATGCAGTATGTATGTAGAAAATATCAATTAAAGTGGTTTTGAAATGGCATTTTCAATTAACACTTCAAGTCAGTAATTACCACCTGAACTCTTCACAACAATTCATAAAGTAAATAGCAATTAGGAATGCCTTGTATTCGTTAAAAATCTACAAACAAAACAAAAATCTCCTTTTTATGACGCTGTCCCAAAAACTGTTATACACCTGCTTAGGAGAGAATCACAATGACTTATTGAGCAATTTTAGCCTCATTTAGTGTGTGTGTGTACACAACACATAGACTGCAGTGGCAATCATATATTCTGTGCCCAGTATGAGATCTTGAAATGACTCATGACTCCATTAGAAAGAATAACCCATAGCCCATATTAAATGTACTAATAGCTTTGTATTTACTCAGGATAACAGCACAATTATCCCTTGTCACCATCATGCACTTCTCTCAGAGGTGAGGGGTGCAAGATTATCATGTTAAATGAGGCGCAGTTAAGAACCACATTGCCGGAGTTTGCGAAGGAGCTGGCAAAAGGTGGGAGCCCTGATATCAAAGCACGGAGAATAATACGAGCAATAGAAAACATCACAATTGGGAACAGGATATAGAAGAGAGGACTGGTAATTCTGGGAGACTGAGCCCCACCGGGGAAAGGCAGCTTTGAAGACTGAAATTGAGGCAGAACTGAATGGGAACACAGATATTAAGTTAAATGTGCATCTCTAATATGGACACACAGAGAAGGGTAAAAGAAAACTCAATAGTAAAAAGTTTACCATATGAACATAGCACTGTGCAAGATAGAAATATGGAGGGGCGTCTATTTGATTCAAAGGCAACATTACTGGCCTTCCCGGACCCCATCCTAAGCTCTCAATTATTATTAATTACTTGTATTTTAGTAGCACCTGTAGGCCCCAAGTAAGAGGAGGCTCCATTGTGCCAGACAGAGTCAGAAAGAGTCCCAGGTCCAATCTAAATAGATAGACAAAAGGTAGGCACAGACAGGGCAAGTGATTTGTCATGACGCAGGTTAACGTCAGAGCTGGGAGCCCAAGATTCCCAAATCCCTGGCCTGTGTGCTATCTGATCCACCAACCTGCCCTAATATTCTAGTCATACCACAAAACGTACAGTGAGATTTTTCTAAAAATGTGTCTTAACTTTTATTTCTGAGACACAGTGTGTCAGGTCAATAAAGCTGCCGAATCACCTTCTCCCCAGTCCCTCCACAAACGATAGCGCTGTACCTTGTACTCTTTGTTAGGTATAGCAAATTAATGTACGCACTTGGTATTACCTACAGCAAGATAGGCAATGGGTGTATTTTTGGAAGTTCCCTGACTGCTTGGCTGCCATTTGCAATACAGTTACAGCAATACTGAGGAATCCAGTTGCAACATAGATGCACTCATAACACAGTTTGATTCTGCCTGTGTTGGTGGTACAAAGAATGCTATATCCAGTCACATGAAGAGAACATAATGCAGCCATCCAAAACTCATCCAATAAAGTCTTCTTACAATACCATCAGGAATTCCTTTTGCATCTTTGAAAGGATGCTAAAATTAAAGTTACAGTTTGACTAACTCTAACTGCTTTGTGGCTTGTTGCTGCCAAGAAGGCCAACGGCATATTGGGCTGTATTAGTAGGAGCATTGCCAGCAGATCAAGGGAAGTGATTATTCCCCTCTATTCGGCACTGGTGATGCCACACCTCGAGTATTGTGTCCATGTTTGGTCCCGCGACTACAGAAGGGATGTGGACAAATTGGAGAGAGTTCAGCGGAATGCAACAAAAATTATTAGGGGGTTGTGGCACATGACTTACGAGGAGAGGTTGAGGGAACTGGGGT
Organism: Malaclemys terrapin pileata; assembly: GCF_027887155.1. Lineage (NCBI taxonomy): Eukaryota > Metazoa > Chordata > Testudines > Emydidae > Malaclemys > Malaclemys terrapin. The sequence continues at coordinate 5,617,834 of NC_071521.1, read as the reverse complement.
TATTTAGTCTGCAGAAGAGAAGAGTGAGGACGGATTTGATAGCAGCCTTCAAATACCTGAAGGGGATTCCAAAGAGGATGGAGCTCGTCTGTTCTCAGTAGTGGCAGATGACAGAACAAGAAGCAATGGTCTCAAGTTGCAGTGGGGGAGGTCTAGGTTGGCTATTAGGAAACACTATTTCACTAGGAGGGTGATGAAGCCCTGGAATGGCGTTACCTAGGGAGGTGGTGGAATCTCCATCCTTAGAGGTTTTTAAAGGCAGCTTGACAAAGCCCTGGCTGGGATGATTTAGTTGGTGTTGATCTTGCTTTGAGCAGGGGATTGGACTAGATGACCTCCTGAGGTCTCTTCCAGCCCTGATATTCTATTATTCTATTTTGCTACCGGATGTATCAGAAGCTTGTTCACAAGACTTTGGAAACATTAAGAAATATAAGCCATACACCACTTCACTTAAACTGGAAATATCAGGCAGCTTATTATTACCAATCAGACTTGCTTAATTCTTATGTCAGTATTAGTCCCTTGCTAGATTACTGTCAGCCTAAGAACCTTCTCAACAATGTAAGGATTTAGGACAATATCATCTCAGTTATTAATAAATGTTCTAAATTTTCCTTTCCAGGTATTTAAATTGCTTCTATTAGCCCTTTTCCAAGCTACTGGTTTTCCCTGGGAAATACAAACCTGGACATTATTCAAAGCAATGGTGTCTCAATGCACAGTTGCCCTTCATTCTTCCCTTTCATTTTCCTCTCTTTGGGGAGGCTAGTCTGCCAGGTGACCGCCTACAGTTCCAACTTCTAAAATGTGCTGCCTGGTATGTTTGATGAAAGGCATCATTCAGAAACAGCTGGAATTCAAACTTCAGTCGTAAGTGCAGTGATAGATACAAGCAATGCTCTCAACTTATTTATGTTTCATTATATGACAGCTGTTGAAAGTATTTGACCAGTGACTAGATAGCAGATAATTTTTGGCTTAGTGGGAGTAGGGTAATTTTAATCTCATGCTGTGTGATCTCTCCATTCTATGTTGGTATTTTTCCATAAGAGGTAGACAGCACCATGTGATTTGAACTATATCTGAAGTTCAAGAAAATATGATCTTACTATTAATTCTGTAATTTGTATTTTTTGTATTGGTATAAGAACAGGATTTAGGGGTCTCAAGTGAGACTGAGGGTGCACTGTGCTAGGCACCATATGTTATAAGAGACGGGCTCTCCCCTGAAGAATTCATCATCTAGACAAGAGGTGGGAGAGAGGGAATATGAGTCTCACTTTACAGGTGGGGACTGAGGCAGACAGAGGTGAAGTGAATTGCCCCAAAGGTCACGCAGGAGGAGGAAGAGCTGGGAATTGTACCTAGATCTCCTGAGTCACAGTCCAGGGCCTTCACCCTAAGAACATCCTGCCTATTTCAATACAAAAAGGACATTAACCAATGAGGAAGAGGCTGCATAGTCTGAAGTATTGTTAAAATGTAGCTTTGTAAGCACCGTTCTGTACCATGTCATCACCGAAATAAATGTCATTAACTTCAGGATACATTTCTGTATTTTCAAAGAAACATTCATATTCTCTAAATAAGTCATAGAAATTTGCCAGTGTGTCTACTGACAATCAGGTATATACAGGATAGCTTTAGCTACAGAGAAAATGAGTGAGGATTCAGAGCAATTGGTGGAAGGATAAGGAATTGGGCAGTACTGTACAGCATTACACTGAATGATGCATTCAAGAAGAAAATCATTTCCTTGTTAGGGATAACTTCCAAAACTGCAAAGTGCAAGAGGCAGATCTTTTAGTGATAGGGTGTCCCTGTAGCCAGATAAAGGAATCTATAAACATAATCTGGCCCATGATTTAGACGTAGCATTTAGTGACAAATTTAAAAGCTGGAAAGTGGATAATACCGAGAAAGGAGGAAGAAAATGCATCACAGACCCATTAACCTGGAGGAACAAATAAGAAAAGTTTGCCTGTTGTTAAATCCTTCTGAGCACTGCTGTTTCTTGGTTATGCAGCAGGAGAATCTTAGATTCAAAACAGAAGATGCTGAAATCTTTATATAGATGGCACTGCATACCTTCCACACATGAGCTGGTATAAAAATCCTTGCATGTACCAAAAGGATTCTTGGTTGATAATTAGATTCAGAAAAATACATTTAATCAAACTGACATCCATTACTTCTTGCTACTATAAAATGGGCCTTGTGGCTCTCTGCATTGATTTTCTGGAAATATCTGCTGGCTATTTAACTTGGGCAAAGAACGTGATCCTTATGAACCTGCTTTCCAGACACAGTTCTCATTTTTTTTTCTTTTACCCATTCCCCAGCTGTCAGCTCTGCCCAGTGTAAAACTGACAAAGAGTGGGGTGTTGGAGGCCAAACAATGGTATAGTCAAGAGTACAAAGATACAAAGGGAAGCTCTTGTGGCATATATTGTATCTATATTTATTAGTTCCACAGATGTGCTTTCTCAGCTGCCTTTAATCAGTAAATATCAATTTCACTTTAGAACCAGAAACTTTTGTTATAAATTCCTATCTTACATCAACAATGGATTGTTACGCTCAGTCCCCGCTCCTCTCCTCCAGCCCCTCAACTGGCCAAGCTCCTACATACACATGCTTGTAATATCATCTAACAGAGAGTTCCAAGTAAAGCAAAGTGAGAACTTTACCAGGTTGCCAAGTTAGTTAAAAGGTAGCAAAACATAAGCAATGAGCATCTCCCTCCTGATTTCACTTCGACTCCTTTCAGGTTTTGTCTTTTGGGCATTGGCTCAAATATAAATGAGCTTAATAACATTTGTTTTATTGCACAGCTTTATTATATTTTGATTGCTTTGAATGCCTGCATAGCAACAAGGTATCAGTGAGTCATAAAACAGAGGACTTGCCATGCCAGATAGGACCAGGGGTCTGTATACTCCAGTAATCTGTCTCTGACAGTAGCCAACATCAAATCCCTCAGAACAAGGTGCAAGTGGGCAATTAGGGCCTGACCCAAAACCTGTTAAGGTCAGTGGAACGGCCTCATAGATCAACCTACCCAAAGAGGAAATTTCTTATCTATGCCTGTTAGCAGTTGGCTTGTACCCAGAAGCAAGGGGATTGTATCCCTTCTAAATAAAATTTAATCCTATGTTATGTAATTGTGGCTGTCCTAATTATATATATAAATGTCTAGTCCTGCTTTTGAATCACACTAATCTTTAGGCCACAATGATACCCTGTGGCAATGAGTTCCACAGATTAATTGTGAGTCATGGGAAAAGGCATTTCCTTTTTTCCATTTTAAATTTGTTGCTTTTCATTGAGTATCCCCTTGCCTTGTGCAGGAGGAGAATGGATATATAGGAGCACTCAGTTCTGTATCATTCATTATTTTCTCTACTTCTATAATGTTTCTTCTTATTTATCTTCTGCTTGATTTCTCCCCATCCTCTATCAAGGCATATTAAAATCCTATTTTGCAATTACAGTTTCAACCAGTTTACCTGTTTGAAGGCTTATTGTGTAGAGTTTGCAGCTTCACCCCCACTTCTCTTTTTAAAAATAGGTACAACATTTGCTACCCTCCAATCCCGTAGTTGATTTCAATGAGAGTTTGCGTATATTTGTTATCAGCTCAGTCATTTCATTCCAAAGTTTCTGCAGAATTTTTGGATGCAATCTCTGCTCCTACTGCTCTTTAATTTAGCTACTTAGTTATTTGCTCTGAGACCTTCTCTTCTGGTACCTCAACTTCATCTTTCTTACCTAAATCCAGTGTAGGTGTCTCCCCAACATCCCCTGCGGTGAAGATGGTTTAATAATTCTCCCACCAACAGAAATGCTTTCTAATATGACAGAAAGGTAATTGCTGGCTTCCTTTCTAAGGCAGGGTATTCACAGCCCTTTCAAGTTGATGCTGCTCCACAGGCTGATACTTACAATGCTAATCCTTTTACTTTGCTTTTTTAAATAAATCAGATAGTTTATGCCATTGGGAGTTTGCTATTCACACTCCAACTCTAAGACCAGGAATGTGGTCTGCATACATCATTATTTAAATTGTTCACAGTGCCATGGGCTGTTCTCATAGGGACTTTTCATCAGATATAAAACACCACATTCCTGTCAAAATTATATCAAAGCATTTCAAAGCATATATTTGAACTGCCTGGTATTTATGAGTAAGTATAGGAATGCCAAACATATTTTCCCACTTTGCTCTGCTAGTCTAACTCAACTAAACATTAAACCTGGTTTGAAATAGGCTAATGTATTAACAGGTGTGTTGTGAGCAAGACACGAGAAGTCATTCTTCCGCTCTACTCTGCACTGGTTAGGCCTCAACTGGAGTATTGTGTCCAGTTCTGGGCACCGCATTTCAAGAAAGATGTGGAGAAATTGGACAGGGTCCAGAGAAGAGCAACAAGAATGATTAAAGGTCTTGAGAACATGACCTATGAAGGAAGGCTGAAAGAATTGGGTTTGTTTAGTTTGGAAAAGAGAAGACTGAGAGGGGACATGATAGCAGTTTTCAGGTATCTAAAAGGGTGTCATAAGGAGGAGGGAGAAAACTTGTTCACCTTAGCCTCTAAGGATAGAACCAGAAACAATGGGTTTAAACTGCAGCAAGGGAGGTCCAGGTTGGACATTAAGAAAAAGTTCCTAACTGTCAGGGTGGTTAAACACTGGAATAAACTGCCTGGGGAGGTTGTGGAATCTCCATCTCTGGAGATATTTAGGAGTAGGTTAGATAAATGTCTATCAGGGATGGTCTAGACAGTATTTGGTCCTGCCATGAGGGCAGGGGACTGGACTCGATGACCTCTCGAGGTCCCTTCCAGTCCTAGAATCGATGAATCTATGAATTTACTAGTCAAAATTCCTCTAGAGAGCTTGATTCAGTTCTAAGATACTATGGTCATCAATCCCTTGAACTGTACGTGGGACAGGAGAGCAGAATTTTCAAAGGTGTTCTGCAATGGCCTAACTGCTGCAGACGTCAGTAAGAGCATCGACTTGAGCCTTGGTATGTGAGCACGGGTTATTGACATGAGCAAGGATGGCAGGACTTGAGCCTTGGTATGTGAGCACGGGTTATTGACATGAGCAAGGATGGCAGGACTGGGCACTAGCAAAGAAGTTAAACATTTCCAAATACAGAGTAGAGTTTTCAGTACTTCCAGGTTGAGGTAGAAAGCCAAACAACTGGATAGAACAGCACCAAAAGCAAGTGAATTGAAAACATCTTGGAAACAAAGCTAATAGGTTTGCCAAGTTAATACAGAAACATCACTCTCAAGCTGGCAGCTTCATACTAAAACTCAAGAGAACTTCTGAATCCGAGACATCTGTATCCAGACTAAAGCAGAGACTAATGACCAGTGCCAAATGAGAATAAGGAATAAACACAAAATCTGCAGTGACTCAAAAATTAAGGTATTTCACATCCATTACTATGATTTAAAGATGGAAAACAGTAGAACGGTAGTGGTCATTCTTATAAAAATCACTGTCATATTTTTGAAATTCGGCTATTTTATTGTGTGACAGTCTATTTCCAATCAAATTCCCATTTTCCCTGAATAAAGTCATCTTACTGGACACGATACATCTACATCAGTTTTAAGTAATGACTTTTAAGGGGCTTTGAGTTTCGAAACATTGTAAATCAAGCATTCATTCCTGAGAATTACCAGTTCTTCTTATGTAGCTATTATTTGATGGATATTGTTTTAATTGGTTATTTAAAATATCATTTGTGAATTATATCTATTACACACAGGCACACTCCCTTTCCCTTTTTGACCTCCAAATTATAGCTTTATATATTTAATCTACAGGTTTGAAAGAAAGCTTAAACACTGTTCAAAAGAGAGTTTAATTCCCAACTTCAGACATTAATAAGTTAATTTTGCTGCCGGATAGTTTCACTTAAGAACTTCAGGTATTTCTAGCGGCATTGTGACATGACTGTCTGGCTGCCTTTAGAAAGGTACACCGAGTTATATATAACTATTCAAGAGCCAGCCATGTAAGATTTGCTTCACCATGACAGGGCTATCTGTTTAGGCATTCAACTAATTTGTGGGAAACAACCTACAATATTGCAGTTTACCCCCTGGCATTATAGCTTCTTGATTCTTATTCCATAAATACGTTTCACTGGAAGGCAATTCCTTATTAATTTGTTTTCACTGATATCCTTAAGGAGATCCCTTACACCTTATGTCTTTTCTTCGTTTTCATTTAGCGTTGCAGACCTGTTAATCAATCACTGCGAGTGGGGAGGGAAAGGAAACTTTCAAATAAAATCCAAAAGGCCATATCCCAAGCCAATCCAAGAAGCAAACAATTTTGCAACATCTCCAGCAGTCCTTTGCAATCGCTCAGTTCAAATTAGCATCATCGCTGCAGACAGAGCCTCGGAGTTCAGTGCAGCCAGCACTGTAATCTTAAATAAATACAAACTCTTCAACCCAACCATGGCCTCCAAATCCATACACCGGGAGATCTCCACCCACAGTGAGCAGCTAAGGGAGCTCCCGGAACCTTCGCGCGTCTCCATTTAGGTCCCCCACAGAATCCCACTCTCAGTGGGTCAATGGAAAGAGCAATTCTCCCCGCCCCACACACACACAAACACACACACACACTCTACTGCCCAGCTCATCCCCCCTCGCCTCCAGTCGCTCTGCCGCGCTGCCACTTAAGTGATGGGAACGCGCCGTCAGCACCCTGGAGAGTTCCCTGGGCGCAGCCAGCGGGCTGGGGGAGGGGGGCAGCACCTAGGAGAGCCGCCTGAGGGCAGCCAGCACCTCCTCCCCCCCCACCCCCACCCCCGGACATGGCCTTTGGACCAGCACCTCTCCCCCAGCACCCCCTAGCCCAATGACCTTTGGCAATGCTCCCTCTGCCCCCCGCCCCTCTCTACCCTATGCAAGCAACACCCCAGTCCTACTCCCTCTTGGAACCAGCCCTGCTCGCCCCAGCCCCTGGGGGTTAACATGCCCTGGCCACCCCATACCCTCTGTGCCAGCCCCCGCCTCCCCGCCCCGTGCCCTGGGGGCTGACACCCCCGGAACCCCCCTACCTGTCGTCGTTCTGGAAGGCCTGGTCCCCCAGCAGCAGGTCCCGGAACCGGTAGCGGGGCGGCAGGGGCAGCACCTCGGACTCCAGCTCGTTCATCTTCAGGGAGGCGATGTCCAGGATGACCCCGCTTCTGCTGCCGCCGCAGCCCCCGCAGCCGCCCGGCGACGAGAGCCTGCCGGAGAGAAGGGGACGGATGGAGCCGGGCTGGAGCCTCTGCCCTGCCCGCCCGGCTGGCCCCAGACCAGCCCCGCAGGGACCCTCGCCTCCCCGGCCCCTGGAGCCCGCCTGGCTCAGAAGTCCCGGGAGGAGCCGGGGCAGCAGCGATGTGGGATCGGATTTGGGGGGGACCTGGGGGCGCAGGCTCGGCACGGAAATGGCGGGAGGGAGAGGAAAGTGGCGGCTGCTGCTCAGGTCTGTGTGGCTACGCCCGCCCCCCCATCTCCTCCCCCGGCACGGGCAGGGCAGCAGGGGGGGAAAAGCCCAGCAAAGACCGCCGGCAAATCCCGGGCAGCGCGCTCCTAGGGAAGGGGAGCCGGGGGGAGCCATCGCTGCAGCGTGGGAAACGTGGGTGCACTTTCCCCGCTGGCGATACTGGCCCTTCAATCACTCGAGCAAACCAGCACCCAACTACCAGTCCCCTGGCAGGCTGCCACATGCCCTGGCGAGGAGGACGTGTCCCCCCTAGCCCGCTGCCTAGGAGAACTGGGGGTTTGCCCTGCGCTTGTTTGGAAGCCAGTTAACTGATCAAAAGTTCTGGTTCTATTTCATGGGCAGTAAAATAGTATTCGGAAGGAATGTGCTGCAGCGAGCGACACACGGGGGGTAGATCTGGGTCGGTGTGCACAGAAATAGGGTGTGCATGAGCTCTGTCTTCTACACGAGCTCTCTTTCCCCCACCTCCAAAAGGTGGAGAGAGAAAAATAAACCAGGGTATTTTTTAAACAAACTTTGGGGATAAAATGAGGGGAATTAAACTGTTCCCCTTCAGCAGTGAGCTACTGATTGCATCACATGCCTCTTAAAGGGTTTGAGTTGCAGACACTACAAGAATGGTTAAACCAAGCAAAAATTGTTCCCAGATTTTAAAAAATCATGTCTATTATATCACATCTCTCCACATATAAAGCATGTCTAAGCTATGGGACATTGTCCTTTTAAATCAGCTCTCCTGAGGAAGTCACTCTATGCCAGCATCAGAGTAACTCAAGTTTCACAGGCTCTTTATGGAGGCCTGGAGGAACAGGAGAGCCTTGGAACTTGATGGAGGGAGAAGTTGCAATGGCTTTGCAGGAAGTTTATTCCTATCCCTCTCATCCAACATTCAATTTTAGGGCTCAGAAATGACAAAGGCTGAAGGACACCAGCATTGTTACTTAGGTTTATAAGGGCCTGATCCAACATCCACAGAAGTTAATAGAGAAACTCCCACTGACTTTGAATCAGGTCCTTAGACCATAACATGCATGACATATAGGAATACAAAAAGAACGAGGAGTCCTTGTGGCACCTTAGAGACTAACACAAGTACTCCTCGTTCTTTTTGCTGATTCAGAGTGGTAGCCGTGTTACTCTGTAACATATAGGAATACAACAACAGAACCTCAGAGCATGGTTCCAAATTGGCATCTGCAACAAGACAGCTGGGATGACTGCAGAAAAGCATTCCAAGGTCCTTCATACCCTCTCACAATTTTGTTTTACACCAGTCATAACTCAGAATCCTCTAAGATAACTTGCCAGGTGACCAAGTTATAGAACTACTAAGTGCTGCAGTTCTTAAGGGTGGAGAGGAGGAAGTGGCATACAACTTTTCTGCTGAATGCAGCCCAAGAAGCTAACTGAACTCAATCCTCAGCACTTTCAATTGGCATCTTACTCACTGCATTTACCAGTCAGTCCTATCCCTTCATTCTATACCTCTGTAATCAAGGGCTGTCCGACTCGTTTTACCTACCACACACACAATGAAAGCCAAAGTCTGCACTGATTTGCACTCCCTTGGGCCTCAGCAAGGAAATATAGGGGTATAAATCAATTCAGAATTTGGCCTTGTATATTGAAATAGGTTCAAGTGAGAAGTTGAGCCAAATTCCGCTGAAATCAAGGAGTCCCTCTGGGTTTACCCTGGTGTCAGAGCAGCCGTTGTTCCAACTTCTTTGATCTCACACTGTAAGGAGAGATCTAATGATAATTTATTGGCAAAGCCCTAAGTTGAGGCTTTCCTGCAAGAAGAGTTTAGCTCTGGTGTTCTGTGAGTTGCTTTTATTAGGCCACATCCCATCTATATTTAATAATTAGAGGGTGAAATCCTGGCCCCAGTGAGACCAATAGCAAAACTCCCATTGACTTCAGTGGGGCCAGTATTTCACCCACAGAATGGATGCTAAGGGAAATACTTGGTTATTGAATTTTTCTTCTTTGCATAGGATAGTGTACACATACAAATAGAGGAGTCAAAGCTCTCTCTTCAGTCGTGGAAGATTACAATTCCACCTGCAGGGCATTTCCTCTCTCAAAGGGTGAAATCTGTTAAGGGAAGATGCCATTCCCTTCCCTAGAGGGCACAGAAACTGTTAAGGACCGTACACAGTGCCGTACAGAAAGGGAGCATTCCGCTAATTAATTTCCAATGGGCAAATAAAAGCCCCAATCCTGCAAATACTTTATGCACATATGTACTCCCGTTGAGTTCAACTGGAATATATGAACTCAGGGAATTACTCACATGTGTAAAGTTACTTATGTGTGCAAGTGGTTGCAGCTCTGAGCTGGTGCAGAATTTACTCCTGGGGGAGTTCTGCACCACTGCGCATGTGCAGAATTTCTCCCCCACATATTTCTTTGCTTTCCCGCGGAAAACTGACTTTCTGACAGGGAAGCAAAGGGAAGCCACAAGAGCGGTCATGCAACCCGCCCCAGCAGTATGTTTTGGGTGCCCAGGGCAGCCAGCAGAGAGGTAAATCACTGAGAGGAAGGGGGGCGGGACTGGGGAAGACCCAACTGGTGGCTCCAACCCTGCGCCAGGCTCAGCTGCTAGTCCCAGCTGGGCTGGGGAGGACGAGACTTCCTCTTCCACTACACAGCATCTGGGGCCGGGTCAAACCCACCCCGAGATTCCACCCCCAGGTGCAGGAAGCTCTGCAAACTCCCCACACACATACACACACACCCTGCTTTCTGCACCCATCACTCCTCAGTTGCAGGGGGAGGGATCCCTGTACAGGGAGACGCTCCCCCATCCACCCAACCCCCATACGTCCAGACCCCCTCATACCCAGACCCTCCCGTCAAGCCTCTCCCCAGCACTCAGAACCTGCCCCCCCAGCTGAGCCCCATTCCCCCTGCACCTGGACCACACCGACAAGCCCCCCTGCACCTGGATCCCCATCCCACTGAACCCCACTCCCCCAGATTCTGGACCCCCACTCTCCCATACCCAGACCCCCTGCCAAGCTCTATTCCCCACACCCAGACCCAACCACCTTCACCTGGACCCCCTGCAGAGTCCCATTACCACTGCACCAAGAACCCCCCAACAAGCCTCTGTGCATCCAGATCGCCCTCAGGCAAGCTGTGTGCATCTCACCATTGGAGAGAATGCTACTAACACAATAGAAGAGCTTTCTAGACCCAAGGATAACCCTGTTAAGGTCCCTTGCATAACATTCCTAAGTATAAGGAATTTATAACGCTGGTCTCTCCAGAATGTTGGGAATTCCACAATGTTGGGATGTCACAAAATAGTCAAATCATGTTCCAAGTTCTAGTGAAGTGTAAAATCAAAGTGCCGTAGCCAAGCCCATTTATTGCCTAGTAGTCAAACAGCCGTGGAAAACAACTTGACATGATTTATTGTGGTTTAATTTCAATTCTTGCTTCCAGAATCCTGTGCAAGTTAGAATTTATGCTGCATGCAGTGTAAGGAGTTATAACAACATCTATTAATAAGACATTGTAATTTTGCTCCGACTCACAGTCTGTTTACTCCCCAGCAGTGATAACCTCACACAAAGACTGGGGACAGAGTGCAGCTTGAGGTCTTGGGAGCAGGGAGATGGCTGGACTGAAGCTAATGTGATCAGAGAGAAATTAATCTGTTTTATTGTAGATCTGGAGCTAGACAGTCAGTCATTTTCCTGCATTTGTAAACAAGGATGATCTTTTGGAGTCTGATTTACGAGGAAGCTGACTGCTGCATCAGCCTTGGTTTTCTTCAATAAAATTTCTCACGTGTGGGCTGACAGAAATCCTGCTCTTCTCTTGCTGTATTTGAACACAAGGCACACACAGCAGCTAGGCTGCTGACGGCACCGTCATCAGGGACTGGAAATACATACCAAGGACCATGGGCATCCCCTGCAGGACTCCAATAACTTCCTTGGAGCTGAGTCCAGGAGATTCTGGCCCACAGCGTGTTCATCTGATGCATCTGTGGTGCCAATGGGAACCCTTAAAGTGCTGTCAAAGTAGCACTGAGCTTGTCAGGACCCAATAGTCCAATTTTGTTTGTAGGAAAACTTCTCAGGGCTCAGACAGTTGTTTTAAATGCATTTTAAAAGCCATCGATTCTTTTGGGGGCACAGAGACGTTTTTTGATCGAGATGTTGCACTGACTGGTAACAAAGGATGAAGGCAAAGGTAGTGAAACAGGAACAAGGAATCCTGGACTCCATCTCAGTCAATCTTTTGCATGCTGTGAACCACATGCAGAGTGATGTGCACTCATGCTCCAGGGCATAAACCAATCACAAGCTGCCTAAGGTCAGGAAGGAACTTCCTCTCTGGATAGATGCCATCATTGTTTATTACAGGGCTTCTTGCACTTACCGTTAAGCATCAGGTACCAGCCATCATCAGAGAGAGAACACCACACTATATGGGGTACTGCTCTGATCCAGTCTGGCAATTCCTATTTTATCGACACAATAAACAGACCCACCTCCTAAAAGGGGCTGACCATCTCCAACTCCACTGATGTCCATGAACATTGCAGGTTGCTCAGCACCTCTCAGGGTCATGCCCATTGTTAGGACATGGTCCTAAATCCTCACAGCAATTTAGGGCCTGGGGATCCTGCAAAGTGCCAAGTGCCCTCTCCTCACAGCTGTTAAATAAATGCACTTCTGGGTCCACCTGACAAGATTTAAAGTGGGAGCAGAAAGCTCTGAGCACCTCACAGGACTGTCCCCCTGCACAAGAGCCAGAGGACAAACAGAACAAAGGATGTTGCTTCCTTCTAATAACACTCTGGATTTGAGTCTAAGGCAGCTGCCTAAATAACCCTCTGCTATGATCCTGTTTATTTTGGGAACGTAGAGGAACAATACCAGTGTTGTGTGGGAAACCAATGCCCAGCACTGAGGCTTAACCAGCCTTATCTCACTGGGACAGCACGTACCATCCTCTAGCCAAGGGAGAGAGGCCCTGCTCCCTCTCCCCTCCACCAGCTTCAGTCCAAGAAGTCTGTGTGCATCTGACAGAAAGTGAGCTCCCAACACCTGATCTCATTACTCCAACCCAGTTCTCCTTGGCAAAAGCAGAACGGCTGTCTTTGGCTTCATTCCACTGTGCACACTGTAAAGCCATGGCCCGTTGCGGGGGGTCTGTTGTCACCCTCTAATGGCTGGCTGTAGCCTACAGAGAGACAAGGCTAGTCACTCGTGACTGATGGTGGAGCAGTAAAGGTGTCCCAGTTTGGAGCCAGACGGCTTGGCCTCCATCCCTGCTGATGACAGCCACATCTGTGTCTGCAGCACAAAACGCTGTTAGCTGAATTTGCTGGTTTGGCTGGCAAAGCGGCTATGCTAGGAGCTACCTGCTAGGCGTAATAGGTACATTCATCAGACGTCTGCCTAGTGGGGTGGGATGTAAGGGGTTCACACCCCCATTCACAAACTGCCCTTCTTGTGTCGTTCCAGGACCCGCGTCCCAGCAGCCACTGACTCTTCAGGGCAACGTGTCCAGATTCCCCTCAAACGACAGGAGAATATTCTCTTTGGACTGCCTTTCACCAGCTGTGAGCGGTCTCTGCAGGCCCCAGCCCACTGACAGCACAGAACAGCTCACTCGGCTGTTTGCCCGCACTTGGCTGTCTCCTTTCCCCGTGCAGAGAGCATCTCTTTCATGTTAGGAGGGCGAGCAGAGATATGATCTCAGGGGTCTCTCTCAAAATGGCCAGACCTGGCTTTAGGACACAGCAGCTGCATCAACTTCTGTTAGAAGCCCAATACACCCACCCACCCCTCTGTCAATCACGTGGCCGTGGAAGGGTTCATTTGCAGGGCAGAAGGCCGTCCTCCACCTTTGTCTTTTCAGAAGGAAATACTAGGTTGAACCCTGAGGTAGGGCATCCTTCCCAGGCTCTGGTTCCCTTTGGCTGGCCTCCCATCACCCCTCATAGCCATGGCCTTTCAAGATGGCTTCTCAGATGGCCCGCTTGCTATGGCAGCCCTCCCCACACTCTGACACCTCCTGGTGACTGGTTTGCTCTCAGTCGCAATTTCAGCCAATGTGTTCACTAGACAAACTGCCCCTCCGGCTTTTCCCTTCAGTCAGAGAGCAGCCATGTTGCGGGACCAGAGATCACTCAGGCCATTCTGATCCTGCACAGCACCAGGGCTTCTCCATCACCTTTCATAGAATCATAAAATCTTAGAAGATTAGGGTTAGAAGAGACCTCAGGAGGTCATCTAGTCCAACCCTCTGCTCAAAGCAGGACCAACCCCAACTAAATCATCCCAGCCAGGGCTTTGTCAAGCCGGGCCTTAAAAACCTCTAAGGATGGAGATTCCCCCTTCTGGTCTTTGTTTCCAACCACATCCATTCAGGAAAGATGGGTCTTGTGGTCAGTGCACAGGCCTGGGGTTTAGGTGACTCATGTTCAGTCCCAAGCTGTGCCAGTCCTCTGTGTGAGCTTGGGGAAAATCACTTCTCTCTGGATCTCAATTTCCCCCCATATGTAAAATGAGGAGGATACTGCCCTATCCCAAGAGAGGTGTTTGTGGGGCACTCCGGTATTGCAGTGACGGGCCCAACATCCTGCGAGCACCTGCAAAGAGATTCGCACCAGCCCTGTCCTCTCCCCACATGCGTATTCTGATTTTCAAAGATGCTGAGCAATGCCAACTCCTCTTGAAGTCACCAGAGCTGCAGATGTTCAGCACCTTGGTACGCTAGGCCAGGTAAGTCTTGGACTTATCGGAGAGGCTTCCTTATTGGTCTCTCTTCTCCCTCGTCACAGCAGAGGCATCTCTCACTTTCCACCTACTCCTCATTCTCACTTCTTGGTAAGAACAGATCCTCCAGGTGCCGGGCTCTCTCAAAAAGTCATCAGCAGCCCTGGCCTTTCTGATGAACAATAAGCTATTCAGGAAAATCTGCCTCCCCACCTTTAATTTTCTATATGTTTTAAACAATACATACAAATCACCATCATTCCTGGCTTCTCCTCCCACAGCTCTTATGGTTACCTGGTTACAGTTGCTTTTCCCCTTGCTTTTGAGTGACATCCCTGTGGGGGTCTCTCAGTGGCCAAGTGCGTAGGGGAAACACGTTCTTTCCTAATTGTTAGGCTGGAAACGAGACAGCCCCCCCCTCCTGTGTAAGTGACACACATTTTCTAAAACCATCAATGCAGGCTCCTTGGCAGTGAATGGAGCAATAAGCAGGCATGCCAGAAGGCAGTGGGGATGCACCAGCCCAAACAAGAAAGGGGTGGGGGAGGCGCAGAGAAGCTTGAGAAAAGCAGCGCACACGCACACACACACACACACACACACACACACACACACAATTCATGAATGGAAAAGTCAAGTGTGAAAGCTGGACTAGCCCCTTGGGCAGCCATAGGTTAGCCTCAGCATGTCACCTAGACAGACACTGACCTTGGCAGCTTTATGGGAGTGAGATTTCCATAGGGATCCCTGCTCAGTGAATAATTCCTTACACTCATTTTGGGCACAAAGAGGTTTCCTCTGTCACTGTCTTGGCGGGACATGTTCTTCCACCTCCCTTTTAATTGTTCAGAATGAAAACTCCAGTCTCCACTTGCACGGAGCTTCTCCTGTAGCTGCCCCACAGCAGGCTGGAGCCCGGAGTGTCTCCTGTAGCTGTCTCCCAGCAGCTAGGTGCATTGGACTTCTATAGCGGTCCCACAACACACCGGAGCACTGAAAGACAGGAGTTAATTCCACGATCTTATCCTCACTGCCTGATTCCCCTCACCGCCTCCAGCGCCAGTCAGGGCTGTATTACACAACCCTGTGTGCTGACAGGTGCAGCCGTTTGTTTGGGGGAGAGAAAGAAATTGCTTCTTCCCCACCAGTTTCTCTTTGAAGATCCAGAGTTTGCCTCTTCTCCCATCACCCAGCAAGCACTCAACAAAACGCAGCGTGAACAACATGAAAACACAGGGGCCGTCTGAGCAGCAGAAGTGTCAGCATCAGGTGCGTCAGCAGAAAGACAGCCTGAGCTCAGACAGCTCTCTTGTCTGTAGTGCACACAGAAGTCAAGCCCGTCGCTGGCTCTCGCGTGCTGCTGGAGCCGGCGCACGGAATGCTGCGTGGAATGCCCCAGGCTGCCAGTAGCCATATGGAGTTCATTTGCATGGTACCAAGCTTCGAGTCCGCATGGCCCAGACCCAAGAGTCAAGCAGTGGTCAGTCAGCCTCCCACACAGATGCCTGTTCGCCTGTGTGTGCTCAGAAGGGCTGTTCTAATGAAGGCAGTGTGGCCAGCTACACCAGCCCTGCTGGTCAGAACTTATACGCAAATCACGGAGATGCATCAGAGGCCAGTACCTGTGGCCACCAAAATAAGACAAAATAAAAGGGAAGGAAAGTCTCCTCCCCTGTGCTGTCCTCTCCCTTGAGTCAGTTTACGGTATTAAGAAATTACCTAGCTGAGCTGAAAAGCACAGGAATTTTAAAACCACGCTGATATATTACGTACTGAAATGGAAACGAAATCCAGCACCCTCTCGGGCAACATTTCCTTGTCTATTGGGCAATTAAAACAAATTGTGGCTTTCCTGCCTTCTGCCCAATGAGTAAAACCTGTTTTTATTAAAAAGGGGGGGGGGGAATGTAAAGGCACTGATTGAAAGTGGGATGTGCCTGATGAAGATGTTCCTGCAGAGAAGTCCACCAGTGCCTTGATGCTAATGCTGCCACCAGCACTCTATTAGAGGAGGTCTTGAAATATTTAAAGAGCCATAATTAGGATTGAATATAAAAAGCTACTGAACTGAGCACATTACTCACTTCAGGATAAGTAATGCACTCATTTTTCATGGCTACCTACTGTCCGAGTGATACGGTAATGTTGCGGCAGTTAGGGTCTGCCTAGGTACTGAAACAGCCCCATCACCATCGTAACCGAGCATCTCCAAGGCACTTAGGGATTTGGCCTCCCAACACTCCTGGGACGGAGGAATGGCTCATCGCTGCCATTTACAGATAGGGATGTGAGGCACCAACTAGAGACTTGTCTAAAGAAAGCTTTGGTGAAGCAAGGAATTGAACCCCAGATCTCCTGGATCCCAGCTCAGTGCTTTAACCCCAAAGGCATCTTTCCTCACCAGCTCACTGCTAAATCACTCCTAATGACAAAATGCACTTCCATAGCATCTTTCATCTTGGGATTTACAGAACCATCACCACAGCAGTCAAAGTCCTTCACAAATCTATTAATCAAATCTCCCAGCAGGTGAAAGGAGCACGTCAGTATTATTATCCCCATTTTTCCTAGAAAGACATTAAACCACAGTGATATTAAGCGTCTTTCCTGGTCCCCATCCCCCCACCAGGTCACAAAGTGAGTCTGTTACGTAGCCCGGAATAGAAACCAGGAGTCCTGAATCCCAGTTTCTCTGCCTCTTGCACACTACAGTCCCTCTTGCCCTGTTTCAAAGAGAAGGAAAAAAATATCTTTTGCCCAGTTTTCCATAAGGAAGCACAATATTAAAAAGGTGCCTGATCTGTTTTCTATGCACACCACAACTCCCACTGCAGCTGAGGGACAGCCCACGCGTAGTGGCAGCAGACTGGACCCTTCTCGTTGAGAATAAACAGCTACGAAAGGCAAAGGGAAATGGGCAAATAAAAAGCATGCCCAGATATGGATGAAGAGAACGCTAATCTGTTACACAGCCTTGGAGCATTGTTTGGAATGAACGGAGGTTCACCCAGGGTATCAGAGCGGACGAAGCCAAGGAGACAGGAAAATTATACCCGGTGTTTCCCAAAGAGAGAGAATATTTTAAAAAACAAGAATGACCCAAGCACTCACATGTGGTATTTGAAAAGACTAAGTGGGGGGGAAGCCAGGGAAGCGAGTTCTCTCCAGGCCTCCCAGGCAGATGCTAGAAGGCAGCAGTGGAAGAAGTACCTGGGTGTGGGGAGGGGAGGGGAGGCAAAGCAGATGCCTCTGCTGTTCCCCAAGAGACTAAAGCCTAGACACCACTGAGGTCGCAGATTGGAGCAAACAGCGAGCCTCCTTCCCCCTCCAGTGTTGATCCACACGGGCAGGATCAGTGCCTATTAAGTGGGACCTACACACAGGCACCCAGGTGTAACTGTTTAGGCCCACACCAATTATGCAGGACAGTGATTTGGTGCAAGGTGCCTTCCTGACCCCACTTGTGCCCTGCAGCATTAGGACTAATTCCCCTCATTATCGCGGCTGACCTCACTGTACATTGGGAGGGGGGTCATTGCATTATCCACCTCGTTAAGGAAATCCCACCATGGGAGATCTGCAAGAGTGTCTAGCCTCAGCAGCACCTTACTCAGGTGAGTAATTGCCACTGAGATAATGGTTGCCTGGGTCATATGTGTTTACAGGTCTGATATTGGCACCGTATGCACCATCCCCACCTCTCTGAAAAGGCTCTGCACAGCCCACACACCCCCAGCAGGAACCTCTCCAAACTGCTGAAAGAGGGCAGATTCATGCTCTTGGGGAAAAGACATTTGGTCCGGTGGATGGATATAAAGCATTGGAGCAGATATTACAGGGGGCAGGGGGAAATACAAACTAGAGCACATACACCAAGCAACTGTTCCTTAATGGGAGCTGCCAATGCAGTCCTGCAGCCAATTCAAGAGGCATGCCCTGAAATCAACCCAAAGGGCTTTGGCAATTAGCAAACAGGGTAAGAGCAATTATGAACAGCCTCCTGAAAAGTAAACGACTCTGTGTTTTAGTCTATGCTCGGAAGCATTTCTCGGTAGGAAAGCATGAAAAGAAAGTGTGATAGGTTCGATCACAGAGATCCCCTTGGTACGGTCACCTGATGTGCTAAAATTACCTCTGAGCCCATTTTCCCTGCCAGCTTGGGACTCCAGAACCCTGCCGTGTTGAACCAGACACACTACACCACAGACACAGGGTCTAGGCCACGCCCCTAAAGCTGCAGACTAACTAAAAACAGCTCAGCAGGTTACCTCTCTCCAGCACCCAGACACCCAGCTCCCAATGGGATCCAAACCCCAAATAAATCCATTTTACTCTATATAAAGCTTATACAGGGTAAATTCGTAAATTGTTCACCCTCTATATCATTGATAGAGAGATATGCACAGCTGTTTGCTCCCCCAAGTATTAATCACATACTCTGGGTTTATTAATAAACAAAAGTGATGTTATTAAGTATAAAAAGTAGGCTTTAAGTTGTTTCAAGTAATAACAGACAGAACAAAGCAAAATAAAACAAAACACACAAGTCTAAGCCTAATATATTAAGAAACTGATTACAGGTAATATCTCACCCTCAAAGATGTTCCAATAGCTTCTTTAACAGACTAAATTCCTTCCTAGTCTGGGCCCAATCCTTTCCCTGGTACAGTCTTTGTTAAATCCAGCAGACATCTCAGGTAGTAAGCAGGGGTTTTCTCATGACTGGCCACCACCTTTGCCCTGCTCCACCCCCTTTTATAGCTTTGGCACAAGATGGGAATCTTTTCTCTGTGCTTGTCCCCACCCCCACCTCATCAATGGAAAAGTACAAGGATTAAGATGGATTCCAGCATCATGTGATATGGTCACATGTCACTGGAAGACCCCTAGTCTCCATTCTTCCTGGATTGGCCCACAGGTACACAGGAAGGTTTGCAGGTAAATAAACCATTTACAACCAATTGTCTGGGTCAATGGGAGCCATCAAGATTCTAAACCACCATTAATGGCCCACAATGTGCATAATTACAATAGAACCTCAGAGTTATACTTCATATTTCTAGCTTCAGATACAAGAATCATACATGCATACAAACAGGAGGAATATATTCAGTAGGTTATAACCTTTGTTATGATACCTTACAAGAGCCCTTTTGCATAAAGCATATTCCAGTTACATCATATTCACACTCATAAGCATATTTCCATAAACCATACGGAGTGCAACATTACAGAAAGGTCTAATGGTTAAGACAGGGGACTAGAAATTGGGATGCCTGGATTTAATTTCCAGCCCTACTGATTTTCTGGAGTTGCAGTTTTAATTCTCAGCCTCTTTGTTTTTGTGGCTCAGCCCGGAATGTTATCTGAATATAGTTTGGGAAGGGAGGAAGGAATCATGGTTAATTTCTTCCATTAGAGAGATGGAGCCAAATGACTGAGGTTTGGAGACATTTGAATCTGAACTTTTCCACTCTGCATATTTTATATAGATTCTATGTGAACCTATTGGGGTGGCACCCAAAGGTCCCAATCAGGATTGAGCTCCCATCATGCTGGGTGCTGCCCAAAATACAGCCCTCCCCCAGAGAGCCTGCAACCTAACAATGAAACCGACGCCCAAGGACACATACCGGTGCAGCAGCTGGGAACAACCTCAGGTCTCCTGACTCCCAGCCCAGTGCCCTATCCACTGGACTACACAGCTTCCTCAGTGTACTGTTAAATAATCAGCCAAACCTCCATCCCCCAACCTCCCAGGAAAGTTAATGACAGAGTGAAGCAAGTGCCTAATACAGTTGATCAGAATGACAGGCAGACAATAGAGCATAATGGTTCATTCGCAATCATTATAGTCTATTGTGTAAATATGCAAATACAGTGCAATTCAGTTTAACTGATCAGTTCCTGCACCCCTATTTTCCTATGGCCACATTCCTTAATATGTTTGTCCTTCACCCTCCTGGGTCAGATTGGAAGGGACTTCTCTGATGTTTTCACTTTTGCAGCTGAGTGGAACTCATCTGTAGTGGAGACAGCTTGCAAGGATGCTAATTAGAGCTAATTAAAACTTGACTGACCTGCCCTGGCACTAGAACGTTCCTGGCAGAATTCACTCTGTCCTTCAAAGGTCGAGATCGGGTTCTGTGTACGTGACTCGGGAAGCTCATTGTGCCACAGATCTGCACATAAGGATCATTCCGGTGGAATCTGCCCACAGGGGTCCATACAACCAGCCTCTTTGCCATATAACAGAGAGCAGCTATTCCCCCATGGGACCCACACCAGCAAACAGCGTAAGAGCTCCAGCCACCAACCCCTGGTTTAAAAGGGAAGCATTAGTGGCAACATGTTTCTCAGGAGAAGACTTTGACTTTGGGATTCATTCCCAAAAATAGCCTTCTGGACAGGCTGCCCAGACCATCTATTTCTCTAGGCCTTGCAGCAGGAAGAGGGGAAGTTGAGGGTGGGGGAACAGAAGGCTGAGTCACCACTAAATCAGATTTTAGAAGAGTGGGGAGTTGACAGGAGACAAATCAATCGTTCCCAAACCTCCCCTCACATCGGTCCACCTTGGCTTGGTCATATCCATGGATAAGATTGTCACAATGGATATGCAGTAGCTAGTCTATAACCAAACGCAAACAGCATCAGAAGTTATATATGTTTTAGAAGCCAAAGAGCCCCGTTTGAGCCCCAGTCCTGCAAGGATCCCCCTGCCCATGCACAGCCCCTCTGAAGTCAATGTAAGTCGGCACACGCAGAGCTTTCACAGAAGGATCAGGGCCTTAATCCACAAGGACCTCTATCTTGGGTGGGTATATTTTGGCAGTCAGTAGCTACCTGGAGGAGCTCACAATGTGAAGCAAAGCTACAGACTGTTAACTCAGCCAGGAAATGCCCACCCCAGAAGCCACGAGTGCCACTTAAAGTGTTAAAATAAATCTGCTTTTTAGGAGCTGGAAGCCTACCCGCTGAAATGCCTTGTGCATAGCGCTGTGGCTCTAGACCTTTTCCGAGCAGCTAGAGACCCATGCAACACGTGTAGCCCTCTTGCACAGGGCAAGGGGTCTTTGTTCTCAGCATGGGGTCTGGTTTGTAATGAAGCCAATAGGTTTGTCCAAGCTCGTTTTAAAAATAAAGAGCAGATTCCCAAGGAACCTTGTGAAGGCAAATTCTAAAAAGGATTCACATTGCTGCAACTGAAAGACAAGCCGCAATTTGCCACGTTCCTCACCAACAAGCTCGTCTCCAGACCCAGTTTAACCCTAGAGAAGATTTTGAAGGCTGCCCGACCCTTTGAAAATCACCAGGGTCCAGAACTGAAATGCTGCCAGGCCTTTTGTTAGAGGGGTGCTAGCATGCGCTGCTCTAATAATAGGATTAAGTTCCATGCCAATCAACTGCTAATGAATTTAAGCCCTAAACAGATGATTAATGTAAAAAGACAGTGATTCGCCTGTCAGAAGCTTCGGGTAGAACCTTCGCACAAATATCAACCTTTATGCTGCCACTACCTGCACAAGAGGATAAAGAGGATATAAATCCTATTAGCGATACAGCAATTTCCCACCAGTCCTGTCTCTCCTTGTCCTTCCTATTTACATCCATTTTTCTCACTGGTCCCATCTATCAGCAGTGTTTACAAACACATCTCAAAGCAGAGTTTCCTGGTCCTTTGGGTTATTTATTCCATGGGAACTAAGAGCATGTCTGACTTCCCACAGCACAGAAAGCATCTTGCCTGTGCCTTGCTTTTCAAGTGGGATAATTTGCTCCAGTAATATCTGTCAATGCACAGTATTATTCAGACACACACAGAGAAGCTATAAAGTGCCAATTCCTGTTACTGTTCTGCCGGGAAAATCCTTCTCTCTCTGTAACCACATATAGATGGGGGCAAGGAGCACCATGCCAATGCCTCAGAGTTGCAGATCCAGAGTGTGCGACCTGTTCTAGTAAGCAAAGGGCACTGAAAGTCAGCGAATAATAGAGGGAAATGGGAGGGGGAAGTGCTTTCCCCGACCAGGCGTGTGTGTTAATCTTTACCGCAAGGAACAAAGCTGGGAAGAGGTGGGAGGCTGGCTTTCTAGCCTACACATAAGCCCCGGAAGTTGCCGGAGAAGAATGAATGCGTCAGTCACTCCAGCGTCCGATTGGGCTGATTTAAAGGCAGCACTGATGGGCTTCAAAGAGAATCTCGGGCAGCCCTTGAAGGCCAGGGGTGGAAGATATCACTGTCATGGAGAACTGGGAGAGTGTGAAATATTATTGTGGGCCATAACCACTCTGAGCAGGGGCAGCATCCTACTTTGCTGTTCTTCTGCTGAAGCTGCTGTAAGACCATTCTGGAACCCAACAACTGGAACCCAGCATGTTTAACGCTATGGAACCAATATGGTGAAAGTAACTCAATACGAGGGAAACCCCAGAAGTCCTTTCCCAGAGATATACATGTGTGTTAGGATGTATTCCGTTTTCAGCCTCAACAGTTCCATCTACTGGTGAGCTCACTGCAATGTGACTATCAGATGGCTCAGGTGGACTCAAGCATGACTGAGAAAACCAACTCAGGCAGAAAGGACCATAATTCCTCTTTATCTCTGCTTTACAAGCACACTTCAGCAATGACTGGCCTCGTAATTTTATGAAGTTCTTGACAGCTAATCTGCTATGTTGCAATTATTTCTGAAGCAAGAAAAGGCCAAGATTCCATTCAAGAACTGAGATCTCAGCTGCCAGCCAAAGGAAGAGAAGTTGACAAATCTTCCTTTATTTTTTAAATAAAGGTGCAAGCAGGTAATTATGTCCAGAATAGTTAGTTACTAACGAGTAACAGACTTTAATTCGGTGCAAGTTCTACCAGATGGACTTTGCCCCACTCAGAAAATGGAAAACGTAAAGACCACTGAGCGTGCCTTCATCCCCAAGTATATATACCATTCAGAGGTGTTTATTATACAATCTATGCAAGACCAGCTGCATTGTGTCCCAAATGTGAGACACACCTCAATAGGAGCAGGATGGCTTCCTAGGGAATATCTGTACCTCACTGAACAGCCCAGACACCACAGCAGAGGGACAAGGGACACTTTTAAAACTATCCTTCACTAACGTGCATGCAAGAACCTATAAAACAGCCTCTTTGTCCCACCTAACACTCAGGCCCTTGGCACAGCACTGACTCCGAGTTAGATAAATATCCAACTGAAATACCAAATACTGGAGGCTGCGTGGTCTAATGAACTGGGCACCAGAGAGTCTATTCAGAGACCCTCACCCAGTAATTTCTGCATCAAGTCCATAATTTCTGGTGGAGCTACAGCAGATCTTTCAGAACAATGCTCATTCTTGACTTAAAGACTCAAGTGATGGCAGAATCTCAATTACAACTAGGAGAGCAGGCAAACAGCCTCCTCGGGGTCCATAATTAGCCTTGCCTGGATGACCCAGGAAATTCCTAATGAGATATGGAGCATTTTACCTGAAGGACACTGCTTTGAATCCTACCATGGTCACAAATGAACAAGAGGCATAACCATCTACTGGCTGCTTGATGATCTACATGAAATAAATTTAGTGGGTTCCTGTCTGGTTCATGGTGGCTGAGTGGAAAATGCCAACCACAGTCAGCATTAATAGGCACAACCGTCAACAGAGACCAAAGAATGGAAGAGCATACAAGCAAACTGCCTTCTGGCTCCTAGCAGCAGATCTCTGAATGAGGGTTAAGCCCAGTGGAAGGGCACTGCTGCCTCTCCTCTGCTGATATGGAGGGCTGTTTGATTGGCTAAACTCACTTCAGGAAACCAAACCAAACCAAACCAAACCAAAAAGGGGAAAAACCTGCCACATGTTTGAATCTAATCTTCATCTGTGCTTCTGGGGAAGCCAGGACCATTGTAGTCAATAGCACCATTCTCTGAGGTGCCGGTTCAGTAATTCTTACAGACCTCTCTCATTGCCGCTCTGGGACCTAATTCTCAAGTTGTGACTTTGGAACAGTTGACTCAATCAGTACAGCCGCATGCCTCCCCTAACACCATGCACCCCAAGCTAAGGTTTAGTATCTAATTCTATCCTTCCTGACTACACACACTTCTACCTAATGTACTCCAAATATAAATAGTAGCATCCAGTATTCCCCGGAGACGTATCAGCAAAATCTTCAGGACAGACTGACATATTTTTAGCCTCTCTTACCGACGATATGAGTAGACGTGAAAAAAGCCATATATGTCTTATGCAAAGATACAACTTTCCTAAACAGCTTCTCCAGCAGAAACAGCCTTGGTTTCACCACCTGTCACAAGTGTTTTCTTGTTCCACCTCTTTCTTCTGAAATAAACCATACACACTGGAGGTAGTATATAGAAAAGCCAACTCTCCAGCTGTGTGAGTCACCCTCTCTCTCTGGTTCTATACTTGTGCAGGTTATTTTTGTGTGAGCCCTTTCCTATGGCTGCTCAGTCCTCGTCACTACTTACCCGAGTTCCCTTACATGGTCAAGAAAGAGAAAAGAGTTTCCAACCCAGAGGAGATCGTGCTCTCCGCTGGCTGGCTGGCTGCCTTGCTGTACAAACATTCACAACATTTCCCGTGAGACAGGAAGGCAAAATTTCGGTTTCTTATACCCTCTGGGTGCCAAGAATTGCTGAGCAGGATGTTCCTGGGCAGGACCTATTTTACAATTTAAAGCATGCTTGCAATTAACTCCTTGCTTTCTCTTTGGAGGAATCTCGCAGGGCAAATACCCTGGGAAGTATTGCAGTGGAATGGGGTTCTAATCCCATAACTGTTGCACAAAGAGGAACAAACATTTGGTAAAGACTCACACACAGAGCAGCGTGCAGGATAGCATTTGAGACAGACATTGTGAGAGAGAGGAATGACCGATTTCCTCACTTGCTCTTATTTTCCCCTACATTTCAAATCAATGGGGAAGAATTTGAGCAGGTGCCTGCTGTTGACCCTAATGGGGATGGCATAGGCAAAGTCCATTCAGACAGAAGTGTGTTGACACAGGGTTACATGGTTTAGATAAAGGCTCAAGAAGACAAAGCATTCCTGGTCTAACCCCACCATGCAAATAAAGGAGACCGTGATTTATAGAGCAGGGGGAGTGCAAAAGATCATTTCCTTGCTGTTCCAAACATAATAAGAGGGCGGGGGGGGGGGGAGAGAGAGGCGCCTTGCCAGTGTTTGATCTCTGTACACAAATACCCAGGAACATTTACCCTGGGGAATTTAAGAGAAATCTAAAACTCAGGAGGGGGAAGACAGGCATGTTAGACCAGGAGGCTGCCCTCTGCTCCTAAAACATCTTTCATTCCCTTGCACACACAAGTGGTAACGAATCTACAGCTACCCCAGCAGACAAATATGCCACAGCGTGAGACAGGGGGAATGAAACCAAAGACCCTTTGCTCCTAAAGTAAAAGAATGCAAGGTGAGCTCTTTGAGGCAGGACCGTCTGTTGGTTCTGTGTTTGTGCAGCGCCTAGCACCAGGCAGCCCTTGCCCATGACAGGAGCTCCTACATGCTGCAAGCTGCATGGAAACTATTGAAAGACACCATAAGAGAGGCTCAAACTCAATATATACCCCAAAGGGGAAAAAAACCTAGAGGACTCAAAATCAAAAAACCACGCCACCATGGCTAAACAGGAGAGTAAAAGAGGCAGTTACAGGCAAAAAGGCATCCTTTAGAAATTGGAAATCAAATCCTAGTGAGGAAAATAGAAAGGAACATACACTCTGGCAAGTTAAGTAGAAGTATAATGAGGCAGACCAAAAAGGAATTTAAAGAGTAACTATCACAAAGCCAAACAAAAATGCAGTTAGTTTTTGTAAGTCCATCAGAAGCAGGAAGCCTGCCAAACAATCAGTGGGGCACTGGACGACAGAGGTGCTAAAGGAGCACTCAAGGAAGACAAGGCCATTGTGGAGAAGCTTAATGAATTCATTGCATCAGTCTTCGTTGCCAAGGATGCGAGGGAGATTCTCACACCTGAGCCATTCTTTTTAGGTGACAAAGCTCAGGAACTGTCCCAGATTGAGGTGTCAGTAGGGGAGGTTTTGGAACAAATTGATAAATTAAATAGTAATAAGTCACCAGGACCAGATGGTATTCACTCAAGAGTTCTGAAGGAACTCAACTGTGAAATTGCAGAACTACTAAGTGTGGTGTGTAACCTATCACTTAAATCAGCCTCTGTACCAGGTGACTGGAGGATAGCTAGTGTAATGTCCATTTTTTAAAAAAGGCTCCAGAGGCAATCCTGGCAATTATAGTCTAACTTTAGTATCAGGCAAACTGGTGGAACTACAGGAAAGAACAGTATTATCAGACCCATAGATTAACACAATATGTTGGGGAAGAGTCAACGTGGCTTTTATAAAGGGAAATCATGCCTCACAAGCCTGCAGACAAGGGTGACCCAGTTGATACACTGCTGTTTGAATTTTAGAAAGCCTTTGACAAGGTCCCACATCAAAGGCTTTTAAGCAGAGAAAGCCATCATGGGACAAGAGGAAAGGTCCTCTCATGGATAAGTAACTGGTTAAGAGATAGGAAACAAAGGGTAGGAATAAATGGTTAATTTTCACAATGGAAAGTGGTAAATAGCAGGGTCTCCCAAGGATCTGTACTGGAACCTGTGCTGTTCAACATAGTCATAAATGATCTGGGGTAAACAGTTACATGGCAAAATTTGCAGTTGATACTAAATTACTCAAGATAATTAAGTCCAAAGCTGACTGCGGAAAGGGATCTCACAGAACTGAGTGACTGGACAACAAAATGCCAGATGAAATTCAACATTGATAAGTGCAAAGTAAGGCACATTGGAAAAAATCATCCAAACTATACATACAAAAAGATGAGTTCTAAATTAGCTGTTACTACTCAAGAAAGAGCTTGGAGTCTTTGTGGATAGTTCTCTGAAAACATCTGTTTAATGTGCAGTGGCAGTCAAAAAAACTAACAGTGTTAGAAACCATTAGGAAAGGGATAGATCAGAAGATATCATAATGCCACTATATGAATCTTTGGTACGCCCACACCTTGAATACTGCGTGAACTTCTGATCGCCCCGTCTCAAAAGATATATTAAAATTGGAAAAGGTACAGAGAAGGGAAACAAAAATGATTAGGTGTATGGAACAGTTTCCATATTAGTAGAGATTAAAAAACTGGGACTGTTCAGTTTAGAAAAGAGACAACTAAGGGGAGATATGACCGAGGTCTATAAAATCATGAATAGGGTAGAGAAAGTGAATCAGAAAGTGTTATTTACCTGTTCCCATAACACAAGAACCAGGGGGCTCTCAATTAAATTTTTAGGCAGCACATATAAAACAAACATAAGGAAATACTTCTTCACACAACGCACAGTCAATCTGTGGGACTCATTGCCAGGGGATGTTGTGAAGGCCAAAAGTATAACTGTGTTTAAAAAAAATAGATAAGCTCATGGAGGATAGATCCATCAGTGGCTATTAGCCCAGGTGGTCAGGGATGCAGCCCATGCCCTAGATGTCCCTAAACCTCTGACTGCCAGAAGTTGGGACTGGATGACAGGGGATGGATCACTCAATAAATTGCCCTGTTCTCATCATTCCCTCTGAAGCATTTGACACTGGCTACTGCTGGAAAACAGGATACTGGGCTAGACAGACCATTTGTCTGTCTCAGTATGGCCATTTTTATGTGCTACTGCACTTCAAACAGCAGCAAGGGATTCCATCTCTTGAGGTACAAGTCTTATCAGCGGCAAGTAATGTTAGGATTTAAGTCTTCCATAAATTGCAGCCACTAGAGGGGCACCCCAATCTCACTCTCACGCACATGCACCTCTAATATTCCATCCAGGTCTGTTCTGCAAACATAGAATCCGGTTGCAAATTTAGGAATCTGTTTTTACTAAAGGCAGCATGGCCAATGCAACTATCCTGACAGGTCAGTGAGCCACAGGGAAAAATAAGACCCACCTGCAAAAGAGCAAACCAATTGAACTGGGCCTTCAGATGGTTAGAAGCAGAAAAAGACTTTTTTCCTTCCAGAGAATGAAAAAAACCCACACATTTTACTGACTTTGTTAACATTTTAAATGATGAAGCTGCAAGAGGAAGCCAAGCTACCATGGATTTGCCGAGACACAGATGGTGGGGAGAAGAAGGGGAAATATTTCTCCTTTTCTTATACATGATGGGTATCCTGCCCTCATCAGATACTACCTCTGCTGTTAGATGGGAGAAAAACATGGGGAGAGAGAATTAATGAGTCATTCACATGATCCAGAGTTCAGGCCCATTTACAAATTACTCACTCAGTTGTGCTGCTTTGAAAATTAATGACTTGTTATTTAATACTTTTTCTTCTTCCCCCATTTAACCTTTTAGGAGTGAAAGAAAATCTCCCTGACTTGTTATGAGCAGATGTGGATATGAAGAAATCTAACCTCACTAATGATAAACCAGGAGGCACAACACATCCAGACTTCCTTGTCCAATTAGAATGAATTTATATGCAAGCTTAATGTGCCTAATTAACCTGTCATCTGATGAGTATAAGGCAATTTGAATAGCGGTGCCAGTAAATATTTGCATCTATGTTACACTGCTCTAGAGCCAAAATGCTTCTGAAATAAATTTAGTCAAACTTTACTAATTCTGGGTCACTGAGAACGAAAATGATGCTTAAAATTGTCGATTGGCTCTAGTTTTCAAGATATGCTATTGGGTCAGTATATACGACCCTTGACTTGGGAATGGCGGAGGATAAGTGAGTTATAAAGGGAAGGGATCTCAATTTAAACCAGAAATGACTAAAATACATCTTTGACTGGATCTTTGAATAACCCTATGACTGGGTTTGGACAGTACTTGCTTTTTAGGCAAAACAATGAATGATGCAATCTGAAGCTGGCATTGCGTCATACATGATATGAAATGCATCATGTTATTCCTAGAAGTCATGGATGATGCAATCATAACGAAGCTTACATCACTCTGCTGAACAAATTGCCCTATATCAGCTCTAGAAATCATACAGTGTCGTGCTCTCTTATTTGTCAGTGTTTGATTTTGCAAAGGGACACATTTCTGTTTAGCCAAAGTGAGCAGAGATGCCTCGTACTTGTGTGAACAGTGCAGATAACTTCTGCTATGTTTGTGGTGAAGTGACTTTTGCATCACAAAAGCGCAGTATAACCACTATGGTTAAGAAAGCCTATCACCTTTATTTTGGCTGCAAAATTGGAGATCAGGACAAGAGGTGGGCCCCACATATACGCTGCAACACTTGTGCAACAAATCTTCGCCAGTGATTGAACAGGAAAAGGAAATCTATGCCTTTTGCAGTGCCAATGATTTGGAGAGAGCCAACAGCTCATACCAGCAATTGTTACTTCTGTATGGTGCCTCCAGTTGGGAAAGGTGTGTCAAAGAAGAAAAAGTGGACTGTGCATTATCCAAACATTCCATCAGCTAAATGCCCAGTACCCCACGGAGAAGGACTGCCGGTTCCTGATGCACCAGAATCATTCTCACTTGAGTCAGACGAGGAAGAGGAAGAGGATGAAACTTCTGGTCCTGAACCATCAATGTCACAGGACCCACATTTTCTCCCATCCTCCTCCTCTGAACCACACCTCATAACACAAGGTGAACTGAGTGACCTTGTCAGGGATTTGGAACTACCCAAGAGTAAGGCAGAGCTGTCGGGCTCCAGACTACAGCAGTGGAATCTCCTGGCAGGTGATGTTAGGGTTTCCATGTTCCGTGACCGTCAAAAGGATCTTGTCCCATTCTTCTTCATGGAAGGTGATCTTGTAGCCTGCAACAACATCGATGTTGTGATGGCAGCCCTCAACATCGTTCATGATCCAGATGAGTGGAGACTGTTCATTGATTCATCGAAGACGAGTCTTAAAGCTGTTTTACTGCATAATGGCAATGTTTTGCCATCAATTCCAGTTGGTCATGCAGTCCATATGAAGGAAACCTATGACAACACGAAACAACTTTTGAGGTGCATAAACTATGACCAACATCAGTGTCAGCTTTGTGGCGATTTGAAGGTTGTTGCTCTTTTGCTTGGTCTGCAGACTGGATACACAAAGTACTGCTGTTTTCTCTGCAAATGGGATAGTCGTGCAGGAGATTCCCACTACATCAAGAAAGATTGGCCACTCCAACAGTCATTGAAGGCTGGGAGGAAAAGCGTTCAGCATCCACCACTTGTTGAATCAAGGAAGATTTTGTTACCACCCTTACACATCAAGCTGGGTCTGATGAAGAACTTTATCAAGGCCATTGACAAAACACAAGCAGCTTTCAAGTACCTCCATGGAAAATTTCCAAGGTTAAGTGAAGCTAAGATAAAGGAAGGTGTCTTTGTTGGTCCTCAGATTCGTGAACTTCTTCGAGATGATGCATTTGACCATGCACTGCGTGGCAAGGAAAAGATGGCATGAAAGCCTTCCAGTTAGTGGCAATACATTTTCTCGGAAACAACAAGGCAGACAACTACAGGTTGTTGGTGGAAAACCTCCTCAAGGCATACAAAAGCCTTGGTTGCAACATGTCACTAAAGATACATTTTTGCACTCTCATCTAGATTTTTTTCCACCGAACTGCGGAGCAGTGAGCAACGAGCACGGCGAGCGATTTCACCAGGACATTGCAACAATGGAGAAACGCTATCAGGGCAAATGGAGCCCATCAATGCTTGCAGACTTTTGCTAGACAGTGACAAGAGATGCTCCATTTAATGAATACAAGAGACAAGCCAAGAAGCGCCGAGTAGACACTGAATAGGACTAAACTATGTACATAATAGTTTTTTGCCTTTTGTTTCATAATAAATTTTATTTATATAACCCTTTTGCTGATTTTTAAAGTGTTACATAAACAGGACAGGTGAAATATTATCATGTAAACCAACCATAAACACATGAAAAGACCTAGGTTTACAATTTATTATTAAAACTCTACTATCTACACAATATACATAGTCATAAAATGTAAAAACTTAAATATCTTAGAAACAGTAGCCAATCAGTTGTTTTAATTGTCATATTTGAATTCAGCACATCAAAATACATAATAAATAGCACATTTTATCTCTGAAGCAGACGACTTCTCAAAAATTGTAGACCAGTGTTATCAGAATGGATCTACCAGGAAAAGGTAGAATGCATCAAGAACAAGCTTCCGTTCCAGTGAACATATATACTACTGCACACACACACACACACACACACACACACACACACACACACACACACACGCGTAGCCTCCTCTAACCGTTTCATAATTGAGTAATTTTCAACATTTAAATCATAGCCCCCCTGTGTTACACCACCTTATACCTTGGCATAAAAATTGTTCCAAGCAAAAACCTGGCACAGAAACTCTTTGGCAAAAAAGGCTGCAATTTTTCCCCCTCCGTGGATTTTAACAGCTGCTGTTCTCTTAAATTGTGGGGATTCCCCCAAAAAGGAAGTTACTTTGGCTTTTGGGGATGTTCTGTGTTCCTGATATATTGTAGTTCAAACAGCGCCTTTAAATAAAGTACTGCAGGCCATTAGCTCACAATACAGACCACCGCTTTTAATTCACCATTCAGCACTGACTGACACATGGTAATAGCAACTTTCTCCATAATGATGCTAAGGACAGAGTTAATATGAAGGATCCCTAGAGACTCTTTCCTACTTCATCTGTATGTAACAGTCTGCCAGAATAGCTTGTCTGAGCACTGAAGTAGAGGAGTGCGGATTCTTATAATCTAAGAGTCCCCAGTAGAATAAATCACTCTGTGCATTTTATGAGAAGGAGCTGAAAGTTCTTCATACCCTTTGTTATACAAATTGTCTACATGGGCATTAGCCAGATGGTTAAAATCCATGGGTTTTAAAAAGTCAAGGTATACACCATCACCTCACTAACTGCAGTGAGCTCTGCTCTGGTCTTAAAAATAACCCCCTATCCTTAAATGGGAGTTTACAGAAACAGTCTGCAATCTGTTTGTTACACAGCGTTCCAGCCCCCTCCTTCCCCGCTCTCTTTTTTTTTAAATCAAATTCAGAGGCAAAAAAATGTCCTCATTCTGCCCTAAGCCAACAAAAGCCAAGGAGCTGACAGCTAAGATTGAAACTCTGCTGCTAACCAACAGCACTGGACCCGATTCTGCCCTCCCTTACACCCACACGAGCCCCTGGAGGTCAGTGGTGTAACTGCAGGCAAGAAGGTTACACGGGGGTAATGAAGGATAGAATTTGTCCCACAGCACCTACAGCTGATCTGGGATTGGAGCCCTTAGGCACTACCCTCATACAAATAATATTTGTCCCATCACATCTACAGCTAGTAGGGTCCTTTTACACAAGGACTTAGAACCTGGGTGATATTTCCATGTAACCAGATGCAATTCCTATGCTAATATCACCCGTGTTCTTCATACCACTGGAACAAATCCTGCCCTCAATTTAACCCATACAATGCCTCTGGCTGGAGTTACCCACTGATTTCAATAGGGTTTCACAGGCATAATGGAGGGCAGGATTCGGCGCACTACATCTAAACTCCCTTGGATTTCAAGCTTTCGTTTTCATGTGTGTGGACAGTGCTCAGTCCATTCTAAGTGCTACCAGAATACAAATCCCAACTATTAATCCTCACCAGAGGCAATTCTGAGGCGCAGAGGAACAAAATAAGAGTGATGTCTCAGTCTTTCACACGGATTCTTAGTGTTAAGTACATGAATGCCCACAGCAAACAGCAACTGTCCATTCCTCTAGCTCCCTTCACCCTGAAGTGCTTTTCTGACTGTTCTGTATGAGGGATCACTTCTCCAGCCACTGAAATGCAGCCACCTCTGCTATGGAACATGGCAGCTGTTTATATACTTAAAAGTCAAAAATATCCCTATGTCTAATATATAAATGTAAGACTGAAAATCTCTGCTTTAAATAGAAAACAACTCAGCCTTAGCTATGGGGCAGCAACCGATGCCTCTGCAACATTAACACTAAAGGCAGAAAGGTGGAAAGGGATGGGGGCATTTTCTACAATTGAGGCAACTTTTGCAGCCCAAGGCAATGGTTAGGAACCAAGGGACAGTTAGAGATCCCTTGCATTGCAACCCTGAGTACATCCCGCATGTCCCTCAGGACATGCATGTCTTAGGGCAGGTTGTTGCAGAGAAAGTGCTTATTGTTGGGGGGGGAGAGGGGGGTTAGTTTTTCTGCCTCCTCTTGCAAGCCAC
This sequence comes from Malaclemys terrapin pileata, assembly GCF_027887155.1. NCBI lineage: Eukaryota > Metazoa > Chordata > Testudines > Emydidae > Malaclemys > Malaclemys terrapin. Next base: position 5,584,289 of record NC_071521.1, on the reverse strand, counting down.
ATGAGTCTGGCTAAGCAAACGCTCAAATTAAAAGACAACAAACCAAACAAACTAACTACACCCCCAGCAGGGGCTTCTAGCACTCCTTCCAGAGAAGAGGGGCTCACTCCAAGGAGGTCACCTGTGCTGCTGGAGAGCTCGGGACAGTGTTTCTCCATGACCGGTCCCTCAGATCTCCCTGCCATAGTTTAGCAAGGCAGCAAGCCGGTCCCTGGTATCGAAGAGGTTGAGAATCACTGAGCTAGAGAACCAGGCATGGCTCTAGGGCTAGCAGGGTCTCTCTGAGTCCTGATGTGGCTTCCCGGGGTCACCGTTCGCCCATCTCCTGAGTGTCCAAAGCAGAAGGGAAAGGGGGTGGGAGGGGAGCGGCACATAGAACCGTAAGGTTAGAAGGGACTGCAAGGGACATCTAGTCTGACCCCCTGCCAAGGTGCAGGATGTATTAAAGAGGCTACCTGTGGGAGCTGCCATCATCGAAGACGAAGGTCTGGTTAGTGTAGCACTCGGCGCACACAGGCACCCCCCCGGCTGCCAGGGCTTGCCCATCCTGCTGCTGAGCCGTCAACTTGTAGACCCCCTGAAGGCTCCTCTCTTCCCCCGAGAAAGGCATCTGCAGAGTGGCGAGGGTGCCCGGCAAGGCGACGCGGAGCCAAGCATGGGAGTGCTGTGTGGTTGGAGGCTGCCCAGGGCTACTGTTTACAAGGCGAGTCCGGCTGGAGGCGAGCCATTGACAGTGGTCACTCACACACCTTATCCCCTCGCCCGGTAGATTTCATGGTGCCTGTGGCTGCAGCTCGTTCAGTCCCGGTCTCTTTCCTGCCTGGGTTTCTCTTCGCAAAGCAACAAGTAGCATAAAGTTGAGCCTCATTTAAATAAAAAAATGGACAAAAAAACAACGCAGGGATCAGGTTGATTTCACTGCCTTAAATGCAAGAAATGATCCAAATCTTTGCTCCCAAGCTTGTCTCCCCTTTCCCCTGGGGGGTTTGGGAGAGCTGCAGGCTCGGCCAGGAGAGCAAGTCCATTGCAAGCAGCTGCTCTAACCAGACAAAGCAGGAAAGGAGGCGGGAGATACCAGTTTGCTCCTTTTTTCCTGAAATATTTGTGTGTGTTTTTTTTAACAAAATTGATTTTTCTCCCCTCCTGTTTTCACAGCTTTTTCAGATGCATTTCTCTCCTGCACGATGGCACCATCTGCGGGCCACTGTGAGAATTGCAGAGGCAACAAAGCCAGCCTCCCTTTGCCATCTCTGCCATGGAGAGTGCAGTGGCCTTTCCCAGCTCAGGATAGACCCCTTTTAATATATTGACAGAGGTTTCTGATAAATCACCCCCCCTTCCTGGGTGGTTTTTATTTGCCGCCTTCTCTGTGGGGGTGGAGAGTGGCCTGTTGTAGCCCTGGCCCCTGCCTCCGGGTTGGAGGTTGCTGAGGGGACAGGGAAGGAAGAGGACTGCAGAAATCAGCTCCATTTTCCCCTCCTTTCCGGAGAGTGTGGAACTGCTGTCACTGGGGCTGCTAGACTCCTGAAGAGCGTCGTTGCCTTGCTATGGGATGTAGACAGAGGATCCAGGTTGGATATTAGGAAAAACTATTTCACTAGGAGGGTGGTGAAGCACTGGAATGGGTTACCTAGGGAGGTGGTGGAGTCTCCTTCCTTGGAGGTTTTTAAGGCCCGGCTTGACAAAGCCCTGGCTGGGATGATTTAGCTGGGAATTGGTCCTGCTTTGAGCAGGGGGTTGGACTAGATGACCTCTTGAGGTCCCTTCCAACCCTGATATTCTATGATTCTATGATCCCTTTTTGAATGATGTGCTTTGTGTGAACACACAAAAAAGAAATCCTGGAAACGAAGCTACGTTCGATCAGGAAAGGGTTAAAGGCTCCAATTTAAGGGCACTTTCCCTCCAGTCGAAGTTCAGACTAACATGAACATTTCTGCAATGCCCAGACTGACATACTGACACTCAATGAGCAAAGCCACCTTTGAGAAGTTGCTCGGTCTAATTGGCTTCAAATCCAAGGGCATTTAGATGTAGTCAGCCAAATCCTGCCCTCATTATGCCTCTGAGACCTGGCTGAAATCAGCGGGTAGCTGCAGCCAATGGCATTGTAGAGGTGCAGTTGAGGGCAGCAGTTGTTCCAATAGTATGAAGAACATGGATATGAGCACAGGAATTGCAGCTGGTTACATGGTAATGTCACTCAGATTCTAAGTCCTTGTGAAAAGGGACCCTACTACTGTAGATGCTGTGGGACAAATATTATTTGTATTCAGGTAGCACCTAAGGGCTCCAATCACAGATCAGCGCCCTACTAGGCTAGGCAATGTACAAACAGAAATCAACAAGAGGGTCCTTGCCCCAAAGAGCCTACAGTCTGAGACTCATCTCCTAGTTTAAGAGCATGGAAAGTCTCACAACTGGACCCGGGCAGCTGCAAGCAAAAGAACCTTCCCAACGCTGCCGGCCGCGAAAGGCGCTTGCTCCAGTGCTTGCTTACGGTTTGTCGGAGTGAAGCGCAGGGAGCTGTCTGGAATGACATGTGGAGACGACAGGGAATAACATGGCTGTGCACGGAGGAAGATGGCTGCAGGGGGCAGGAGCTGTCAAGGGGCAGGAGTCACAAAGCCAGGGGAGTGAGAGAGACAAGCAGTCAGAGAAGGGAGAGGGTGTCAGGGCATTTGAAGAGGTGAGAGATAGAAGGCAAACCAAAAGCCCATTGCAGAGGTAGCTCTAAAAGGAGGGTGATGTTGTCTAGTGGTCGGAGCAGGGGACAGGAAAACAGGATGGCTAGGTTCTATTTCTGTCTCAAGCACAAACAAGTCCCTTCACCTCCCTGTGCCAGTTTCCCTACCAGTAAGAAAGGGGCTAACACTACTTCAGTTACTCTCCCAGGAGCGTGGGTGAGTTCACAACTGTAAGATCCTTGGGTGCCCAATTCGAGGACGAGCAATGTCCATTCCAAACCGTAGCTTATTTATAATAAGGAAAAAAGCCCACACAAAGTTAGAACGGCTCGACAACCACTCAACGACCAAAGCAGCTTAAACAACACTCCTCCTTTCCCCCTCCTCCCTCCCCGGCTGCTTCCCAATACAGTTACACCCAAAGAGAAAAAGGCTGAGACAGAACTAGGCCTCTGAGCAAGTTCAAGAGCTGTGGGTCTGCGGCTGCAAATGCCCTGCAAAGCATGCCTCTCCCATTTCCCCAGATGGACTGCCGGCTAAAGCACTGCAACCCACTGCACCTGCAGCAATGTCCTAAGGTGAAGGCCGCAGGAAAATCCCAAAGCATGTAGGGCCTGTCATTGCTTGTAGATTTTTGCCAGGTACCAAAGATGTCTGGCTTCAGGAGACATCCAACTAACGTTCTTGGAACAGAATGTCTGGGAAGCAACAGCAACCCCCCTAAACCTACCTGCATTGCCTTCATGAAGATAGTCTGGGACCATGCACTCTCGGCCATCTTGTCCAGCTTCAGAGCATCAGCTTCCTATCAAGAGAGACACGTCATCATCCTCGTTCCTGAGTTTTCTAGTAAGGCAGCCGTCCCGTACTCCCAACATGCATCAACCTCTGGCTCCTGGGGGAAATGCCCACGCAAATGCTCTTGGGTATATGAGTCTTGCTGGGACTGTACATTGTGTCTCTCTAATTTGAGTCAGAAAGGAAAAGGCATCACAACTTCTCTTCTTCCTCCTTTCCCTCTGTATGGGCTCTCTGACACTAGGAATAATGAGAGAGAGAGATAAAGAGAGGGGATTAATGCTCCGTGGCCAGTCCAGCCATGTGACACTTCCTGCCCCATCATGCTTTTATACGTCCTTCCCAGTGCTTTGCTAATAGCGACAATATTCTTCATTCACCAATTGCTTCACATTATCAAGTGCCAAATGTTAATGTGCTGATCTGTAAGGAGAGGAGGTGGGTAACATAACGGCTTATTAACGTGCAAGGTGATAACACAGAAGCGGAGGTGGAATTATTTAAAATGGCTACAGTGGGGGTGGCTAGGTGAACAAGAACTAATGGCTGAAAACTGGGGGGGGGGGGGTGAACAGGAAAAACCCAGAAAACTCTTGCACTCAAATATTGACTCTCAAGTCATCAGGTCAGTTACACAGTGGAATGATCTCCCATGGCAGGTTGCTTAGGTACCATAGAGAAACCTTACACAGATCCTGGAGCCAGCAGCTCTAACTGGATTTAGATACAGTCTAAGTAAAGCATTTAGAACCTGATCCAACTCCTATTGAAGTCAATGGAAAGGCTCCCACTGGCTTCAGGGGGAGCTGGATCAGGCCTTTTGTGTTAGAGGTTAGAGGCTTGTGCTGCAGACAAACTGGATGACCCAGGTGGTGGGGTCTGGTTCTCCCTGCTATGAATTATTCCTATGATCATTTTTGACTGTGAAAAATCCCATGTTACACAGACAGGCATCTTGGTCCAGTGCACAGGACACTGGCTTAGGAGACCTGGGTTCTGTTCCCAGTTCTGCCACTGGGGTGCTGAGATACCCTGAACAAGTCACTTCCCTGCTCCGAGCCTCAGTTTTCCCACCTGTAAAATGGGGATAATGATGCTAACCTCCCTGATAAAGCGCTTTGAGATGTCTGGACAAGAAGCACTGTAAAAACGCTAAGCATTATTCTCCCTCACTCTGAGACTCTCTCGTTGTCATTTGGGTATTCTCTCCCACTCTGCTATTCTTTAAGGCTGTAAAGTGCATTAGGGCTTGTGTGAAAGATGCTCCAGCAGGGTATGTTGTGTTGTTTTGCAGTGAAAGAGCAAACCTCCTTCCTGCTTTTCATTTTCTGGCATCTTCTTGTTTCATATTGTGAGGTCACACCCAGACTCCATCACACTCCCAGCTTTCAGAATGCACTGGTGCTAGGCACAGCCCATTCCATTAACATCTTTAACCTTGCTGTAAGAATTGGCTGCCACCCAGACCTCAGAAGACATAATTTAGTTAGGAATCCAAAGGGAAATCACCCACTGACCTATACGAGAGGATTACACACTGAGAAGTGCTAATAGGATTGTAGTGCATCCAGTCCACACTAGCAATGCTTGGAATCCGAGTAGCAGAGTATCGTTAGTGAGCGAGTGTGCCCCCTACCTGTGGCCGGGACTGTCACTCACGCATCGGACTCAGCAGCCATCAAAGAACTCACTGACCCATGCACCGTGCTCTGTAAAGAGCGATAGTGCCATTGTAGACACTCTGTGTGGAGAGCAGTGCGTTTCTGCGGTGCAATTGAAAGAGGGGGAGATAGATTGAGCCTGGCTTGCAAGATGGTTTGAGGAAGGGAGGCAGTGGGTGTGGGGTGGTATTTAAAGTGTTATGCTGGGGAAGTGCAGTGAAAACGGTCACCATCTCTGCCCTATCAGGCTGCTAGCAGGCACGGCTCCAGTCCAGGAACGGCTTCATTTCTGTCAGTGCAGTGAAGGAGTCGAGCGTCTGTTGTGTGAAAACGCACCTCAGACCCCTCCAAAGAGATCCAGGGAGGGAACATTCTCGTGAAAGGGTCCCAAGCCAAAACCCATCCAAAATCCCAGATCCCCATTTTGCAGCATGAGCCCAGCATGTTGTGAGGGCTGCTTCAGAAGAGCTTTGGCTCCCCTCACCATGTCAAGTCAGACCGGCCCCTTCCCAGCCCTGGATGTGCAGTGAATCCAGATACTCCGCACCCCTCCCTCCGTTCCCCACATGCCCCAAGCAGCTCTGCCGTGCCAGCTGCAGGGGGTCAGAGTCAGAACAGTGGGAGGGGAGGGCTCACGCATAGGGAGATGGTTAGTGTGCTCAGACAGAGATATAGGGTAGCAATGGGTGGAGATTGCCTGTTCCATACCAATGGGAAGGGAAGCGGTGACTTGCCCAGTTAGGCCTGTATTAGAGGGAGAGACGACACACCCTGGGGGCTGGAGGACTGAATAATTCCTACAAATAAACCTGCCAGGGGACTCAGCTGAGCAATCCAAATCCACCGCCCCAAACAAGCCGAGGAAAAGATGAATGACAAAATCCCACAGGAAAAGGAGCTAATGACAACCCCATGAAAAGAGAGGACATATCCCAGGGGATAAGGTTGGGATTGGGGCAGGGAACCCTCCCTGGTGCAGGGTAAGGGTGGAAGCCATATGGCTGCCTGGGTCAGGGTTAGGGTCAGGGCCAGCAGGGCTGCCCGGGCCGGGGTTCCCTGGTCCAGGATTAAGGTGTCGGGGCTTGTAGGGCTCTCAGATCAGGGCATGTCTCCATAAGACTGTGTACAGGGTAATGGGCTCTGCTCCTGATTGGCACCTTGGGGCACGACCCGCATAACAAACAAAACCAATTTACCAAGCAGACAATAGAAAATGATTCATTTCAGAGAACGGACTCTGCAAAAATATGCAACCTACAAAGGAAAGCCTCCTTGTCATGGAAATGATTATTATTTTAAATTATAACATTTAGAACCATCTAAAGAGGATTGTGTCCTGATTTTGTATTAACATGTTAATGGCAATCTGCATGTTTAATTTCAGCCAGTAGGACAAACAATTATGTTAAATTAGAAGCAGTCAATCACTTTGCGCATTTTAATGGTGCTTTGGAAGCTTTGCCAAAAAGTAGGTGAAGTTTAGATCGTCAGTATACTACTTCAGTTAGAAACAAGTGACATACAGTAGGGATGAGACACCCATGTATACAATAAATAAATACTTTTCTTATAGGGGCAGGAAGAACAGGGTCAAATTCTGTTCTCAGATGGTTACATTGGCCTCCCTGTCAAATTCCAGTGAAATAAGGCCTTGAGCCTACAAACACTTGTTAACTGGAGCAGTGTTTACTGCTGGGATCAATCCCCTAATGAAGTATTCGCAGGACTGGGCACTTAGGTTTCATCGAATTTAAAGCCAGAGAGACCCCCAGATCAACTAGTCTGACCTCCCGTTTAACACAGGCCTCCAACACCACCCAGATACCCCGATACTGAGCCAAATAACTTGAGACCAAAGCAGTTCAGTCCTTAGCAGACCAAACTGTTACACGTCCCAGGCAGAGACCAGGAGACACCGAGGAGCACCAATGCCTGAGGCCACTGCAGGGGCAGAGAACTGATTAGGTGAGATGAGCCCAGCAGGTGATCCATGCCCCATGCTGCACAGAAGACAAAAAAACCCCATGGTCCCTGCCAATCTGACCTTGGGAAAATTCCTTCCCAACTCCAAATCTGGTGATCAGTGTGACCTTGAGCATGTGGGCAGGGGCGGTCCTCTGATAACGCGGGAGACCTGCGGGAGGTCTGCCAGTCCCGCGCCTTCAGCGTACCCGACGCCAAATTGCCGCCGAAACCGCGGGACCGGCGGACCTCCCGCAGGCAAGCTGCCGAAGGCAGCCTTACTGCCACCCTCACGGCGATCGGCAGGCCACCCCCCAAGGTTTGCCACCCCAAGCACGCGCTTGGTGTGCTGGTGCGTAGAGCCACCACTGCATGTGGGCAAGATGCACCAACCAAGCACCTAAGAAAGGGGATTATGAACTTGTCTGGACAATCACCTATCTTTTCATCTGTCCTGTAAGCACTATGTACAGTAAACACTAAAAGTGACAGCCCCGGTCCTGCAAGCTGCTCTGCATGGGCAGATCCCTGCACCTAAACTCCTGGACTCCAATGGGGCTCCATACAGATGCCAGGGCCACCTGTTCGGAGCCTGTAGCGGTGCTGGGGCCAAAGTCAACAGGAGCCACATGTGCACATCATCAAAGGGCAGAACTGGTCCACAAAGTCCACTTGCCAGAAGGAGGGTCATGCCCCTAACACCACACATGGTGTATGCAAGTCAGTCCCCTGCCCATGACAGGTCTTGCCTGTAACCATACTTGACCGTGATTCTGAAAATTAAAAGCCAGGGGACTTCCGAGAACAAGTCCCTAGCCTTCGAAGAAGCCTGCTAAGTGACAGTAACTCAGCTAGCTAATCAATTTACTCCAGGAATCAAATCTCAACAGGAGAAGCCGCTTGCTTTACAATGAGAGCCGTGGGACTTCATATTAGCAGCTTCCCATCTATCCACTCCTCCTTTGGACAGTTCGGCCTCTGTCTTGCTCAGACGTGCCTTGTGGTTTGCTTGATATCCTTCCCACCCATCCCCCATGCCCCTAGAATCAGTTTGTTTCTCCACTGTCAAAACTTTTCTACACAAATTTTGGCTCTCATAAAATAACATGGTTTTGTTATGGTAACTAACTTAGACAGAATAGGTCTAAAACTGACAGTAACTGAAAACCGCGGCATACATTCTTGAGTGATTCCATGATACTGCACTTCCAAAGTGTGAAGAGGACTGATTCATTGGTAAATATTTATATCCTGACTTCTGTTTAATTGTTTGTCCAATTACCATTGTATCCTCAGTTAATAGTCCTATAGTTACTTGTTATTTCTGTAGTTGTTTATATGCAAGAGTTCGATTTTAACTTAAAATAAAATTATAGACTGAAATCAATCATTTGGGGCTTTGTTTAGTTGGGAAGTGTGGTTATTTGGAAAAGAGGCTGGCAATCAGGACTTCTGGGTTCCCGTCTCAGCTTTACCACTGATTCACTGAGCAATTTTGGGCAAGACACAAACTTTCTGTGCCTCGGTTTGCCTCTATGTCAAATGGAGATGAACTCTATGAATCTATGAATTAAGATCAAAAGGGCCATTTATATCACCTTGTCTGACCTCTTGTATACCACAGGCCATTAAATAACTTGTGTTTGGCTAAAGCATAACTTCCAGAAAGGCATCCAAACTTAAATTCAAGACATCAAGGGGTGGAGAACCCGCCAATTAATTTGGTAGTTGTTCCAGTGGTTAATTACCCTGACAGTTTGCGCCTCATTTCTAATTTGAATTTGTCTGGCTTCAGCTTCCAGCCATTGGTTCTTGTCATGCCTTTCTCCACTCGATTAAAGAACTCTTTAGGATGTGGCGTTTTCTCTGTATGAAGGTATTTATACTCGGACATCAAGTCACTTCTCCATCTTCTTTTTGATAAACGGATTGAGCTCTTTGATCTCTCACTCCATGGCATTTTCTCCAGAACTTGAATCATTTCTGTGGCTCTTTTCTGCACCCCTTCCATGTTTAACACCCTTTTTAAAGTGTGGACACAGCATTGGACACAGTAGTCCAGTATCAGTCTCACCAATGCTGTACACTGAAGTAAAATCACCTCCCAGCTTCTTCTGACTAAACCCCCATTTAGACGCCCAAGGATCACATTAGCCCTCTTTGCCACAGCCTCACATTGGGAGCTCAGGTTGAGTTGTGTGACATCCTGACCCCCTAAATCCTTTTCTGAGTCTCTGCTTTCCAGGATACAGTCCTCCATTCTACAGGCCTGGTCTGTAGTTCATATTTCTTGATGTATAACTTTGCATTTGGCTCTGTTAAAACACATTTTGTTTGAATGGACCCAGTTTACCAAGCAATCCTGACCTCTGTGTCTGATTGCCCTGTCCTCACAATCGTTTACCCTTCCTCCAAGCTTTGCGTCATCAACAGAGATTATTTATCAGCCGTGACTTTATAATTACATCCAGATCATTGTGAAAAGGTTGAATAGGATCCGGCCCTGTGGAACCACACTATATGTTTTGAGTTCCATCAGTTAGCCAGTTCTTAATCCAGTTAACATGTGCTCTATTGATATTGTGTAATACTCTTTTTCTAATCAGAATGTTGCGTGGTACTAAGTCTAACCCATTACAAAAGTCTAGGTATATTACATTTACAGTTACCTTTATTAGCCAAATTTGTAATCTCAAAGAACGAAAACAGGTTTCTTTGACAAGACCTCTTTGCCATAAAACCTTGTAGACTGGCATTAGTTACATACCTATCCTTTGATTCTTTGTCAACTGATTCCCGTATCAGTTTTTCCATTTATTTTGCCTCAGACTGATGTCAGGCTAATTGGCAGACAGTTACCCAGGCCACCCCACCGCTCTTTCTGAATATTGGCACAACATTATCACTCTTCCAGTCTTCTGGAATTTCCCTGCTAGTCCAAGATTTGTTCAAAATTAACATCAGTGGACTAGAGATCTTCTGAGCCAACTCTTTGAGGACTCTTGGATACCAGTTATTTGGGCCTGACAATTTAAACATGTTTATCCCTAGTAGATGTTGTTTAACACCCTCCTAAATTACTAATGAACTGGAAAGCACTTCACCTTCACACTACCCATTACATATTACAATATTTACCTACTTCACAAGTAGGTAGGCTTAATTAATGTGTGTAAAGCACTCTGAAAGCCCAAGATGAAAGGACTACTGTATGTGCACATTACTATCATTACCCTGTTTAAATAATTTAAGATCCTCTGGGCTTCTGGATGTATTTCATCTCTGGCCGTAATGATTCCTATACCTATAGAGTCCAAGTACGACTCTCAAAGTCATTTCATTAAAATTAGGAAACTCAGATGAGAGCAGGCAAAATGCATGTGGTGAAAGCACAGTTCAAAGTCTTTATAGAAACTGTTCAAGCTGAGGCATAACAGTGGATGCATTCAACTGCATCATTGTAAAAGCTCTTTGAAACAGTCATGATGGTACAGCTTCTTGTTTCTGAACAATAGGCATCTCATTAATAAAATAAAAAACAGGTCACTTGCCGTATTTACTTTACCCACTCCATGCTGAGCCTCCGTCTTTCAATTTGTTGCCATTTCCAAATCTGTGCATCTCTTTTCCATCAGAAAAAATCTAAAAATCTGCTCCCTCATGCCTTGGAAGATGGCAGCCTCACAGTAACATTTTGCCTCCTCAGCGTTGGGGTAGTAGTTAAACTTTGCCACAACTCATAACTGACCCAAGTTTTTTGTAAAGATCAAAAGCATTTTAGCAAATATGCAGAGGGAAAGGACAACAACAACTCTAGGTCCAGGCAAACCGGCATGTCATAAAACACATGGAAACCCCTCAGACAGTGCCGCACAGCGGTAGACAGACTATCCCAGGGTACGTACAAGAAGAGCAAAACGGGATTTGGAATTAAATGGCTCCAGCTGGTAGGAACAGAAGCATCCAAAGTTGGGACCTTTGGACACAAAACTGGAGAATGTTCTGTGACTTTCTCTGTCCTGTGCTATTTGCTCCAGCCCCACCCCCCAACCCCCACACACCCCGCCCCCGGACTGTTCAGCTCAACTCCACACCTGCCCCTCCTACCCTCTCTTCCCTGCCCTGTCCCCCTCACTCCACCCTTCCTTCCCTTTTCCTCACCAACATAAATGAACTTCTCTTCACACCCCCTTTGTGAGCCAGGGAGGTGGGTTTATCCTGATTTTACAGAGGCGATGCAGGCCCAAACTGTCAGAAGTCACCACTAATTCTGGGGCCCAATTTGAGACACCTGGGGCCTGATTTTTCAGAGTGCTTCACATTCCATCGCACTCTATACATTCAAAGCACAGTTCACGGTCACTTCACTTGCAGCTGTGACTGCTCAGTACTTCTGCAAATCTGACCCCAGATACCCAAAGTGGGTCTCCGAAAAATGAGGAACACAAGCAGCGGCCACCTGAGAAAAGCTTTGGTTTTAATGCCTTGCCCAACATCACACAGGAAGTTTGTGGCTGAGGCAGGAATAGAATTCAGTTCTCCAACTGCCTAAATAACTAGACCATCTTTCCCTTGCAACAATTCCCCGCCTTGTTCACTGCATAATCTTCTGTAATCAATAAGGCTGGAGTCCTACATACAATAGCCTCCTTCACTAAATAACTCAGATTCATTTCCTGAGCACCAGCTATTCTGTGCGCTGAACGAGGCAGAGGTCTTGTGGGGGAAATAGTATGTGATCACATAAGACTCTCTCATAATGCCTAAGTACTGATTTATGGTCACACACGTACCCTTAGTTCTGACATTTCCTAGTTTTTGGGTGCTTGGACTTTGCAACCTTTATGTTCTTTAACTGCAGCTTTTTAATTTAGTTTTCCAGATTTAAAAAAAAATCTCAAAAAACAAAAGGCCTCACTTAGAACCACACTGACCCCCCAAGTGGGTCATCAGCAGAGTTTGAACCTTTAGACCCAACCACCCTGTCTTCCCCTTCTGCTCTTTCTTACAACATACCCTTGCAGCCTGCCTCTGCCCCATCCTTCCTCCCCAGCCTGACTCTGGGCTCCCTCAATTCCCCCCACCACCAGTTTGTCTGAGCCTCTACCCCCAGACCCATTGCAGCTTGTCTCTGCCCATCCTCTCCAGGCTGTCCTTGCCCCCACCTCATCCCTCTGCATTCCAGTCTCCTTGGAACCAGCCAAGGGCCATTAAGAGCACAGGAGAGAGCCAGTCTCTCCCCTCTCAATTGCTATGCTCAGCATCGTGGTGGTAGCCAGGAGGCGCAATTGCCTGGAAAAAAGCCTGCATGGCTGGACCATGCTCAGTGCAGACAGATTCTTGCTCTACTGAGCATGTCTGAACTGAGATTTTTCCAAAGCTTTTAACTTGACTAATTTGGGATGGATTAGGGTTGGCAAAAGGCACATCCCTGACACCAGGGTGATGCCCCACCCCTACTCTGCCAGATTTCAGGTCCCTGCTCCAAGGCATGGAACTAGAGCTTCTCAACAAAATAGTTGTAAGAATTTTTTTTTAACATGGGCAAAACCTTGTATTTTCCCCTAATCTTGTTTTTGGAAATGGCTGAACTATTTTTATGCATCCAAAGAAGTGGGCTGTAGCCCACGAAAGCTTATTTTCTAATAAATTTGTTAGTCTCTAAGGTGCCACAAGTACTCCTATTTTTTTGCTGAAACTTTAAAAAAAAATTCATTCTGAGGCAGACCCCTCCTATGGAAAACTACAGCCCAAGCAGTTATAGTTTGGCAAAATTACAGGCAACTAAAAAGTGTGGGATAATGGAAGGTGTTAGGTAACTGTAACTATAGGCATCACTACCTGCTCCACCAATAGTAATAGCCTAAACCCTAATGTAACTGATAGTGTTTTGGTTATTGCAGTATTTTGTATGTGGAATTGGGGGAGTAATGTCAGAATGTGACTGAAGTATTCTCCAGTTTGCCTACCATCCTGGCTGCAATCAAAGGTATGGTATCAGGCACTGTACTGGGTTGCACTGGTGTTTCAAATTATGTGTCTCTGGAGACTGGTAGCCAGGAGGTGGAATGGAGAACCAGCAATAAAAAACTCAGGCAACCATCCCCACCCTCCACCCAGCACTGACTTGAGAGGTGAAAAAACACACCTCCGTTTCTTCCTTGCGTGTCTCTCGTTTATGTCCACACATGCTGCTTGGCTGCTGGTGACCCTCACGGTGGTCTCTTGTTTTCTCTGCCCCTTTCTGTTGATTGCCCAGCTCTTGGTCTGAAAGTGAGGCTGTCCCCAAAAGGAGATCTTCTGCTGAACCAGCTTCAGAGGGAGGCGTCCCTGGAGGCTAGCCAGCTCTAAAGCAACAAGCAGAATGAGGTCAAGGACAGACACAGGAGGCAAGACTCTCCTACACCCCACCACTCAGCCCTGCACACTGTGGGGGCCCAAGAGGGAGAGAATCTGTATCCCTGAGGGGTTTATTTGAAAGCCAGCCTCTGCCTGGCCAGTGCTGTATCGAGGTAAAGGACTCCTGCCCCTACACTAGCAACACTCAGAAAGAGAATCTCCGGCTGAGTATTTCTCTTTGAAAATAATAAACTTCTGACAAATCTATGAAAGCCTTTCATTAAAAAACAGAGTGATTAACAGCACATTGGCCCTACTGGAGGCCCAGAGGGCAGGGAGCCGTTGTCTTGCTGACCATGGTTATCCTGCTATTTCGCTGACTTTGAAAAACACCCTCAGGAAGGGCTGGTTGTTACTCTAGGCTATAAAAACATGCAACCCAGCTGGACATAGATGGCGATTAGCAGCAGTGCGGCTAAAGTTATGAGATATTGTATATTACGGGTAAACGTTCTCTCTTGACAATGGAGAAGCAGGCGGCACATGTCCAAGTAACACTTTCCTGGCCTGAATCCCCTGGTAAGTGAAACATGGATAGTAGCGGGGCAATTATTATAGGTACATCCTGCACATGGTCTGCCTTAGGAAATGAATGCCGTCAGCTGCGAGCACCTCTGCAAACTTCTTCCCATGGTTGATGGATGAAAGGGTGACATGGCTTCGCATTGGAGAGGACCATGAAATACCTGCAGCTGGTTCACAAGCTCTTCCCAGCAGAGTAACATTCAACTGTGAGTGAGAAAACAAGAACTTTCCTAGTTCTGCTTGCTCCCCACAGGCATGTGCTAGCAAATAAAATCCTAGGAGGCAACAATACCACCCCACTCCTCTCCTCTCCTGCCACCCCACACACGCACATACGTTCACTCCCCTGCAGCTTCACCATTGCCATTCCACTGCTGGCCATTCCCCAGGGGAGCAACACCATGTGGCAATTCCAGGTCCCACTTTTCCAAAGTAGATGAGGCCTCAGTGTCTTGGTCTTGTTGGGGTTTGGTTTTTTATCCTTACAAAAGCAATCGGTTATAAAACGGTCTCCACGCTTTGGACTCAGAGCCCCCTACGCTCAGCAAAGGCCTCTGAACCCCAAGTCTATAACACAACTGGCTGCCTGCATGCACGCAAAGCTCCTTCTAGGCTACGGGGCAGGACAGGGAGTTGCCCAGCAGCAGCAAAGCAATGGACAACAAACTGTCTAGTGGGCAATAACGACCTTCTAGGGAGAGCGAGGGAAATGTTAAGATTTAGCCACCTTTGTACAATTGATCTTTTTGCAGCGCTTCAAGGACACGGTGCTAATGTGAGTGCTAAGGATTGCTCTTCTCTAACATAGACAGGCTCCGTTAGCACCTTGGTCTCACTTTTATTATGTGTATTTTTAAATGACAGATTTTAGCTCCCTCTGAGGAGATGTGTCATAAATTGCAAAGAACGCTGATGACTGACAATATTGACAAACCCATTCCAGGAGGAGATGGAAGAGAGCCCAAAACAAATACATATGGGTGAGTATAACTTTTCTATACAATGACTAGTAAGAATTTCTTATTGTACAGTAAAAATCCACGGGGCACAGTAAATCACATTTAGTTTAGCAAGCTAATGTTATAACGATTTTGGACACACTTTTGGAGCTATTTAATTTTGCAAAATAAATTGAAGAGTTCGGTGAGATATTGTAATTCCTGAGTTTGGGAATTCCCAAGTTCCCTGTGCCTTAGAATGTACTGAATAGTCTCACATGGAAGCCACAGTAAAATTGGTCTAAAATAGTACCTGTTTCCAACTTCTATCTTTGTGCAGGCAAAAGAAGTGGAGAAGTCATACCCCGGCAGCTCCTGTGAATAGCAGACTATCCATGCAGGCCCAGGACTTGGTATCAGAGGCCTCCAAAAATGCTGCAGTCCCCTTAGAGAGAGCTTTGTCCAGTTGCTTTTCAAAATAAGATTTCTTCATCACCTTGGGAATATGGGGGCCAAATGAGGGATGTAGAATGATTGCTAAGCAGTGTCCATGAGTTAAAAACAGAGCAAGCTCTCAGCAGAGGCGACATGCAGTTCTCTTTAATAAATAAAGTCTTTGCCAGCCTGGTGGTCTAATGGCGACATTACAGGGCTCTGACTGATGTTCGGCCCAAACAGTCACTGAGAAATGCTTGTTTTGTTTAAAGCGGACTCTTGCCGACCCCGTGTTCTAGAGCTCCACCTCAGCTCTTACCTCATGTGGGCTCTCACCCACGTACAGCAGCTTTGCAGCCCCACGGGTGGAAGCTGGAGTGTAGACACAGGACAGGTGGGTTCAGGTATTTTTACCGCTGACACACCTAGCCCTGTCATGAGCCCGGTTAGCCAACACAGTGATAAAAATACCTGCAGACCGTCTACACTACAGTTACCACTGGCAGAGCTGAACCCACTGGGAGTTGACAGGTGTATAAAACCTTCGTGTAAATGTAGCAAAGACAGGAGCAGCACAGTTCTGTTAATATGGCGATGATATAGTTCAGTCCCATCTGCACAGTTAAGACCAAGCATTGTTCTAACGCGGCCCAGGTGCAACAATATTGTAACCCAGGGCTTTGTCACGCAGGCCCCAATAAGTGCACAGTTGTGCAATGTGTTTCCTTTAGTCTTGAAAGCTTTGCACCAATTTCCCATTAAATTGCACACTGCTTTTCTAATTCTTCTTTTGACTTCAGTCAAACAGCATCTGGCCCTTTGTAGGTAAACTTTGCACAGTTGGTTGATCCGTTCAGGAAACTAGAACAAACAGCTTCTGCTAGCAAGTTGCAAGCTTTGGATACATTGACGCTATTTACTTTTGGTTGCTGTAGATTTTAAGCCCAGAACAGTGTAACTGGTGTATAAATATCAAATGAAACATGTTGTTTTTCTTCTGAGGAACTTTCAGCTAAAATGAATTTGAGACAGATGTCTAAGCTGTGCCGTGCTTCAGCAATGTTAGCTGTCCCCTGTAGATGCCGCTTTATAGAATCAGTGTTTCCTAAAATGATTTCAAATGTATTTGCTGTGCTAACCTCATTTCCTTCTCCTTCAGCTCCTCATTATTAATGTAATAACTAACTGGCTCTATAGTTTGATTTTTAGCTTCAGGTAAGGATCATGTTAGTGCTAAAAAAGAATGACCCAGTTAGATATTTGGCTGTTGCCGAAGAGCAAGCTTTGGATGCAGGTTCTCTACATCAGCTGTTTCCAGACCTAGAGCAGTTAAATTTTCAAGGTAGGATCATTATGGTTTTCCCCCCTAGTGTACTAGCTTGTTTTTTCTGATCTCTTGCTAGTTAGGACCAGACCTAATTAAACTCATGTTCTGCTTCGTTCCCAGACATTATAGCTAAATGCTAGTTTTAGCAATACTCTGCATGTGTAGAGTACCTTTCAGTGGCTCTCAGACACCTCTGTATTGATACAGATTAGGGACTTGAGGCATAGAAACTTGTCCAACAACACTGGATAAGCCAATGGGAAAGTAGAATCCAAGCATCTTCCCTGCTCTAACCACTACATTTTGTTCATCCCATAAGATGTCCTTGGGTAGAACTGGTACTCGTTTAACAGGAAGCAACAGGCTGTTCTGGAGGGGGTAGTGACATTAACAGCACTTTTAATTTCTTACTGGGTTTGTTTAACCAAAAGGACAGCAGTTTAACTTTACCCACATTGACAGTCTTGCAATAAATCCATATGTTTGCTTGTAATACCACTATCAAAAAAGTGATTGCCTTTGGAGCTTTTTACTCTCGTAATTAAAGTATAGTTAGAATCTTTTTATATAACTATACATAAAACATAATTACTATATAAAATTAGTACTCATAAAAGTGAGAGTAGCTACACAGCCAGAGATAGGTCAAATGTTACCTACGCTGCTCTGACGGGTGCCTACAATTTTTAGTCCTAGGCGTCTACTGCCTAAAGACAGACAATTCTGCCAAATTGAATAGTGGTTTTGTAACGTGGAGTAGCCTAGAACCACTTTGCTCGCTCATACTGACTTGTGACCTGCACTGGGATTTGAAGCAACATCTCTGGAAAGAGTAGAGTGAATCAGCAATCCCATTTGGAGTGGGTGAAAGGAATAATATTGCTAATTTAAAGTATTTCAGCTTCACTTTGATTCACTTTCAGGTGTATAATACTTATGCCACCTTAGAAAGAGTCGTTGAACGTCATTAAGTAAAGCACTTTGACATGCAAGATATTAATACAGACCCTTGTGATGCAGCGTAGTTCATAAAAATCTTCAGAGTACAACACACAGCCACAAATATTTTCAGTCCACATAAAACAAACCCAGCTTGGTTCTTAAGAGCTACAAACATTGAGATTCCTGGCTCTTTTGGATGAAAATTAGCAGAAATTCTCTTGAGCCTGAATAGATTGGTTTTCCATCTCGAAAAATCACACCAAATCAGTCGAGTCGCTGCACAGAGAAGATACCTGCTCTTGGGAGCCTAACGGCCATTCCCTTTCAGCTTGTCCTTCTGGGTCCCACTGTACCGATGTGTCCCATGGAACTGAGGTGTGTGTAAGGGCACTATTGCCCTCTCGTGGGCTGACGATGCCAGGGCTGCTCAGCTGCTAATCCGTTTCGTTGACTGTTCTGTGGCTTAGCTGCCCAAGTAGAGGCCTATGTTTTGGAAACCCGCTCTCCTGAGTGTGTGCTTGTGCAGCCAGCCACCAGCGGTGGGCGCTGTATTGCATGCAGCCAACGTTCATTATACTCAGAGTTGAGTCACTGGAGGACAATCGTTTTTGGAACGGATCGCTGTAAACTGGGTGAATCGTTCACAGCCATTTACTGGATTCACATGCTGTCCACCATAGCGATGGCACGAGCTTGTTCTGACTTCTGCGGGCTCCATTATGCATTAAAGCCACACTAAAGGGTTAGTGGCGGAGCAGCTAGTACTTCTGCTGCGGCAATGAAAGCAGGGTTCTTGCTGGCATAGTTCCCTGCTCTGTAATGAAGCCTCGCAATTGCACTTCAGATGAAACCCCCTCGGGAATTCAGCGTCCCGAGGGCCTGGGAGCAACATGAGCCGTTTTACAGCCTGCTGGAAGAACTTGCTCTGCCCTCTCCGCCCCTCCTGAGGGCAACACCCCAGTGGTAACTAACCCCTTCTCAGCACGCCTCTGAATCCGCTAGAGAGGAGGATTTGCTGCACTTCAACCCAGCAGCAGGCTTGAGGAAATCTGCTCTTTGTGGACTGATGCCCCCAGTGCTAAACGTCAGGTGCACACATGAATATCCAGGCAAAGCATCAAGACCACGTGCTCTTAGCCCTCTCCCCTGCATTATGCACTGTTTCCTGAACCTAGCTCAGCAAACACTGGGCCCCATCCTGAGAGATGCTGAGCACCGGCTGCAAGGTGCCAATGCCCTCAGCAGCCACTGAGATCAGCAGGAGCTGAAGGAGCCCAACCCCTTCCAGAATCACGCCCACCTTTTTGTTTGAAGAACTAATCCTGGCATCACTGTAGCTTTAAGAGTCTTTAAACTGATGAAGTATCAGAAGGCAACAAGCTGCCACTTACAGCTTTTCTCAAAGGTGGCCTTCTCTGCAGGAGGCCACCAGAGGCTTTTCTTGTGGCCACAGCCTCCTGGGTGGTTATTGGGGCGGGCAAAGCAGGGGCCCCTCTCTGGAGAGACAGAAGAAGGGAAGCAGGCAGCCTGTAACATGGCCAGTGTAGACATACCCTTAATAGCTAGCAAGTCTTAAAAAAAAAAAAAAAACAACCAACCAACAAAGCAAAAGAAACTATAAGAAAAAAGACAAGAACATGCAAAAAAACTTATTTGTGTTTTTATTTTGTTTAGGTCCAGCAAAGAATAGAGACAATTGTCCATTCTTTTTATTATTGAGTCTGCAAAAATAAATCCTACAGCAATAAATTACAATGATTTGAACCTGTCTAGGTGCATGTTCATTTGTTTTTCCTAAAGTCAATTAAGTATTTTAAGAAAAATTGTCAGAGTGGCCATGAGCAAGAGCTGGTAGCCACACTTTGAGGCCACCAAAAACATTGTTGTGAGAACCCTTGCACTAGAACTCTCCTAAGAGAGAGGCCTCTGCCCTCCCCCCGCCCAGTGAACTTAGGGCCCGTGACAGCTATGAGTAGACCCAGGGCAACAGTATCTACCAACACAGCCCTGCTCCACCCCTTCTGGAAAGGGGTTGCGAATCTGGCCCTCTGACTTTACTTACAACTGATCACAGCCGCATAAAATGTGATTGTTTCGGATCGCAGTCCAAGTGTGAAATACCTTGCACCAAGCCTGAGCCATGCACCGAGACACGTTGGTGCAGCATTCCTTGTATTGACGCTGAGCCAGGGTGGGGTGAAAAAGGCACAGCTCTCCGCTGGGCTAGTGTGGAGCATAGAGACGGTGAGGCTAATATCTGAATTCTCAAGAGCCAGATTTCGATTACGGTTACACCAGGTTCACTCCATGCAAACCGGCTGCTCTGGCTTCACACTGACACAGCAGAGATGTAGTGCATTGTGGGGTGCACAGGGGCCTCCCCAACTGGAGTAGAGCCAATGTAGCTACCTGTATGCCACCCCCCAGTGCACAGCTGGGGCATTCCTACATCCTAGCTGCCAGAGAGCCCCCAGGGGCTAGTGCATCTGAGGCACAAAGACAGCAGTCGCTGAAGCTGCTTTCCGTCCCCCCACCCCACCCCCAGGATGAGGGAGTTGCATTGTCTTCTCCCCTCCATCCCTGCACTAGACTTAGCACCAATAGAGGGGTTCATTCTCTGGGTCTGCCCTCTGGTTGAGCTCCCTAAAATGGGTCTGTGGTTTGGTTACTACAGGGGGTGCCCGGTATTCGTCGGGGTTGCGTTCCTGAAAAGGGCAATGGATACTGAAACGACAGATACTGGGCAATTTTTCCCCATAAGAAATAGTGCCCCCCCCTTCCCACCCCGCCTCTTCCCGCCCCGTTCCACCCCCGCCTCTGAGCGCACCCTGTCCCTGCTCCTCCCCCTCCCTCCCAGCACCTCCTGCACACTGGGGGAAGCACCCAAAGAAAAGCCACGCAAAAGATGAAGCGACGGATATGTGATTCGGAACACGTTCCCCTATTGATGAGCAATGGATAGGCGAGACGACAGATAAGGGGAGACGTATACCAGGGACCCCCTGTATAGCTAATAATGGTACATGATCACAATATTGCTGCCACCTAACTGGAGTTTCAATGTCCGCTTCCAGAACTGGGGTTCACATTGGCATCAGGAAGTGAGCAGCTTTCCAGAAACTAACCTCACTCATTTACTACTGCAGCCCTGCTCAACTCCGCATAGCAGCCAGCAGGATTAATCCAGGGTTCGGGACAGATCCTGACCCTTTCTTTAAGGACCGATACGATAATCGAATGGGAAACTGCGCAGCCCAATGCAGCCCTGCGCACCCGGCTTCTCAGGAAGACAGAGATGGATTTCCCAGCTGTGTTTACATTTGAAATATAACTGGGCTAAGGCACAATGGAAGCCCAGGTCACAGGGTTCCCGTTAGACGTCGCTTGTCCACAGAAGGTTGGTGAAACACGTTCTGTGGCACGTGCTTGCAGCTTTCGGAGAAGGGTCAAAGAGTTCGTTTTGTAAAACGTTCTGAAGGCGAAGAGCAAAGCTGTGATAATAAAGAAACAGCCTCCCTCTAGTTCAAACAAGTAGGTCATCCCCTCACCCTGGCTGTCCAACTAGGTTATGCCTCATGCAGGGTGGCAGGGACAGTGTTTTTTTCATTTCTATGTATGGGAAGAGAAATAGATAAACCTGTGGGAGGTAACAGTGAGGATGAGTCAGAGGCAGCAGGGAAGGAGTGAAAGTAATTTTCTGGGGAGCTAATTAATGCTGTTGGAAAATGCAGATTTCGAGCATGCCTCAGTTCTTTGGAACTGAATAACTATTCATATAGGGATGGTTTCATTAACCTCACTAATTCTGGTGTAATTAATTCCTGTGGGGGTTTATGGTGAAGCTTACCCAGATACCATATTGTCCTTTCTCCTCTCACAAGGAAGGAGCTAGTGTCTGACCATCGTGTTTGACGGGAGAAAGAGGTGCCAGTCTCGTGCAAAGGGATTGGCGGGGGGGGGGGGGGAGGATGGGGGGTCAGATGAGCTCTTGGCTCGAATAGCAGTACAAAGCTTTCCACTAACTCTGAGCTTAATGCTGAGGCTTTGCTAGAAGGGAAGGCCAGCGGAACTGTTCCTTAGCTGGGCTCAGCGGGGCTTCCGATTTCAGCTAACTAATGAGTGCAGCAGCGATCCAAGGAGATCTTTTCCGCCTCCCTAGGCACATGTTTTACAACATGAATTTCCAAAGCACCATTTACCTGCAGCGTGTCATTGAAGGAGAATGGGGGACAGGAAGCTCATATTTCTCCTGCGAGAGGAAGATTTGTTTCCTCAAAGTCATACTCCATGCCTGGCCAGCAGCCTGGGGCATTCAGTCAGGTTAATCATGTCCACGAAAGTGACAGTGAAGCAGGTAGAGATTTTCTGTAGGGAGAAAAACCTCTGCCGCGGTCCCTGCACCAGTTCCATGCTGGGCCAATACTGCAAGGTTAGCCTCCCCCTGCTACACATTATCCAGCGGCCCCCATGTATAGAGAGATGGATAGATATTCGCACACACTGGTAGTGATACATTAGGTTTTTGTTCCTGAAACATCTCCCTGCTTTTAAAAAAATCTGGCTCTCCGCAGAATCAGAATAGCGTTGAACCATAATAAAGCCAAGCGTGTTAAATAGTTGTTTGTATAAAAAGCACGAGGGGACATTTTTCCTTGTAAAAAT
This sequence comes from Malaclemys terrapin pileata, assembly GCF_027887155.1. Lineage (NCBI taxonomy): Eukaryota > Metazoa > Chordata > Testudines > Emydidae > Malaclemys > Malaclemys terrapin. The sequence continues at coordinate 5,561,953 of NC_071521.1, read as the reverse complement.
TAAACAGAAGAGGAGAGGGATAGGGGGAAGGGGCTCTTGAAGCACTCCAGTCAGTATTATTTATTGGTTGTATCACAGTAGCACCAAGAGGCCCATGCCAAGATCAGGGGTTCCAACAGATAAGATGCTGAAGAGAAATTATGTAACTTGACCGAGATCACACCAGAAAATTGTGGCAGAGCTGGGAACCAAGCCCAGAACTTGAGGACCAAGTCCAGAGCTTTAACCACGTGGCTCTTCTTCCTACCAAACAGCTACACTCCGTACATGAGGAGATACACTGCAAAGGAAACTGCTAACACCACATCCTGGCATGATGATCAAAGCATGAACTCTTTAAATGGAGGCTCACATTCAGATAACAAGATGACCCTGTGCTCTACAGTCCCCATGCATAAACTCCCCAGGTCTTATGGAATTTGCATAAGCACAAAAGGATTAAGTAAGGTAGCATCCCATTCCCCATCTTATCCACTCTGCTGCTGCTCCCTTTCCTCCTCTCCGGCTTACACTACATCCCACAAAACCAGACTTCATCGTTAGTGTTCAGTGCAGCACAGGATGGTTGGAAAGTTCTCAGTTCCTAGATGGTCATTTTCAGCACAGCCACACCTCCACCAGCATGACTGGTCTTGGTATTTCCAAAGGGTCTGCAACAAGAAGAGGCCATAGGATATTACAGACTCTCTATTCAAGAACCTACGGGCCAGATCCTCAACCTGTGTAAAGTGAGAAACCTCAGCTCAGGTCAATGGAGCCGGGACTAGTCACAGCAACCTGGGCCTTCAGTGAGAATGGCACTCTGGACTTGCTGTGATTGGAATACATGGCTCCTGTCTGATGTTATTTCCCAAATTGGTTTCAAAGTCCCTCACCTGAAACATACTTTTCAGCTGTGTGTTATCACAATCAACGTGGTGTCAAGGTGATGGTACGTCTGTCCTAAAACAGATTGCATCATTGTAATGTAGTGAGTCAGGATGGTGCTTCTATCTCACCCCGTTTTAAATGACCACTGGTGGCAAGGCCACGTTCCCATGCAGCTCACATTTATGAGAGTTCATATTTGGCCCTTATAAGTAGCATCCAAAAACTGCTGCACTGCGCCAGGCTGTTCCCGTGAGTGGGACCCCAGAAAGGCCCACAGAGCGATGGCACACGGAGCGTGAAGCTTCCTCCAACGTCTGCAAGGGTCCACCTGGAACAAGGCTGAGGCCCACTGGTGGGATGGTGTGCTGGGGAACCCTATGTGCCACTGCCCGTGCTGTACCTGTTCTGCACAGAGAAGACTCCAGGGTTCTTGTATTACGTGTCTTTCATGACCACTAAAAATAATGACCCATGTGCATCGTGGGACTATTTTAAAATCCAGTGTGGATCCAACCAGCTCCAGATAGTTAATTAGTTTATTTGGAGCTAGTGTTGGGCCAGCTACAGGCTGTAATTAATTTTTTAATCTGTGGGTTGCAGGGTCATTAACCCACGGGGTTTCTGGAGTGATTCAGATTAACAAACCCAGGCTGTAAATGCAATTGAGTGCATGCAAGGGCAGTTAATTGAGTAGCAAAGGCTGATTAAATAATCAATGCGGCATCGATTTACCTCCACTTGTTGGCATCCAGGTCAAATCCTTCCACAGTGGTAACGTGCGTGACACCGTCGAACCCCCCGATGGCCAGTAGGTATCCATTGGCTGCAGCAGCTTTCACCTAAACACAGATCCATGGGTTTCAGAACTGAGGATGAAAGGAACAAGCCAGGAGGGGCTTAAAACTAATCTGGTCTCATGGGCTGAAGAGCTCTAGAATATTTTCACACTGTGAGCAACAATAAATGGAAAGGGAGGGGACGAGACCCTGAAAACTGGGCTGTTTCCATCCTTAGAGACTCTTACAGCTGTTGATCTTCCGCATTCCGATTGGCAGTGCTGTGCCCAGCATCAGCATAGCAACGCGCTCTGGCTCTGTTGGTATCTTCGAGCCTCTCTGCCCGGAAAGAAAAGACATCATCCAAAAGCAGGCTTGGCAATTTGAAAAGGAAAACAAAACAGGCTTGGCATTTGCTAGGAGTAAATGGAGTTTAATATCCCAAACCAGTCAGCTCATGGAAAAAGGCACGGAAGTGACAAGGGCAGGGATTGGGATGGAGGAAAAGGGGCAGAATCTACTCGAAATCTGCCCACAGTGCCCGTGTAATCTGACATCTCTATTAAGATGATCAGCAGTGAAATCGTTAACATCAGAACTACTGGCATTCAACTCCCTTGAGCAGAACAGGGCAGTTCATCCATCTCTTAGCACGGATATATCTAGTTGCAACCTCAGCAAAGCAACCCTGCTTCTTCACAGACAGGTGGGCAGACCCTCTTGGTTCTGAAAAGGGAAGCTTAAATTCTGCAGAAGCTGATGAGAAGCCACCAGACAGTACCACTGAATGCCTGCCCAGCCCATCTTCTGATAACCCTGGAAGCAGAGATGCCTCTTCCCTTCCCACCCCTCACTTTTCAGGTTTTTTTTTTTTTAGATAATCAAATTCCAGCCGTTGTGTAGCTCTGTAATTGCAAAGAGGTTATGCTTCTTCGAAGGTGGCACTTTCAAACACAATTAACATGCAACTAGCAGAGAACGCTCAGAACGCGCTCATGAGGGTGATGCCGTGCCTATTTTCAGAACGACAAAGCCTCTCATCTTCGCTACAATACATTAATCAGAGTTCATTTTACTTCATCATTGCATATGTTGCCATCAGCAGGGGAAGGGCAGAAGAGAAAATACACAGGAACAAATATCCTTTCCCCAGCAGGAAGAAAACCTCAAAGTAACCTCATTTGGATGAGGTAACTAATACAAAAGAAATTTATAAATAATTAAACTCACAATATTTCTTGCTGCTTCTTCCTGGGCACTGTAATCCACACCCAACTCTTCAGTTGCATTTCCCATTGGGAACACATCCTACCTGCCCTCTGTGTCCCAAACTGGTTGACCATTGATCTCTGAATGAAATTTGAGAACTTGGGGGTTTATCTGCACCCTGAATTATTTGGGTCCAGGTTACCTGAGCTACCATGTCTCCAAATTCAATGGGAGATGAGAAGGTGCTCTTGGTGAGGGGCAACCAACTCTGGAATTCATTCCTCCAGCCCCCTTGGTATACAGACCAGATCTGGAGACCTTCAGATCATGCTGCACACCCTGTCTGTTTCCCCAGCCTTTTCCTGAGGAGGAGGGTATGTCTGGCAGGATGGATGGAGGAGGAGGGGCGTCCGAGTTGGGTGACATTGATCCAGTTTTGTGTCTGTCTTCTTGTGTTAGTGTTACAATCGAATGGGCTGGAAACAGAGGTTCTGACTTTCTGTGTGGTCCTGAGCAAGTCAGTTCCCTGCTCTGTGCCTTGGTTTCTCCATCTGTTGCACTTAGGTTCCTATACTGTCCCATCACTGTGATGTGGGAGGAATAATGAACTAGACCCCATGGTAAAGCTCTACAGGACCCTTGGATGGAAGCTTGAGGCATGTAAAAGACTGTTCGCATGAAATACCTTATTCCTCTTTGATTTCATGGGCATCATCGGTGACCATTCATTGGTGACTGGATCGAACCGCTCAGCGCTACAGAGCTCCGTGAGGTCATCCCGGCCACCGAGAGCATAGATTTTCCCTTGGAATGTAGCACAGCCAAAATTCTCTCTGCAGATGCCCAAGGGAGGGCAAGAGGACCATGAATCCTCCTCAGGATTGTAACGTTCCACTGGGAGAGAAACCAGAAGAATCCTGGGTTCTAATCCCACCTCTGACCCTTGTGACCCTTTGGTAAATCTTGGATTTACTTCTGTGAGTTTGGGCCAATCTCTCAATCGCTCCGTGCCTCAGTTTCCCCTGTATCCAACAGGGAAAATAAAACTCGCCTACCTCACAGGGGTGCTGTGAGGGCTGAGTCAATAATGGCTGCAAAATGCTTTGAAGATTAAAAGCACCCAATTGCTGAGCTTTGTTACTAATACACGAGAAGTTAATAAAAAAATTTCACACCCCCACGGATCAGACAGCCAGGAGGCTGCCCGCCTTGGCCTTAGTTAATTGGATTGAACAGTGGAAAGGATTCATAATTGGGAAGCAGCAAAGGTGGCTGGGTCTGAGCATGGGCAACATGGAACCATTCTCCAGCTCCATGCTGGAGGTGTCACTGGAGGGAAGGTGGGGATGGTGCAGGGGGCTCTGCTTGCTTGGGACAGCTTCCTCCTTCTCTCCAGATGGCAGAGGGCTCCCTCTGCTTTGGGAGGGAAGGGAAGGGAAGGGAGGCAGAGCAGTGGAGAGAATCTAACCTGCCATAGAGCCCAAGGCCGAATATATTGGTGTGGGAATCGTACACTCATCTTAGACAGGGGCTCATCTTTGTGCCAACTTCACTCTTCCGTTACCTGAATACAGCGGAGACTGGCCATCTGAGCCACCGATAGCATAGAGGTAGCCGTCTAGCACTGCCACCCCTAAGCCTGCACGGTGGCAGGTCATGGGTGCCATCCTGCACCACCTGTTCCCACGAGGATCATACCTAAAGCCAGGGGGAGGCAGTCAGAAGCGCGGGAGAATGCCACGGACTGTCCCAGCTACGGCACACGAGAGCTGCTTTCCGGGCTAAGTTACGAGCCGGCTGTCTGGGATTCAGCCTGTCTCTATACAAGGCTCCCTGAGAACACAACACACCCGTTTCCACGCACAACCCTTATCAGACAAGTCCCGTTCGCCCTCCTCGGTCCTTTGGCTGGTAGATCTGGGCCCTTTCACAAATCAAAACGTGCAAACTGAGCGCTGGCGAAAGGAGTCAGATTGAAGAGGCCTGGAGACTGAAGCCCTCCGTCTACAGAACAGGCTCCGATCAGACACTGGCAGCGCGAGCTTCGCCCGCACTCCCCAGTCCAATGCTCTGCACCCTGACAGGAGAGCAGGCCGCTGGCCATCTTGTGAATTACAAACCAGAAACCTCCAGGTCCCGGCTCCCCTGCTTGGCAGAGCCGGGGTGCCTCATGCCTGTGGAGGGTATCAAGGCAACATTGGCACCTCTCTCCATATTAAACAAAAGCTCTCGACCCAAGACGGCAACCTCGGTGGCTGTAACTAACCCCAGTGGTTCACTATGAATGCAGATATTGGCAGTCCTACGGAGCACAGTCCATGAAAGTGATGTGCATCCGCACACGGGTTACGATACCTTTCCACCGTGCTGAGGCATACGATCCCATCACGGCCTCCTACACAGTACAGATAGCCTCCCAGCTCCGCTATGCCCATGTCTCGTTTGCCTTCGCTCAGGGGGGCCACGTCACATCTCCATTCCTGCGTCGTGGGGTCGTACCTTGTGCAGGGCGAAGAAAGTTTTTTGGGGTTTGTTTGATTTTTTTTAAAGGTGACAAGGTGGCAAACGTCTCACATGCCGTGCGAGGAAAGATGGGGTTAGAAACGACACATTCAAGACTAATTAGTGCCTGAGTTTGGACTCTGTTTTCAGACGGGAGCGAGTCTCTTGCACTGACTATTCTGAGCACTGTGTAGGTGCCTGCATGGAATGGGAATTCAAGAGGAAGGATGACCTTGGGATTAAGGCCCTAGACTGGGAGTTGGGAGACGTGAATTCAATTCCCAGCCCTGCCACAGACTCCCTGTGTGACCTTGGGCAAATCCCTTCATCTCTCTGTGCCTCAGTTTTAGATCTGAAAAACAGGGTTGGTGAGAATGACGAATTCAGTACAGCTTGCGAAGGGCTTGGGTACTGTGCTGATTGGGAGATGGTCACATGTGTACATGAAGTAGCCAGTCAGTAGGTGTCCATCTCTTTGCTATGCATACAGCAACGTTTTCCACAGGGAATGTAATGTTTGTTTTAACATGTGTTGGGTATATTGCTGTCCCTAACAGTGCATCTATAATGCAGGCAGTGTTCCCTAGTGGTCAGGCCTGGGCATATTACTTAACCTTTCTGTGCCTCAGTTTCCCCATCTGTAAAATGGAGGATAGGATACTGACTTCCTTTATAAAGTGCTTTTAGATCTGCTGATGAAAAGCCCTTTACAAGAGCTAGGTGGTATTCTTTTATCAACAAAGCTCAGTTTTATTAATTTAAAAATTCTTAATTTAAGAAATGATCCTGTATTTAAAATAAGATACTTACATGGAATATAGATTTAATAGCATATGGGATGGATCTAATTTAAGGCAATGAGGAGGAAATTAGGGTGCAAAGTGGGATGCTTGGTATGTTGTGCAAATTAACATAAGAAGTAGAAAACTCTCACTGTATATCACTAGGTGGGCTGGTTTTTTGGCAAACTGATATCTCAAAAAGGAGACAGCCCATCAGGAATAAACTCACCTTAAGGGTTTTGCAGCCTTGGAAAGACAACTTAACACATTTCTCACATGCTAGCACTCTCTCAATTCAACTTATATTTAGCAATGTGCTTCAGAAGCTGAATGTAGCACTTATGGAATGAGCAGAGGGCTTACAAAGTAGTCTTTACCAAGCGGTAACTGGTTGTCAACGCTGTCATTAAACTCAAGTAGTAACTACAACCACCACAGATATGAGGGAGATTCTCCATTCCCAAGAACCCTGTATGCAAAGTGCAGTTAAATGCGAGACATGCGGTTATAAAAGCATGTTGTCAGCTCAGCCCTAGCCACTCATTAAATAGAAGAAATATCTCCTTTGTATATTACCAATCTCAAACTCACTTGTCTTTCATATGTCAGCATTTTTTATTAATGATACATTAAAAAAAAGTCTTCAATGTCCATTAAAAATAATTCTAAAGATTGCAAGAGAAAGACAAATTTTGTACAAATTCAGTTAATTAAGCCATCTCCTTCCACTGTCTCCCAACCCAGCTGGAGAACTGTGTGTTCAGAACTGTTTAGAGAGGCGGTGTCACAGTTCTAAGTAAGGAGTTTACACCTTTGCTGACTGCAAGTGGAATCATTTTTCACTGTCTAGTGTATTTATCACTACTGTTCTAAAATATAGCAAACAGCTTCAGACATGTCACTTTCTAAGTCCATTCCACCTACTGGTTCTTATCCACCAGCAACATGCTGCAAAGTTTGGGCGGCAAGCACTGCAGGGGGAAATAGATTGATTTTTAATGATCTATATGCCCTGAGGGAAGCAGGGGCGGCTCTATGCTTTTTGCCGCCCCAAGCATGGCAGTCAGGCGGCCTTCGGCGGCATGCCTGCAGGCGGTCCATGGTCACACGGATTCAGCGGCCTTTCTGCGGGTGATCTGCTGGTGCCACGGCTTCAGCGTACCCACCGCCCGAATTGCTACCGAAACCACGGGACTGGCAGACCTCCCGCAGGCACACCGCCGAAGGCCGCCTGACTGCCGCCCTCATAGCGACTGGCAGGCCGCCCCCCGCGGCTTGCCGCCCCAGGCACACGCTTGCTGCGCTGGTGCCCGGAGCCGCCCCTGTTGGGAAGTCGCTTAGTTTCTCTGTGACTCAGCTCCCCATAGGTAAATGGCAATAGCCCCTTCTTTCCCCTCCCCTTTGTCTGTCTTGTCTAGTTCGATTGTCAATTCTTTGAGCATGGACTGTCTATTACTATGTGCATACTTAGTGCATGTGGGCCCCCGATCTCAGTGAGTGCTCTAAGCACCATTGTAATACAAATAGATAAAAAGGGGCCGTGTAGACATACCCGAGGTGCAAAGGGATTGCTCCAACACTGCAGCATATTAATGAGCCAACCCAGCTGTTGTTAGTGGATGATTACTCAGTCCCAGAAATAAGGTGAAACAGAGTAAAGGCTTTAGAGTTCCAGGGCAATTACATATAGCAGCTAACACCTTCCTGCCTGAGCCAAAACAACTTTCAAATATTACATCGAAACTCCACTTTGCAGGAGGAGCATTCTAAGAGATTCCGGTTCCATCTCCCCTAATCCTGAGAACCACCACAAGTGCCTCAGGCCTTTAGTTAACTTGTGGGAATTGAGGTTGTTCAGGCTCCAGACTGGCCTGACTTTTGTCCATTTCACAGATTAAAGTTCCCTCTCATTTCCATTAATCTTAATGGGATCAAAGTCTTTCCATTAACGCTAAAGGCTTTTTACTTTTGCAAGCTGAAAAGCAAGATGATATTGTTATAAAAAGCATATGAGTTGTATGCTCCATTAGTCTGAACCCTGGATTTGCATGAGAGATTTCAAAACTATCTAATCCTTAGAAGCCAACACTATTTGTATCATACTAGAACAGTTATTTTACCCTTCAGCACTCATTTCTGCTCTTCCTCAGATTTCTAACTGACTAGCTCTGCCAGACTATTTAGATAAACAGAATCGCCACATTCTAAGAGCTCAACATGTGATTCCTAGCATCGTCTTTCAGCTTTGAGAAAGAGACATTTGAGAGCTGAGAAATGAACTGTACTTTAACTTCTGGTTTTCTCTCAGTCAGTTGGGATGAAGCCTCTTTACAGAGAGTGAAAAATATAGAAGCCAGCCAGGAAGAACCAAATTAATGTTTAAATTTCTACCTGACAGCAATTCACTTTGATGCATTGCATACTAAGATTTTTGGGACTGCTAAATAGAGTTAAAATAAATAGCAGAGAGTGAAAGGAAGAGTTAAGACACTCAGATGTGTGTTTATTTTATATTTTAGTAAAAAAAGACCGTGACTTCAAACCAACAGATGACTTGGAATGTCATTTAGTGCCTGTTTTGTCTGAGAGCAACACAGTTTTCGTTTCTAATTTGCAGCAGGATTTGAATTCATGACCTGTAGGGACAGACCCAAATCAAACCCTCAGATCTGAAAGTTCCACCACATTTGGGTCTGTCTGGATCAGAACTTTGTGGATGGACCCCATTTGTGAAAGGGGCTGAACCAAGAGTCAAGCATCTCTCAAACTTTGGGAAAGCTCGGGACCAAATCTGGATCTGAACTCTGTGGCTCAAGATTGTCTCCTTCCTGATGTACAAACATCTTGGGTCACATTTTTAAAAGGGGGCAGCCTTCCATTTTCTGGCATAATGGACACCTGCCTTTTTCCACATGCAGGTGCACTGTGGATGGCAGCCCGAATGCTTCCTCTGCCTACCGACCACAGGGTCAGGTGCCAGCAGGGAATGCAAGATGTACATAGCCTGGTTTGCACCAGAAATTCATTTGCAGAATTATAGGGGCAAAATCTGCAGGGGGCCATTTGTACCTGCCAAAACAAACACAAGGCTTCAGCCCTTTGATACATTCTTTTGTGCCTAACACGGCAGATTTTCTGTTGCACAGACAAGTTTAAAATGTCTTAACCCTGCAGAACCCGAAGTTTCCCAGACCTTCTGTTCTACTCATCTGTTTCATAGCACAAGACTTCTGCGGGATGCAGGGTTACCTCTCCACGCTACTGAGGCAGGTTGTGCCATCATAGCCACCGACTGCATAGATGAAGTCATGAAAAGGAGCCACACCCACACCACAGCGATGTCTAGAGACAGGTCCCAGCACTTTCCATTCATGCTCCAGGGGGTTATAACATTCCACACCACCGATATGGTCACTGCGGAGCCAGCCTCCAACTGGAAAGAGAGACATGGCACAACAGGAGCAGGAGAAATAGGACTGAAGAGGATTAAACCGTCAAGTCCTGCATTGTAATGGATTTCCCACCCTATGTTTCACTTCCCTTTCCTCCCCCTCCCCACCTCAAAGCTTGCGCCAGCATGCCGACCAATCACAGTACAGACTATGAACATCTCATCCAAACCACTGCAGTGCCGATCTGCCAATCCACGCTCTCCAGTCCAAGTGAGTTGACCCTGAACGTACAGCATGCAATGCACTTCACACTCAACCTGTTACTTGACAGCTATCAACAGGGCACATACAGAACACACACACACACACCCCAGTTCTCCATCGGGGGCTCCCCCAGACATTTTTCACTCGATGCACCACAGGGCTCCCTGCCTTTCCCACCTGGCCAGCTCCCCTGAGCAAGCACTCTTCGCCTCTCCCCATACTTGTAGGCTGAGGCTGTCTCTGAGTGACTCCTGTGGGCAGAGCAGAGGGGACACTGGCTGCTGGAATTGGGGGGAGGCCGGGCAGGCCCCCAGGAGGAGCCCGGCTGCAGGAGCTGGCCCCACGGCAGAGGTGAGGAGCAGCAGTGCTGGCCACCCCACTGCCCTCTCAGATTTGGCCCAACGGCTCTCCATCATGATGGGAGGCAGCAGGGCCAAAATGGAGTGAGTGTGGTTGTGATCTGGTGCACGGGAGTTGCAACATGGCTCTGGTTTGGCCCCATCATGATGGAGGGGCCAGGGGCCAAACCTGAGGGGCTCTGCCACCCCCATGCACCTGGTCGCAATGCCACTCGCTGAATTTTGGTCCTGCCACCCCATCACAATGGGCCAATGGTACGCAGCACGGGTACAGCTGCAGGGGCCACGGTTCTCCATTTCTGAATGCACAGCTTGACCTCTTGGTCACCTAGCTTTCTTATGCATTTACAACATGCCCATCGCCATGGTATCTAGGCTCCCCAGGCACAGCTTTAAAACTTATTGTCATCAAAGGGGACTCATTGGCTCCCAAAGGTGTTGCTGTTGTTCATAGCGGTCGTGGGGATAGATATATCATCACCAGGAAAATAAACCATCATATAAAAACTCCACAACACTAAAATTCTCTTTCCCAAATTAAACCAATTACTGATGCCTCAGGGGGGAAAAGCATAGAGGCAATAATACTGCTTTGATCTGGGGCTTTGGGGTGGGTTTTGCTGACGGTTATTTTGGCTCCCATCTAGACAGCCAGGGACAATTCAAAGACAGGTAGGAACCATTGTCAGTTTATTGACTTTTTACATCTCCAGCATTTTCTGATGGGCCATCAGCAGCTGTTTATTGACAGGCCTGAAGCAGCATCTTCCCTTGGGTGATTAAATTTCTATTGCAGTAACTATTTGGAATGATTACTACAATCACAAGGCAATTTAAAATAAATGATTTCACCACCGAGTACTGCAAACACCACATTGAGCATAATTGGAACCAATTGCAACCGGGAAGATTCAGTCGTGAGTTTGATTATTAATGTTTTATAAATACATAAGTTGCAGTGTCAATATTTTTTTTCACGGAAATGGTTTCGAATGCTACTCTGCATTTGCTCAATAAGTCGTTTAGCAGGGGGTGGAACTTCTGCAAGGAGGAGCAAAGGTTTTCAGAATATATTCTGATTTTTTTTGTAAATGGGAAAAGATTTTCCTATTAGCTGCTTATTTTTAACGACGGAATTTAATGGACACTTTTCATGCTGATTGCCAGCTTGCCAAGGTACAAAGTGAAACTTCTCTCACCATTAGGAATGTTCTTAAGATTGAGCTGTTAAGTGCAGCCATTCCAACTCAGCTGTATCTAAAGAGTAGTTAGAACTAGGAAATCTCCACTTTAAAGTGGACCTTCATTGAAACAATATAGCTGCTGCCTATACTTTGCCTCCTCTCAGAAAACCAAGGGGAAATGTTACATTACTAAACTTTTTACACCCTTTTGTGCTATGAGCCATCTCTCCATTCTGGAACCTGGGACACAGACAACTCTTAGAGCGGAAGAATTAGCTAGCTGGAGAGAGAGTATCTTCCTGAAACCCTGTTCTTTACGGTCCTTCATTTAGGATTAAAATATCTCCCCAAGAGATGTTACAGGTCCTCTGTGTGCAGCGATCTGGGCATTACTCACCTATTGGGGGATGTGTTACATCAATCAAGAAAAAACACAACCGTTCAGGCAACATCACAAGCCCACTCCTGAAGTTCCTAAATAGGCAAACTCACCTGCAAACCAACTCCCCCGGCACACTAATTGCACACAAGTGTTGCCTTGCAGTTAGATAAGCAGCATGAACACATTCAGTGCTTACAGAAGTTAGACACAGGACTGACCTACCTGAGCTTTAGATCGACAGTTGAGCTCTGGATCCAAAATCACCCCAGAATTTGGGGAGCTCCAAAGCCAGATCCACTCTGAATGCACCCACAGTTGAGATGATGTTTATTTTTACATGCCAAGAACAATGCTGGGTGCCTGACAGTGCAAGTGGCTGCATCAGGTCCCTTCCCTTACAAGCTCACAATCCAAACGGAGACAATGTTGGGATTCAGGCCTGCAGGCACCAGAAACCCATTCTGTGGCCTTAGATAAATCAACACTCTGTGCCTCAGTTTCCCCAGGAAAACAAACACCCAACTCCTCCAGGAGGGCAGGGGGAGTACTAGTTAGGTCAGAGAATCATAGACGTGTCAGACTGGAAGGGACCTTGAGAGGTCATCTTGTCCAGTCCTCTGCACTCCAGGCAGGGCTATGTAATAACTAGACCATTCCTGACTGGTGTTTGTCTAACTTCTTCTTAAAAACCTCCAGTGACAGAGATTTCACCACTTCCCTAGGCAATTTGTTCCTGTCAGGGTAGTTAAGCACTGGAAGTTTTTCGTGGCTATGGAGAACTTTGGACATGAAAAGCAGTAATAATATTTAGTACCAAGTATGATTATCTACAATGCAGATTATGAGCCACATTAGTCCCTGGTGCTATATTTGTAGAGTTAGGGATATACACACACTAAGATAGAAACCCCTTTCCTTCTGGCACCCTGTGTCCCTATACTACCTTTTCTTCTATAACGGGGGTGGCCAACCTGTAGCTCCGGAGCTGCATGCAGCTCTTCAGAGGTTAAAATGCGTCTCCTTGCATAGGACCGACTCCGAGGCTGGAGCTACAGATGATGACTTTCTAATTGCTGTGGGGTGCTCACTGCTCAACCCCCTGCTTTGCCCCAGGTCCTGCCACCACTCCATCCCTTCCCCCCAAGGCTCCTGCCCCTTCCCCCGAGCCTGCCATGCCCTCGCTCCTTCCCCTTCCCCACCAGAGCCTCCTGTGCACTGCAAAACAGCTGATTGCGGCGGGCAGGAGGCGTGGGGAAGGAAGGGGAGGTGCTGATTGGCAGGGCTGCCGGTGGGCAGCGGATGGGGGGCTGCTGACGTATTACTGTGGCTCTCTGGCAATGTTCACTGGTAAATTCTGGCTCCTTCTCAGGCTGGTTGGCCGCCCCCATTCTAGAACTTAGGATATTTAGGACTCAGTTCAGCACCATTGACTAGGGTTACCATATTCTCTGCCTCCAAATGGAGGACACTCCACGGCCCACGGCCCCGCCCCCAGCCCCGCCCATACCCCCGCCCCAACCCCGCCCCCTCCCCAAAGTCTCCGCCCCCTCCCCTGCTTCCCGCGAACATTTGATTCGCGGGAAGCCTGAAGCAGGTAAGGGGGGTGTGGGGGGGAGGAGGCGCGGCCCCGGCCGACCACCCCCGGCCCGCCCAGCACTGCCGACCCCCGGCGGCCCGGCGCACCCCCGGGCTCCCCGCGGGCCCGCCGGCCCGGCTGACCGGCTCCCCGCCGGCCCGGCTCCCCGCCGGCCCGGCTGACCGGCTCCCCGCGGGCCCGGTTCCCCGCGGGCCCGGCTGACCGGCTCCCCGCCGGCCCGGTTCCCCGCGGGCCCGGCTGACCGGCTCCCCGCCGGCCCGGCTGACCGGCTCCCCGCGGGCCCGGTTCCCCGCGGGCCCGGCTGACCAGCTCCCCGCGGGCCCGGCTGACCGGCTCCCCGCCGGCCCGGTTCCCCGCGGGCCCGGCTGACCGGCTCCCCGCCGGCCCGGCTCCCCGCGGGCCCGGCTGACCGGCTCCCCGCCGGCCCGGCTGACCAGCTCCCCGCCGGCCCGGCTGACCGGCTCCCAGCCCGGACCCCGGCCCGGCCCCGCGCCCCCGGCTCCCCGTCCGGCCCCGCGCCCGGCACTGCGCCCCTAGTTCCCGGCCCGGCACCATGCCCCCGGCCCCGGCCGAGCACCACCCAGCCCTCCCGATTTTCCCGGACATGCCCGGCTTTTGGGGATTTCCCCCCGGACGGGGATTTGAGCCCCCAAAAGCCGGACATGTCCGGGAAAATCCGGACGTATGGTAACCCTACCATTGACTCTGGTGGGAGTTGGATCAGGATCTTAGAATACAAGGTCCTTTCCCACTCTCAGAAATGCTGTACTCTGTAGCCTCACACTGACACCTCACGCTACATGCTCAGCTACGGCTCTACTCCAGGTCTCTTCTGCCTTTGTATGTTTCAGGCCTTCCCAAAACACCGTGGCCGACTCCAGGCATCTCAGACAAATTCAACAGAAACGGAGACAGGACAAACTTACCAGCAAAAATGAGCTCGACTTGCCTGCTTGCTTTGTAAGCTCCAGACTGAGAGTCCTGGGTAACCGGTTTCCTTTGCAATTCAAGCTGCTCCCTGAGGCAATGCAAATTCCCCAGTCACAACATTATCCCAGAACAGCTCTGCAATGGGGACAGGGCACTACCACATCCTGGGGAAACTTTAGTGCTGGGCAAGCACACAATACAGGAGAGCTAAAATAGCGTTAGGAGACCTTCAAAACAGCTGCCGCATCATCCATTCTGATACAGCTTTAAGAACAAACAAACAACCCTAATGATCCAGAGAGGGGCTTAAAGTGTCTTGCAGGATCCAGGAGGGAGAACTTCTCTGAGGACTATAGATTTGGGTTTATTTTTTATTTCACTGGCTTCATTTGCAGATGGTGAGTTTTGGAGTCAAGTGCCCTCTCACAGGCCGAGCAAACAGAAATCCATGAAAATCCCTGACCTGGACAACGAAGCCTGCATCACAAATGTTGCTGAGGGGTGAGCTTTGTCAAGTTTGAGGTTTTCTGAACCTAAAGCTCTTTTCAGGATTGTGAAATGAATTAAGAGTTTGAGTTCCTTTTTACCCTTTCTAGAAAACTCACTGTGGTATTTAGTAAGGATGAAACTAATATGGTTTAATAATTTATGGAAATTTAACAGGGGTCTGTTAAAAACCTGTTAAGTCTGTTCAAAAACCTATAGAACTGTATAGAAAATGAGATCCTTCCTAGAGAATTCTAAAGCAGGGAGATCATTCGCTTTCAACCATCCGATAGCATTTTAATGGAGGCCTATAAAAAGGTTCCCATTCTCTGTTGTTCCACAGGACTTTAACATGTCTTCTTCGGTCTTGTAAATGAATCTCTCTTGTCCTCCATTTCCAAAAAGGGGTTTGATATTTTTAAAAAACTTTTTTTTAACCAAAACGAAGCCCAGTTTTTGTAGTAAGGGAGAGAAGAATCTTCCCCAACCCCAAAACTAGGTTTGTATGAATGAAGGCCTTATATAACACTATATAGACTGCATTGGTTACCTGCTCCCTTCGTCACAACTGTTCTGTAGTTTGTCACTCAGCCCCAGTCTTCAGTTCATTTTTCACCCTGTTTTTCCACTGATTTTTCCCCTCTAATCCTAAGCAGAAATAGGAACCCAACAAAATTCAAACCCAAGACAAACTTTCAAACAGTGTGTGTGAGTGGCTTCAAATTTACCCCAGGTGAGTTTATTCTACTATCGCTCAAAACACCAGAGCCTTTCAAATGTGCAGAGCTGTAGTAAGTGGGGTCAGAAGAGAAGATTATTGGGGGGGGGAAGGGGGAAGGGTTATGGCTGCTTTAAAGGCAAGTATTGAAGTCAAATTAATAATGTCCAAATTGTGTGCTCCTCTCCCACATTAGCCTTTCATAAAATGTACAGTACTCACCCTTTGTCTTCATACACACCCATCCCTGAGCACTGAAGGAGCTCCTAGCACAAAGAGGGTTGGGTTGACCACATCTAGTCCAGATGGAGCCTAGAGACTTATATGTCAACCCACAAGCCAAAAATAGGAATACTTTGCATGCTTCAGACCATAGAGCATGTGACGGCACTGAAATTCCATTCAATCCTTTGTTCTCCTTTGCAACAAAACCAGATGTCCTCCTATCCCAGGAAGATTTCTCACCATGACTTTGGGCATCAAGCAGCAATAGTATCCATCCCAACTACTTTCCTCATTTGCCATTAATTTAGTTCTTAACCGAGCTCTGCAATTATTTCCTCTCTCCTTTAAGTAAGTCAGGTGCAGGGGAGAACTGAACAATGCTTAATACATTGCATAAAATGAAAGACAGAATGGCTTAAATTGGCTTATTTCAGCTTGACATCAATGCTCTGAGTTGAGGGCTTTCAGCACCTCGGTGGATGATCAGACTAGAAGTGACCAGTATGTGACCACTGAGATAACACTTGCAAACACATTCTGTTAAACATCTACTGTCAGGGTGCTAGAACTTCGGGAATTCTTGTTTCCAAGACTATAGCATGCAAAAAGAGAGACACTATTTAAAGGAATAATCCTTAAGACATTTGCTGCCCAACCCAGGGTGAAACACAATCAAAATCCAAACAGGTAAAGAATGAAATTGTGCAAACATTTGCATACACCGAGTCACTCAGTGCAGGAGACTCAAAAATCCTTGGAACTGAATGACTATTAAAGGAAGAAAATTTGCTAAATCGCCTATTTTCTATGTACCAAGACTGAAATATATTCTTTCCTTACTGTTTTCTCTTCCAAGAAGCACATTCACAAATCACTCTGAGCTAGGAGCATTTTTGAAGTGCTAATACAGAAGATCTCATCACTTCCCCCATCCACAGACATTGGCTTGTACTCCACTGCAACCCGCAGCATGATTTGGCTCACACCAATGTAACCACACTGACTCTGGTGGAGTTACTCCCATATACCACTCGCACTAGCAGAGGACGCTTTTTCCTATTAAAACTCACTTGTGACAGACTTTCACCCTGTTGGGGTTTGTATTTTGCCCTTTGGCTGCACTTAATCCCAAAGAGTTTTTCCGATGGAAACTGAGTAAGTGTGGTTAGGTCACAGGGCTAGGAATGGAGACTCCTGGGTTCTAATCCAAGCACTACCACTGCCGCCTTTTATGGATTTGGAGAAGTCATTTATCCTCTCCAAGCCTCTGTTTCCTAACACCTGTAAAATGGGTTGCACGACATATCTGGAAAGCTGAAGTAAAGTTTACAGTATGCTTTGAAGCCCTCTGATGAAACGCATCGTGCAAGTGCAGAATATTATCTCCGCATCAAAGACAGAAAAATAATATTCCTGTTGCCCTAAATAGGGCTGAGAGAAGATTCTAGAGGAAAGTCACGGTGGGGTTCACTACCCAATGGTGAATGTTATTAGATACCAGCCGTTTGACTCATTGCTCTAAGAGGTAAGAGATCAGGGCAGATGATGGGCTTTGTGTCACAAGAAGAGTCAAACGGCAGTGAATATCTCCAAAACCTCTGAACGGACAAAACTGAACATAAAATTAAATGGCATGGAATTCTCTCTACTCAGCGGCTACAGAACATGACTTGGTGCTTCAACCTTCTGTTGACGAGTGTCAGATCTGAATTCCAGCAAATAGATTCCAGAAGCTAAAAGCCATAAAAATCTTGGGGAATTTCCAGACTAGCTACATCAGTCTGTTTAGAAGCAGACACTTGCAAAGCAAGTGATCACTGGACTGTATGGTTAGCATCAGAACAGATCAGCCCAAGCTCTGGATAACATGATACATTGCAAAATAGGGAGAGTAATTAAAAGGTCAGTAGGAGGTTTGAGGTCACCAGTGTATTCCGATAGGAAAACTCACCCCTTATTGGCTGCTAAATGCGAGAGGGACATCACATTCTGATTCAGCTGAGCTACACTCATGGATTTCTGAAGCCCTCATCACTGCTTGGGTCCAAGCAGCAGGGAAGGAGCCATTTACTTTATGAGTTTTACCTTTTACAGGCAGGAAATAGTGTTGGTCGCCCTGCTCTGAGCCCGTGCTGACCCCAGTGTGCCTGCATATTAAGGGGCGCTGAGTTGCTGGGGGGTGCCATCTTTCAGACATGGCTTAAAGCAGACATATTCATTTCATGCAGGCTCCACCTCCACTCCTTGTGTTAGTGACATTCCCATGCAGTTCTTGTCACCAGCAGCTCCTCCATGGGGAGCATTGCCTACCTGGTACTTTAGTATCTTCCCCCCCACCTCCTCTGTATTGTGTGTTAATTCCATCTGTCCTCCCTCCCCACTGCCTCTGCTATCCCCGAGAGAGAACTTTGCTGGTAAAGTTTAAGGAAATTTACCCCGATCAGAGCCATGTTTGGGAGCCAATGCCCTCTCACTGTAAGAAATCGTCTTCTCTAAACTATTCTTTTACATTGAATTAATTCAATTTAAACCACTAAGAGTCAAGAGGAAAAACATGTGGGCTGGCTGGCTGGCCAGGAGCATTGAAGTGAGGGACTGGCAATCGGAAATGCTTCTTGCAGCACAGGTAGGCCTGGTAGGTTCACAGTAGCCTTTCTTATCAAGTTCCGTGGCAGTTTGGTGCTGTGGACCCACATCCACTAGGCACTTGTGATCGGGGAGTGTTGCATGGGGCTCTTGCCTAGTGGTCACGGTTCACTATAGCGACCGTCCCACCTAGTGGCAGTAGTCCAAGGCGGCAGCAGTCCTGCCTAGTGGTTGCTGCCTGGGTGGGAGCAGAGGAAGCAGGTGAAAGTGGGCCCCCCCTACTCCACCGGATTCAGACCCAGGGCCCTGTGAGGCTGACTCGGCTGCTCACCTGTCTTCATGTGGTGTTCAGCTTCCCTGGGTCATGTCCCACTCCCGTCCGCCTCCCATCTGACCACCGCCCGACCCTGGGGAACATTGCCTTCAGGCTTCTGGTCCGTGTCTCGTCCATTAGGTGCTGTGGCTTCCTTCACTCACCGGCTCGATACTGGCTCTGCTCCAGTCCCACGTGAGAGTTCCCAGGGCACATCCTGCTCCCTGGCTTGTCAGCCCCAGACTGAGCAGCCTGGCTGGCTTTTAAATCTCTCCTCCAGTCTGAGCATGCGCGGCAAGGGCACGGGGCCCCTTTAGCCCTAAGTGTTACTTAACCCTGTGATCGGGGGGTGCTGCAACTCCTGCCTAGTAAGGGGTTCAGACACCCAATTGACAGCGAGCCCCCAAATTCATTAGGCCTTGTAAGCCTAACCAGACCGAAAGGCAGCTCTGCAGAGACCAACGATGAATATGGTAAACCACAAAGCCACCTGAGCCCTAGGTGTTAGCCCTGTAATCGGGCCAACAGAGAGTCACGTTTGGCCAACTCAGAATCATGCAGCTCACTTGCATAAAGCAGTAAGGGGAGATTTGTCCCTTTCCCCATTAAAGGAGTCCGATTGTTTAATCATCCATTTACTGCAAATGCACCTGCACCCTCCCTGGTGTAGCACCAGCTCATGAACCAGAAAGTACCGGTAAGCTGGCCTAAGGTCTACACCGGGTTATCCAAGGCCAAAGGACCAGCAATAGGAATCAAATATGCAGGAACTCTCAGTGCCAGACGGTGACCTGAATGGGCCATAATCCTTGATGGCCTGTATTCAAATCTAATGAGGGAAACCTATCTCCTGAAGTGCTTCTGCTCAGATATAAAGGAGTCTGTTAAAGATACATTAAAGCCCTTGCCAAGCATGTATTTAGCTATTGGCACTACTAAATTTTGGGTTGTTTGACACGTTCCCACAGCCCATTTGCAAGAGCTGATGGTATGGGAGTATTATTGCTGTTACCGAACTCACCACCAGCGACAGTCAAAACATGTTGAAAGGATCAGAGACCGAATGCCAGAAAGCATCACTAATGGTGGGGGGGGGGAAATTGTAGCAGGGAATCGAGAACCATGTGGAGGGGCAGGAGATCCTAAACTTACCCAGATCCTCAAGAAACCCTTCCATGAGCTTGTGCAAGTTCATCACAGTTCCACTGAAGTCTCTTGGACAAATTCAATCCAGATTCATGCAGTAGGTAAGAGACTTCCCCAGATCCCGGGCATGGCAGTATCCACCCATATAATCGGCAAGGAGGGCAAGTCAGGAGCCTGCCCTATGCAGCTGAAGGTGGGAAAACAATGACTATTTTTCCTCTGCCCCACAGTACCCTACTCGCTGCCTGAATGCTCTACCCAGAATTGGGCAAGATATATAATGCTTATTAATATTAAATAAGGCTACTAAGCCCTTAGGTTGTGCTTTGCATGTTGAATCCATAGATCTTGAGAAACAGACACAGGAGTGTGATCAGTTTCGGGCTTGGAGCTAGCAACCCTGGGGTTCTAAGCCCACCTGTGACACTGACTGCTGCAGACTCAGACAAGTCCCTTGAGGATCCAGCTCCCTCACCTGAAGCTTTGTGGCTTGGGAGGGACAATAGGCATAACTCCCTCCCCACCTTATTTTTTTTAAAATTGCTGAAGTCAGCAGGTCTGACCGAATGTTCCCAGGAAACGGAGCCGAGGAGCAAGAGGGGGGCATGGTTACACTCACTTTACTGAGTATAACTGGACCTCTGTGCCTTGGTTTCCCAATCTATAAACGGGGACAGCAATACAGACGCATTCACCTGACAGAGATTTCCTGGGGATTAACTAGTTAATATTTGGACAGTGCTTTGAAGACCGAAAGTGCTTGGGAAATACTCAGAATTGTGAAGCTTTAGCCCAGGGGTTCTCAAACTGGGGGTCGCGAGCTGTCAACCTCCACCCCAAACCCCGCTTTGCCTCCAGCATTTATAATGGTGTTAAATATATGAAAAAGTGTTTTTAATGTATAAGGAGGGTCGCACTCAGAGGCTTGCGATGTGAAAGGGGTCACCAGGACACAAGTTTGAGAACCTTTTCCTTGTTTCCTTCCTCCCCAGTTCATTTTCTTGCATTGACAAGCACTAGAAAGACATCCCCTAATTTAAAATACTTTCAATTTTTCACTCCTCTCCTCCCCTGCAAACCTCGCCTCACCCCGCTCCTAGATTGAATACATAATAGGCCTAATTAAATAGCAATTAACAATGGGGGAACCATGAAGGAATCATTCACTAGAGCACTTTTGGGGAGATCAATCAAGCAATCAGCACAGCTTGTTACAACATAAAAACACATTTCACAAGACGTAGGTATTTTCAGACCATTAACACTGGGCATGTCATTCTAGCCCCACCTCCATTTGCTTGTGCTCGTCATAACCGTAAACAACAGGGGCTCTGCTGTCAATGCCACAGGACTCCGTGCAGCTGTTGGAAAGTACAAATCATCAAGGCTTCTGAGCACACCCAAAAAAACCCAGAGCACCTGTGGGAAAAGATCTCTTCCACATTCCAAAAGGCCCAGACATTCTCTCCGAGACATTCCATCCATGGGACCAAATCAGGAGGGATGGTGTTGAGCCATCAGAGAGGCTCTGCTAGCAACAGTGGGAATCAAGGGCATTTGTTGTCCTGCGCAACTGGATATTCCCCCACCATTAGCATAAAGGAAGCAAAGGTCTTGCCCAGCCTTCCTTGCAGGCTTTCCAGGGTGCTACTGTTGGATTTGGCTAATAGGCCAAACTTGAAGCCTATGCAAGGATGCATTGAAGTGATCAGAGTACCGGTCACTGGGCCTCAGTGAACTGTACAGTCAAGTCAAATCAAAGCCAACAAGGGACGGCGGGGAAAACCCATCCGTGTATCAATTCTCTCTAACCACTAATGGCCCATCATAAACAGGGCACCAGCAAGAAGAGAAGTACTGTAGGCTGGAGCCTGTCTCCGCTTTTGCCATCGTCAGTTTTCCCCTCTGTTTCAGAGATGGTTGCAAAACAGACAAACCATTTAAAAAAATACCCCCCAAAGGGTGAGGGGGGGAAACCTGATCTTTGCTAAAAGCTTTGGATACAATCCCAATGGCGCTTAACCTGGGACGATGTAAGACAGGGATCTCTGTGAGTAGAGAGGCAGCCTGCTACAGCTACACTTCAGTTTGTCACTACAGATTTATCTAGAGACATGATCTAGTGGGACTGAGCACAGGACTAGACTTCAGGAATTACCAAATGCTAATCCTGGCTCTGACACCGATTTACCGGGCAGACTTAGGCAAGTCACCCTCACTGTCAGTTTCCCCATCTATACAACAAGGGATGCTCTTGACCTACCTCCCAGGGGGACTTGGTGATGGTAAATATTTGCAAAGCGCTGTGAACCGTAGAAGCCAGGGAGATGCCCCAAATGCAGTACCAAAATCCACCTCAGCATAGGCAGAAATATCTGATCTGCACTGGAATGTCCTCCACAATGTAGTTCCTAGGACAGTGGCTTTCAAACTTCTTAGGCTGCGTACCTCTTCCAAACCACGTAGTCTACCATGTACTTGCATCTAAGCTAGAGTCATAACATACCTATGAAAATGGGGGGGGGGAGGGGGGGGCAGAAGGGTCTGTAAAGGAGAAGACAACGCGTTGTCCACCATTACAGGATTTTTCTTGTGTACCCTCTGACGAGAGCTCGCATACCCCAGCTGACCCTCTTCCAAGCCCAGGACAAGAGGTTCGCCACAGTAACAGGACTTGTGATGATTATAAATTTAAAGAAACCCCCCTCTAGTACAAGACACCGAACCCTAGGGAGGTGGGAGTAGAAGCCACTTTTGTTCTAAGTCTTGTGGCCTTCTGATTGGCACTAGATTCCTAGATGGATGATGACCCTTCTCCATGCACTAGGGTAACAACGTGCTTCCTGACGCCTGAAAAAAGGCTGTGTGGTGTCTTCGGGTTTGTTTGGCTTTTGACCAATTTGTGGAGCTGAATGCTCACAAACAACCCTACGCTAACAGAGCAGTGCACACAGTCCGGAGCTCATAAGCAACCCAACAGCAAAGCAGGATGTACAATACGCTGGCTAGGAGACGCTGTATTTTTAAAAGGAGACCTGTCAGTCTGGAGGGATTTTAGTGTCATTTAATTAATGAAAAATTCCCAGCTTGTGCCTCCTACATGCCACCATTCAGGTTCCTCTTTGCGCAGATCTTTGGCTGTTGGCGGCTTCTTGCCTGCACTTCTGCCCTCTGCTCCAGGGGTGGCCAACCTGGGGTTCCGGAGCCACATGCGGCTCTTCAGAGGTTAATATGCGGTTCCTTGACAGGCGCCAACTTTCCAATGTGCTGGGGGGGTGCTCACTGCTCAGCCCCTGGCTCTGCCACAGGCCCTGCCCCCACTCCACCCCTTCCCACCCTCTCCCCTGAGCCTGCCCTGCCCTCACTCCTCCCCCTCCCCCCCAGAGCCTCCTGCACGCCACAAAACAGCTGATCGGGAGGTGCGGGGAGGGAGGGAGGGAGAGGCGCTGATCGGCAGGGCTGACGGTGGGCAGGAGGCACTGGGATCGGCAGCGGGGGGAGCTGATGGGGGGCTGCTGACTTATTACTGTGTACATTGATACATTCTGGCTACTTCTCAGGCTCAGGTTGGCCACCCCTACTCTACTCCACTTCCCTAGTATCTTTCAGGGGCCTGGCTGCTGGGAACCTGGAAGTCCTTTTCCACTTTTACATTGCCCTGCAAGTCCCATGTGGATCACGTGGTGGTGATGGCTTCCTTTCACCACTTCAGGAACGTTGCCAGACTCAACTATCACCCCTGCGGATGCTGTCAGTGCTTGCCCTGACTCTAATTCCCTGTTGTTGTGCATCTCAGTAAACTTCAGCAGTGCCTGTATGCCATGCTGAGATTAATAAAGCAAAGGCTCTGTTCCACTCATTCTTCAGACACTCAGGAATCACTGAAGCCATCAATGAAATGCAGCCTCTTCTGGGGTAGGACACAGCAGTTGTTTAACAGGACACAGCAACATTACATGACTATTTAGGACAAAAAGCAAAAAGAATCCTATCAAATTGGAACTCCAGAGTGAATTTTAGTTTAGCAGAATGTAACAACTGCTCTGGCATTTAGCCGGTACACAACCTTAACATCCCAGCTCTTACAAAGAGATCACTGGACCTTTAAGGGCTACAAGTTACAAGAACTTTGATTTTGTATCTTAAAAGATCCTGTCCATAGGGTCAAGGGTCAGCTTGCATACATTCACTTGGAGAGCATACAAGTCATACTTCAGCCAAACACAAGTTATTGGGCTCAATACAAGGGTAAGTGGATGAAATTTCATGGCCTGTGCTCTACAGGGAGGCCAGACTGGCTGATCTAATGGTCCTTTCTCACAGGGTCCTAGAGCCCAGACTCCAGTCCGAGCCTGAATATCTACACTGCAATTAAACAGCCCCTTAGCCCATAAGCTGGAGTCAGCTGACAGGGGCCAGCTGCATGTTTTTAATTGCAGTTGCAGACATATCCTCAGGGTCCTTTACAGCTCCCTCCGCAGCAATCCCAGCCATGCTGACTTGACTAGGATCCTTATAGTCTCATCTTCCCATGAGCCAAACCCTGGGTTCCACAGCCTCTCACATTCTCTGACCCAGGTAAGAGACTTTCCTTTATCTCCAGCCTTAGATGTTATTCCAGCCTCACATCTCTCTGGGGGGCTTACCTTTGCTTTCCATTGAGACAGCCTTTCTGCTCTGCATTATGAAACACTGCCCTCTGCTGGTCATGTCTCAAATCACCTCACAGTTCTTTTTCTGTGTTTTCATAGCCATGGGAAGAGCGTATTCTGAGATACCAATGCATTGGCACCTGAATTGCAAGGAGAGCAGTAAGTAATGTACTTCTGTGGTGCTCACAAAGGCAATTATCTTTAGGTTCCAGAAACTGGAGGAGATTATGAGGGAGAAATGCTAGTTCTTGCACAGTTAATGTTGCAGGAAGTTTTCCATTCTATGCCCAATTTTGACTGCCCCCCTCCCCTTTATCAAAAATCAAATAAAAATCCACCCCAAATTTCAGACATTATTTTCTGCATGTGTAGGAGTGCCATTGGGCAGCTGGAGGAACACACAGAAGAGGCCGATCAAAAGTATCCCTCCATCGAACAGTACTCAAAGCAAAGGTAAAAATTATGGGGTCTTAACACCGAGGACATGCCAAGAGTGGACCGGGATAGACAAGAGTGCTGGTGCCTAGTTCACGCTTTAAGCAACATCGATTACCATGGGAAGGACTCAAGTTTCTGGAAGGTTTGAAGCAAACTAGACGGTTGGAGAGTTAAGAGCAGCCAAGATTTAAAATAAAAAAAAAGATGGTTCACTTTCTTTGGGTTTCTCCCCTCTCAGGAGCAGCTTGAGCTAGAAAATCCCATTTCATTTTGTTCACATGGCATTACCGAGAAATGGTACCTTTGAGTATGGTTGGGGAGTTAATTATCTAAAGTCAAATTCCTCCCACTGATGCAGCTCCCATTGTCTTCATTAGGAACTGCATCCATGCATGCAGGTGTAGAATTGGCTTATAGTTAGGAACGGTACCTGCTGGCCTTTAGAGGATGTATGAAGCCTGCACCAGCCAGCTTATATCCATGCTGCACATTCCCAAGCTGTAGGGCTGAGAAAAAGAGAGATGTTGCCGAGGAAATCATGGCACCCTAAGTTGGACTATGACCAGGATACAAGGTTGAATATTGTTACCCTTGCGAAAAGCATCATACAATGAGCACAAACTGCCAAGGTTTCATTTCTATGTCTTATCAAACAACAGCACCTGCAGCAGAGCCCCCTGTATGCCACTCTGGGACATCAGCTCAGTATTATTCAGCATTTGTCACCAGCTCCACTGTGTGTTAGAGGTGCCATCCAAGCACTGACCCAGCCCAGCCTGTGAAGTAAGACAGGATCACAGCACCAGATGGTAGGACAAGAACCGAAGCGACAGCTACACATGGACATTTATGTCAAAGGCTCCAGAGCCCAGGAATGACAGACATTGAGAACTTCTTCACCAAGTAAGAAAAGATAACTACAACATTAAACTGTGCTCGCATTGTCTTAAACTAGGAAATGTGAAGTTGGTCCCTTTCTTTCATAGGTTTTGCTCTGCAGCAACAACTACACAGAGTAAAGCTTAGAAAGCAGGTGGGCAAATCTTATCGACCACATCAGCTTGTTTACAGAATCTAGCACCAACATAAAAGGATTTTCACAATGCAGATCCACACTAGCTCTGTGTGAACAGAGGCACGGGCCTTTCATGAACTTGTCCTTCACAGACCCAGTATTGATCACAGAAATTGCAGAAGTAATGTACAAGTGACTCCCCCTAAACATAAAACCCACACAAGTTGGGCATGTATAACACAACTTTATTGTATTCGTACTAGTGTAGCCTAACACTGTGAAGCAGATCAATGTCAATGTTGCTTTATTCTTTTAGGAAGGGTGTCTCTTTTAGAGGGCAAATGTATTTCTATTCCGGTCTCCCCTCCCTCTGTGTATCAGAAATTAATAAAGGGACTAGCTAGAATTCTAATTACTTTGGGTTTTATGCAGCTGCAACATACGGATTGTCCCGGATTGTATTTCCTTTCACAGTCAGAGGAAGTAAAAGGTGCAGTGGATCTGGTTACTAGCAGGTAACCTTAGCTTGACAAACCTACATACAACCCTGCCTCTTCAGTTTCAGACGTGGAAATATTGCTTATAAATGTAAAAAAAAAAATTTCATCTAAAAAGGCTCCAGTGATCCTGACAGCACATAGAATTTACTGGTACCATGTAGGTAAGTGCTTTCTATCATTTAGCTATGGTATACAGTGGGGGAGGAGACAATTTAGAATTGCAAATGTTACCTTGGGTCATCAGCTACAATAGGACTGCGCTGACTCCATCCCACTTACTAATGAATATGCCTATAGTAAAGTAACTGGAAAGTCAGTTTAGTTATTTATGCTAGAAACCATGACTACAAAAAAGCATGGAAAAAAGAAGTCCATATCTACTAAATACAGCTTGTACAATTGTGTTAAACTCAGAGGTGGAAGTCTAAAATGATAAATGATTTTCCTAAGGTAAATAGCAGCCCAATCCCTTGGAATATTTAAAATGAGACCAGGCAAAACATTAACAGATATACAACAGGACACAGTCCTAATTAGTAGGGAGATCATCTAGATGAAATGATCAATTTCTTCCAACTCTAATTTCTGGCATTCTGAATGAGAATGAGTCTCTATAATTAACAAGTCACAGAGACTTTCCTCTTTAGTTCACAATAATTCTTCAAGTTATGGGCATTTAATATAGAATATCAGGGTTCTAACCCACTGCTCAAAGCAGGACCAACCCCCAGACAGATTTTTACCCCAGTTCCTTAAATGGCCCCCTTAAGGATTGAACTCACAACCCTGGGTTTAGCAGGCCAATGCTCAAACCACTGAGCCATCCCTAAATGTCACAAAGCCTCTGCTCCATAAAGCTTTTAAAATTCTCCCATTTATGCTGGAGCACATAGTTTTCCTAATGACCAAGAGATTACACAGACACCAATAAATTAGACCAAATTCAGAAAATATTAACATGTTAATGGATGTTGCTACCATTTCCATATGCTGAACAGAGTAGGCCTGACAGACTAATGGGCTTATCACACTTTTCATCCATGGATCTTTTAACCCTTCACAAAATGTGGGCATCATTCTCTATTTCACAAATGGGGAAAGTAAAGACCAGAGAGGAAACGTAATTTGTCCAGAATAGCAGAGCAGAGAAACAGAACCAGGATGTCGTGGTTCCACATTAGCCAGGTATCATCTGAAATGACTACCTCTAACTGATTATAAAGGCAGAAGTGAACGTCTATCTCTTCTCCAGGTGATGTTCTGCAGGCTTCGGACACATCAGTGGTGTTTTATTATATTCAACATCATACTTTTCCATGCTTTGCTGTTTGGAGGAGATTTGCTGGAGGAATACTTTCTACATTCGCTACCGGTCACCTACACGGACATGAAAATTCTCAAAATCAGGGAGAAGGCCAGGAAATTAGACATGGATCCCCTAAAGACCAATATATCCAAATCTTACATCATCAGCAGTTCAGAGGTGTGCTCAGATCAAGAGGTATTTCTGCTTGTTATTGTGTACAGCAGCCCAGAAAACAGCACAAGGCGCAACCTGATCAGACGAACATGGGGTAATGTGACAGGCATCAGGGGGTACACTGTGCTTGTTTTGTTTGCTTTAGGAAAGGCAGCTTCAGAAGCCATCCAGTTAGACATCAGTGAAGAGTCTCAAAAGCATGGAGACATCATTGAAGGAAACTTCCTTGATTCTTTTGAGAATCAGACACTGAAGACTGTGATGAGCATGGAGTGGACTGTAACATTCTGTTCCACCGCAAGGTTTATTCTCAAAACCAATGAAGAAATGTTTGTCAACATTCCAAGTTTGGCTGAATACTTGCTTAACTTAAGAACACATCTCGAGGATATTTATATTGGAAAGGTCATTCATCACAATATGCCTGACAGAGACCCTCAAAGCCAGAGCTTTGTTTCTCTCAGTCAATACCAAGAAGAGTATTACCCAGATTATTGTAGTGGAACGGCTTTTGTCATTTCCCAGGATGTTGCTCGGAAGATATACATTGTTGCCAAGGAAACACCAGTTTTGGTTCCTCCCGACGTCTTTGTTGGAATCTGTGCTAAGAACGCTGGCATCATACCCATTCAAAGTTCTAGATTTTCTGGGAAAAAGCACATTAGATACAATCGATGTTGCTACAAATTCATTTTCACCTCTTCCGAAATGAAAGATGAGCTATTTAAAGAATGGAGGGAGATAAGTGATGGAAAAGACTGCACTTTACTGGAAACTTATTATGGGCTGGTGTCCTGCAGAGTCTTGAGCTACTTTGACAAGTTTAAACATTTTAACATGG
Source organism: Malaclemys terrapin pileata (assembly GCF_027887155.1). Classification (NCBI taxonomy): domain Eukaryota; kingdom Metazoa; phylum Chordata; order Testudines; family Emydidae; genus Malaclemys; species Malaclemys terrapin. The sequence continues at coordinate 5,533,306 of NC_071521.1, read as the reverse complement.
AAACAATAAAAAGTGAGGCTTTGCATTTTACCACCTAAGATTTAATTTCTGTATGTGAAGAAACTCTGTACTTACACCTTTAACTGTAATTTTTCCTGTTAGAAAGTTCATCTTATCTTTCACCTTTTGCTTTGAACATTTCCACTCAACCTTAGTTTTTAAATGTGAACGTTCCCCCCCACCCTGTTCTTACAGTGAATTATTCCTGATGCTAAAAAAGGATGTGTTTTAATTCAGTAATTTAATTTATGATGCGTGCACCGGCTGTGCTTTTTTCCCCCCACATAATGTAGAACTGCATGCAATTCTTATTTTCCAAGTAAAAACTGTGTTTTAAAGAATTGGTGTATATCACTGTTTTTTCATGTCATCTACTTGTTTGCCCCTCTATGCAGCAACTAGTTTTGATCCAATTTGACTGAGTGATGCATCATTCAATCCCAAACTACCTTGCAAAATATGGAAATCATATCACACTCCAGTGAAATGTAGTTATCTCTGCATCCTTTTAACAGTGTAGGACAGAATGAAGAATAGAGCACCCTGTTGAAACTACCAGGGGAACAGCTTGATAAGTAGATTTTACACAGAATACCCAACCTAACTGCCCTGTATTTAATGAACACAAGCAGTCATGATCTATTTATATTTCATTCAGAAGATATAGCCTGTAGCAGCCCTGTACAACACAATTATGTTGGAATATGGGGGTCAGTATTGAATCAGCAATAAGAATGCCACCTAATGTCTGCCACCACTTCCTGTAAAGCCTTACGTTCTCTTTGGAAGTCTCTCATCCAAGTACTCCTTTTTGGGTCAGGACCCCTACAATTACACCACCATGAAATTTCAGATTTAAATAGCTAAAATCATGAAATTTGCTATTTTAAAAATCCTATGACTGTGAAATTGACCAAAATGGACCAGGAATTTGGTAGGGCCCTAGGGATGACCAAAGAGAGCAGCAGGATAAAAGTTGTGAAGCTAATGGAAGAGTTGCAGTCATATGTTGGACTTAATGCCAGTTTTGTTACATTGGTCTCATGATAAGTTGGTGAAAAAATTCCACTGAAACTGCTTTGACAGAAAATTAGGTTGTTGTCAAAACATTTTCAAGACAAATCTGCTTTGGGCTGAAAACTTTTTTTTTTTTTTTTTTAAACCAAGTCAAAATTTTCTATGGATTCTTTTTTCATTGATATTTTCGATGGTGAAAGGGGACCCCTCTCCTTTCAGACACACACATTTTCTGAACCGTTCTAATAATAAGTAGGTAAAGAGTGTGTGAAAGAACATATTGAGGCCTCAGCTATTAATTCAATGCAGTTGCTCTGGCTAGCAGGAGTGTCAGAAGTTTACTTTGGAGCAGTTGAAAGAAGAGGGCTGTGGGAGTTTGTGCTTTACTTAGGGATCATTTACATGGGGACATGCTAGAAAATTAAGCCCCTTTATGGGCAAACTTCAAAATTAAAGTGACCTTAATTCAGTTTATTTTATTTCACTTTGAAGTGAATTAACTAAACTGAATTAAGGCCATTTTAATTCTACACTGGGGCCTAATGCAGTTTAATTAATCCACTTTAAATTCACACCTTAAGAAAGTTAAACTGAGTTAACTAGAGTGTCCCTATGCAGACAAGCTCTTAACCTCTGAGATTTTGCCAAGTCATTTTCCTGAATTCTGATTGCTTCATTGCTTTATTTTTTTTCTCCTCAGTGGTTAGTTATTTTATATCTCATGTGTGCACATTATAGGCTATCAACAGCATGCACGCTACATGGCTTTGAGGAAGGAGTATGGAACAGTGCTTAAGTGGCTAGCAGTAACTTACTGAAGGATCAGTCTCCGCATTTGTCAGAAGGGAGAAAAAAAATAAAATTATACACACACACTTTTCCCTCAGAATTAAAGCGAGTGGCAGCTTTCAGTAAAGCTCACCTTAAAAAAAAAGTGTATATATACAAACATGAAAACACCTCTGTGGCATTGTAAAATGTTGCCTAGACAAATGTAGCATATGCAGCCAACATTCCCAAACATTGGTTATACATAGTAGTTTTCATAAGTGACAATTGCAAATGCTCACACTTATCACATAAAGGAAGAGACTCACGAATTGTAGAAAAGTTTACTGAAATGTCAGTACACTGTTCAGATAGCAACCAGCATACAAAAACCACTTAACATCTTAAAGTTAAGCTAGCCAGCACAAGTGGAAGATATTTTTACATTCAACATAACTTTAAAACAGTAAAAAAATTTTCCATGCATGCAGGATGTCTGACATTTTTGCACTGTGCCAGTGGAAGACAGTCATTAGCCATTCCCACGTAAAAAGCAAAACAGTTAATATTGGCCAATAGAGTCTGTGCAGAGGTAATGCTATCTAAGGTATTTATTGGGCACCTACACCCATAGGATTTATACGCCGCTACTGGTATAATCTTGAATGAAAAATTCTTTAAAATTCCAGTTCATAAGAATAAGTGACAGACATGTTGCATAAAAAGTTATTCTGCGTTTAAATAGTATATTACTCATTACCTTTCCTCTCCCGCCCCCAACACTCTAGCTTTTCTAAGTCCTCTTGTACCTTGCATCACCATTAAAAGGTCCTGCACCACAGCACTGATCTGGCAGCAGTCAGCTGGATGTTGGTTCCTCTGCAGCCCAACGCCATTTCTCCCTGGCTCAGCCAGAGGGCTGCTGCAGTGCAACCAAGGCATCCTATTCATTTGCCCTGATTTGGGGGGCAGGGAAATGAACAAGCTACTTCTGTACAGATATCCAACTTGGTATTTTTATTACTACTTCCTGTGGTTACCTTCATTTAATACATTTTTTGAGTATTTCACATATTTTATTTTTTATCCTTGGAACTAAAATAATATGTAATTCATGGTTAAAATAAGACAGAAGAAAAAAAATATATATATATATGAGTCTTGATTTGTGGACCAAAATACATTACATGGCCCATCTAGTCTGAAATCCTGTCCTCCATAGTAGTCAAACTGTTCTTCAGAGAATGTGTAAAACCTATGTGGTTTACCAAATTATAATAGGCTAGAGCAGGGACTGGCAACCTTTGGCACGCGGCCTGCCAGGGAAATCTGCTGGCGGGCCAGGCCGGCTTGTTTACCTGCATCGTCCGCAGGTTCGGCCGATCACAGCTCCCACTGGCCGCGGTTCGCCATGCCAGGCCAACGGGGGCTGCGGGAAGCGGCACAGGCTGAGGGATGTGCTGGCCGCCACTTCTTGCAGTCCCCATTGGCCTGGAGTGGCGAACCGCGGCCAGTGGGAGCTGCGATTGGCCGAACCTGCGGACGCTGCAGGTAAACAAATCGTCCTGGGCCACCAGCAGATTTCCCTGGCGGGCAGCGTGCCAAAGGTTGCCAATCCCTGGGCTATAGCCATGAGTTACTTCCTCCACGGCTAAATTTATGTCCTTAAACAGAAGGCTTTATGCTCTTATCACTTTTACTCTAACTAACTAACATTACCGAAGTTCAGATATAATTTAAAAAGTGATAATTTTAAAATTAAGAGACATCAATTTTTGATCAAAATGATAGTAAAATCTATTTAAAATTTGTTTCTAAGCAAACAGATTGACTAACAGACTGTGGTTCATACAATGTCCTCTTAAACAAATTATCTTAATTGCAGTACAAAGAAGCAGGTCAAAAAAAAAAAAAAAAAAGGCAGCTTCCAATTTGATTTAACACTCACTTTATCAGACAGTATCTTTAAAAATGTAAGATTTTTCACGTTCACTTTCCCCATAAGATGTAAAGAACATTCAGAACTGTTTGTTTATACAAGACTTACATCCAGCAAACCAAACTGGAAAAAAAAACAAAAAACAAAACAAAAAAACACAAATTATTTTTGCACCATCTCCTGTAGGCATGAACGCCCCCCGAAAGTAGCTAGTGTAATTGTAATAAACTAAACTGCTTATGTCAGTCAATTAGACAAGGTTCTATCAAAACAAGATTATAAATGTACAGGAAGCGGATTTATGTACACCATGATGCTTTAAAGTGCCCTACGGCTGTTTGAGAATTACTCTCCTAACTCTTAGTTATTTTCAGATTAAAACAACTGAGTCAAATGCCTTCTAAAGTTTCTTTCATGAGGTTAGAGCCTCTAAACTGGAGCCATTTTGGACCAACCACTGCTCCAGTAACACTGGATTGCTAAAAAGGAAAAAATGTGAGGACGCTGATATTATTCTGCCCCTTCCACAGCAGTAGTAGAAACAGCCTTAACATAATAAGGACCTTCATGCAGATAAGCCCTCAGCCTTAAGTAGTATTGGTTTCCAAATATTTCAGCTATTGTTTTGGAATTTACAAGGGCCTTAACCAGTTCATATTTGGCATCCTTTGAAGCTTTGTCAGGTTCCACAGATCTGTCTACAATATATTCCACAAATCCTGGACTGTCAAGCATCAGTTTTTGTGCCCATGGTTGGTTTGCAATAGCCTAAACATCAAGAAAGAAGAAAAATAATCAAGTTTGGATTTTTTTAATATGCTAATATAATACACTGATTGTTAAGCAATAGTCAGGGACAAGAATACAACTGAAATCAGATATGCAGTCTGGGCAACTGGAGGATGGAGACTAGAAGACGACATTGAGGCTGTCCAACCAAGCAGTAGTATTTTAATTCTAGACACAGATTCTAGAGTTATTTTTCCCCCCCTTTAGATTGTAAATGAATTATGGACCACCACTTTTGTGGCACCAAACTTAATTCATTTTTTAGTTTACAAGAGGATATAAAGTGCAGACCAGACTCATTTGGTGCCTAGTTTGGATTCTATTTGGGTTCCGGTCTGATGTATGAGGGTTGGACACAGATTTGTATACAGAAGTCAGTCTACAAAGATAATATTTACACACATTATTACAACTTGATGCTATCACTAGGAAAGGAATTTACAACTTCTAGTCTCATTTTTAAAAAAGGAAACTTACGGTAAACACTCTTAAAGCCCCACAGTGGAGATCAGGGAATGGCTGAGTACCAATACTCCTGAAGAGTTCCAATGGCTGGCTAGACAAGGCAGCAAACCAGGATTCAGTCATTCCTAGCAGGTCTTCTGTTTGCTGGTCTGGCTACACATGGAGAGAAAGTATGAAATAGGCTAGAAACATTGTGATGAATAATTTTTGCATTTTTAATATTCGTTCTCAAGAGTCAGGAAAATTATAAAGGAAAAAATCAATTTAAAACTAAGTCACCTAGCCAATAGCAGTTTAAACAAAGAATTTTAAGTATCAAATTTACTTTTCCCAAATATGCAGTTCACTTTTTGTATTTCACTCAGTTTGGAGGGTAGAATTTTCTCACGGATTCTTAGGAGTTTCACTACTACTACTTCTGCTGGAATTCACAAGGCTGCAGGGGAAGTTTAAATGAGGATGCTTCACTCAGGTGAAAAAATCTTAATGTAAACGGAAATGGTTTCAAGTGGGGTGGGTTACACAATCCAATTACAACGTTCTGGTCTTCAAGTAGTTTTACAATGTCCCTTTAAGCCATAAGTATTGTACTACATGCACTTTCCTTTTCATTGTAAAGTTGTCCTATTCTGAGCAAAGTGACAATTTCACGGAACTCTAGAACTTTGCATTCTGAACACTGAAAACAGCGATTATTTAGCAGAAATGTTATGTATCTAAGCACAAACACTTCACTTACATGAATTAAAACCACAATGTTACTCTTCTCCACTAGAGAATACAGTATTTTTTTAAATAAAAGTGTAAAGAGTTCATTACAAAAACAGTAAACTATTAAGAAACCTTGACTTAGCCTCTACAAAACACACAATAGTGTCATTTCTCTACATTTCAAACAACTTACTGGCAAGTAAAGAAGCGATGATATGGCATCCAAACATCGAAGTCTTAGCTCTGCTGGGGGATTCTTTGCCTGGTGCCCGAGTCTGTTTAACAGATGTTGAAATCTACTCCCTTTGAAAATAAAAACATTAAGAAATTTTCATTTGTCATGCATACTCCCGACATACTAATAAAATCTCCAGTAACTTCTGTACTATGTCAAATGATCAGTATTACAGTCGACTGAATTAAATGCTAGAGAAGAGTGCTGGGATGCACAGCCTGAGCAAGAGCAGTTCTAGATATACTCTACTGACAATACATATAGCTGCCATCTCTTGGTATGGCAAACTGGGTCAGTTTTGAACCAGTAGTGAAAAAGGTTCTGTATCTCATTTCGAATCCTCTGGGCCATTTTGGTCAGCCATTTCATCTTCTACTAAAAGAAGTCCTATAATCTTCAAAAAAAGGGAAGTTACCAGGAGAGACACAAAAAGCATATTCATCCATGTCTGTAGGCAAAAGATGTATAGTACATGGCCGTATTTTCCTCATCCTTTTTAAGAAAGCATATCACGGAAGAAAGATGAACATCTCCTAAAATTACAGTGCTGTTGTGGACTTGCATTATGCTGAGCACTGCAATACGAGGAATTTTAGCTGACAGCCCAAGCTGCAGCTCTGACACTGCCATGTGTTTCATGAACACGGTTTGATCACAGCCAGTAATGCCATATATATTAGGCTCCTCTTCAGAACCAGTAGTACTTTCCTCTTCCCCTATTCTCCCACGCCCTACCAAAATTAAAGAGGGACTATGAATAGAAAATTATTATTCTGGTGCTTTGCAGCTATTAAAACAAATAGAAATCTTTGGTAAGTAAATATATTTTAAGGTCCCTTTCCCCACTCCTGAGTGTGAAAATCCCTCAGTAAACTCTCCTTTGTCTATTAGAATAAGGGGGAAAAAATTGATGCAAACCAGATTTCTGTAAAACCTGTTTTCCTTCCACATTTGATCCCAGGATTGCAAGCGTGTCCACAGCCACTCCAATCATGGTTGGGTCATGGCCTTCAGCCATTCCAAATACTTTTTCCATAAAGATGGGATATCGTTCACAGATCTGCTGTGGGCTGTCTACAATAGCCAGATTTCCAAAAAATTTCACAAATCCTACCAAAAGCAAAGCAAGAAACATTCAACAGAAAAGAAAAATAACGTCAGTAGCATAATTTCAAGTCAATAACCAGGAAAAGATACCAAAAGACTTTTACACGAATGGCATAATTAAAAAAATGTGTTGAAGATAAAATTGTTCAGCTGTAAAAAAGTAATATGACTGAAAGGACACCACTAGATAAAGCCAGTATTTTTAAAACAAACGTGTATAGCACAAACAGAGGCAGTGCAAGCTACTCCTACATGCTCAACGGATATCTAGACAAGGCTAAGAGATCTTAAGTGGTGGTGTTTTTTTAACCCTCTTATCCCAGCCTAGACATGCCCCCACAGTATACTTCAACTTTGCTCTACAAGAGCTCATTTTCCATCACCTCTCTGGTGAAGCTGTAACAGTGCAATGGCTTCCTTGTTTGTGTGAAATAGACACCTGTCTACTAATAAATGGGCTGACCCAAGCACCACTGAGTTCCACATAAAAGTTACACACTTATAGGTAGTTGGATCCTGAATTTCAGATCAAATTGCAGTTGCTCAATATTCAAACAGGATGTAGTTCATTCATATTCCCCACTCTTTTCCTGACCACTACCCATTTAAAAAGACTGGTACCTCCTTTAAAAAGAGATACTGTCAGGTTAAAAGTAATATTTAAAAAAAAATAAATTTCCTTAAGTCACTAACACCTTAGATATTAAAATTTATGATGTTTGCTTCTCATTTCAATCACCTTGGACAATGAAAACAGGACTTGTCAGTCTCATTTTCTGAGTCTCAAAAAAAAAAAAAACAAAAAAAAACACCAATCACAAAAAAATGTTTCACTCAATAAAAGTTCAGGAGGACATTTCTATTAAAAGGGATATCCCAACTTTAAGAGAAACAAAATTATTTCTACCAGAAGATTTTTTTAAAGACCTTCTTTTACTGCAAGTAAAACTTCAGATTACTATAAACTGAAATATTGGAGAAAATGAAGGAGTGGGTTTTTGTTTTGTTTTTTAAACACTGTACACCAAAATTTTGTAAGATGCAGAGTTTCTCCCACTTGTGCAGGAGTTTCACACAGCAACAGAGGTGAAAACTTACATTTTAAAAAAAATAGTAAAAATATAATCGCTAGTTTTTGTGTTTTTTCAGATGTATCTGGGCAGTGGAGTACCTCAAACTTCTTTGAATTTACATTTTTTAAACTGACTAGGTTTCAAGTTGTTGGGGTCCTTCTAATATCTTGTTTAGCGAGACAACAGCAATTCTTCAACTGTGTGCCTACTATACCTGACAGCATCCCTGTAACTCATCTTTTCCCAGTGCCCTTATGTAAAGAAGGCAATCACGTTTTAGACCATTCATAAACATTTATAACATTCTTACTATCAAAAATACACATTTCCTCTCAGGACAAAAGGCTCAAAGCCCTTAGTTTAACAGTTCTTTAGAGGTGAACAACATTACACAACGTTGGAAACAATCAATGCATAACATCACCTGGCAAATAGAAGCCTGAGAAAGGATCAGAATCTGCCCCAATGATTATATTGGAAATTTTATCAATGATTCCTTGCTGGGCAAGATATTGACGTCCATGCTTAGTGTATGCCAATGAGGTCACCATCTCTATACTGGTAGCTCTACAGAAGATAAAGAATAAATGCTCACCTGGCCTATTTCATATCCTTTTTAAAGTAACCTAAATATCTAGATAATCTCAAGAGACTGATAAAGAAAATAATGTTTTAATCTTTCACAGTTGTCATTTTAAAGATAACATGCTCCTAATATTTATATTGCAATAGTACCCAAAGACTGCAATCAGGAGCACAGTTCTAATTCTGTGGTTGTACTGTGCCTAGTGTAAGACATGGCCATATCCCAAAGAGTTTAAAACAGAAGTATTAGCACTTAAAAAATAATGGTCCAACTAAATTTTTAAAAATAATTAACCTGACTTGTGGGGGAGGGAGAAATGAGGACCTGCATGTGTCTCTGATTAAATGATCAAACTAAGATAATCAAAGTGAGACCCCAATCCAGAATCAGAATCAACTTTACTTTCAAATTTAGTTAAATCAATATTTTGTCAGTGTTTAATTCTCTCCAGTACAGCCTCTTGTGCTTGTTTGGACTAGCAGTACAAAATCAAAAACTTGAACAGAGTTATGATTTCCTCTTCCCCCTCCCCAGTTAGAATACAGTTGTAATCCAACGCCTTTTAAATATTTTTTTATGGATCCTCGTACTTAAATTGTTTTCAAAAGCAGATTGTCTGGAAACCAATCTGTCAACATACCTGACCAGCACATCATCTCCAGTCAGTTCTTCAATTAGCTCAGATATTAATCCACTGTTTGCACAGTAATTCAAAGAAACCGCAGACACTGAAGAAATCTCAACAATTAACTACAAAAGCAAGCACAGGAAGGACAGGTGTATAAAAGCATTTGTGTAAGACTGAGTGCTTGCACACCGCATTATGTTTATAAAGTTATACAGACCTATACGGTACATATTCCAAACAGAATTTTTGCCTGAAAACATTATTTATTAACCCCCATCTTGCTTTAAAAGCTTATTTCACTGATAAGTCTTCAGACAGAAGTATGTTCTTTTGCTTTCTTCTTACATCCTGCTTTCCCCACCCCCCTTTGCTCTGCTAAAAATGCCAGCCTCTCCACTCCCTTTGTTTCTTCCTCACACGTTTAAGCTTTGTGACTGCTCCTTGCCACCCACGTACCTGAAGCTATACAGCTGGCAGTGATCTACCATCACCACTCCCCATTTTTTTTTTTTTTTTTTTTTTTTTTTTTTTTTTTTTTTTAAGAGTTGCACCTGTATTTTTTTTTTTTGATTTATAGTAATATCTATAGGTGTCCATCCTAGGCTCTGGGCCCCCATCCACCATAATTTAAAAACAAAATATAATAGAGGACAGCCCATAAATATCCTCCAGACCTTCAGTCCACCCCATTTCAAAACCCTTTGAGGTTTGGGGGGGGGAAGAAAACTGTGATTCACAATTTCATAAAGAATTATGGTATGCTCCTTTCCCGCCCCACGCCATTTTTCTTCCCTCCAGAAATGTACAAAGCTTGCAAGTCAGTTAAAAATGACAGATATGTTCCATCTCATTCCAAATTACAATGCACTAGAGTCGTGCTGCCCTGTAACAAACACCAAGAACTACATTGCTCTTACCTCATATACTCTGTATCGTACAACATCACTTGTTGCCATGACATTTTTCAAGTCAACTAAAAAATTGCTTGCAAATAAAGCCTCCAGCCCATCTTGAGTCTGTGCTATTCTCGACAGTGATTTGATAGCCTACAAATAAAGGCAGTGTTTTGTGATAATACAGACACATACACACACACACAGTAGCAGAACCAACTGTAGAATGAAAGAGCAAGTCAAGAAGAGTCAGTTGAATTGTTTTTTTCCCCCAATAGGCTAAATAATACATGAGACATCTAGAGCTATGCTTTATCAGTGGGAGAAGACTGAAAAATATTGGTCTCTCTGCTGAGACTGGCAAGAGTGCTAGTTATGCTGGTTTCTGTGATGTGAACAATCTTTTAGGAATCAGACAGGAGACCACATTAATTCACTTCACAGAGGAGAGTTACCAGACAGCAACGATATGGGTGTGTTAGATGATTTTACCTAGAGTGACTTCAGAGCCTAAGACATTTAGATGCTTTTGGAATTTTTACACCAAGGCTGATCCCAGTCTCCTGGGCTATCCAAGCCCCCACTTCTCTATTATCCAAGAATAATCAAGGCTGCTAACTCAGACACTGTAGATACAACATAAGATACTTTGAACCTTTCAATTAGTGTGAAAAAGAAAAAAAGAATTTATTGTTTGCAACACTTACCTCTTTAGCTACAGCTATTTTCTCTCCACCAATGCAATAAATGATTTGCCTTAGTAATTCAGGATTATTGAGAATTTCTCTAACAGCATCTGAATTTTCAACTATTCTTCCAACCTAAAAATTCAGTTGAACATATAGTATTAGTCTGTTTCCACCAGATGCAAAACACCAACATGAAAAATTTCAACAAGTTTATGTAGGATTTCTAACTAGAATCTATATACAAGGAGCAATATGGTGCTTTTGTCCTACTTTGGTACTGGGAGGTAAAGAATTAAACTGTAATAAAAAAAGTGATAATAGATTAAAACTAGCCAAGAATGGTCAAAGATCTAACCTACTATTTGAATATAGGAGTTACGGTTCATACCTGAGCTATAGTAAGAAGTTTAACTGAATCATCAGGATGAAAAAGTCCTTTTTGAAGTTCTTCTCTGAAGTTTTGGATTACATACAATGGATCCACTGCCTGAAGAAACCGCTCCAAGATAGAAACACATAAAGCAACCTGTTCTCTGTTTGCAGGGAAAGGAAAGACACCCCTTAGATCAGTGTTCCCCAAACATTTCAGAGTCACACCTCCTCTTACCCCATCCGCCCACACACACACACACCCCCCAGGAGTGGGGCCACAGCTCCAGCGGGGAGGGAGGACGACATGGACAGGGGTAAGGAGGCTGGGGCCACAGCTGTGGGCAGGACTGGGAGCAGAGCCCTAGCTGGGGCCCTGGGCACATGGCCAGCAGCTGGGGCCCTGGGGACAGGGCTGGGAGACGGGGCCAGCAGCCAAAGGGCACCCCCCATGGGGGCTGGCCCAGGCTTCAGACGTGCCCCCAAACATTCCTCCATGCCCCTTTAAGGGGGGCACACCCCAGTTTAGGGACCTCAGCCTTAGCTAAAGAATTTAACAATTTAAGGCAAACAGAAACAACTCTGTGGCTATTTCCCACCAACTAAGCTTTGTCACCACTCTGAATTTTGCAGAATAATCTAGATTTTACTACTACAGGCCTACGCACGTGCAAAACAACTTTGTACTGTTCTGATTCTATTTCCTGGCAGTGATCATTGCAATAGCTTATACTCAGTAAATAAACAGCTCCTCCCATGTGCTTTACAAATAATAACCACACACACACAAAAACCCAAATCCCAACCTCCTTATGGAGTATCGTCCACATTTTACAGATGGGGAAACCATGGCAGAGAGAAAAGTTTTGCCACGGGCCAAACAATGATTCAGTGGCAGAGCCATGCTCAGAGGGAGCCCCAGGTTCCCAGGGCTGTTGCACTGCTGGGCTCTGCATACAGGAGCCTATCACCCAGTGACACCCAGCACCTCGGGCTGCACGACAGCGAGGAGCAGAGCACCACCCCTACGGCAACAGCACGTGCCACAGCAGCCTGGTCCCCCCCCCATAACAGCCCCTGACACCCGCCCCCCCCCGACAGCGCTGCCCCGCCCCCACCACATGGCGCCCCAGCTCCAGGGAGGCAGCCTGAGGTGCCCCCGTACCCCAGCGACGCCGCATCGCTCCCCCCGAACGCCAGCCCCCTCCTCCGGGTGCCCGCCTCGCCCAGGCCCCGGCCCAGGCCTCCCCCGCCCCGGCGAACCTGTCGTTCACGTTGAGCAGAGCGAAGAGGCTTCCCAGGCGGATGTCGGGCGCCCGCTCCCTCAGCGCGCTCAGCGGCAGGGCCTGCACGGCCACCCCCAGGGCCCGCAGCTCCTCCAGCGGCTCCTCCAGCCGGGACACGCGGGCTAAGCGCTCCAGCGCCTCCTCCGCCATCTTGGCACCCGAGGGAGGGAGTGTGAGGCTAGCCGTATCGCGAGAACTCCCCTAGCAACCACGCTGGGCGTAACTAGGAGGCTCCTTTCGCGTCCGGGAAAATGTAAACAAAATGGCGGGCCCCTGCACCTTGCTGATTGGCTGCTGTAAGGCGAGGGGCGGGGCTAGTCTGGCAAGTCCGCCCCGTGGCCTCCTGGGAGCGGAGCGGGCCGGGCCAGGCTGACGCGGTCCGCCGGCGGGAGGGCGGCGATGGAGGCGGTGGCCGGGCGGGGAGGGCGAAGCCGTCTCACAGCCACCCACTGTCACTGTGGGGTGTTAGTGACATCACGCCGTGCTGGTGTCTGGCCCCTCCCGGGGGGGGGCTGCAGGGAGCCCCTCAGAGCCCGCCCCGGGAGTGGCACAAAGACACCGTGTAAAGACCCCAGGCGGCTGCCGCGTGGCCACCATCGAGGTCACATAACACACCCGCCCGGGCGTCTCGGGATGCTTCAGAATAACCCCCCACACACAACCCCCCGGCCTTTAATTCTCAACAATAAAAGTCAGGGTTTAGCCCCACCACCAAATCGCTCTGGCGTCTCTCAGCCCAACACAAAAGAAGGTCGCTGAGTATTCCCAATCCGAAGAAGTGAGGTTTTTACTCACGAAAGCTGATGCCCAAATAAATCTGTTAGTCTTTAAGGTGCCACCGGACTCCTTGTTGTTTTTTGAGTATTCCCAAGTATCCGGGGTCGCCGTGTTAGTCTGTATCTACCAAAACGACAAGGAGGCTGGTGGCCCCTTAAAGACCACGAAAGCTGATGCCCAAATAAATCCGTTAGTCTTTAAGGGGCCACCGGACTCCTTGTTGTTTTTGAGTATTCACAGAGCAGCGTCCACAGCCGGTTACTCGGCTCCTCCCGGAAAGGACTTTTGGAAAGTCACCGTCACCCAGCTCCTTCTGGAAACAGCCTTTCCCCAGCTGACCTCGGAGAGCCGGGCTCAGCTCCCTGATCATCTCACTTCAGACATCGATTCAGACTAACTGCCTTTTGTTTTATCGTACTCCTTTATCTACACTTCGCACAATGTTATTAAATAAATAAGTGTTGATAAATGTAAAATGAAGATAATATTTATCCACTGCGGAGATAATTAGATGATAAATAAGCAGGCTTTGGTGCAGGGAAACTTTTCAGGTGGGGGTGGCAGGAGAGAAGGGAATTCTCCCTCCACTACCATGGAGTATCAATACAGCTGCTCCGTGCTGTGCTCTCCCACTATTTGGGGGTTTTGATTAACAAAGTTAGGCAGTCGGAGTCCCATTGGCCTAACTTGTCCTAGGCAGCATTGCAAGGTGATGTGCAGGGGTATAGACTTTCCTTATACAGGCTCCCCACACTCCCTTATCACATCTGTGCAGTGTCAGTCTGACCGTTCTGTTGTGCTGAGGATGGTCTGTGCCTGCAGGGGAGATCAGTGTAAGAAGAAAATGTGTCAGTCTTTCAATCTACAAGGAATAGACCAGGCAAATGAAGCTTAGCAGATACCTGAACTTTCCATTTTGTAAAGGGTTCTGAATGATCTATGATATTAAATATCTCTAAAAGGTCACTAACAATACCAGGATAATTTGGCCTTCATCCTTTGCCCAGGAATGAGATCGTCAGCAGTATGATAATTGTAGAAAGTTTTGGTCTAAAGCTAGACTTAGACTGCTGTGCTAAGAAGTTTGCAATGATCTGCTGATGAATACATTTTCTAGTAGCTTGAGAGACCTAACAGTAACATAATGACTGTCTCTATTCATGTACAGTTGAATTCTTAAAGGGACATTGTCAAAAAGTTTTAGGCCTAAAATGCCCACTACTACTTTGCACTTTTATAGCACCTGCTGAGGATGTCAAAATGCTTTAAAATATTCAGGAATTAAACCCCAGAACACTCCATTGTACAGATGCAGAAAACACGGCATAGAGGTTACGTGACTTGCCCAAGGTCACCCGGCAATTCAGTGGCCGAGCTGGGAGAACTCAGATCTTACTTCCTGCCATTTAGCCACAACTACCTGCTTCTGCCATTAAGCTTTGTGTTTAAGGGAAAAAAGTTGTACAGAGCCAACTATTAGAAAGGTTTAAAATAAATCAAATTCAATTACTTTTAAAATTAATTTTTTAAATGTAAAACAATCCCTTGCAGTGTCAAATCCAAAACACTTTCTGACGCTTGTGCATGGGAAGGAGAAAGTGAAGCTGACTAGAGATAAACGTGGAACAATTCAGGCTAGATGTGTTGTCCCAACTGACTGAAACGTTGCAGATACACAGTGTATGAGATTGCTAAACCTGAAATAACTTTTAAAACCTACAGGGTTAACAGGCAAAGCTGTAATTAAAAGCTAGGGAGACTTTCTTTTTAAATGCTTCTTAGTTTTGTGCACTTTCAGCACATTTTATTCTTCACATTCAAATATCTTATTCTGGGAGGCGGGAGCTAAAAACACCCTAGTTTTATTCAGATTCAGATATCACAGTGATGGGCATAATAGGCTTTGGCCAAGTCAGCGAACGTCACAGTGTCAAGTTCCCCATCTTTTAAATGGAATAATAATAATACCTACATTACAGGGGGTTTTGAGGATTAATTAACTATCCAAACCCTGATTGATTTACTCCGGAGTAGTGTCAATGAAGTCAATAGCATGACTCACATAAACTACAGAAGGGAATTTTAAAGGGGCAGAATGTCTTTTCCCAGCATGGAATATAGCCAGGACTCAGGGAAAGTACTGTGGAGTCTCCAATGACCGAAGATTAGTGCTCTGTCCCTAAAACTACAAATCAAAAGCTTCCCCCATAATCCGATTCTTGTGTGTCTAGAATGGCCGTGTACATCTCCCAGTGCATCTTCAATACCATTCCCTGAGCCAGCGGCCCCCAGCCCACAGTAAGTAGGGTGACCGCCCCTCCTGGGACTGTCCCTTTTATAAACCCTGCCCAAGCCGTCCCAACTTTTGGCAAAACTGGGCATTTGTCCTGTCTGCTCTTGTCAACTTGATCAAACAGGACACATGCTCTTTTGTCACAAGGGTGGCCCGTGGAGCGCGGAGGAACAGGGGGTGGGGGTGGCAGCGATGAGTGGGGGAGGCAGAGCTCGGGTGGGAGGCAGACAGGGCTCGGGTGGGGGGCAGGCAGGTGAGCAGCGTGTGGGAAGGGGCAGCAGTGCTCCGGGAGAGGCTGGCACTAGCCCTGCGCAGGGAGCGGGGGCCTCAGCCTAGCCCCACCCGGTGTCCAGTTTTCCCTTTGGGAAATATAGTCACCCATGGGGGGGGGGGGCACTGTAATGCATTCTGCAGAGTGAGGCACAGACTGGGCAGCACATGATCCTCTCCTGCCAAGGAGCAAATCCCAGCTCTAACTTCGGGCTGCCTGAGAGCGGCTCCGGCTGCTCCGGGCCCTCGCCTTGCCCCGCTGGGCGGCAGGTAGCACTGAGCCGGGTACCAGCCCCTCCTGGCAGCAACAGGAGGAGTTTCCGTGTCCACTGCAAACACCCCTCCCAGCCAGACCCGCCGCCACCGGCCCCAGCCGCGCTCTGCGCCGAGGCAGAGCAGGTGGAGGGACGGGCTGGCGGCACCGGCCTTGGCCCTGGACTAGGAGCGACCTGCAGGATGAAGCTGGACTGGCTAACTCAGCGCTGCCAGCTGCCGGCTGCCCAGGGCTGCTCCCGTCCGGGGTGTTTCGCTTTGCTGCTGGTAAGATCGCTCCCTTCGTTGCAACCGGCTGTGAGAGCCCCTGCAGGCTGCAAGCCCTGTGGGCGCAGGCAGGGTGCAGATCATGGACGGGACAGCGCCCGGGGCAAGGCGAGGATGGTTTCCGCTGGTCCCTGAGGCACCAGCTGCCCAGCAGGGCAGGCAAGGAGAGCGGGGGAGCTGCTTAGGGGAAGATGAATCTCTGAGCAAGCGGCACCTCACCCGAACACCCTCCCCACCCCCGTTCAACTCCCCGCACGCTGCGGAGTATTCGTTCCTGTTTTGTTGGGGAACTTCACAACAGAGTCACTTTTCCGGGACACTAATTGCACCCAGCTGAGTGCATTTCCCAGCAAACTTCTCCCTAGCTGTGGGAAAGCTGCAAAGATGCACTTAGCAGAATACAAAAATCTCTGTCTTGGGACAATGCAGATCCCAAGCCAAGTTATGCTTTCGGTGTTTAGAAAAAAGACCCATGCACATGCCAGTCTGTTTATAGATCAATTCCTGATGCCCAGCCATCTAATCCAGTGGGTGATTAGGAGATGCAGATGTAGGGATTGGGGGGCGGGGGAGAGGGACTTTGAAATAATTGATCTGAGAGAAGAAACACACATATGAAAAATATTCCCTTGTGGACATTTTCAGACTTCTCATTTGATTGGAAGGCAATTTTAAAAAGTTTCTTTCACCTGTGCTGAGGAATCCTTGCTCTACTTAAGGCTGCCATGATGATTTCGTTTAGTGATGCATCAACACTAGAGTTGTTTATCAAAAACATTGAATATGGGGATTTCAAACCCAGATCCAAAACCAGTCCTAGGTTTTGTTTTGCAAAACTTAAGTGATGAGATTTTGCAGAATTGCAAATGTCCTGGATTTGACCATCACTTTCCAGTCTCCCATTTTTCAGTGATTGTATGGAGTGTTCGTGTAGCCCCATTGGTCCCAGGATATTAGAGAGATAAGGTGGGGGAGGAAATATCATTTATTGGACCAACTTGAGAGGGACAAGTTTTCGAGCTACACAGGGGGGAGGGATAGCTCAGTGGTTTGAGCATTGGCCTGCTAAACTCAGGGTTGTGAGTTCAATCCTTGAGGGGGCCACCTGGAGATCTGGGGCAAAATCAGTACTTGGTCCTGCTAGTGAAGGCAGGGGGCTGGACTTGATGACCTTTCAAGATCCCTTCCAGTTCTAGGAGATAGGATATCTCCATTTAAAAAAAAAAAAAAAAAACCCTGAAGAAGAGCACTGTGTAGCCCAAAAGCTTGTCTCTCTCAACAACAGAAGTTGATCCAATAATAGATATTACCTCACCCCCTTGTCTCTTTAAGATCCTGGGACCAACCCAGCACCAACAAAATTGCATATTTTTCAGTCATCTCACTGAATTTAGGATCCCACAACGGTGGTTTTTGAATCTAAGTCGCTTTAAATATTGACAGCTCTGGGTGTATCCAGATCAACAACCCAGAAATCCAAAATTTTCCAATTTGGCCTTCACTTCTTGGACAAACCCGAGGAAACAACAATTGCATTGTTGCATCAGATTTCTCACTTCTTGTTGGGAAAAAACAGGAGGGTTGTAAACATTGTATTACACTTTATTTACAAATGTTGCTCGCTGGGACAGCCTCAAGGGATGCACATATAACTTTCATGGTTGCCAGGCTGAACAGAAGGGAGCATGTATTTCTCCCCTAATAAGGGGAATAGAAGCACTGCTCTACTCTGGCAAATACCCAGGCCAGAATTGGCTCTGTTTTGAGTTAAATGTAAGTTGTCAATGTTCCTTTAACCTTAGCGTGCACACAACCAAATTCATCCATGGAGTAGCTCTATAATCAGATGTAGTTATTCCAGGGATGAATTTGACCCACAAAATGAAATACACAGTTGAGATAACAATGGAGACTGTTCGGTTTCAGTTTTGGTGCTTTTAAATCAGTGCCTGTAACAAACATAGTATGCAAATATTGTGTGAGTGAGTTATGATTTCCTTCTGTAAATACGTTTTTGCTGTACTTGTCCATAGTGGAGACAGAAAGGCAGAAATTCCTTTAGCAATAAATTGGATACCAGGCTTGCATAAAAATCTGATTATCTTCAATCTCTACGATGCAATTTCTCATAAAACAAACTGTCTGATCAGCCAACCAAACTGTACATTTTTATCTTATTTGCATATTAAGGGCCCACTCTTACAGCTTTACTTCCCTTCAGTATCAAGTCTGAAATAATAGTTTTTACTGAAGGTCAGTTCAGCTTGTTCTTGGTTTTGTTTAAAGGATGGGATGTCATTTATCCCGCAAACGAAGTACTTTATGATTCTAGTTTTAAAAAATTATAAATGTTTTTTATAGTTGTACAGTGAATTTTTTCGTACATGCACATTTTGAGCATGATTATTGCTGAAGCAGGTGGCCCCAGTCTCCTAGGTTCTGTTCCGGACTCTGAAACTGACCCATTTATGCACTAAACCCACTGCTCTAATGTTGGATTGAACCCACTACTGGGGAATGGTTATTTGTTTTAAACATTGTTTCTCTGAACTAAAATAATAAGCTTTATTGTAATAATGGCAACACAAAGAATGGAGACTTTTTTCTTGGCTCATACATACAGTAAATGCTTGGGGTTTCTTTAAAATACAACCTAAATTTGAGGGACACACTTGACATGGCATTCTCACTGTTGTATTTTGCATTCTTTAGGTAATAACTCTGTCTTTACTGATGTACCCAGTGCTGAAGAGTCTAGGTCTTCAGCTGCACTCTGCAGTCACTGGCAGCTATATCTCGGGAACCCAGTCCATTGCTTTTGTTAACTGTCCCAATGAACAAGTTGCAAAGGATATTGCAAGGTACGGTGTCACTTTCATTGTTGTTGTGCTTGAATAATTCAAAGCCTGGCTGTCATGAAGTAATGGGTTGTTTGTTTCATTTACAGTTGTTATTTCTGAGGAGGGTTTCTCCCTTTTTCTCCACATGACACACACTTTCTCTCCCACTCATGCATTAACTCTCTCCCATAAACAGCTCTGTAGAGTAGGAACTCAACCTTCTAAAGGAAAATTGTACCTCAAAAAATATCTATCTAGCTGGTGCAGAATACAGCTGCCTGCCTCCTTCGAGGCCTAGGCTAATGTGAGCACATCACGCCTCTTCTCCACTTCCTACACTGGCTCCCAGTCTGTTTCAGATGCCAGTCTAAGCCCTCAGTCCTAATTCTCAAGGCAATTCCTGGATCAAGCAACCACCATGAAAGCTGAACTCCTTTGAGACAATGCAGGTCACAAAGCCCAGCAGCAGTGCATGAGGGTGGAGGGCAAATCATTCTGGGTCAAGGGGACCTGGCTCTGGAACAAACGTTCAGGTGAGATTCGGTGACTCCAGAGCATGGCCACCTTGAGGAAATGTTGCCAAACTTTTCTCTTTCAAAAAGCCTTATCACCATAGCAAGATTGACACTTACAACACTGACACCCAAACACTCCTCCAGAAAAAAAAAAATCCTGTAACAGTCAACCAACCAACCAACCAACCAACCAACCCAAAACAGAAACCAACAGAAAATAGCCCAAGCAGAAATTCTACCCTAGAAAGGGTAAAGTGTCAGAGACCCCTATGAAGTCCCCTAGGGACTTTGCTATTGCTATTGACTTTGTGTAGGAAGTGCCCAGATGCTACAATGATGGGTGGCAGTATAAAAGCCTAAAATAGATAAAATAAAATAAAGAAAAGAAAACCAGGCCAAAAAAAGATGGGGGTAAGGGGAGGGAGACAAAATCTGCCACTCAATACCCCTCCCGACTCTAATGCATTTTGCAAGGGCTTCAAATACATCTAGATCATTTTTATTTTTAATGTACCATAGATTTGTATGATGCACACTTCACAAATTCCTAGCTACATGGCTAAATAGCTGCTCTGTTCAGAATACTGGAAATGTTTATAGTGGACCGTTAAATTTCCTGCAACACCTCTTATGAGCTCTGTTCCCTGCTAACTCTCTGCTTGCCAAAAACTCTGCCTCTCTTCTGTAATAACAGAGTGTTCCCAAACAGCTATTCAGGAAACAATGGGCTACTAAAAGGCATTTTGTGTCACCCTCAATACTGCAACTGTATCAAGTGCGTTACCACTTGATGTGTATGACAAAAAAGAATAACTGTGTATTACTGGGGAGAAGACCATTTAGTCTCTGAAAATGCTTCACATTAGCAGCTCCGCAAACATTTTCTGTCTTTTGTTCCTTCTCTTCCAGGGAAGGGAGAGGAAATAAATCACTCTCTGCAGTTAATGCCCATTGCTGAGATTTACATGTATTTTGCTAACATTTTTCTTGGTATTAATGAATTAAAGTTGAGCTCAGAGGAATTTGGATTAAGTGATAATGGGTTGTAGCAACTGGCTCTATAGATGAAAGCTGATTTTCCAAAACCCATTAGCTGCTAGTATGGATGTCTTTATCTTTCTCCTAGATTGCTCACTGAGGTACTTATTCCCAGACTCCGCTTGCAAGTATTTTCTTTGGTGTTTGTAAAGGGTTTCAGATTTCGAGGACTGCTCAGCTGTAAACAAATACAGTTTGGAGGCACACCGGTTAGAGCAAGTTATAACATGAGTGACCTGCATTGATATTAAAACTGATACTAGTAGAAGTTTCCCAGTCTTTACAAAATGGAGATTTTGCTTCTTTGCCTGTGTCTGATTTGGGAAGTTGAGTTTTGTGGGTCCATAGGGCATGATCAGGCCCTGAAGCATTCTGAAGGGGACCTCACAAATAATCTAACCTAAACATATTTCAGGCTAATCATTATCTTTTATGAAGATAAGACTGAGTTACACCTGAATATTCCATCAGCCCCCACTTTTGCCTTGTATCTGTACACGTCTTTTTCTTTACTTTTAGGCTTATTCATATTTCATCTGTCTAGAGTATGAATACAAATGTGTGTTAATGCTGGGACATAGAAATACACATGAAATATCCACCCCAAAGCCATCATGAAGTATACAGCCATTTTCAGTCATCCATCTTCATCTTGTTATTAATATTTGCATTTCCCCCAGGGTCCATGTGTTTCATAGATCTCAGTTCATTGGGAGGGAATGACACCAAACAATATCCCAGGAATTATACTTTATACTTTTATGGTGCTTTAAAAACTTGAAGTCTCACAACACCTCACAAATGTTCAGGTTTTCAATAAAAAGTTGAGATTTTTCATGGGAAAAACCTGCATTTTCTCACCAGCTGTATAGATCATGTTACAAGTACTAGGGATTTACAGTTGAAACTAAGAGCTTATATGTACATCACTGAATCTGAAGACAGTGGTTTCCCCTAATATCCCTTCTTTCTATATCCCCTGAATGCTGAGGTGGCGTGCATGCTTTATACAGTTTTCCTCTCCATTTAATTCCAATTAAAAGTATGTTTTCCTAGTTATCTGGTAGTAATCTGAAATGAAAATATCTGAGTGATTATTGTCATTTGCCTTTCAGTAAGTGGCCTCTTTCAATAATTACGGAACAAGCCACTCACCCATCTCTCTTTTAAAATAGAAATGGAGGAGTTGGAATGTCTGGACATGTTGCAGCCGTCAAACTGGGAACTGCTTCCTATCAGTTGCAAGGGGCTAGTTGGCTTGGCTTTCCGCCATTAAAATCCTCAGCTCAGAATCTGTTCCTGCTGAAGTGTTAATGTCACCATGTCCTCATGCTTCTGTGTTGTATTTTTCCCTCTTCCAGTCAAGCTGCCAAACAAAGTTTGCCCCAGAAACTGCTCCTCTCCAGGGATTGCCATCACTGTCAACTTTTGCCATTAAGCTTTGTTCTATGTCCCTCAGGGTGTCAGACAGATAGGACAGTGCTAATGTAATAGTAGTGCTACCAAAATACAAGTTAGCGTTTAATATAATACCTGTAGTAGACAAAAATAACTTATAGATCAGTGTAAATGTAGCATTTTTACTGCTATAAAAGATGCCAGCTAGAAGAAGGCCTGAACCAAAGCCCATTGAAGTTAATGAAAGACCCCTGGGGCTTGGATCAGGCCCATAATTCAGATACAAAATCTTTGTTCGTGTTCAAAACTTAACCTGGTTTAAAAGCAAAGAAATATAGGTTCAAAGAGCTAGCGCTATGTCCAGCTCTTCCCAGTGGTAGCACATGTGCACAGCTTAGTTTATGTGCAGGGTCTATAAAAAGTTTAACATTGTGTTTTCTTGTGAGCAGTAATCAGATTTTCAAGTAACTACATTTGACTAGGCAACACATTTGCAACTAGAATGAGCCACTTTAAATCTGGAACCTAAGCCTTTAGATAGGTTTGTGTGAGGGGGGGAGTTGGTAAAGAAGCAAATCATTTTGCTATAACATGCATTTTTAAATGCCCTTTGTCTTCTGAAATGTGTCCATCTCCAAGTGTTCTTGGTTTGTGCCAGTCACCAACACTTCAACATTCATCAGCAATTGCAAAAATCAAGCATGGAAAAATTGTGTCGTTGGCTGGAGACAGGTTATCACCTAGAAAAGCTTTTTGTGGCTACTTATGGATGCATAAGTACTGAACATTAAACATTTGATGTGCATGAGCCACAGTTTAAATGGCTCCCTAATGGATACCGTTTCACAAGAAGTTATATTGCATTCCCTGTCATAGTCTGTGCTCCTCAGGGACCAATTTCTGACCTGCTAATTTGTAACAAGAATTCTGGATCAAATCTCTGCAGGAGGGACATAAATAGTTTCCTTAAAGGGACAGCATCAGAAGTTTCTTCTTCTTGTGCTCTCTCTGCTGTTTGCAATTTTCTGTTAGAAGGCTGATACAGACCTTGCCCTCCTGTTTTTCTGTTTTCATATGGCAAAAATGGGTTTTCACTTTCCTGCTCCAGTTTATTTTGGCACATAAGTCAATATACCTTTGCGTTGTTTACACCCTTACTTATTTCAGAGTAGCAGCCATGTTAGCCTGTATCCGCAAAAAGAACAGGAGTACTTGTGGCACCTTAGAGACTAACAGATTTATTAGAGCATAAGCTTTCGTGGACTACAGCCCACTTCTTCAGATGCATCCGAAGAAGTGGGCTGTAGCCCACGAAAGCTTATGCTCTAATAAATGTGTTAGTCTCTAAGGTGCCACAAGTACTCCTGTTCTTTTTACCCTTACTTGGATCAGGGATAGTATTTATTAATTTGTGCTCCCTCTGCTGGCCAACTGATTGATGCAACAAAGTGAAATAAAATCTTGTAAAACAAAAGAGACTCAATCTTTGTGCAAGAGATTTTTTGCAATCCATGGGATATTCCTCGTTAGAGGAAACCCAACGTTAGCCTTCAGCATTATTGCAGAGGACTCCACAAAAGCAATATAACTTACCGGGAAATGGTCACCCATTACAGAGGTGTCACCTGAATACAGGAGTAGTTCCCAGGAACGCCTCGGTTCTAATCCCAGCTCTAATAGCGTCTGCCTGTGTGGTTTGGGGTATGTCATGTAATCTCTCAGGGCCAGCTTCCTCATCTGTAAATTTGAGATGGGGAGGATAAATTCTTACCTACCTTAACTGACTAAGAGGATTAATTAGTGTTTTTAAAGCACCTTGAGGAGAACAGGGCTAAGTATTATTACAGCAATCAGCTGCATCTTTTGAAAAGTGTCCCCCATTCTGTAGTATGTTACTGCTTCTTCAAATCACTTAGTAAGACAAGACAGTATGACCTTGACCTAAATAGTAAAACTGAGTCAGTTCCAGCCATTCACTGGATCGTGTCATTTCCCCCCTTCTGAGATACTCTATGCTGCATGAGATTCAGACACTGCATGGCTAAAAACTCAGCTCCTTGGGCCACCTGCTCATAGTCTCCCCCATAGTGTTCCATTGGGGAAGAGTTAAGGTTATTTGACTATCCTGTGGGGCATGGCTTCACTCCCACAGTCGCCCATGGCTCCCTCAGAAGCTGTGCTGCCATACTCGCTTTGGCAGTGGCTGCACCCAACCCGCTCCTCCAGGAGCTGGGAGCCAGCCTAGACCCAAGAGACGCATGGCTTGGAGGGCGACTGCTCTCTGGCATCTCGCCTCCCCAGTGCCCCATGCTTTGCCACGGAGGGGATTTCCCAGCATCTGTGGGAAGAAGAAAATGGAGCTGCTTTTCTCCCCCCTCCACAGGTCTGTCCCTTTTCCTTCCTGCTATTACAGTCTGTGGACCTGCCTTGTGGCAGGGAGAATAGTAACAAGCCGCCTCCATTGTCTCATGGATCTGGCTGCAGACTGTGTAGACAGACAAAGCAGGTCTAATAATAAAGATGTGAAAAGAAGCTTATGAGAATCCAAGCTATCTAAATAGCTTTGCTTTATGGGGTAGGTGACAGATTTGAACCTGTTACATAATTGCATACTGGTCCCATGGCCTGGATGTTGACAGCTGACTTGGGTTAGTTACCGTCTGTGCTGATTTAGGTTGCATTTGGGGCAAGTCACCCTGTGATGTTATACAGTCCTCAATCTACATGTGGTATTTTCACAGCTTGTGACATGAAATCCTCTTTTAATGATAAAAGATTCACTAGATGATATAGTTTGTTTCATAATCCCACCTAGGATATATTATAATCTGGATGGAAGGGAGATATTTTTAACTTGTTCAGAGCCAAAGCAGGTTTGTTTTATTTTGTTTGAAGTAGCTAATAGTGTACAAACATCAGACCCACGGAGGGTTAATTCCTATTCTTTCATTTTCTATTCACTCCTGACTCCTCTGGAATTTTGAGGTCATATTTTTGACCCAAGTGTAATTGTTAGGAGCTTAATGTTTTCATTGCCATAGCGCTAAATACAAAACACAGGCCAGAGTTAAAGAAAAACAAATTACAAGCCTAACAGGGCCACGCCTTCAAGGAACGTTTAACACAATTTTGGGGGCAGAGGGTGCAAAAGAAACAAGCTTGATGGGCTCTCCAAAAGCATAGAGACACTGGTGAGGTTGGTAGGCACAACCTTTGACCTTGTACTCCTAGCCCTCTTCCTACCCTGCCCCACAGTTGCTTCTGTGCTCACTTCTGCCGGCAGCCCAGATGTAACGCACTGGCAGCCCCGCAATAACAAACTAGTCCACAACCCAAGGAGGAAGATTTCAGGAAGGAATGAATTTGGGTTTCAGATTTCTAATAACTTTCTGATATGAAAAGGCCGATGTTGTTAAACCTTTAGTACATGCGATGATTTTTAGTCTGCTGTGCATGCAAGAAGTGGAGTCTCATGATGTGAGTTTATGACTGGGAGTCAGGGACTCCTTTGTCCTAATCCCAGCTCCAATTCTTAATCTCAGCCTCAGTTTCCCCACTTGTAAAATGGGGATAAGACTGATGCACCATGGGAATGGTGCAAGGTTTCATTAGCTAGCATTTGAGACTGCCATCTGTGCCTATGAGTCCTGCATATTACCCCAGGCCAGCACTGATGCTGGAACCTTCAGGTCTATCAGCAGCACACTGGAGGGACCCTCCCCCTGGCTGAGAGAGTAGGAGACACGCTGAGCTAATCTCAGCTAGAAACGGATTAATCGTGCCTCAGATGTCAAGGCTTGTCACTGGAGGGAACAGCTCAAGGTTAACTTCACAGCTCAAGGTGGAAGAGGGTGGAGGAAGTACAGTTTATTTACAAACTCACCTTGTCTGTTCTGTTTAGGGCCATTATGGATAAAAAGCTGGCTGCCTGCGTGAATATCCTGCCAAAGGCCTCGTCTATGTGAGTTGCACTGAACGTTCCTCCAAAGGACATACAAATGCTCGTCTGCAAATGGAAGCCTAAGCCAGGAATAGCAAACCCCAGAGGTGCCGGAGCACCCACAACTGGCTCAGCACCTCTCAGGATTAGGCCAATGAAACCATGCAATCAGGAGACCAGTTTATTCGTAGAAGGCTGCACTGCTTTCCGATTGCAAGACAGGGAGATTATAAGAGTGAGCCCTGTACTGCCACAGTGCATTAAGCATATGAATAATAGGGGGTGGATGGTAGACATGCCCGCCTGTGGCCATTTGTTTATTGGTTACTTAGGAATAGAAATCTTCGCAAAGAGGATTTTAGCCTCTTTCACCATGATTTAATGTGTGTTGTTTCTTTCATGGGACCTAAATTTAGAATATTAATTGAGGTCTTCATGCGGTAGGAAGGGGCAGCCTTTGGCCCTGGAATATGGAAACAGCAATAATACTCACAGGCATCCTGGGCCTTCCACCCAGAGATTGGAAACCTTGTCATTAATGAATGAAGCTCAGGACGTATTAATAACCTCATTATTAATAGGTGTTGTGACTAGCGCCTGGCCACACACACAGAGCCAGGACTAGCACAAATCTTCCATTTCCAGTGCCTGAGCCACTGGACCATCCTTCCTCTCCGAGGGCCTGCCCCAAAGCCCAATGAAGCCATCCACTCCAAGGCAGACTTCTGTGGGCTCTGGATTAGGCCCCGAATGCACCACACAGCTCCCCGCCAGCCACAAATCTATCTGGGGTCCCATCCACCCTTTCCTAACCTGGCTGGTAGAGTTGAACAACAGCACTCCAAGGAGAACTGGTCCAAGCAGTGCAATTCTCTAACGTTTCTCCCACTCCACTAATCCCTCAGTAGCCCTGGGCTCACCTGCCCCATCTCAGGAGGAGTCTCTGTTCCTACTTCAATCTCTCGTGCAGCAGTCTCAAGCAGGGTGATGCCATTGAACTCGACTCCTGCAGAACCATCCTACAAAGGGGATTGGTTCTGGGTCCAGTTCTGTTCAATATCTTCATCAATGATTTAGATAATGGCATACAGAGTATGCTTATAAAGTTTGCAGATGATACCAAGCTGGGAGGGGTTGCAAGTGCTTTGGAGGATAGGATTAAAATTCAAAATGATCTGGACAAACTGGAGAAATGGTCTGAAGTAAATAGGATGAAATTCAACAAGGACAAATGCAAAGTACTCCACTTAGGAAGGAACAATCAGTTGCACACATACAAAATGGGAAACATCTGCCTAGGAAGGAAAAAAAAAAAAAAAAAAAAAAAAAAAAAAAAGCGAACATTGTTCTGGGATGTATTAGCGGGAGTGTTGTAAGCAAGACACAAGAAGTAATTCTTCCATTCTGACTAGGCCTCAGCTGGAGTATTGTGTCCAGTTCTGGGCGCCACATTTCAGGAAAGATGTGGACAAATTGGAGAAAGCCCAGAGAAGAGCAACAAAAATGATTAAAGGTCTAGAAAACATGAACTATGAGGGAAGATTGAAAAAAACCTGGGTTTGTTTAATCTGGAGATGAGAAGACTGAGAGGGGACGTGGTAATAGTTTTCAAGTATGTAGAAGGTTGTTACAAGGAGGAGGGAGAAAAATTGTTCTTCTTAATCTCTGAGGATAGGACAAGAAGCAATGGGCTTAAATTGCAGCAAGGATGGTTTAGGTTGGACATTAGGAAAAACTTCCTAACTGTCAGGGTGGTTAAGCACTGGAATAAATTGCCTAGGGAGGTTGTGGAATCTCCATCATTGGGGATTTTTAAGAGCAAGTTGGACAAACACCTGTCAGGGATGGTCTAGATAATACTTAGTCCTGCCATGAGTGCAGGGGACTAGACTAGATGACCTCTCAAGGTCCCTTCCAGTTCTATGATTCTACGAATAGCTCCTCTCGGTTTTCAGAGCAGTGTGTGATAATCCGTGTTAAGGCTGGATCCTGGTTACACTTATGCGCACACAGCTGTTTTAGCCTCCTCCTTCCCAGGCCAACTGAGCCCCTAGCGGCTGCTCACTAGCCACTCTGATGCCTCCAGATGACGTCTGGCCTCCAGCTCCGGGCACATGGATGGCATGATGGCAGCATTCTGCCAAGAGAATTGTTCTAAAAGGGCACGCGTGTGATCAAAGAGATTTGCCCCTGTTATTCCAGTCTTGGGCCCCCAAACAGCCCCGGCAACGCACTTTGCTGTTCCCTTGCCGGTCCACACCCCAGCATAGCTCTGCCAACTCACCTCATTCCTGACATTCAGACTCCCCTCCTAATATTGTCCCCACCCAGTTCTGCTGAGGCACCTCAATCCTGACCCATGGTAGCTCCAGCCGCTCCAACACCACAGACGCTCCCTCATCTACTCTGTGTAGACCTAGCCGCAGGCAAGCAGCCGGACATTTTCTAGGGCGATAAATGTTCATTTTTCATAAATGCAGTGATTGCCCTCAAAACTGTCACATCCCATGGGGGTTCTGACATGGAAGTAATTTAAAATGCTTACAGTCGCCTGGTACCTCGGGTTTTCCGGCTCGGATCAGCAACCAGCTGCCAGATTTGTCCTTGCTCTGCAGGCACGTGGCTCAGGCAGACAATCTACCCCTGAACGCTCTACCCTTAGTACATGCTTATAAAGCCCCTTAGCGTGCTTGGGAAGCGAGCCTCTTTGCCCGTAAATGTCATCCAAGGCGTTCATTCCCTACTGTGTCCAAACAGCCAGACGTAGTTCCCAAACTTGCAATGCGCTCTGCTTGGGTAGAGCCCTGTGCCAGCAGAGAGCACCACCGACCTCACTGGGGCTCCACATGGATGCAAGGGTCCACCTGGGCTGGAGCTGGGCCTTACTGAGCAGGGGAGAAAGCGTTTAGCCAGCAATCTGTCAGGTTTGTGACTCCACCCTCAGTCAAATCCACAGCAAGTGATTAGAAAACATGACATTTCTAGAACGACACAGAACAAGATAAAGAAATGTGACCTGGTAGCATGCACTGAACAGGCAAAAATCAAACCCTAATAATACTTAGCTCTTACAGAGTACTTGCCTTCAGCAGATCTCAAAGCACTTCAATGTCTTTAATGGATTTTAATGCCAAGCCAGTATAAATGGGACTGCAGTCATTTACTGTATTTCTTTCTTTCTTCTTCTTCTTCTTTTAAATCTAGGTATTTTTGGAAAGGGGAAATAGAAGAAGCCACTGAAATACTTCTAGTAAGTGTCTGGTCCTGTGTATGTAGTAGAGTGACATGTTTCTAAGAGGGGCCCCGTTTCTGACACTCACCTACGATTAATTCAAATATTATGAGGATTTGCGGGGACGGCTCCAGCTCAGGGCAGTAGTGGCCAAGAGTCGGTACCATCTGAGGACTGCGTGAAATGGATTTGGAGGTTCTCTCTCCAGTTCCTTGAGGACAGGGGTCCACATCACAGAAACCCCCAGCAGAGACACCCTGACCTCAATGAACCACAATAGACTGAACTCTCACTTTGAGAAGGTTCCATTCAGGTCAGGGCACAGCAGCAGGCAAGGAGGGGGAAAAGTTTACTTTACTAAGCAGGGCTGTCAGTCCAGCATTTTTCCTGCATGTACGTGGCTAGAAGCACCAGCCCCATTGTGCTGGGCACTTTCCAGACACATAGAATGATTGAGTACCTCCTGTGAAGAGTTTACAGTCTAAACAGACAAGGCAGGAGAATTATTCCTCTCCCTGTTTTACACACAACACCGAGCTCTTTTATAATTCATCAGTAGATCTCAAAGCACTCTACAAAAGGAATTAATTGTCATTATCCCCATTTTACAGATGGGAAACTGAGGCACAGAGCAATGAAGTGACTTGTCCAAGGTCACCCAGCAGGCCAGTGGAGAAAGTTGGGAACAGAACCAAGGTCTCCTGGGTTGTAGTCCAGGTCTCTATCCACTAGGCCACACTGTCTCTCAGATGGGAAACTGAAGCACAAAGATTACATGATTTGCCAGACATTCTGCTGCAGACAGTGCTAGTGTATTTCAGACATCTCCCATGGGACTCTAGCTCAAAGTTATTTGAATAATTTGCATATGCCATAATATTGCCATGAGACTTCCTAAGTGACTTTAATTCCCTCAAGAGAACTAAAGTAGATGCTGTCAGCATTAGTGTGGAAGAATCATGTGTGTGAGAACAATTCCACTGTCCCAGATTATATTTCTCTTTACATCGTCTCTTTTTCTTTTACAGTTAGTGAAAACCAGGACGTCAAGAATAAGTGAATTATCTGACTACATCAGGTGAGGCTCCTGCCTGTTGCAAATGATATTTTCCCCCTCAACTAAATTTGCCATCTCTAACTCAACCAGTCAGAGGGCACAGTTACTTCCTCCCAACACCCATGTGTAGTTGTTTAGCTCCTTGACTGCTTCTGCAGGTGCCAAATATCACAGACATCATATCAATTCAAAGCTTACACTAAAATGAAAAACTAGGTAAAGTCCAGCTGGTTTCTAGTTGAAATTGAGTCCACATACCTCAAAAAAGTCTCTCAGGTTCACCAACATGGACGGAACTTCAGCTTTTGTGTTGTAGCCATAGGGAATTCACGGAATCAGTGCAAAGCTAGGTGAAACAGAGTGGTTTGGTCTTAGTTGTACCTTTGAACGAAATATTTTTCTCACAACATGAACAATGAGCCTGTGGAACTCACTGTCACAAGATATCATTGAATTATCAAGATTCAATTATATGGATCCACTGATATGGATAACAAGAATATCTAGAGTCATCATAGTAAATAAATAAGAGCTTCGGAGGGGATATCAACCCTGATGCTTCAGGGCTTAAGTCAACCTCTAACAAGGGAGGGGGGGGGGTAAGAAAGAAACTTTCCCTTAAAACAGGTGATCCTATGATTTGCCTACTTCAGGGTTTCTTTCATCTTTCTCTGAAAGATCTGGTACTGGCCATGGTTAGAGACAGGCTGCCAGGCTAGATGGGCCACTGGTCTGATCCAGTCTGGCAATTCCTGTGTGTGAATGATTCCCTCTCGCCCCTGAGCAGCCCCGTGCGGCTGGGTGCCCAAACACCAGGGTACTATCTCACTTCTCTTTTGGGGGCCCTAAGGGCTCTACAACAGACTCTCTTACCCCAATAACACCCCTCTTTGCACAAAACATAGTGCAAATAATCCATCCCCAAACACATCCATTTATCACACCCACTGCATATAGTCCCTAGAATCCCCCAACACCTAGCTCATCACTGTAACACATACCACAGTCCAGCATCTTCCACCACACCACGCTCTTCTTCAGTCCTCTCCTGTCGTGCCAGCGTGGACATCTCAGTCCTTCCAGCAGGAGTGCCACTTCACTCTTCCCAGTAGGAGCCCACCCTCCCACAGCTTCTCTGCTGGGGGTTCCTCTTCATCGGGGAGCATCCACCACTCCCTGGTTCCATTAACCTCTCATCTCAGAAAGGCCAGCAGGTAGGCCCTTCCATTGCTCCCCTGGCCCTCGGCCCCCTCTGCTTCCAGCTCTCCAACGTGCAGACGTCAGCCGCTCCGCTGATTGCCTGCCTGCCTTCAGCCTTCTCTGGCCCTTGGCTTCAGTTTGGAAGCTAGCAGGCAACTCCCTTTGCTGCTCTCCTACCTTCAGTCCTTTCCAGCCCTCTGGCCTTTCTTCCAGTTTGGAGAGACCATTTGGGAAACTTCTCTGCAGGCAGCCCATCTGCTACCCCCCTCCCATAGCTTCCATCAGAGACCTCCCACAGGTGCTGCCCCATTCACTTAACTGGTCAAACTGGCAACAGCTGTACTGGCATAAAGGAGCTGGACCATCTTCATTTAAAGGGGCCAGCCACCCTGTGATGCCGTGTTTACTTAAACCCCAAACTCACAGCGAAAAGCTCATGGATTTTTTAATCTACATGATCTGAAGAGAAGGGCCACAGAACTGCTTTGAAGTCAGAGGCAGAGTCTGGAGGCCCTTCTTGAAAGATGCTCCTGTGACCTGAAAGCTCCTCGTTTCTTGGGGCTGTAAATAAGATTGAGCTTGTTCCTACAGCAGAAATGATCTGCTCCCATTGGGGGGCTGTGTGTATTTTCCATTTTAGATCCATGCATCCCTTTGAGATTCCTGAATTTATCAGCCTGCCTATAGACCAAGGAAACCCCTTCTATTTAAAATGGATTGAAGAAGGTGTTCCCGATGACTAGCTGGACTGCTCCATTCTGTTCTCCAGACATACCCAGCGTTTCCTTCCTGCCAGGCATAGAGGACATTTGCTTTGGTGCTCTAGTCGTTTCTCACTGGAGGTGGGACTGGTGCATACATACGGAAGGACAATAAAACCCCAAGGGAATGTAAGTAGCACAAGCGCCTGGGATTTGGAATTTGACTCTTACTTGAAATACAGTTTAATGGACACACCTCGTTTGTGTAAACCTACATTCTACTGAGCATTTAGCAACCATCGTAAGTGGAGCCTGAAAGGGCACAAGTTGTCCAAGAATAATTTCAAAGTTGTGAACTGCAGGGTCTGCAAAGGGGTTGTGATGGGCTGTGAGCTCCTAGGGAGACGCTACGGCTATTTATAGGACCACAGGGTGAAAATGCACACGATAGGCCCCAGCAACACAGTCCATGGAGAAGGACCAGAGTTCCAGTCCACTGGCTTTCAGGGGTTGGCTGCACTGCAGAGGAGGCATGTGCAGCCCCAGTGACAGTGAGCCAGGGTGATCGCTGGGCTGTCTGCCTCCTGAAGAAGGGTTGCTGCAAAGTGGGGGAACCAAAGATGGGGAAGGTCCTGCCGAGCCCTCTGTCCCGCCTGCCCAAATGAACGTAAATCAGGATGCAGCAAAACAGCCCACGATGCACCAGATCACGTCATCTCCTGCTGTGTGGCACCGGTTGCAGCAACATGTTGCTTTGCGTCCTGACAAGGCAGCCGAGGCAGTTTAAAAACAGCCAGCCATTCAGAGTGCTGCCTACTGAGCCTTTGTGAAAGGATCCCAGGCAGCGCAAACGAGGCCCCACTGGGGTGGGGAGAAAGCTGGACTGGGGGACGCGGCTGACAATCGCCTACTGCTTCTGGGAAGAGCACAAACGGTTAATGCTCCCCAGAGCATCCAGCAATGCCTAACGGCAGCAGGGAGCCAGTGAGGGCCAACGCCATGCTGCACAACAGTGCCAGGCTAAGGAGACAAACCTGGTCCCAAGAAAAACTTCCCTCTGGCTGAAGCAAACACTTTCTCCCTTGGCAGCATGTCGCACTGCAAACAGAGGCACAGGCTTTTAATAGATTAATTTTATTATCAGGTAAACTATGGAACACTATGTAGTAATTGATGTGTCCGAGACGTTAATAAACAGAAGTGTTTCTTACTCTTACTTGCTCTTAGACTTTTGTGGTTATGAAAAGGCCAGTTGGGCCGAGAGGGGCAGGCCTGCTCTGGCATTGATCTTTCTGGGAATGTGGGGGGTGGGGGGTGGATTCTGCAGCACGCTCTGCCCTTGAGTATGTGGGCCACTGTTTGCGGTGAAGTCACCAGGAAAAAGGGTTCTCTTTGAGAAGGACTGGGACTTTTGGCCACTGTACTGCCAAAATGTTGGCTGTGGGTGATAACTACAGCCTGGGCCTGCTCTTGCTCCCATGGGTCAGTTCTGCCAGTGGTTTATT
Organism: Malaclemys terrapin pileata; assembly: GCF_027887155.1. Lineage (NCBI taxonomy): Eukaryota > Metazoa > Chordata > Testudines > Emydidae > Malaclemys > Malaclemys terrapin. Next base: position 5,499,445 of record NC_071521.1, on the reverse strand, counting down.
AATTCACGCAGGGCTTGATCTAAAGCTGAGTGAAGTCAATGAGAGTCTCTCCCTTGGCATCAGGGGGCTTTGGCTCAGGCCCGTAGTGCTGCAGTGGGTGACACTTTGCAGGTGTCAGTTGATGTCCCTGCCCTGAATGTAAAGTATACATCTAGCACACAGAGACGTCGGCATGCTGTGGGGTGGGATGATAACACTGAGGGAGCAAGGGGACAATAGGAAGGGGAGGGGTCTGTAATGGGAGCAGAATTGGGTCACTTGAAGCTGTGCTTAAAATCAGATTAACCCTAAGGGAGACGGAACAGGGCTAGCCCTGCTGCAATTGCTTGGCAGATGCTGTCAGGGCTGAGGCAAAGGATGCAGCGCTGGAGAATGTCTGACCACTGGAACCACCGCTGCATGCATCTGCCAGTCAACGAGCACTTGCAATGAAGCCTGGCTCTAGACACTGGTGGAGAGCCATCCCCCGCTCCGAGCTGCAGTAAAGTGGGTTTCACTCGCTTGAAGCCAAAAACATGAGAACAAGTCAGGGGAGGAAACTTGCACAGTCTGAAATTCAATGCGAGATGTGTACAGGCGGGGTGATATCACTCTCCCTGTGCTCATTAGCACCTGCAGCCGCTCCTACCTACTCTGAATCCTACCTACTGGCACTTTGCTGTGGTTTTAAATGGGCCCTGGATGTGCTAAGCTGCGGAATTAAAGCTACTTTGCAGAAAAAAGGTCAGCAACCAGCAAATGGGAAAGAGATTTATTAGTGGGGTTGAAGGGCAGATTGGCCAGGTCCCTTCGTTTTCTAGTATCAACTTACTTGTTAGATGCTATGAATGTTCCAGTGCTAAATGTAATTAGTGGGATACTGGCAGAGCACGTGGAGAACACCCCTGCGCCTGCAGAAAAGGAGCCATTTGCTCTTTAATGAGCACATGTGGGCAGGATCGCTGTTTGACATCACAGCCAAAGAAAAAAAAAGTCTGTCCAGACCTGGTCAGATTTGTACCGTGAACCCTGAAAATTGCCTTAGAATTTTATGGTGAAATAAAATGTCCTAGGGCAGGGAGATTTTAACAGGTGAGTCATTTAATAATCTGACTGTGAGAAAACACTCTGGGGCACTTAGCTGACCTAGGAGCTTTGCAGCGACTAGTGAAAGCGCTCATGGCGCTGTCCCACTAGGATCTTGCACACGCCTAGGGGAGCACTGGCTTCGCCTGAGAAAGCTGAAAGGTGGGTATGAGCCTGGCATGCCAGCTTCACAGCGTGTCATGGATGGACTGGACTATGGAGATTGAGCAGCTCAGGATCAAGGCACCAGCAGAATAAGAGGCCCTGTTTGCTGCTACCTCCGCTGCCCTGTTCTAAAGCCAGTGAGGATGTCAGACTCCAGGGCTGTCAAGCCAGCAGAACTACTTCCCTGCTCTGTGAAGAGTCGCTCTCTGCCCCGTGCTCTAGGTACATGTTAAAGAAAAGCACAGAACTGTCTGAAATAAACTGGAGTAATTCTGTCTCCGCAGCTCCTGGGGTCCACACTGGGTGCGAGCCTACTGTGATTTACCTTCCTCCTACTCTTTAAACTCAGAGTGAAATGCTAGCGCTTTAATGGCTAAAATACCTCAGCTCCGGACAGTTCAGTGCTCCCTTGAAGCCCCTCTTGCCTAATGGTCCAGTTTAAAGGATTTTTCACATTTCTTAGCCTCTTGGACCAGAGCTATGCAGACTAATCCTGTTACAGTGCAAAGCGCCTGAGTGCTGCTGTAAATCAGAGGCCTCATCTCCACCATGCTGCATACATAAAGTATGCATGATACTGTAGGATAATCCAGGATAGGAAAAAATGCATCTCTAATCTGCTCCTTTTCATCCGCTGACAGAGTTCTAGCTCACACACCACAAGGAAACAGGGCTTTTATTTCCTTTAATAGGATATGCGACGTCATTGTTGAGTATAAACATAGAATTCCCCCAAGCTGAGAGCCAGGTCTTTCCACCCTGCCCTTTGTTTTACAGCTAGAAATTACATGAACAGCAAATTAAAACACCATATTTAGTAATACCGGCTACAGCCCCCTGTGCTGCTGGGGTCCTGTCAGATTTCACACCGCTAAGCAGGGTCAGGCTGGGTCACAGAACTACCAAGAACCCCTTGGCGCTCTGGGGACCAGTGCTGGGAATTCAACGGGTGGCACGCCAGCCTCTGAGTCAATGTGCCATGATAGTGATAGTGAGACAGCTGGGCTGCTGCTATTCAGATGAATCATAAAACCAAGGTCCTGACCACTTGTTGTAATTAAAGAGCCCATGACCCTTTTTGTTCTAACCCTAGTGTCCTAGCCAAATTCCAGTCTGAGTTCCCTCAGGTTTCCTAATCCCTCCGGCTGCTTCTGTTGGACTCCTGTATACTATTTTTATTTCAAAAGTATGTTGAGCTATTGGCTGCAAATACATGGAGACTTTTAAAAATGCCATATGAAAAAAAATTTTCTAGCTACTTTTATCTCCACAGTAGGATTAACCCTAGGTTAATCAGCTGTTTATTGGTTGTTACATTCTGGCTCCCTCAATACCCCCTGTACAATAAGTGAAAAAATTCTTTATATCCTAGCCTGAACAATTGTGCAATTTATGCATTTCACCCAGAGATGGCAGCATGTCACTGTTGGGGAAGTAATTCCTCTAAGCAGTATACATAGCTTGCAAATATGCTCCCTCCACCCTTCATACGCCCGCTTAGCTCCAAAATAAAAGTTTCCTAGGTGGGAATATAGAGAAAATTCAAGAACCAGCAACTAAATACCCCAAAAAAGCAAAGGAGGGTCTTAGCTCCATAGGTAAGTGCATTTCAATGTATGTGATCAATTTAAAAATGCCCCCAGGGGATACATTAGCTAAAGTAATGCTATCTTTAAAGACAATGCATTCTGTTCCAAATCATTAAAAATGCCCAGCGTTATCTATCCCCATTCAGTGTCTCTCAGTTACTAACAGAGATCCCGCATCTTACCAGTCCAACTAATACAGATAAGTAGTGAACAAAGAAAGGAAACCTCAGAGGTGAAGAATGACACACTCACTCCAAAAACTAATTTCCCCATACTAATTTTCCCCTACTGTTACTCACCCCTTCGTCAACTGTTTGAAATGGGCCACCCTGATTACATTGGCATCATTACCACTACAAAAGTGATTTTTCCTCCTTTGGTATTCTATTGTTGAGAATAACTCACTTCCACTTTAATTGAAATGTTAGCACTGACCCCCCACTTGGTAAGGCAACTCCCATCTTTTCATGTACTATGTATATATAGCTGCCTACTGTATTTTCCACTCCATGCCTCTGATGAAGTGGGTTTTAGCCCACGAAAGCTTATGATCAAATAAATTTGTTAGTCTCTAAGGTGCCACAAGGACTCCTCATTGTTTTTGCTGATACAGACTAACACAACGACCGCTCTGAAACCTGTCACTTTCACCTTTGTTATTAGAAAACAGGCACCAGGAAAGGTGTATAGACACCGACCGAGCTTTTAGAATACCCAGTGTGTGTGTCTAATAACCCCCGATGTCATTTGCTCATAATTGAAACCAAACTGCCTTTTCCCGGTGTACGTTGTTTCTTTACTTGGTGCAGCGTAGGTAACTTGACCAATAAAGAAATCCTGCCCAGTGTCACGTTCTGGCTCTCAAGCACTAGCAGAACGCTGCAATGTTCCGTTTGCAAATGCTGCTCGGGAAAGAATTGACTCAATAATAACAAAAAGCAAAGCAAACGTTGCCAGTGGTTTTTTCCCCACCTATGCACAACTCCTAAATGTCGGGGCAAACCTACCAGATAGCATCTCCTGGTCCAGCACACCCATCTACCAATGCAAGCAGACACCCAAGAGTGCTTTAAGCAGCAAAGGCAGGGAGGAAACACATACTGGGGGTGAATAACCAAAGCCATGCGTGGCTTTGACAATATTGCCAACCCCAAGTATTTAAAAAAAAAAAAAAAAAGTCACAGATCAGACCCCCAAAATCATGATATTTAAAGAAAAATAACCATGGGGTTCTTTGCTTTGCTTTCCCGGTACCTTTCAGGCTGCATTCAGGACAAGTTTCCCTGCTTTTTTCCTCCCCATACACGGGAGGCCTAGAAAGGAAAACAGATTCTCACCACTCCAGGAGACGGAGCTTTAAGTAAAACCCAAATATCACCTGACTAATGATAAAACTGAGTTGGCAATGCGGTAACCAAGAGCCACATCATGTCCTGTTGACCAGCATGCGGTTGTCCATGCAGCTAACCCTCCACAGCTCGAGAGCCGCAATAAGGATCGAGTGGGTGGCATATTTTCCCCGCACCCTGTAGGAATCTCTTGGAAGTAGTGTAGCTGGGGCCTCCAATGGAGCCATGAAAGCGGTAAAAGGACCCTTTCCCCTAAGAAGCAGAGGATGTCCGTGTGGTTGGCTTGGTGCCTCCAATGGATCCCTGTGAGCTGCAGGGCTTTGGGGTGGGGCTCCTTGCTTCTTCTGCAGGACTGACCCCATTCCCCAGACAGAAGAATTAGAGGAAAGTTTTCCTCCCTCCCCCCTCTCAGATCACCTCCTAAAGGTTTCTGTGGGAGAGGGTATCCGGCCTAAATTAAACCACATTGACCCGGTAACAGGCTCTGTGAGGGCAGCCCATTCTGCATTGCTACAGGGGACTGGGGAGCGAGTGCCATTACCAGGTGGCAATCCTTCAAGGAGGGGAACGATACTGACGGACTTCAAAGGGAGCGTTCTCTGGAACAGTGCTGATCCACACACAGGATGCAAGTCAGGGAGGGCTCAAAAGGCTCAGAGGGAAGTGAAGGATCTCCAGCAGGGAGAGGTCCAGGGAGGTACCTTCTGGCCTTGTCCCATATTCAGCAGCCCTGCATCTTCTAAGAACTTCAGCCTTCAAATGCTACATGCCCCTGGAGGAAAGTGAGCGGAAGCATGCTGAAAAGTGCCAGTCTGCACCTCAGCCCTGCGGTTGTCTTTCACTCTGGGTTACACTGGTGGCCGGCCTTAGAATCCCAGAGACATACGAGCGGCCACTCCCCATAAGCCAGGCAGCAGAACCCATCAAGTCATGCTTGGTATGGCCCAGTTTCTAGGGTTCACGACCTCATGATTAATAATGGACACTATAAAGAGCCGGTGACGTTAAAAAAGACTTTTTAATTGTACATCAGACATATTAATTACAACTTGAATATAACAAAAGTTGGTTATTAAAAGCAGCAACTTGACATCATAAATCTTTCGAAGGTGCACAGAATCGTTATAAGATCTATTAGAACTAATGCAACACATCCTCTGGAACAAAGCGTTTTTAAAGGCTCCACATTCCCCTCGCTGGAACGCATGTGGAGGTGGGGAAGATTGGTTGGTTGGCTGGTTTGTTTGCAGGGCCTAACATAAGAAGCGTACACCCTGTGACAAAGTGGGGGATTTTCTTGTGTTTACACGCGCAGCACACTGGGGCACAGACATTCCTGAAACGTTCAATGGCTTTCTGAGGACTTGGTGTCACTGCGCTGCCTATTCTGCCCATTCCGCGGCTTCCAAAGGGGGGAAAACACAATTGAGAGATGAACAGAAAGGCCCCACCTGGCAAGATCAGGATTCATTCATTGCGCATCAGCTGAGCACTCTACCAACACCCAGAGCAGAACAGGCAGCTGGGTCCCTCACACTGCTCTAAGCCAAGCCCGAGCCCCTGGACCCCAGCTCTGCAAACCTCTCTCAGGGACACTCACTGAAGTCAGTGGGAGTTTCGGGTCTTGGCAGGTAAGTAAAGGAGGAACGGACTTTCCGCTACCGTCTTTTCAAGGGAGTTGCATGCAATTTCAGCAGGCACATCGATTCTGTTACTGATTTAAGATCTTAAATGCTAATTCCCTGATCAGGTTATAAGCTCCATGCAGGCAGAACCTACTGAAGTTGACAAGTGAGGCGCAGCTCACGGCAGAGTCAGGATCTTGTCTCTTTCACTTCACCTGTGAAAGGCGATGAGCACTGATCCAACTCTAACACTCACATTTAAAATACAGAAGGAATGGGGTTATGTCCCTCCTCCCCCACCCCGATCATTTCTAAGCCAAAAGCCTCAAAATCTCTTGGTTATCCTGAGGCTCCTGAATATGTGCTGAGAACAAGGAGCAGATTCAATAAAGGGTCTTTTTCATATTGCCTCTTTGGCTATAAAGATGCATTCAAAGCACTTATGTATTTCCCAGGACATGTAATAGCTACAGTACTTCAAATCATTACAAAAAAGCCTAGCTTTTGGAAACAGCAAAAACAAAAACAAAAACCCCACAACTAGCTTTTGTGCTCAAAAGATGCAAAATTATCTAGGGCCTGATCCGAACTCTGTTGAAGTCAATGGAAAAAACTCATTGATTCCAATGGGGTTTGGATCAAGTCCCAAGAGACCAAATCAAAAAACGTCCTAACACGCATAGAAAGACTCCAACCCTACAACTGGATCCACACAAGCACAGGCCCACACTGATCTGATGCAGGTTCAGGAGCCAAGTCAGTTTCTTTTCACCCACAACCTGTGTAGTTAGGAGAGTCTTTTAATGCTTTCTATGCATTTGACGAAGGACTTGTCTACACAGACAGTGCTGTAGCAGTGAAGCTACACCACTATAGCACTGAGAGTGTCTCCCATTGGTGCAGGTACTCCACCTTCCTGAGAGGCATTGGCTATGTTGACAGGAGAGGCTCTCCCGGCCACCCAGCACTATCTACAGCGGGGGTTAGATCCATATAACAGCATCGCTCCGGGGGGTGGATTTTCCACCCCCCCTGAGCGATGGAGCTATACCGACATAAGATGGTAGTGTAGACCAAGCCTCAGTGGTGAGAGGTTACTTTAACAGTAGAGATGTACTACAGATTAACTTTTAAAAGCCATGGTTTCCATTCGCTGGATTCAAATCCAGTCCCAACGACAGACTCCACATTTCACAAACAGGTGGTGGCTTTTCCATCGAGGTGTTCCTAGATCATTTCTGACAGATTAATTGAAAGGCTTTAAAAAAAAAACAAACACAACACACACCTAAAACCTATGATGGATGTTCAGACTAATCTGCTTCTGCTACAGCAGCTGATAACAGGCCAGATTCTGATCCTAGTTATTCTGGGATAATCTTGAAAAACGCCACTGAAGGCAATGGAAATACTTCAACTTTACACTGGTGCATCCAGTCAGAATCCAGCCCCAAACTCTAACACTCAAAGGACAGCAAGGAGCTGTATGCACCATTCCGGGTCTCAGCCATATAATCAAACGCAGACTACAGAAATACGGAGACCTTAATTCAGATTGGGGGGAGGGGTTAAATTAAAAACAACCACCATCACCCCAGAACTTGGATTATCCACGATGTTATTTGAAGAGTGACGTCAATGGGAGTTTTACTTTGTTAAGGATCATATAATATGGCCTTTGGTTTGTAACTTTAACCTGTTCTGTGAAGGTGATGTTGTGCCGTTCATTTGGACGTCAGTGGGGAAGTGCTGCTTTTATTATGGGAGTTCTGCTTTAAAATGGAACCTAATTTTCCTCTCTCACCTGTTTTTACTCTTGCTTTACCCCCATGTCAGTTAGGGGAGAATCACACACTGAATGATTCAGGATCTTAAATAAAGTTTTTTCAATAAAATGAGCTTTTCAGTTCATCTTTCAACAGCCAGGTCATAAAATCATATACACTGTTAAAACCATGTCCTTTAGGGATTATTAAAGGTGAAAGAATTTGCAAACTCTAGTTTGGTTTTTTTGCCTTTAAGATGTTTAAATTTTTGCACTTCATTCAGTTTGGACAATGAAAGGAGACTTGTCAGTTTCACTGTTATTTATTCACAGTGTTGTTGTAGCCATGTTGGTCCCAGGGTATTAGAGAGACAAGTGGGGTGAAGTTGTATCATGTATCAGACCAACTTCAGGTCATCTGAAAAAGAGCTCTATGCAGCTCAAAAGCTTGTCTCTCATCACCAGAAGTTGGTCCAATAAAAAGATATTACCTCCCCCACCTTGTCACTTGTTTATTGTCAGTTTCACTCTGGGTTCTCAACAACCAGGCTAGAAAGTGTGGATAACTTTTCACTGAATGTTTAAAAGAAAAATCTAACAAACATTTCTACTGATATTAGAGCTTGTAAAAGTATAGATATATTTTAAAACAACCTAGATTGTGTCTAAGCTACCTGACAATATCACTTTATATTAGACAAGAGTGGCAATTTTTTATTATTAGGTAGGCAAACTGAATCCCAGAATTCAGCTTAGCAAGTCACTTTCTGAATCCCAATAATGGAAAACATGGCTCGCCTTCCAATAATTTATTACATTCGTTCTTCTGATTCTTAAGTTACTGCATTTCCTCTCCCTTCCTTGCCCTGCAAGGCTACATCCTCTTCTTCCATTATATATGCAAGAGCAACAAAGACAGAGATCATGCAGCGCTAAGTAGAAAGATTTGGTTCAGCTGGTATATGTCAGGTAATACAAATAGCAATATGTATTGTTACGTATCCAAAAGCAGCAGCAACAGAAATTCCCTCCCCCTACACAAACATTTCTCTTTCATTCGCAGAGATACAATCACTTTTCCTTTGTTTTGCTTTTTGTTTGGCTGGTTTTTTTGGCTTGTCTACTCACTTGGCAGCATTCAACACAATGATCTTTACAGCATTCAACACAATGATCTTTACAAAAATAAATGCCCATGGCTCCATTTCATTTAAGATGCCATCAGTGCCAAACAATGCCCTCCTTGGTTTTAAGGCAAGCTCACGTCATTTGTCAGATTCATTCCAAGACTGTGATTGTCAAAAGAATAAGCAAATGGAGCTGCTGCATCATTTTACATCTTAATGTCATGGGACAATAGCAACCGTGATGTAAATCTGTCCTGTGGCTGAAAGTGAATGGCCGAAGAGAGAGAGAGAGTGTGTGTGTGTGTGTGTGTGTGTGTGTCCCATTAATGAATGGGTGTATGACGAGGAGGTAAATACTATATAATTGCTTTGACAAGAGTCATCTTGCCCAGCATTTTCTATCAGCACAAGAATGTGATACCTGGGTGCTTAGGCATTATAGAACCGGTTATGGAGGTGCTTTCTGCTTTAGTAACAAGACCAGTTGGGTCTGTTATTTAAGGCTTGTATGTGATCATAAGACACTGGTGGACTTATGTGGTTCTTCTGCATAACAGCATTTTTATTGTTACTAGAAGGGATGATAGTTTGAGCTCGATACAGATTGGTTTTCCTTTCTCCACTCAAACTTCCCTCTTTGCTTTCCTCTCACCACAAGAGCTGCTCCATCAGACACACGTGTGCACTATCAGCCAGATGCTGAGTGGTTCGGATGGGCCTACCATGCCTCTATGGTGCAGCAGAGTATCACACTGAAAAGCCATATAACTAATTGCTCACTTCCACAAAGATGGCTCCCTTGGCTTAGCCAAAGGGTCCCCCGGGGAAGCCAGTTGTATATACGTGACCAATAAAATAACCATCATTAAAAACAAGAACTCGATCAGTTTTAGCCACCCGATGCCGCGGCTCACAGTAAGTTTGGATGTAATCGCCGTGTCCAACTGCCTCCACTATATCCTGTCCTAAGTCCTTCCCAGTTCCCTAGAGATCCCCTGCTCCAGACCGTTAAGTGTTCCTTTCAAACCTCGCCTGCACAACTCACTGTAAGCGTAAGGAGAGCGGTCAAAACTCTCCCGCATCGGTGCACGGCCAGCGCGAGAGCCCTGCTCATCCCCATCCCTTGCCTCCTTTGGTTTAGGTCATGGGTTTTGTTTGATTGATAGATCTATTTAATTCTAGGAGAGGTTTCCCAGGCTGGTCCAAGCCAGAGGGATCAATATGGGGTGGTGCCTTCCCATTCCACCAGATATTGGACTTTCCCCTCCGGAGTCACCCTGCGGGCTAGCACCTGGTACTTCTCCCCACACACCAGCCTGCCGGCTGCTCCAAAGTAGTTGGTGATGGAGGACTTGAGGTGGGAGAGGGAGGAGTCGTCCTCGCTGATGCTCTCCAAGGTGTGGCTGTCAATCCCATCATCCTGGCGCTCCGGGGCACAGGCCGCCTCACTGCTCTCTGAGGCGCAGCTGTTCAGGTGCCCGCCTTGTTCAATGCCTTTTCTCTTCCCCCCCACTGGGGCGTAGGCTTTAGCCGCCAGCTTTCGTTTCCGGCTGCCCACGTTCCTTCTGCTAGGGGAGAGAGAGAGAGAAGGGGATGGGGATAAGAGAAATGCTGGCAAAAGGAAACTACAATCCAGCAGCTCTGGCCCTTAGACAAGACATGCCTGGTGATATCAAGGGCTCCTGACTCACAGGGCCCTGCACTGAGCCAGCCAAGTAGGGAGCTGGAGGATGTTTACTAATGAAAGCGAGTGAGTTTCCCGTCCCAGCTGCTGTGAGACTTTCCGTGCACCAAGAAGCGAAGTGCCAGGTTTTGGGCCATTAGCCACCATCCAGGAGCTAATAATCCAAGGCTCAAATTAGTAGGAAGAGAGGCAGCTCCCCTTGCTAGGATAACTGTTGGGGAGTTACAGGACAGGAAGGCATGGTCTAGTGGTTAGACCCTGGGCTGGTTATCGGGACTCCTGGGTTCTAGTCTTGCCTCTGCCACTGATTGTTTATCGTATCAGACTCATCTCTGAATTGGGCTCATAACTTCTGTAACTCAGGCACTGGAAGAAGGTTGAAGTTACATTGGCTTAGACTCCCAAAGGTTGGTTATGGTTATGTCTACATGGCACAAAAGACACCACAGCAGGAAGTCTCAGAGCCCAGGTCAACTGGCTCAGGCTCACAGGGCTAAAAACAGCAGTATGGGCGCTCAGACTCTGGCTAGAGTCTGGAAATCCAATGAGAGGGGAGGGTCTCGGAGCCTGGGCTCCAGCCCGTGTCCGAACAGCTACGCTATTTTTAACCCTGTAGTGCGAGACTTGCGAGCCTGTTGACGCAGGCAGAGATTCACTGCCGTGGGTCTCTTTGCTGTGTAGACATATCCTAGTACTCCTCTCTCAACATGGCCACCTGTGCCTAGAGGGACCCATTTCAGCAACGATGCTAATGCCAGCTTCCCCAGGGGCTCGTGAGCTTTAATCCATTTATTTGTGCGAAGTGCTTCAGCAGGGCTCTGCACAGCACTGATTGCAGGGCAGGAGACATCCCACGGAGATGGCTAGGCAGAGTGGAGGTGTTCAAAGCTGCCAGTTCATTAATAACGAGTCTTTCTGTCCCTACGAATGTAAAAGCACCCATCAGCTCCAGGTAAGCCAAGGGTAGTTTTGCTTACCGAGGAATGCAGGGCCACTCCTTCTGCATTAACCACAGTGCTTCCCTCACCCCACCAAGGAGATGGCAGGAAAATAGGCAGTTTTATTTAATGACCTCAAATAGGCACCAAACACCAAACAAACTGGCCGCCAGCTGTGGGCATCAACTGTACAGTGGGTGGAGTCCCCAAGACAAGGAATCCTTATTGCCAGGTGACCTGGGACCAGCTTCTTCGCAGCGTATCCTTGTGAAGAGATTTAAAAAATAGAAGCTGGGTTTTCCTGCAGCCAGGCACGTACGTCTGGTGATGGTCTCCAGTGAATTAGTGTCCGGTTTGCTTAGGGTCAGGGCAGAGACAGAGAAAGAGGAGCAATACTTGGAAATACTCTGGGTGCAGAGCAGTTGGAGGCAGCATGGCCAGCCCTGAGAGAGACAGCAGGGAAGAGAGAAGTCCAGGATAACTTCCAATGACCGATCACTCTACCTAAGCCAGAGGTTGGAAGGACAGGGTGAATGGAGAGTTCATGAGGATCACGTCAAGGGTTGGAAAAACAAAGGGGATTAAAAGAAAGCAGTCAAGTGCAGTCAAGATCAATGCAAAATCAAAGGGCAAAAACCTAGTCTCAGCCCCTCCCCTCCCCTTACCTCGATTCATAAGACAGGCTCGTTATCACAGAGCCAGATGTGCTGGCAGCATCTGTGGAATCCAGGTCAGAAAGAAAAGTCTGCCCTGAGCTGGCACTGAAAGGGAAAGAGACCAAAGTCAGCCCTGGCCAGACCTCAGCCACTGTGCGAGCCCAGCATTTCCAGCTGTGTCAGTAGCAGATGCCCTTCTGCGTACATACAGGACTCGGCTCCAAACAGAACGCCAGCTAAAACATGCAGCCTGTTTGGGGACATTCAGGAGAGCAGCAGCGTGTGTCCCTATCAGGACTGCCAGGGGGGCCTGCACGGTGTTCGTTAAAGGCCCAGAAATCAGACAGGAACATAGTAACCAGCGCAGACCCCTAGGACTTCCAGAGCTGCCAGGACGGGGCTTTCACCAGCAGCCAGCAAGGGTTCCCTACCCCTCTGCTTCCATTTCCCAACAAGGCACAAGTAGATTAGCTGGTGCCCACTGAAAATCTTGATTCCTCATATAAATCTGGAACTGGAGATTTGTCCGATTAAGCCCCTCAAACATCTTTCACCTTTGGGCATCTCTCCTCTCCCCAGCACGCAAGGGAGTGAAGAGGGCAACCCCCGAATCACGGTGATGGCTACCCCCGACATGGCAAAGAGCAGAGACGCATGCACAGAAACCCGACGTGCTTTCTTCTTACCATCAGGCATTACTGCCCCCGGGACAGATATGCCGTTTACCTTTTTAAGCTCTGAATTTCATCCAGTGTAAAGTCAAATATGCTGGCCAGGTGGTGGTTTGTGCTCCAAGCCGAGGTGAAGTCACTCTGCATTGCAAAAAGGAGTATATTCATGAGCTGACAGCAGGCCATCACTCGGTGTGAGCAATCACAGCCAGCGTTTCCTACCCCGGTTGGCCTCCTGCTTCCATCTCCTGCACACTCGGAGATGACCTGTGCTTTGGACGGTCCCTTACCCCTCTGCAGAACAGGCATGCAGAAGGCTGCCGTTTGGAGCTGGGCGCAGTTGGAGGGCTGTGGGGAATCCCATCCATTCTTTTTGTAAAGGCACCTTTTTAATTAAAAATAATAAAGTGTCCCATGCCAGCTGAGGTTCCGTTTTCCCTGGTTCTCGTCTGTAACTGAGAAGCCGTGAGGGCGTTTGGAAGGATGGGGGGACAATTATACTGGACGCAGCTGAGGATGTCAAAGTCTTTTACAATGGTTTAATCAATTTTTACACCTCATGCTGGCAGAGACCAAGTCTCACAGCAAGTCAGTGGCAAACCCTGTAACAGAACCCGAGACACGCAACTTTCATCCCAGTGCTCTAGCCACCAGAAGATACTTAAACAAAGACGTATTTGGAACTCCCTGCTCTGAGCCTCTTGTTACTGGCATCAGAAGGCTGGTTTGTGGCCAGCAGGGCAAGCTTTCAAATTGGCACTTTGATCCTGCCTTTATTAGTCATCTCTGCCTGGGGAGTGCGCAGCCTATGCCGGATGGAAAAACAGCGCATTGGGGAAAGCACTCAAGCCTCCTAAATGGTCTGTTGGTAGCAGCAGCACAGGGATCTTGCCCAGTTCCGTGTTGGAAAAAACAAAAAGCAAACAACTTCAATAATTCACCCCTGAAAAACAACATCATGGATAGTAACAAAAGAAAGAGTAGCGAGAAACTAACACTGGGAATAGCATCCTCCAACAAAAATTTTGATCTTTTTCTTCTAGCAACTCGCCTTTTCTGCTGTTGAAATTCATGCGGCAGCAAACTGTGAAAGCAAAGAACAAACACAAACAAAGAACGAGAGTCAGACTTGCTTGGAGGCTGCAAATCACCTAACAGGCCTGAGGGGGGGCGGGGGGGGTGTATAGAGAACGTCTATTTTGGTTCCAAGCACCCAGGGAGAATCCTAGGGTGGGGAGTGTGGTCTTTTGAAAACTGTAACATTTACGAGCTGTCGTTTGAAATCCTAGTCCTGCTTGCAGCCTAGGGGGCTCTGGAGAGAAGTGTGAGACCAGGGCTTAGTAGTCAGTTTGCAAAGAGCCAGTTACAATAAGGTGGTGTGAGTTGTGGCTTCTGTTTTATGGAGCAGCCTGGTTTGTTTCTCTCTGGTTTGGGGTTCTTGTGTGTTCTGAATTCTAAGAAATAAAATAATGTTACACTGCAACTGTCCAGAAAGAGTGTCTATGTTTTTCATCTAATTTCTCTGTTTGTATGCTGTGAAACAGAGACAATTATCAAGAGAGCCCAGGAAAGCTGCTTTACTGTAGTGGCTGGGAAAGAACTGGAGAATGCTGCACAACCCAGGGGACCCCATGACTTATCATTTCTGTGTCAGAGTTTAAGACAGAAGCGGACATTCTATGGAGGGAAAGCTCAAAGGGTTTATGGGGAAGCCAGTTTTCTGAAGAGGACCAATCCGGAGGAGGAGAGGACAGTGTGAAGTGAAAGCGTGGACACAGACCCGTTTTTATGGGCGTATTTGCTTTTTCCTCTCTTCTTCAGCTCAGAAGCTCCATTCTCACCCAAACCTGGTACTTTCTCTGGCAGGAGCTTGCTTGGGGGGTTTGGCGGGACACGAATTCGCAGGCGAAAGATGCATTTCTTCTTCTTGATTTCCTTACCGCACAAAAATCTAGAGGGCAGAAGATTAAAATCAATAAATCATGAGGGGATTTGTAAGCTCTGAATGGGAGTCTTCATGGCCAATTCTTCCCCTCTACCATCCATCCTACCTCAAGACCTAAACCCTGCAAACCCAGTCATTTCAGCCCCTCCAGCTTCCCCACACCTGCTGAAGCTGAAATGTTGCAAACAGTCCCCTCGCCCGGGCTCACCTGCTTTTGTAGCTGTTGAGTGCATTGAGCAGGTGTGGAGCACGTTCTGAGGCCGGAGTGCTGGTCAGCTGGGATAAAGCATTGGCCAAAAGGTCATTTCAGTAACTTGAAGAGATGATCAGCAAAGCACAGAGCACACACTGGCTAGAGAGCTCGTTAGAGTCACCAGGGTTATTCTGAACTTAAACCAATGGGGGAGCCCATGCTACAGTTTTCTGCTCTGGTCTAAGCAGGTTTGATCATAAAGCTCAGAAATGCACAGCCAACAAAACCCCACAGACCTCCAGGATGCAAACGCTCAGGCCGTGTTTATTGTTTGGACATCAGCGCGCCGGGTTCCTAAGACAGTTAAAATCCCTCCTCTTGCTTTCTTCTATTTATTTATTTGTTTTAAACAAATGACGGTTGCAATTACTTCCTGCACGTCACTGGGCCTGGACAGCAAAACTAGCCTTGTCCATTTCCCTCTGGTTCTCACACACCGCCACAAGGCTGGCACGGGTAGGTTAGGACCGGGGTTCTCAACCTTTCTTTCTCAGGCCCCCCAAACATGTTATAAAAACTCTGTGGCCCACCTGTGCCACAACATCTGGTTTTCTGCATATAAAAGCCAGGGCCGGCGTTAAGGGGTAGCAAACGGGACAATTGCCCAGGGTCTCATGCCACAGGGGGCACCGTGAAGCTACGCTGCTCAGGGCCCCAGACTTCAGCGTTGCAATGGTTAAGCAGCCCTTCCCCAGGCTCTTTGGAAAGCTACTAGCAGCCCTGCCCGACGAATCAGCTGCCTTGGGGACTACAGCAGGTCTACAGTCAACACCGTCCACCCATAAAACCCAGCTCCTCTGCCAGCCGGGGAGCTGCCGGATGGAATCCATGCCAGGGTGGTTACAGTGAGTGCTCCGTGGGCAGGCAGAGTGAGAGTGCCAATCTTGCAAGCTCCGGTAATGCCCTCTATCTCCCCAATTGCCCTGCACACGGTCATTGACTAAACCATTACCACAAACCCCGCAGTGCCTGGGCACCTTGCACAAACACCTGCTAATGATTTGCTTCTAAGCTGGCAACAAACCACGTCCATTCAGAGCCACAAAATCCACCCCACTGTGGCAAACCCCCCTGGACCCTCAAGGAAGAGTCAGGCAAAGGCGGTTTTATACCTCCTACCCTGTGCCCCTCGAGGAAGCACACAGAAAGGCGACTGTCCCAGCCTCCCTGCTCCAATCCTTTGCAAACAAGTGCCACTAAAATGCATCCTGCCGTTTATGGGTCCTTCCCACTAATAGAGACACCCAGAGTGCAAAGAGACACAGCTTCTCACCTCGGGATTTCGCTATTAAACACACCTGAATTCACCTCTCTCTCTGAGTGACACTCGGGAGCTTCCCCTTTTGCTGTCTGAGCAGACAGGAACAGAGGCTCCCAAAGAAACCCTGGATTTATTTTCTTTGGAGTCAGCCTGGCCTCATTCCTGGCTTTAAGGGGTGGATGGTCCATGCGTCACTTCCCCTGCAGCCGCCTCTCATTCCCTCCGAGCTGCCTTCCCCCATTCCATCCCATCCCAGGCCCCAGGTGTGTACCTTTCCGAGCTGTAAAGGATCCCAGTGGTGATTCACAAAGGCTAGGATTTCCTCAAAGTCGAAGTACTTCTTTTTGCTCTGGACGCCCAGATTATAGAGGGCCAGGTGGACAACGTCGACCCTGCGGGAGCAAAGGCGCAAGAGCAGCTGAGACTCTGAAGGCCCCACTTAGGCCAGGAGCTGTTCTCAGATGCACTTGCATTTACTTCAGGTTTGCAACCCTGAGCTTCCTGCTCTGGCTTTGCCATCCCCATGGCAGCTGCCTTCTCCCCACTCCTGCCATCCTCCTCTGATCCTACTCCAAGTAACCCCTTGGATGCTCAGGGGGTCTGATGGATGGATTCTACATGGCTGATAGCAGAGCAGGGGGAGAAAGTCGCCTGTCCCTTCCCCGGAGCTGCCATTCTGCAGGCAGTAGCAGACGTGTCCTCTCAATGATCTGTGCGAGAGACAGGAATGGAAACCCAGTGGTGCATCCTGCACTATGGAGAAGGCTTGAGACCAGATCGCGTTAACCCGCAGCATGGGATGCTGGCTAGGACGTGGACAGAGCGCCCCATTGTAGCTGCTGCGCAGGTCTGGAGAGTCATGGCAGGTTCCATTGTATTTGCACATGCACAACAGTGGATTAGAGGAATAACTCAAGGGCTGGCTTAAATCTGTCAAAGGGGAGCCAGGAAAAGGAGGATTAAGTGGCTGTTAGGGTGACCTGTTTGGCAAAATCCTGCAAAGGACTCTGCTTGCGGGGAGCTCTGCCATGGGCTGAAATACCCGAGCCCCACCAGGCTGGCGAACCTGCGGAGTGCCAGGATTCAGTCCTAATTTCCCGGCTTTCTGTCAGTTTCAGCCACATGCTCAGTGCTACAGTGAAAGTAGAGGGGAGCGGGATTCCTGGCTGATCGAATATTAGCTGAAAAACAAAAGTGCGGGAGGCTGGCAGCTGGCCGCAGAGGCTCCTAGTCACATCAAAATAGGTCCTGGCTGTATTTACATCCTGCCTCCCTGGAAACATATCCCCCGTTATATACGGTATCCCTCTATCCCTGTTCTAAACCAGCTGCACAGCATGGGCATACCCCATTCACCAGCTACTGTACTTCACCCCAGAGGTGGCTGCATTTCAGTGGCTGGTTAAACAAGGTCTGTATATCCTTGACATACTTCACCGCGGGGGATTGTGGGAATTCATTAATATAAACATGTAAAGCTTTTTGAGAGCCTCAGATAAGAAGCCCTAGAGAAGGGGAAAGTGTTATTTATCCTCTGACCTATAATGTCTCTGCTATATAAACTTGCACTTAATCCCTTAACTAAAGAGAGAGACATGTGGCCAGATCACCTGGGTGACTTATCTGCTGGCAAATATGTACTTTGGCTCACATACAATAGGGCAAGCATGCAGCATGGATCCAGCCTCCTTAGAAGTCAATGCCGCACAGCTTGACTCCCGGAGCAGGGTGTGCTCAGGAGAAGCCCCGGCCTGGCTTGCAGGTCAGAAAAGAGGCTCAGAACAGAACTAGCCAGGGCCAGGTTCAGATGATGCCTCCAAAGCTGCAAAGATCCTGGCAACCTCCCTGCACCAGGGAGAGGGTGAAATGCCAGTGTGAGGCTCCTGTACTAGGCAGGATGATAGACAAGCTGATTCCCTTTGACCAGGAGCTCCACGGTTGTGGAGCACAAAGGAAGGTCAGGAGCCTCCCCATTTAGGGCACAAAACAGGTCAGGAGCCTCCCCATTTAGGGCACAAAAAATTTCTGCTTATCAGGAAACTTCCATCCACTAGTCCCTAACTGACTCCACAAACACATGCATCAGTTTTAGGTGCAAGGCCTATTCCCCTGGGGGACGGAACCACCCTCCAGCTTGCCTGGCACAGGTTGATCACTGAAGATCACACATTGAATCCCAGATTAGCTTGAGCTAGCCATGGAAATAAGGGGTGCTGGAGGTCAGAGTGAACTGCATCAGCAGGATTACAAGTGAGGGGTCTAGGACTGGAACAACATGGGTAGCAGTTCTGCAGGTTGGGATTTAGCGGCAACAGCAAAGCTGTGTGCGGAACCCTGGGCTGGAAGAGCAGGTCAGGACACAAGGGGCAGAAACATTTTCACGCACCCTTAACTATAAAATAAATCATGGGCACACCAATAAATGCAAATGGCCCCTCCACACAGATCCCCAAAGCTTGGGGGGAAGGGGCCCTCGCCCGGGGATGCTCACGAGACTGGAGCTCAGGACACGGTGAGCTGGACGTTCGGCGGGGCTGCATCGGCTCACACGGGCTGGGATTGCGGCTGCTCAGCGACTTTAAGAGCCAGGCCCGTTGGTTTTTAAAAACGCGTGTGAGATCAGGCTGCTGGGCCAAGTAACTGCATGAAGACGCAGCTTCAGTTCAACGCGCAGCTTAGGCGGGCATGGGGATGCCATTAACAGGGGAACCCTGGGGACTTCCACATTCAGCACTCATCCTCCTCCAGCATAAGCCCAGGGCCTGCTGCATGCAGGACAGAAGGGGGAGAGCCACGAGGCCCAGGAAGGATAAATGGTGCCTGATCATCAAACTGCTGGTCAGGGAGCCAGGTGGGCTGAGCGGGGTTCTGTTCCCACCCCCGAACTGCACAGAAAGTTCCCACAGGGAAGAGACAGCTGAAGACACTTCACTCTGCACTCGGAGGGGCACCAAGGGGAAAGGAAGCCATTAGACATCCGCTTCTACTGTGTATTATACTCCATAAAGTAAAGATCCCCTCACAGACGCTGGCCCCCTGTCCCTCTCCATGCTGATCCCACCCTTCCTGCAGCAGCCGTAAATAGCGCTCCGGTATAGGAGACAATATCAAGGCAATGACCTTGCTCTGCTGCGGCATGTGCATCTGCTTGGCTACGGCTCTTCCAAGGGACAGTTACAACCCTGGGCCACATGGAGGCGCTTCGTAGACCCTGCAGTTCCAGGGACAACTCTGAAAGTCCCTGACCGAGCGAGAGAGAAACTCAGGTGGAGGCTGGCAGCCAGGAGTCAGGACTTCGCCCCGCCAGTTGGGAGCCCCAGCTTCCAGCCCTGATCTCTTGATCCCAAAGTGACTACTCGCCAACTCTTACCATCTCAAGGGCAGGCGCTTGATGTATTCTGGCCCCTGGTTACACACCGCACAGAAAAAAATATAAAACCTGAAAAAGAGAGAGAGAAACACATGGTAAGGTAGGGGGCAGCTCAGAAGGGGGATGGATTTGGGCTCATCTCTCCAACAGACAGCCTGAGACTCTGGCTTGTGGAGTGGCGGCCACCAGCCCATCCTCCCCAAAGGGCAGCGGGTCTCAGCATTGCAGCAGGATCGTCTGTGCTCATGTGGGGCAATCACTGCGGTAGAATCCATCCCCCTGCACGTGCCAGGCTGTGTGCTCCTCTGGCCCGGACTGGGGCCAAAGTCACTCTGCTCCCCCGGGCAACGCTTGCAGGCTTCACTCCTTCCTCTAGCCCCTTTTGGAGTCCTGCCCCTGCCCCGCTCCCTTCCTCACCTGCAGAGAAGGTCCCTGCAGAGCCCAGAAATTCAGCCTTTTGGGTCAGCCAGAGGGGGTTGCTAGAGAGGAACCGAAGCGCCCCTCTGCCTGCTGGGCTGGGCAAGCAGAATCCAACCCCAGCGTAGCACTCTCCTCTGCCTACCACACATGGCTGTGAGATGTGCCACCAGTGCCCAGGGAGGGGATGACCATGCCAGTTGCTTCAGATCAGCGGAGCAAAGCCATTCTCTCTGCTGTGCCTGGCAGAGTCTCCTGGCTGGCAGGCTGCCGGCCAGAACGCTCCCTGACTGCGCCGGGTTGGGGGGTTAGAAATGAATGAGGCGCGATCTCCCAGCTATGGACCCCCCACCGCACACAAAGGGGCAAGGACTCTTCTCCCCCACACAGCCAGAGAATGCACCACCTGGGGCTTGTCCACACACACGTGTGCAGCAAGCGGGGTGCAGATCTGCTCCGCATTAGCCGGCCATGTGCCCATGCAGGCCCCGCTGCTGCACACAAACAGTTCCCCAGGGGGCTTCCATATCCCACTCGGGAACTGCTAGTGCACAGCAGCAGGGTCCCCGTGCCCGGCCGGCCGGAGCAGGGCAGACTTGCACCCCGGCTTGCCATGCTCCGAGTGTCCATGTAGACAAGACGGAGGGAGAGACTCGCTCAGTCAGTGAACTCAGACCGGCAGCTCTCTCCGGACCACCACTTGCTGGAATCCAGCAGCCCTCGGCCAAGCGACCAGGCAGGATTTCAGCTGAGCAGCAATTCCCAGGACACCTGAAGGAAGCCGATCGCCTGGGATGAAGAGACCCAACCCCACGGATTCCAGCTGCTCCCAATGCAGCTGTGAGCGTGTTAACAGTCAGCTGGGGGAGGACATACAGACTGACCAATTCACAACTCTGGCTTGACCCTCAGGGATGCACGGAACAAACCAGGGCGAGCTGGGGAAGGACGTACCGGTCTCCAAACATCATGGGATCGCTAAGGCACTGCGTGCAGGCCTCGTGGAACCACTGCCTGCAACTGTAACACTGCAGCATCTTCAGGTACCATCTGGGAAGAGAGACCAGAGTTCAGCACTCTCGGAGGTGGCACGAGGTGCATTAGGACCAGATCCCCTTTGCTATACATGGTGCCCTACAGGTGAACGGAGAAAATTCTCGATGGCGCAGGCGTTGACACCGGGGCAAAGTAAGTGTGCAAAATGGGTGTGCAACGCTCCCCAAACGGGAATGGCAGAATTTCATACCCCCTCCACACTGGTGGAAATGAAGGCGCGAGGTGCAGGACAGTGGAGAATCAGGCCTCCTGGGTCTGGGTTTGTAATGTTGCAGGGGAAGGGCTGTATTTGAATAAAAAAACCACCACTGACATTTACATTAAAAGGGGGACAGGGGGTCCAGATGGAGTTTTCGAAGGAGGCAAAGAAGTCAGCCAGTCCCACTGAACTGCCATAGGAGCTGGGCACTTAACCAGGGGCTCCTTGGAAGATCCCAGATTCTACCCGGACCTGGATTTCCCAACAATATTTTTTATCAAATGTAAGTTGAGTAACTAAAGGTACTTGGTCACAGCCTTTCACGCTATGGTATGTTGATCACACGGATACCCTCACACCTAAGCAGCTGGCTTTCTTAGCAGCCTCTCCCAGTTAAGCACACAGGAAGCCTCACTGCAAATGCACCACGCAGCAGCTCTCTAGATGGTTATTTTGGTTGTCCGTGACTTTCCCCAACTGGGTTATTTTCGGATGGGGGATTCCCACCTGCAGCTTGTTATTACAGCGAGGGAAAGCAGCTCTGCAACCCATCGCCTTCCTCCCGGGGACAGGGCACCCTGCTCAGACGACACATTCAGGGGAAAATGCTGCCAAATCAGAACCTGACACATGCTTACTGGGCGAGAACTGCACCCTCAAAAAAGCCTTCCCCAGGAACTGACCTTCTATCTCACACTTCCCCTAGAGAGGAAGGATGGCCTGGTGGTTAAGGTAATGGACTGGGACACCAGTCCCAGGCTTTGTAACAGTCTTCCTCTGCGTTCGTGGGCAAGCCCTCAGCTCTGTGAGCTAGTGCCCCATCTAGACGGCGGGGATAAGGACATGTCCTTTGCCCGTCTTGTCTATTTAGATTGGAAGTTTCAGTGTGCCAGGCTCGGTCTCTCCCTCTGGTTTTGTACCATGCCTGGCACAACAGGGCCCTGATCTCAGCTGCTGCCATGATACAAAGATCAAAAACAGCCCAGGGCATCAGTCTGTGCCAGCTAGCTCCATTTCTCTCCCTCACCGAGCCGAGGTGGTGTTAGAGTAACACTGAACAGCCCGGCTCGTGTGGACTAACATGCAGCTTGAGTCTGAACAGTGACTGAAATCGAGGCGGCCCTGGTTTGCTTCCTGGGAGTATCTGTCCCCTCGACTCTGTCTCGCTCTCCCTGGCCCAGCTCAGCAAACGGTTATGGGAGAGGGAGCTGGGTTCTCGTTTGGCTCATGCATCAGCCACAGAGTTGGTAAGTAAGGCCCGGATGCTGCCATCGGAGCCACTCGCATAGATCCCTGCCGCTGTGCAGGCCCAGCTGAGCCCACAGGGACACGGCTGTGTCGGGTATACCGGAGTAGGGGGCACGTCACACCATTAAAAGTCTGATCTTCGATAGCCACAAGTGCAGTGTAATAAGTTTGGGACCTTACTCTCCAGGGCCCCCGCAGTAACAGTAACACTGCTGTGGATTGGTCCTGTGCAGAGAATCCCATTCCAGCTGCTCCGGGTTGTAGGACAGCACCATCTTGACGGCTTGCAGCGTCTTGGCGATGGCTCCCTTCTTCAGGGCGCCCCCTTTCTGCAGGACCAACCAGAACACAGGGTCAGCACAGCCATGCACGAGGAAGCTTGTCACTAGGGGCATGAGCCTGGCCCATTGAAAGCAATGGGCATTTTGCCATCAGCCGCGAGGACGCAGGCTCAGGTCCCAGGTTTGGCAGCAGCATGAAAGGAGCTCATGGTCAGAGCAGGGGGCTGAGAACCAGGGTGCTCTGGCACTGGACTAGCCCAAGGCTGCCTAGCAGTTACCTCCCCTCTCTGTGCCTCAGTTTTCCCACCTGCAAAATGGGTGTCATACCCAGCGGGGGCATGGAAACAAATCCATGAGGGGAAAGCCCAATGAGCCTCTTCTAACAAAGGTGCTGAAGGAGTGCTGGGCTGCACAACTGCAACTCCTGCCAGACACTCACGCTGCTGCTCCCATAATGTCAGTTCAGCTGTAGCTGAAAACATGTCCTCTTTCCCTGCTATTGCATTCCTGAATTCCCCACTCCTCTACTTCCAGTATTTGCAATCCCCTAGTGTTACATCAGTTCCTGTCGGCCGACGGTCACCAGAGGGCCAACAACTGCAGCTGTCTCTATGTCTGGGTTCCCTAGCAAGAGATTCCTTAAAAGGGCCCAATCTGCACAGGGCAGAGGGTCAGCACTCTCTGAAAAGCAGGCCCCTTTGAAGGGCAGCAGCTGGGCAGGCCCCCCAGATCACTAGTCACTTTTGAAAATTTAGGTCTTCTTGTCCAGAACCTCAATCCCCGTGAAAGGTACTGTGTAAATCAATCCGTCGTGGAATACAGCTACTGGGGCAAAGAGAAGCGAGTGCCAGGGAAAGCCTGGGATTTGAATTTCTCTTTACACGGATATAGGCCTGGTGGTGCTCCCCCCAGAAGTCGGAGGGTGCAGGGCTGAGCTCTGTGGCTTAAGCCCATCTCTGCTCCATAAGCCTGACATGGGCACTGGTAGCAATGAGGACCTCTCAGGAGGGCTTTCTGGCCACAGACGCCAGCTGGCAGGAGCTGGGGGCTGGAGTGAAAAGGAACAAAGCTGTTGTACAGGAGCACGCCATGGAGGCGGGGAACATGGGGTTAAGTCCCTTTCCCCTGTTAAAATGGGCAGGTCCCAGGAGTAACAGTCACTTTTTAATGTTTTCCAGGATTTTCCCCAGTTATTTCAGCTGAGACCTCGACTGAGCTGTGACTTCCCCGCTGCAGCACGGCTTCCTTCTGCCAGCTTGGCTGGTGCAAAGGCCAGTAAATTCCCTCCGTGCAGCAGGGCCCCCCTGCCAGGCACAGGGGCAGCTAGGCCAGCGCTGCAGGAGCTCTCCCTGCCCCCACGTGGGGGGCACAGCCAAGGTGAATCTGAGGATTCTGTGCCCTGCCACGGGGCACAAGTTAGGGCGGGCTTCCAGAGGCAGCAGCGGGTGCTGAACCAGCAGTCCCCGAGCAGGGGCGATGCAAACTGGCTCCCTTCTGTCCCTGCACAGAGCGGGGGATCCTGCCCCCTTGCCATCGGCTACAAAGGATTTCATCCCTCCATAGGAATGCAGGGCTCTTCTGCCCAGTCCCCCTAAGCTAACCCCTGCACCAAGACCAGGGTAAGTCCAGCGCAGTCAGCCACTCACTGCAGAGTTTGCCCAGCAAACATCACCTGGCAGGGCAGGTTCTTGTTGGGGCTGGCAGTCCCCGGAAGGGAAGGAGTTAACTTGTAACTGCCACACCCACAGAACCAAAACGGACCAGAGACCTGGCGAGCAGGACAGCGAGCCTCACTCACCCGTACAGCCAGGGCAAATATACATCTCCGACAAAACCAGGGCGTCAGCACGGGGCCATCGCTGCTGTCCACCACTGGGATGTGGCACTGCTGGTGATAACCTGGAGGGGGGACAATCAGTGTACAGCGAGCCAAGAGCCTTCTGGGAGCACAGAGACTAGCTAGCCAATGAGAAGGCAGTGGTTGTGTGTGCACATAGCCACAAATACACACAATAACAGCAGCCACTAATGACTGGCCACAGGTCGTGGAAGAGGATTAAGCGGTATCCCGTAGCCCCGACTGGCTAACGCCAGGTTCTCCCTGCCAGAGAAAGGCCAGCCTGGAGCTCAGCATGCATCCAGCATTAACGACACAGCTCCCCTGCAGCCGGCATATTAGAGCCATGGGTAACCTGGGGGTTTCAATGAACCAAGAGGAAACATTAGCTGCATCCCATCCCCCGTAAACATACACTCCCCACAGACACCCATTCACGGCCCCACTCATCCTGCCAAATATATACACACCACACACGCCCTCCATTCATCCCCTGCAAACACCCCTGCCCGCTACCCCACCATGCACACTCATTCATCCTCCCCAAACGTACACGCAGCCCCATGCAGCCCACCCCCTGATCATTCCCCCAAACGTACACGCACTCAGCTCACAACCACATACGAAATGTCACATTACTCCTCAGCTGCTTTCTGCGGTTTTAACGTGTCTTGCAGCGGTGCTGGGACCCCAAAGCCAACGGGGATTCTGCCAGAGAGTGGCCACGCTGGGCACCTGGCTTTCAGTGACTGCCACCTGTTTTCACTGTATGTCAGAGGGACACATGGCGCCACATTGGGGAAATGATCACCAGGTATCCCTTATTAATAAACTCTAAGTATCAGCTTAGTGTAAAAAGGGGACAAGCGGATCCCCGCTCCTCCATCCTGGTCTGCTACTCTGTGAGAAAAGGGCTGCCAAGTGTGCCACGTTCATTTTCTCCTTCCCTCCCGAGCAATGACATTGGGGCCCTTCAGGGCCAGAAAACACAAAAAATGAAAGCCACCATCACTGCCAGGGTCAGCCAGAGATGTCAAAGCAAGGCAGCCGTGCTCTCTCGCCGCACAGAGCCTGCAGGAGGGAGACCAGGCCTGCTGGGCCCCTCTCCGCTTTGAGAAGAGCATCGGAATCTGAAGCAGTTTCCACCGTCCGGGGGGCATCACACTCCACCCGGAGCAGCACTCGTTCTTACCGAGACCACATTTTCCACAGATGAGGATTTCGTTCAGGGGCCCTGATGTCTTTCCCAGGCAGATGTTACACTTCGGCTCTTCTCCAGGGACACCAGCTAAAAAAAGAGCAAGACAGCAGTGGGTTCAGAGATGCATGATTCCTGCCAACATGCTGGCAGGAAATACCAGGGAGGGGGTGGGGAAGAGGGTCTGCTGGCAAAATTCAATTTCTACCCTCAAATACACACGCTCCACGTTATATAGTTAAAGGAAAGAACCTGGGCAGCTCCTAAGCCCTTTTCCTGGCTCGACCACGGGCTCACCAGCAGCTATACGTGTGCAGACACACATGCAGGCTAGAACCTAACCCAGAACATTCTACATGGGGAACCCAACCCAGAATCCCCTTGGACACCTGCACAGCCTTCTGTTCAGACACCACTTTGGGTCATAGAGCAGAATAGTTTCCCCCCAAGAAGGATGATATTTGCTTTTCAACTAACATACGTTCCCAGGTCTGTCTGGGAGGGACATCTGTAACAAAGCGAGACTTGCCGGCATCTGCAGAAACTCCAGCTAAGAACTGACCTGTGGGATCAGAACCAGCAGATTTTGTCTTGGCCCCTACACCTGCAGACTTGGCAAAACACTGAAGTGTGCATAGAGCTGAGCCAGAAAACTGGGGTGAAAAAAATACATCATTCCCATGACATGCGCTTGTGAAGATACATCCAAGAGCAGGATAAGTTATAGCTTTTTTTTGCCTGTAGCAAAATCAAGACTTCTGTACCAAGGCAGCCCATAAATAGGCTCTATGGACCGGACTCTCATCTCACTCGCACCAGGGCAAATCCCAAGTACATCCATTGGGTCAATGGAATTGTACTGGTGTGAGAAGAGACGCAGGCTCTAGCAGCATTTATATATTCAGAGTGCAACTCCCATTCACTAAAATAGAGTCAGGATTTCACCCTTTGTCTCTGAATCAGAAATAAAGTGAAAGGTTTAAAGACGTGCTCTTGTCTCAGGGAAGTTTCAAAGTCATCCCATTTCAAGATAATGCTGCTAGGCCATATTTCTCTTCCTTGGTTTCTTCTTGCTATGAACAGGTGCATGGAACTAGGATCTCTGTTGCATCCTTCATCTAAATTTGTTAGTCTCTAAGGTGCCACAAGTACTCCTGTTCTTCTTTTTACTCCTACACACATTCACAGCCCACCCCTCATGAGCACACAATCACCTGAGGGCAGATTCCATCACTTGCACACAGAGGTGAGGGACTGCTCCAGAGCAAATGACCTGTGACCATAGTCCCTGCAGGGCACGGTATCCTCCTTCACTCCCTGTCCTAAAACGGAGGTGTAAGGATTGCCAGAGGCACATCAAACACCTGCTCCACCCCCGGTTCGGTGAAGATGAAGCTATTCCTGCACATTTGTTTAAAACGAAAAATGTAAATGGCATTCTATGGGATGAGCAGTGCTTTATAAATGCCGCTTATTATCCCAGAATAATTATCCTATTATTCAACCCTCCCCAAACGCTAAACTGGATCTTTTTCAGCGTGTCTACTAAAGAGGGTAAACGAGCGGCTATGAAAGCGTTGCTCTTCTGCACAGGGCAGGGGGGAACGTCGCCCTAGGCGGACAAAGGCACCAGCTGAGGCATCTGCTTTTTCTAGACTAGATCTATTCAGCTTGATCATCCAGGTGACACAGCAGCGTCGGAGGCCAGTCTGATGGGATTGGGAGCGTTGCTAGCCGCTGAGCTCTGCATTGCCACACACGAGACCCAGGCTTGTTTCCTAGTTCCAGTCTCCCATTCCTTGGGCCACCAGTGGCTAAGGGTTCTGTGGGTACCAGACACACAACCCCCCCGAGAGCAGCAGGAGACGTGACTCACTAAAGAGCACACCCAGCCCTCGGGAAGACGTGTCGTGGCCTCTGTTGGGACTCCTGACCCGGCCTCCCTCAACCATTAGGACGAGGAGTATCCCCCATGGGGAAAACCCAGGCACATCGGCAAAATTCACAGCTCCAAACAAATGGAGCTAAATGATCACACAGGCAGGACATAAGCCAGAGATAAGAGTCCTGCCACTGGGCATGACGCAGGCACCAGCCAGAGACAAACACAGCCCAGCGAACCACCGTTAGTCTAACCAGAACGTCCAAACAGTTCTTGTTCCGCCTAACATTTTCCAGATCGCCAGTCAGACAAATGGCCCCACGGGGTTAAAGGAATGTCCACTCAGACAAACAGCTCATTTTCTGGACAGACCTGCTGCTCTGGGCAGCACTGAAAGGGTTAAAATGCCATTTTTGGGTTTGTTTTTTTTGTTTTTTTTTTGTTTTTTTTAAACACGCAGTGATGCAAATACATCCCACAGCTCCCAGCAAGGTACATTTGGAGCCTTTATCCAGACCTGGCACATGGCACATCAGAAATATCAGCGCGTGAACAGAATGACTTTAGTGGCATTTGCATTGACTCCGTCTGCATGCAGCGCAGAGTGGGGCAGAAATCCTATGGACAGGGAATGGGGGTACTGCAAGAAGGGGACCGGTGCCTAGGCAGTAGGTTTCCATGGGGCATTCACTAGAGGAGTCTGGGCGGGGAGGCGGAGTCATGCTGCATCGCACATATGTTATACCAAAACCTACCATCTAACTTGGCACCCACGCTCGGTGACCCACAGGGTAACGATCCCAGCACTCCTGCCAAATGAAGAGCCAGTGTAGGGCAACAAAGGAGTCTGCTGGGAGCAATGGAAGATGTCGTCCCAGAGCTACCTTTGAATAAACAGCGTCCAGGTCTCATGCAGCTAAAGCCACTCCAGCAAGACAAGAGAAAATGGGGAGTTTGGGGGGCCTTCAGCTCCAGCCTTAGGAGCAGAAGCTGCTGAGCCCGTGTTGGGATTGGTCCCTGCCTGTTTAAAAAGACCCAGGGCAGGAGAAGAGACCAAAGTGTCACTCACCATGCTGAATATCCTTCCAAAGGACCCAGTACTTGGAGTTATCTTCAAAGGTCACAAGACAGCTCTTTTTGGAGCCACTTACCTGTGCAAACAAGAGAGACGTCAGGTGCAATTTTATCCCCTTCATGTTAAGCATTTTTTTTTAAACTCACAACATTCTGACAGCTTTGCTGCGGGAACTCGCTGCAGCATGTGAATTTTAAAGGAACATCCAGTTGCATTTTGCTTTGGTGAGGGATGCCAGACTAACAGCCCTGAAAACCAAAGCTGGCTGTGTTGCCACCTATCAGACGCATGGGCAGCACCAGTGCCCAGCCCTGCTGTGGAATACCATCGAGAGATGAGAGAGTATTTGTTCCCACACTCATCCAGCCCTGGGCATCTCTGCTGAGGAGCCCTCTAACATGACGACCTGCTTACCCTCTAGAAACTGGACTGAAGTGCAGCTCATCTCACCAAACAGCCATCAAATGAAATGATTTCTGGTCACCACTGACATGGGCTGGATGGAAACCAGCAGCCTAAGAATGAGTCCCCAAATCTGCCAAGCCACCCACCTGCAGAATTGGTCTTAACCCCAGTAGTCGGGCTATTTAGCATCTCAGCACAATCACTGGATGTGTCCCACTGACCCTGGACAGCTTTCACAAGCCTATTCTTCCTGTTAACACTTGGCCAGCATCTTCCACGGAAGGCTCTCAAATTACTTTACAAAAGTTGGGCATGTGTTATGGTTTCCCCCCATTTTACAGGTAAGTAAACTGAGGCACAGAGAGGTTATGTATCTTCCAACATTACACAGGAAGTTCGTGGCAGAGTCAAGACTAGAACTTGTGGGAAATAAAAAGTACAAATGTTGCCATAAAATTGCACATGAAATATGTTGCTGGGGTTTTTTGTTTCAGGTAATTTGATAAAATGCCAACTTCCAACAAAAATATACAGATGCATAGAGTGAAAATTACAGATGCAGGCATTATACTGTCAATATAATAATGCCTGCATCTGTAATTTTCACTCCATGCACCTGAAGAAGTGGGTGTTTTACCCACGAAAGCGTATGCCCAAATAAATCGGTTAGTCTTTAAGGTGCCACCGGACTCCTCATTGTTTTTTGTGGATACAGACTAACATGGCTACCCCTCTGATACTTCACTGTGTAAAGTTACTCAGGGATCCCCTTCGCTCGCCTCCTCACTCCCCCCTCCCTCGCCCCAGGCAGCAGCAGCAGCAAGACGTGGGAACCGCGGGGAAGGTCAGAGCACGTAGGGGAAAGAGGTGGGGAGGGGGGCAGCACCAGGGCCCAGGTGTTGGGCGGCAAGGACGGCTGTGCTAGGGGAGGCAATACCTCCCCATGCCTATTATACCCTCCGCCCATGCCCAACGTATGTGAAAGAAGCTGTTCTCGGGGGCCTGGAGAGAAGGAGATAAGACTGGGGACTTACGCACGTGGAGGAGGAGTTGCTCTTGGAGTCTGACAAACCTCCAAACAGATTTGCAGGGGTCAGTCCCCTGTGAAGCAAACTGCAAGGCTTAGCCTGGGAAGCCCTTAGGAAATGAGCCCAGGAAGGTTTGCACAAGTCTAGTGTTAGCAGAGAAAAGGGGCTTCTGTTTAGCTCTTTAAAAAGAGACAGATGCATTCGCCCAAACTGGGACCTGAATCCAGATTTCAAAACACCCAAAGTTTGAGGGTACTTGAAGGCAGGATTTGGGTCACTCCCATTATTGAGATATTGGGATTAGGATCTGCTGGGAAGTTCAGATCAGGATTCAGGTTCAGAGTCCAGCCCCCCAATAAAACTTGGAGCATTTGGAGCTAGGTTCTGATTCAAGCACATCTCTGGTATATAAGTAAGTAATAGAAAACCGTGTTAGATTGCATAGAGCTTTGAACGCCTACTTTACCCTCTTGATCTTTCCAATGTAATAGAGTCCATCAGTCCACCTGCAGAGCACATACTGCCCCTCCGTCAGTTTGACCATCAGATCTTTGCAGCCACTCCCATTCGCAGAAGAGTTGACCGCTGCTTGTTGCAGGTGGCTGGCAGCTGCATAGACATCTCGGATGATTGGGTTGTGTGTGCCGTTCTCCATGAGCCCCAGCAGACACTGCCAATAAAATACACACTCAGTGACTTTTCCATCACAACTTAGGGAAAAGCTAGTTCTGATGATGCAAACTCTCCAGTCCTGGGAGCCATTGGCACCAGTCTCACCATCCTTAATCAGGCAAAGCTCTCACCCACTTTATTGGGAGTTTTGTCTCTATAATGTTGCAGATCTTATGCATATCACAGGATTAGTGCTCGTGTAACCCACTCAGTGTGGCATTCTGTTCCCCATAGTAGTGTCAGGGCCACAAACAGAGGTTGATGAACCTGCGTCAGCCTGGGCGAATAGCCACTCTTTTAGCTCCAGCTGTAGAGGCATATGCTTTTAGAACCAGAGGTCTCAGTCTATAGTTGAGACAAGTAGTTATATTAGCCTTCAGTTAACAAACCCAAGGGAAAGGGGATACAGCTAAGATCATAATGAACAAAGAGAAGAGTTCCTCTGGTACCACTCATTTCAGAGGGCTCCGTCAGGTCTGAAATACTTTGGCCAAAAAGCATGCGTTTGAAGGGTTGACAGAATTTACTTTTTATTTCTCTGAATTTTAATTCAAACATTTCTCTGCACTTTTTAATAAACCCCAAATCCAGCAGCACCTGACCAAGGCACCAGCATGAAAATTAAACTGACTATAAACAGAAAGTGATACTGACCCTAAAGAAAGTTTCACTCCCCTAAAGAAGTGAAGAGCAAAAAGTAAACAAATGGCATCAAGTAAATTTGATTTTTAAAATACTTTCAGTTTTAATAATCATCGATATCATTAGTAAACACAGATGAGAGAACATCATTGAGTGATATACGATTTTTATCTTGATACTGTCCCTTTAATTGCAAAACGCACTCCTGCCTTAGTTTATGCCCTGGAATTGATTTAAAATATAAACAACTCAATGTGTTTTACCCTGGGGACTTTGCACGCAAACATGAATACACCCTGCAAACTACCAATAAGATTTACAGCTTCAATGAGACAAATTTTAGTGGTTAGTGAGTCTCTCAACTAAAGTTCAGGCAAGTCTGTCCAAAATGTAGCCAAGCAAAGCAAACCCCGGAATACAGCATGATCTCTGGGCAATCACATCAGCGAGCTGCTACATGCCACTGAAAAATGCAAGTCACCCTCTGATCTGTTTTCATATTAAACCAGCCTATGTTTCAGTTTCCCCTTAAGTCAATGGGAGACACCCACTGACTTCAGTGGGAATTTGGCCTTCAGTTTAGTAAAACAAGTACTATTAGGGTTATTATTCTGAGATAGATGGCAGGTACCAGAGTTACAGAGACAGAAAGGCTAAAGCAAGGGAGGTCAGGGCTTTTGAAACTCCCATCCACGAGTAGTGGGCAAACTTCATTTTGAAGGTTTCTCTTCCCAACTATCTTAACCTCTTGAATCCACAGAACTAGCCCGGAAATTCCTAGAGAGCAGCCTCACTCGCTCTTGGTGTCTGTGCTCTGGGACAGAACCCGGAAGTGCAGAAAGCATGCAAAAAATAACATTTGAATGGAAAGAAAAAAAAAAAATCTCCTTTCCCCATCCTTCACGCATAAATGTGAAGTTTCAGGGCAAAGATTCAAGTCATGTATCCGTACCAGTTCTCCCAACTCTAGTCTCACTGGGCCCTCCTCACTGGACCATTTGTGAAGTAAGATGCTACACAACAGGGAGAGTCTGAGAATCCAGCCTTTAGCTATTATTAGCAGCTAACAATCAAAGGCAGCCTTCACTCAGGAGAGGATCCCTTTGACATCAGGGGGAATTTTGCCAGAATAGGGACTGGAACCCCTAATTCAGTGTAATCATCAGGATGATCTTTTCTCACACAGGCCCCTGGCATTGCCTGATACGCCCAAGCAATGCAAATCTTTCCTGAGGATTCACAGGTGAGTCTAAATAGGTATAACTTGCACACCAAGTGGGCTAGAAGAGGAATCGACAAACACCAGTTTAGATTCCCCCCTGGATTTGGCCCTATTCAAGCAAAGCTGGGCTACTCCTGGGAAATGACACATTCCCAGCTTGTTAAATATTTGCTAGAGAGCAAGGCGCCTTTCCAGGCAAGTCCAAGGCAGTCAGTCCCAAACTGAAAATACCTCCCTTGTTTTCCAGAATAATGGCCGGAATCATATTCCTTTTCTTCGCATCTCACAGAGAACATAGCTAAGACAGGAAGAGCAGCCCGCCCAGGAGCACTCGGTCTCTCCTTTCACTGAAGTTAAAAAGGAGTGTTTGTATTTGGGCCCCCATCCCCAGCAGAAATCAAAGCAATGCCTCTGCCGCTCGCGCCAGGAAGCGAAGATCTGAAGATGAAAAATCGCTGCCAGCCCGAGGAACGTCAGAGACTCTCCTACATTCCAGAGACATTAATCCCCTTTTCGGGAAGGACCCTGTGGCCTCTCCAAGGAAAAGCTTCCTACGCTAATTACTCAGCCCTCCAAAGGGCAGCCTCTGCCAGTGCTCAGATGGGAATCGGACGGGCACACGACGGGTCTGTGCCCAATGCCCAGGCCCTGGAGCAGCCCGGGCGGTGACACGAGCCAGGTCCTCGCGGCTCTGCGGTGCTTTGGGAAGTGCAGCTGGCAAATTGCCGGCTCCCCAGCCTCCCCTGGCTTCAGCAAGGGCAGGTTCATTCAGGGGCACCGCTTGCCCCCCAGCCCCCCCCCCTCGATGGGTGGAAAAGAGCATCGGGTGGGGGTGGGCGCCCCATGTCCCAGCGCTGGGAGAGAAGGGGGCAGCGCTGTGAATTGGGGGGGCACCCAGCTATACTCACACCCTCCCCGATGTCCCTTCCCCCCCCCCTTCTTACTCTGCAACAAATCTCCCTGCTGCGTGCACTTACCTAGGAGCCGGTCGCCCACAGAGCGGTGATTGGCTGATTCAAAAACATTCAAAATTAAATCCATTTTGGGGGGGACGGGGAGGGGGAGACACACACGGTCCCCGGCCAACCGGAGTCAAGCGGCAAACGGGCCCCCCGACAGGGCAGGGGGCGGCTGCGGCGCATACACCGTCCCAGACACGCGGGGCCCAAACTCGCGTGGAACAAGGCACCGCTCTCGCCTCTCTCGCTAACTTCCCTGCGGCGGCCAGCAGCCGCCGAGCTGCCAACGTGCCTGAACTAACAATCGCTCTGGGCAGAGGGGCTTGTTCCAATGGGGGGGGGGGTTAAATTAATGCAACCCCCCCCCAACCCCTCCCGGAGGAAGCAGGCGAAGCCCGGCAGGGGGGCATGTCAGGATCTGCCAAAGGACCCCCCCCAAAAAAATCTAGATAAACCTACGAGATACAAGAAGTCGGGGGGGGGGGGGGGGTGGGAGTTTCCTTCTCGCCTGGATCTCCAAGCGGGGACACCCCCTCCCCGAGCCGGCAGCGGCAGGTCGGTGCAGCCCCCCCGTGATCACCTTGCAAACTTTGCGCGAGCCATCGCCGGGGTCCCCCCCCGCCCCGGAGCACCCCCTTACCGCTCCGCCAAGTCCTCGGGGCTCAGCGCCGGGCGGGGGGCGCAGAGCGCTGCCCGCGGCCGGCTCAGTGCCCGGGGCGCGGGGTCCCCCCCATGCCGCCCCCGGCTGCGCCCCGGCTAGCAGCGCTGCAGGCGGGTGAGGCGGGGCGCCATCTTTTTCACTTTTTCCCGCGAATTATTTACGTTTTGCTTATGTAATTAGCACGGGCCCCCCTCCGCCTCCTCCGCCCGGCTCCATCCTGCAGGAAGCCGGCAGCGCCCGGAGCCTGACAGCTCCCCGCCGGCTGCATTTAAAGGGAACGTGCGGCCGGCTTGGGCCACCCCACGCCACGCGCCCGGCCAGGCAGTGCCCACCCGCACAAACCCCCACGGACACGCGTGCACCCACGCGCCGCTCTACCCGCAGAGGGACACCACAGTGTACCTCCTGAAACACCCACTTCCACACACACACCCCCTCCCAGCTATGCGCACAGCAGTGCGGACAGAAACACACACTCAGATACACCTGTCCGCATCTACAGGTAGCTACACCCAGAGCCACACACCGAAACACATGGGCACACACAGCCATGCATACGGCAAACACAGAGCAGATATTTGTACGCACACACACACACACAGAGCGATGCACACAGCAGTGTACCCAGCAATAGACAGAGGGAAACACACTCAGATACACCTGTCCACATCTACAGGTAGCTACACCCAGAGCCACACCGAAACACATGGGCACACACAGCTATGCATGCGGCAAACACAGAGCAGATATTTGTACGCACACACACACACACAGAGCGATGCACACAGCAGTGTACCCAGCAATAGACAGAGGGAAACACACACTCAGATACACCTGTACACGTATACCCAGAGCCGCACACAGAAACCCATGTGCACCCACACCTATGCATGCTGCAAACACAGAGCAGATATTTTATACACACAAAGCCAAGCTACCCACAGAAATGCACTATCTCCTCCACTCAGACCTGTTTCTCCACCTGCCCCACACTAACCCTGTGGTGTAGGATGGAGTCATGCAAATGCTGTTGTTTTCTCTTTTGAGAGAATTTCTAGACTTTCGCTTTTTTTCTTTTCACCTTCCCTATATGTTAAAATTTAGCCTGGCCAGTCCACTGAGGATTTGAGTTCCCATCTGCTTGCACCCCCTCTTCAACACACACACGGCCTGTGAGTGGCAAGGATGTAGATAATCATAGAATCATAGGACTGGAAGTGATCTCGGGAGGTCATCTAATTCAGTCCCCTGCACTGGTGGCAGGACTAAGTATTCTCTAGACCATCCCTGACAGGTGTTTGTCTAACCTGCTCTTAAAAATCTCCAATGATGGAGATTCCACCACCTCCCTAGGCAATTTATTCCAGTGCTTAACCACCCTGACAGTTAGGAAGTTTTTCCTAATGTCCAACCTAAACCATCCTTGCTGCAATTTAAGCCCATTGCTTCTTGTCCTATCCTCAGAGATTAAGAACAATTTTTCTCCCTCCTCCTTGTAACAACCTTCTACATACTTGAAAACTGTTATCACGTCCCCTCTCAGTCTTCTCATCTCCAGACTAAACAAGCCCAGTTTTTTCAATCTTCCCTCATAGTTCATGTTTTCTAGACCTTTAATCATTTTTGTTGCTCTTCTCTGGGCTTTCTCCAATTTGTCTACATCTTTCCTGAAATGTGGCGCCCAGAACTGGACACAATACTCCAGCTGAGGCCTAGTCAGAATGGAAGAATTACTTCTTGTGTCTTGCTTACAACACTCCTGCTAATACATCCCAGAACGATGTTCGCTTTTTTTTGCAACAGCATTACACCACTCTGACCCCCAGATCCCTTTCTGCAGTACTCCTTCCTAAGCAGACGTTTCCCATTTTGTATGTGTGCAACTGATTGTTCCTTCCTAAATGGAGTACTTTGCATTTGTCCTTCTTGAATTTCATCCTATTTACTTCAGACCGTTTCTCCAGTTTGTCCAGATCATTTTGAATTTTAATCCTATCCTCCAAAGCACTTGCAACCCCTCCCAGCTTGGTATCATCTGCAAACTTTATAAGTGTACTCTGTATGCCATTATCTAAATCATTGATGAAGATATTGAACAGAACTGGACCCAGAACCGATCCCTGCGGGACCCCACTCATTATGTCCTTCCAGCATGACTGTGAATCACTGATAACTACTCGCTGGGAACGATTTTCCAACCAGTTTTGCACCCACCTTATAGTAGCTCCATCTAGGTTGCATTTCCCCAGTTTGTTTATGAGAAGGTCATGTGAGACAGTATCAAAAGCTTTAGTAAAGTCAAGATATACCACATCTACCGCTTCTCTCCCCTCACCCCCCATCCACAAGGCTTGTTACCCTGGCAAAGAAAGCAATCAGGTTGGTTTGACAGAATTTGTTCTTGACAAATCCATGCTGACTGTTACTTATCACCCTATTATCTTCTAGATGTTTGCAAATTGGTTGCTTAATTATTTGCTCCATTATCTTTCTGGGTACAGAAGTTAAGCTGACTGGTCTGTAATTCCCTGGGTTGTCCTTATTTCCCTTTTTATAGATGGGCACTATATTTGCCCTTTTCCAATCTTCTGGAATCTCTCCAGTCTTGCATGACCACTCAAAGATAATTGCTAATGGCTCAGATATCTCCTCAATCAGCTCCTTGAGTATTCTACGATGCATTTCATCAGGCCCTGGTGACCTGAAGACATCTAATTTGTCCAAGTAATTTTTAATTTGTTCTTTCCCTATTTTAGCTTCTTCTGATCCTACTTCATTTTCACTGGCATTCACTACGTTAGACGTCCAATCACCACCAACCTTCTTGTGAAAACCAAAACAAAGAAGTCATTGAGTACCTCTGCCATTTCCATATTTTGTGTTATTTCCCCCCCCCTCATTGAGTAACGGGCCTACCCTGTCCTTGGTCTTCCTCTTGCTTCTGCTGTATTTGTAGAATGTTTTCTTGTTACCCGTTATGTCTCTAGCTAGTTTGATCTCGTTTTGTGCCTTGGCCTTTCTAATTTTGTCCCTACATACTTGTGTTATTTGTTTAT
The DNA here is from genome assembly GCF_027887155.1 of Malaclemys terrapin pileata. NCBI lineage: Eukaryota > Metazoa > Chordata > Testudines > Emydidae > Malaclemys > Malaclemys terrapin. Next base: position 5,462,144 of record NC_071521.1, on the reverse strand, counting down.
ATTCATCCTTTGTAAATTTGACCTAGTTTCCACTTTTTGTAGCACTCTTTTCTGATTTTTAGATCATTGAAGATCTCCTGGTTAAGCCAGGGTCATCTCTTGCCATACTTCCTATCTTTCCTACACAGTGGGATAGTTTCTTCTTGTGCCCTTAATAATGTCTCTCTGAAAAACTGCCAATTGTCTTCTATTGTTTTTCCCCTTAGACAACATCAGGTAGAGGCTTGATGAGGGTGTGGGCAGTCCCCCACCTCCTCTAAAGGAGAGTAAGTGAACAGTTGCTTTTGACAGGAAGATTACAGTGCAGGGGGCTTTGGAGATGGTCCACAAGAACTTTCCTGGAGTTGAAGGCAAGTTAAACTGCTGCCCCTTTTGGAGATTCAATATAGATACACTCAGCACAGGCAGTGCAGATCACCTGCCCATTTGATTAACATCCCACCCCATGGTTTCATTTAACGTGTTGGTGATCTTGTTATCTAAGTCCAGTCTTGAGCATAAGTTGCAGGGACATCTCAGTGCATTTCACCTAACACTAAAACAGTCTCTTCTGCACAGCTCTGTTCCCATGGTCCTAATGCCACTTAGGGGACATTTCCCCCGCTGCTTGTGAATGGCATGCCGGTGTGTTCTGGAGGGGACTGAAACTTGCCCAATCACTTTATGGCAGGACGGGTCCGAGGATTCAGTGTAATATGGGGGCTGGGAATTCACACCTAGGTTCACAAGACCTGAAGTATCTTTAAGCTACAGGGAAGATGGCATCAACTATAACCTAAGGCCAAAAGTGCATTGATCTCACTGAGATGAGCCTTCTTACAGTTCTGTTGCTTTTAAAGTACGTTAAATAAACAAAATAATGGTTGGTTTAAGAAGTAAAGGTCCAGCAAACGAGTGCACTGTTTCACCTGTCCCTGCTGCGGCATCCTGTGTGATGTTTCAATTTGTGTTTATCAGAATTCCTAGAAATAGGTGTAACTTCCATCTGAATATGAATATACAGCCCTGGACCTCTATAAATACTATTGTCATCAATACCACAATGAAGTAATAAGGATTTGCTATTTAATGGAAATTGCTGCAAAAAGCAAATATTTTCAGAAGCCCCCAGTGTTATAACACTGAGCTGAGGATATGAACTTTTTGTTATTGTTACAATATTTGCTCCATGATCAGTTAACATGCAGGTATATTAAAAACTGGTTTTAACTACTGTGTGTAACGGATGTGAGATGCCTTCCAGTAGAAGGCTGATTCCTGACTTATGTCTTGATCCAAAGCCCACTGAGGTCAGTAAGTGACTTTATTGACTCAGTCAATGGGCGTTAGATCATAACACAGTAAGTAGGTTTTTCTCCAATATTATGTATTCCTTATCACATTAGAGCAAATGTGTGCATTTAAAACAAATAGTTCCTCCAGCCATAATTAAAATGACACATGGGGAAAATGACATTTCCCCCCTGTATTTCTGTGATCTTAGAACTAATTTATAAAAAGTCAGTTTTTCTACAAAATATTGGACTGCAAACATTACTCAATGCAGGTGTTGCCCTTTTTTACAGGTAAGTATTGAATAGTGTGTATGCAGGAAAATAACAGAACAAGCTTTGTTTAAAGTTTCATAGAACTAAGTTACAAAGCTTTAAAGGTTTCAGAGTAGCAGCCGTGTTAGTCTGTATCCGCAAAAAGAACAGGAGTACTTGTGGCACTTTAGAGACTAACAAATTTTCAGAAGTTATAATAAGAAGACTCGAACACAAAGTACAATAATATTACAGGCCATTAAATATCTTGGTGAAGAAAGATATCAAAGGAAGAGGGGAAAATTAAACCCAACCTTCTTAATGATTAATCACATTTTAAACATAAGGGATGTAAAAGCACTAAAGTCAACAGTACAAGGGATCAAAAAGAGTTATCCACAGAACTTAACCACTGCAATATAGAATTTTAAATCTAATTCAGAGACACTTTTAAGACCTTACAAACAGCCTCTTTATTGCTCTTTTGAGAGACAAGAAATTCCTTGCAGTCACTCTAATCAAAAGATAAATATTTTTATTGTCCTCGGACAGCCTAGATTTGTAGGATATAAAAGGGACACAGAATAACCTAATGCAATAAACTCTGTCCTAAGTGTTATTAATGTCCTTCTCTAGCCAAAGTGGCCTTAGAAATATCAGGAAAAATATGGATCCCACAATCAATAGTGTATATAAAATAATCCCTTGCTTGTTGTATAATTCTTTCCCTGTCTAACGCTGAGGCAAATAGTAAAATTACAGTGGAAGGACCACTTGGTATAGGTGGTAATGACATCTTATTGGGTGGCATGAGTACCATAGTGTCCAGAGAAGTGGGTAAACATATATATAGGTTTTTACAAATACAGATATTAATTCAGAAATGTCTTCCCCTCCAGATACTTCAGGTAAGTGCCACTGCCCTAGCTGTGATTGCTTTAAAGTAATTTTCAGAAATCCACATTCCTACCTACCTAAAGGAAGTCTCTGATCTCACTAGAACTGTACGCTTGTATTTTAAGTTGTTCAGATTCCAATTCTTAGTTTGAATTAAGTTTTCTCCCTGCTTCTTCTGTCCTGTTTTCTCTCGTGAAAAGTTGTCAGAAAGTGCCTCCAGCTTAGAATCAAACGCAGCTGATTCTCCCCTACAATGTCCCTTGAGCAAAGTGAGTGCAGAGCAGGTGTGCAGTCATAGAGCCTACTGCCAGAAGGACCCACCGGTGTATCTAGTTTGACCTCCTAGGGGTAACACAGGCCCCCAACCCCTACCAAGGGTAGGATACTACTGCTCTGATTCGTTAGTGCTTTGCACTCACTTTGCAGTGATGTAAACAACTGCTCAGACATAGCTAAACGGTAAATCCTCTGCCTGAGTACCCAGGCCTGGCAACTGGGCAACTGCATGGAGGAAGGACTGCAGAAGGAGGAAATTCTGCCCTCCCCTACTCCAGATTGCAAACCTGTTGAGGACCCACAGCATGGAGGCTAATTCTGGAGTAGCCTCCATGCTCCCTTATGCACCTATTTCATAAAGGTTGGACACTCGCCAATCTGCAAAGCAGCTCACCCAGGCCTGACCCCCTCTTATCTCCTGTGTGCTGCCATGACAGGAGGTGTCCCCTGGGAGCTGAACTCGGCATGACACCGTGGGATGGCATTGCCCCATGTGCCTGATCCCAGAATCATGCCCCACCTTTATGCCATGGTGACTGGGCCAGGATTAATCCCTAAATGCACAGCCTGTTCTCTAGGGTTGTCCCTCAAAATGTTCAACCCATGATTTTGCCAGTGAAACAATAGTAAAGTCGAGGGTAAATGTGGGTAAATGGAGTTTACCCACTTCTTATTTGGGGAATATGGTGTTTACCTACTTCTCATTGAGGAATAAAGCATTTACTCACACCAGCTCTCCTGTGATAAGCAAATCATGGCTCCATTCCTTTTTTAACAATTCTACGTAATTTACTTATATTCTGTAGAAAGTGTCACCAAATCAAATATTCTGTTATTTGTTGGGAAGAAACAAAATGTCTCCTCGACAAGTTCTGATTTGATTTCCATACAATAGGAATAGTTCCCATACCTATTGTAGCGTGTCTTCATATATTGTTGTTATTATTATACATACAAACTAACTGATCTTGTAACGATGCGGCACACCCTTAGTGCCTACCATGCCACTGCCCAGCCTGGAACATCTAAACATTTAGTTTAGCCACTTCTTTTTTTTACCACTACACTACTACAGTGAAACATTTGAAAAATGAGAGAGGCTCATTTTCCCTGAATTGAATGCTCCTCCTTTGGGTTCACAGGGAACCTGAAACATTAGTAAAACGGTCAAATGATTGAAATTCACAGTGAGTCATGATATATTAGCAGTGAGTCACAGCTGTGTTAAAAATAACACTTGCACCATATTCCTCCTCATGAAGGAAACATAACTGTTACTTTTACCACTTTTGTGGTTCTTATTTTGATCAAATGCGGGAAAAACGTGGCCTATTGAAACCAATTTTGGATCAGAAATTTTACCCCAATGCTCATTTCTACATGAGCTTTGTCAAGCAATAAACAGTATCGTTATAATACACTCCACCCTAGTTAATATACAAAGCCCTGTGTTTATGACAGCACAGTCTGTTGCCATGGATATAAATATAATGTCACATATTCAACACTATAGACCAAATTCACCACTGGTGTAAGTGGGTGTAACCAATGTAACGGCATCCAGTAACTCCAGCAGTGAATGACTGTAGAGTCCAGGAGATGAGGTGTTGGTTTGTACTTAGGAAGATTCGTTTATGAAACACATCTCTTTGTTAAGTAGGAAAAGGGGGCCTGGAAAATCAATGTAACCCACTAGGACGGTGAGTACACTGTATGATGCGTTGTGAAGTTTCCCTGGACAGAAAGCCCCTCTGTCAAGGGAAAAGGACTTTGAGATAAATTTTCTATTCGGTCCCTGAGCCCCAGCACAGATTCAATTAAGCTATTATATTTGCTCCCTTTTTCTGCAGAGCTGTTTTGACCATGTCCCTGGTCAGACATTCTCGTTTCACTTGAAATAATTTAGTGAAGAGCTCAAAGCAATTATTGAGCAAAACACATCAACAAAGTGCATTCTTCTCTAGCAATAAGCCTGGCTTTTCCTGCGACTCCTTCTATCGATCTGTAGCAGGGGTGCCAAACTGCTTGTTTCTTTGATGTCTGATGGAAAATAACAAGGGACGAAATGCCACCTCCTGTTACACCGAGTCCCGTCTGCGACTGAGGGCAGGCGTTCTTGCCATGGGTGAAATCCTCCTATCAGTTATGCAGGCGCAACCCTAATGAAGACACTTGGCCTGATTCTCCTCTCCCTTAAACCAGTTTCACGCCAGTGTAAGTCCATTGATTCGAATGGAGTAACTCCTGATTTACACCCGTGTGAAAAGAAAACCAGTAGAGTTTTTATAATTTATGTACAAAACCTTTTCCCCCTTTAAACCGAGAAGCGAATTTGGTCCACTGAGCCTGATTCTGATCTCACACTAGAGTTATGCCTGACTTACTCCAGGGAGAGGAGAATTTGGCCCAATGAGTTTTCTGTTTGAAATGGCCCTTGTTGAACTGAAGTTGAACTGAAAGGGTTTGTTTCTCCTTTCTGCTACGTCAGTGCAAATTAGGAGTAACTCCAATGAATTCAGTGGAATTGCACTGGAGACTCAGGCCCAGATCATGGGCTAAATCCTCAGCTGGTGTAAATCACCAGAACTCCATTGGAATCAACAGAGCTAGGTCAGTTTACACCAGCGAATGACCTGGCCCCATGCATGTTTATGAAGCCAAATCAATATTCCATTTGAACGAGTCCATTTGAAGGGCTAGTGATGCTTTCATGCTGTGATACCTGGGTTAAAAAACATTGCCCAAGAATCTTACTGTGAAAGGCTGGGTAAAAAAGATGGTGGAAGAGGAGACTTCCAGGTGGAATGACTGGATGTCCCATGGAGTTCCAGAATAAAAAGGCATATCCACATAGGGGTGTTGAAGATGTTAGGATTGTCAGACCAAAGCATTCTTGTTGTGCCACTGCCTAGCTTCAAGGTAACGCTCCATGCTGACCTGTAGGTAGTGGAACACCGGATGGTGGAAATGAACGAGAGGCAGAATGAAGCAGCAATTTAGAGGTAGTCGGGGCATTTTTTGTAAATAAATAATTTTTAAAATAACTGGCTGGCAGCTCAGCTCAGTGACACCAAAGAGATTTGCAAACTTACAATGACAAATGGCTCCATGATCAAACAAGGGTGTTGAAAATCGCCCTTTTCTTCCCTTGCTGGTCAAATTAATACTTGACAGTGTCAGTTGTAAGCAGATTCAGAACCTGCATCCTGTGACTGTAAATTACGGACTCGTTAGTATTGAATTTCCATGTAAAATGGTGTTTGCAAATTGTTTTGAACTAAGGGAGGGAGCATTGGAACGTTTAATAAAAATTAAACAACTTGCACTGGCAGACCACCAATCAGCAAAAGAATATGGGCTGGCAGTCTTTGTGTACCTAGAATTGCCAGTGATTTCAGTGGGAGGTGTTTTGCCTGAGTAGAGTCTGCAGCCCAAGAGGTGTTGGCTCAAAAGTGCCTCCAAATGTAAGTTTTATTTGGAGGATGCTTTTCAAAATCTTCTAGAAATCAGCAAATTTCTTTTTCCTGTTTGTTTTTCTTTCTGAGTAAATGGGAGTGGGAGGAGGGTTTATACACTGGCTTGTAGTCTTGGCAACCAAAGCATTAAGAATATTATACTAGTGAATGAAACCCAGCTACTAAATTGACTATAAACCAAAGCCTGATTCTGAGATATGATCTGTGTAAGTAACTTCCACAGACTTCCATGGTGCAAGATCAGTACATTGCAGAGTAAAACTGAGCCCTGTAGGGTTAGCACTATATCAGATCATTTGTTCCCATTGAAGGCCGGGCACAGAAAGACTGCAAGACCATATTCTTACCTTTTACATACACCTTTCATTAATTCACACCAATTTGAAAATGCCATTTTTCTCTGGCAATTCAAGATGAACAAATTAGTAACACACACTCATTGCATGTTAATAAAACTGGTTACAGCTAATGTCATTTGCTCACCAAGACTTACAGATAAATGAAACATGGAGCAAAGAAACCCAGTTCTGTAAAATGGAGCTCTATTCAGTTTTCCTAGGCAGTTTGGTTCAGATCAAATAGCTTATTTTGACAGTCATTTCCCCAACAAAACTGATTCGTTGGATTATTTAACACCTGGTCTTGTTTTGATTTTCTTTGTAAATATAATTGGTTTCCTTATCGAGAAACTTATGAGAACTAGATGAAAATCAGGAATCTGTTCCAGGAAAACACAAGTTGGAAACACAACCTCCTGTTTGGAATGCACCACTACTCAATGCATTCCATGTGGCCAGGGTAATGCAGCAGACATTGCTTCATGTACTACAGGATAGGGTGAACTGTTTCTTGTTTGAATCCTTTCAGAGCAGAGTAAGTGACATAGAGAAGGGCATACTACAGCAAAGGTATGGTTATAATTAGATCCAGTGTAGTTAAATCTGACATTCAGCTGTTTTTTGCCAGCTGTGCCTTTTTAAGGAAGACCATTTAGGCAACAGATTTCATGTATTTTTTTTGTTTATTTAATATGAGTTTAATCCAGAGTCCTTTTTTTAAGATTAACTTTCTTTGTGTGCAGTTATGCAATTGCAAAAGACATGAAGAGCTTGTAAGTGCCCTTCCAGCTGTGCAAGGTTTATATTAATGCAGCCGTTACATAATTTTGACACAGATACATTATGTACACGTCTGCAGTTCCTGTGCAAAGCTCAGAAAGGCCATTTCAAAACGGAAAAAAAAAAAAAAAAAAACCTCTTTCTGTTCCTGGAAAAGCCAGAGTAATTACTTGTGTTTAATAGGTCAAGTTTGGGAGGTTTCTTAGCCAATTATAAGCTTGCTGTAAGCTAATTAATTAATTAATTGTATTCAAGTAGCAGTGAGAGGCCCCAACCAAGATCATGACCCCATCGTGCTAGGCACTGTGCAAAAGTACTTACAGTCTCTGCTCCAAAGAATTTAAAATCAGAACAGACAAGACAGATGAAGGATTATGATCCCCATATTACAGATGAGGAGAGAGAAAGTGATTCACCAAAGGTCACATGAGAAGTCTGTGACAGAGCCAAGAACTGAACACAGATATCCTGAGCCCTAGCCCACTGCCTGCAGCACAAGACCAGGCTGAATTCTGATCTCATGCCCATGTAAGTCGGGAGGAACGCCTCTGAAGCTAATGGAGTCACTCCAGATTCATTCTGACATAAGTTAGGTCAGAATCTGTTTTAAGATGTCTTGTAGAGACACATGCTAGCACATGTGCGTCACTCAAGTGATCATGTAGTTTGCAGCCTTATGAAACACTCCCTTTCCACCCCGCAGGACTGGTAACGACTCAGATTTACAGATTCTCATTCTCTTTCTGTCCTGCAAGGCCACGGAGCAAAACCTCACTGCAGGCACAACTACTACATGCTCCACCTGTACCCTCATTGCCAGTGTGCTCCTAGTGCCCAGTCCAGCATGGCGCCGAGCATCCTCCGCTCCCAGTACTGGCAGGCTCAGACTCTCTCTAGCCTCTCCTGCGAGCTCCAACATCTTCTCTAAGCAGAGCCCCATGCAGGGAAAGGGAGGTTATTTTTAGTCAAAGTGCAGCCCTGCTTTGCTTTCCCACCACAGCCTGCGAAAAGAGGCCAAGAGAAGGTTTTTCTCAGAGGCTCAGATCCTCAAAGGTATTTAGGCACTAAATAACTCTGAGGATCTGGGCCTTAAAGCCTGCGGCCCCGAGTAACACCCAAGACTCCTGGCCCCTCAGCGACTCTCTCTCCCAGACACTGCTCTCCTCGCCATGAAGAGCTCATAATCATTCAAGCCAGCTTTGCCCACACAGGGCCCCATCCTGCAGTCCGTACTCAGGTGAGCTGCCCCAGTGAAATCTCAAGAAGGTGTTACACGTGCAAAGTTATCAGAGACCGCACAAGGAATGGAGTAATTGGAGATGATAAAGATCAGGAGCCTGTTCCTGCTCCCACTGAATTCAATGAGAGTTTTATGCTTGGGTACCAAGGCGATGGAGCAGGAGTGGCCCCAGACCATCTACACCCATCTCCCTGCTATAGCAGATCATGCTTTATCTTACCTTTTCCAGCACCTTGTCCAGGCTGGTTCTACCTCTCCCAAGCAGTGGTACTTCCTCCCTGTTCCCTGGGGAGAAGATTCTGCCCCTCTCTCTGCCAGGCCATCCTGGCTAGAGATCGACTGTTTCCCCAGTTGTAGCAAAACAAATCTTCATGCTGGCTAACCATGATTCTTCCCATTGAAATGGGGTCTGTCCACTAGGAGGGAGTCAAGGGGCTTTGGAAAGCTAAAGGAATGATGGACTGAAAGGGAAGCTGATCTCTGGAGGAGACGTGGGAACACTGTAGGTAAGATAGGGAGGAACTTGGAAAGAACACTTAAGTCTTCAGTAGTACCCCCAACGCCGGAGCAGGGAGAAACCTCGAGCAGCAGCTTGTGCTCTCCTGCCATTTGGTTTTAATTCATTATGATTGGATTTTTAATCTAAATCAGGGGTCGGCAACCTTTCAGAAGTGGTGTGCCGAGTCTTCATTTATTCACTCCCATTTAAGGTTTTGCGTGCCGGTCATACATTTAATACCTTCCTTCTTGGTCCAAGAGCTCTCCACGGGGCCAGCGAAGGAGCATGCTGGAAGGAGCCTGGCCAGAAGGCAAAGGGGGCAGGTGAGTAGAAAGTGCTATTAGCACTGTCTGCCCCCACCCCCTAGAAGGGGATCCTTCCTGCCCTGTGGGAACCCCTTGAGAAGGAGATCCAGGGGTAGCAGCTAGAGGTGGAAGCCCTGGCAGTGACCTATAGGTTCTGGGCACCAATCTCCCTGGTTGTAACCTCATACCCCGCCCCGTGGAGGAGAATCCCCCCCCCACACACCAGAGACCTCCAACCCGGCAGTCCCAGCCCTGGGAGGGAAAGATCTGGCCCATTAAAAGGAAGAAATAAGATGGGGAAGGGCAGAGCTAAACTGGAGAGAGTTCAGTGTCTGTGAGATGAGTTTCCCTGTATAACTGTAGCAGCTGGGAGAGGCTTGAACTCACTGCCCCAGGACCTGTCCATCAAGGCAGGGCATTCTCAATTCAGGAGTCCTCTCTTGGTCTGACAGAGCACTTCTGGGGCCTCGCAAGACCTAGCTACCCCGGTCTTCTCCTGAGTGGCTGGGCGGGGTGGTCGAGCCTCGTAGGCTGGGAAGAGCATTGACATCTTTGCCCGTCTGTTTTGCACCGCAGGGTTTGAAACACCGATTGCTCAGGCACCTGGTGCTTTGTGCTGGGCCCCTTGTACAGAGGAAGAAAATAAACTTAGCACTTCCTCTGGGTGCCTCCCCCCCCCCCCATCAGGTAGGCCCTTTGCAGTGAAGCAGGTGCTGCTGGCTACTCGCACCACTGCACTCCCCTGCCCCTCCAGCTGGCCTTTCCACTGCCAAGCCTCTGACAAGCAAACCTGGTGCTGAGCCTTCAGTGCCAGCCAGGGAAGAGGCCAAACGCTCCCTGCCATGTAGGAGTGGCCTTGCTACAGCGACCGAAGGACTGCGGCCCAGCACTCGTGGACACAGTTGCTCTGTATCTCGAAGAGCAGCCTCAAATTACCGTTGTCATGTACCTTCTCCTGTGTCGCCAGCTCGCTAAGCCTTCCACTCCTGCCCCCACTTCCCACCCATGATGGACTTCTCAGTCCAGCGCAGAGAGTAATATTCTGTGTACCTGAGCAACAGCAATATATGTCCTCGCTGGTTACTCAGCTTGGATCCAGACCTGGGAGTCTCTACTGCCTGGTAAAACAATCAAGCTGATCTTTTACAGTTATTCAATTGCCTGCCTTCCCCCCATGCAACTGGGGCTGGGAATGAGTCATCAGGAAACGTGTTACCCGAACAGAAAGTGAAGCACCGAGGTCCTGACTTACGCAGCCACGTCTGCTAAAAAACATTCCCATGTCTCTGAAATCTTATATCATGCAGGGTAAAAAGGAAGCTAACCCCATCTAACTCACTATCAGTATATGATGTGGAGACTGCAGAAGTAGGCACAGTGGGAGCTGCCTTCCTCCTGGATTGGGAAGAGTTTTAGCTCCTTTCCTATGGCACCAGAAAGGTATTTCCCGATAGATTGCTGAGAAGTTTCACATGTGCCCTAGAACTTCAATGTTGTGACAATTCCAGCATTCTGGATAAGACAGCAGAGCAGACAAGAATAATGTGTATTGGCAGAGAGGTGCAGGAGCCCTGGGTAGGACAGCAGAGATCAGAGGGTGCTGCAGGTCAGGCTAGAACTGCACAGGGGGAGGCAGGGGGAACTTCAGGTCACATTTGAGGGGCACTGGCAATGTTACTGGGGGCTACCCAGCCTAAAGAGTCATGGAAGCATTCAAGTCAGGCTTGACATGCGCGGGCAGAGTTGTGCAGAGATCAGGGCTGAAACAGCAGAGGACGCTGTGGGTCAGACTGAGAAATGTAGGTGGAGTTGGGGGTAGGGCAGAGGGGGACTGGAGTAGAGGGGTGCTGTACGTTATGGCTGCGTGGGGAAGCTTTCTCCCAGAAGTGGGTCTGGCTCTAGCCTTCACAAGCAGCAAATTGACACCAAGAAATGAATTGGTGGCCCATAGAAATTGGAGATGTTACAACCTGATTAGCTCATCCTGTCCATCCAGTTGCCAGTGCAGGATTTCTCCCTGCAATACATCTTCTAGTGCATTATCCAACCTAGATTTAAAGGTGCCAGCCAGGTGATGGGGCTCCCACCACTGGCATCAGCAGACTATTCTGCAGACTCACTGCCAAGAGGTTTTGATGCATTTGAGCTAAAATTTTCACTTCCTTTATTTTCATCCCATTACTCCTAATTCACCCCCCAGCCCTACATACCATTCGTAACAAGTCCTCTCCCCAGGGGTGCTTTACAGGATACAAGTATCTGTACATGGTTAGCCCTCACTTAGCCAAGTGATTCATACTTTGCTCTCTTAGCCTTTCCTTCTAAATCATTCCCATCTGCCCCCTAATTATTCATTCTTGCTTTTCTCCAATCTCCTTCTAATTCCCCAATATTTTGCTAGGGCCGAGGTGCTCAGAACTGTGAGCCATATTTCAGGAGAGTTCTCCAGAATCCCAGAGAACAACCAACACCTCCTCTATGCCACATGATGGGAGGTTTCAACTCTTGCAGCCCCAACTCAAATTGACCCTTTCCACTGCTTACATTACATTGCAAGTTTGTATCCCAGGTGCTTCCTCTACTGGCCCTCGTGGCTGCTTTCCAATGGCTCCTTTCCACTGAATATTTGGTTCAGAGTATTTTTCCTTGACATATGAACCTTCCTTTGTTATTTCCTGCCTGTTTCTAGCCTGTCTAGCCCCATTTTGTAATTTGTCCTCACTGGTGTTTGCACCACTACCCTCACTCACGTTGGTAACATCTGTGAATTTCATTAAGGTGCTGTGTGCCCCCTCTTCCAGGTAAAGAATGTCGATCTTACCCAGGTCCAGACCTAACACCAACTCCTGTGACACTGCACTGGAGGCCTCCCTAAAACTCCAGACGTTGCTGCTTATCATCACCTTTTGTTTATGATCCACTAGCCCTGACACTGCTCACTTCCAAGCCAACTGGAAGAGATTATGCAAGACACTAGCAAACCCTTCGCTAAAAGCCAGACATGAGACACCTACCGTGCCTCCTTCCAGCCACACTCACTTTCCAATTTTGTCAAAAGTCAATTTTTTTTTTTAAGCCAGCAAGCAGATCTGGCAAGATTTGTTCTGAAAAAAAGTTATCACAGTCCATTAGAAAAGAAAAAATAAAAGAAATCATAAAATCATCAGGCTATTGCAACATAACCTCCCCCCCACCTCTTTGAAACATAAAAAGCCATTCCCATGCCATATTCATTTGTTTCACTACGAAAAATAAAAAATGTTCCTTTGGCACTTTTTAGTGTAACTATGCAGAAGCTGTATGTTGTTGAGTTTGCTCCATACATCTTCCTTTCCCCAAATCAGTCTATTTCTGTAATATGTCCACCTAGCCTTTAAATGTCTATGCTATTCCTTCTGGCCTTACAAAGATCTCTATCCAAAAAGTGAAATACTAAAAGGTAACCACTTATACAAAGGAGTAAATTAGAAACTGGTGAACTGCATGCATGTGGAGAACAGTAATTCTTAGCATTTTTATAATACTTACATAGTACTTGTAACCATCAAAGAGCTGTACAAGTATGTTAATGCTGTGTGGTAGGTTTTATTCCCAGATGGGGAAACTGAGACACAAAGACTAACTGATTTGCTCAAGGCCAAAGGGCTGGAGAGCATCAGAACTAGGATTAGAACTCAGGAGTTCCCGTCCTGTGCTCACACCACTAGTAAAGTTTATGCTCCTGGAGTCTTAAAACAAACTATTAAACCAGCTCTTGAGAGTTCTAAAAAAATGTTGCTAAGATACATTGTGGTTCAGCTGCTATTTCATTCCTATTTTTTCCTTAGCGGAGTGGGTATTTTGTGCTTCTTTGATGTAACAGAGCGCTCACAGTCAGACTCCAAAGTTCCACATGACAAATGAGTGACAGGTCTTGACAACCATGATCTGCCTTGCCTCAAATCTATCGAAGCCAAAGAAGGAATGGACAGTTATTCCAATGATTCAGTCAAAAGTCCGACCATGTTTGCTCTATGTTGATTTCCTTATAATGTCAAGCCATCACTCAGCGATGTAACAGCACTGCAGTTTCAGGGCTTGACAGTGGCAAATCCCTCATCAGTTTCTACCTTCTCTCCACCTGATTTCACAAATATTTACCCCATATGGAGATTTCTCACCACTGGGGTCAGTTCTTCAGCTGGTGTCGATCAGAGTTGCTTCATTGAAGTCAACGGAGTTGTTACAATTTACACCCGAGGAGGGCCTGACCCACAATGTAATGAATGCCTGTTTACTATATTCTTGCAAAAGTTACCCTGAGGACCTGCGTAGTCCCACAAGCATGGGATGATATTGGTCTCGTTGCTTGCGATTTTTAAATTCGGGATGCACAGGAAGCATGCTGTAGAGGCCACGCTTCTACAGGCCAATATTTACCAGCCATTAAAAGCCACAGCTTGATCAGTGCTGAGAAGTTAAACAATAAGTACATGCTGAATACGCAGCCTGATAGCTTTTCCTATGTGTTAAGTCCAAGAGCACACCCCCAATTGGAAAACTGTAACTAGAAGTCAAATTAGAACTAAAATGCTTCAACAACTAACTTTTTAAATTGTTTTTAACCGATAAAAACTGAAAAATACTTTGGACATTAATTTAAATCCCCCAAATATACCTCTGGAAAATTAGCCAAAATAAACATTGAGTTTATTGAGAGAAAAACAAACATCAAAACCTAGAAGCCTTGTATAACCTATTTGTGCATTGCTTAGATGTGACAATTGATGACATATTAAAAGTTAATTAGCACTTTATGAATGAACCTGGCAAGAACTTCATTTAGTTAGAAGAAACTGGAGTCTTTTAATGTTCTCTCAAGGTTTTCATGGGCTCGTCTAGGAACAGATATTACTGTGCATCTCACTCCCATCTCCCACGCTGCAGAGATGAATTATATTGTTTCAGCCATTACAATCAGAAGTATTTAATTTATTTGATTTCTTGTGCCAGGCTATCCTGCTCCTGTGGTGTGAAGCTGTGGAAATATTCATGTGGGTTTTTTGGGGAAAACAGGTCAACATGTATCAGAGCTGACCATCAAATGTCCAGAATGCCAGACGTTCTCCCCCAGCTGAAGTGAGGCAGGGTTAAGTTTGGGCATGAGTGGAAAGTTTCACGCCACATGAGACAGGCCCCCTTCCATCTTGATCACCACTCTTCTCAGTGGCGAATAGCAGCTGACGCTCCCTTGGGGACTCACCCCCTGACCTCTCCCTACAAAAGCATGCAGAGAGCCATGGCTGAGTGCCACACACATGGGCTCCCACACCCCTGCCCACGTCCATTCTGTGGGACCTCCACACCCACAGAGGGGAGGGGTCAGGGTGGGAGGCAGCTGGATTTGTCTCTACAAGCAGGTTCCTTTGTCTACTCTCATTTATACACTGAAACCTATGGGGTTGCTCTGGTGTGCGGGGCAGAATCTGGCCCATAGGAGTCCCAGCCTGCCATTTCCCACGCTCCGGAGTATGTTTTCAGCTAGGTTTGGATGGCCCAGCTCTTGCAACTTGCTCTGTTTCTGTTTGATTTAATCTCCAATCGAAAGTAATTCTAGGCTCCTGCCATGAATGGAACGCTCACTAGTTATGTGATTTGGAAAATCAATATCATTTTTAATAATAAAATCATACGAGGCAAAGGCACAGAAATTCCAAGAAGTCATTCATTCTCTACCCTGTAGAGTCTATTCTGTCACATGCACACGCACAGGTCACTTGGCTGTTTCTTTTCATGCTGACAGCTGGACAGGGGAAATTTTTAAAAAGCAAAGTTAAAAAAATAAAAGGATAAAAAGGCAGCCAATCCTGCCTGAGAAATAACTGCCACCTCTACGGAAAAGCAGCAAGCGCAGCTAATTAAAAAGCCCTGGTGCAGAAGTAGATCCCTAATCAGTGAGGGCAAAGGAAGGCTTACACAGGTATGGAGCAACTTCAACTCCCATGGCAACCAAGCAGAGCTCTGCCATTATCTTTCTCTGCAGTAATTCTTGTAGGATCAACTGCTTTCCCCTCCCCCTCTGCTCCCACCACCCTTTCAGTCTACAGCAGTAGCAAGGAGGTTCTTAAAATATCCTGGTAAAGCCAAAGCCTGCAGTATTCCTGCAGGCAGCACTCACGCTGGACCAGCGTCTCCTCTCAGTTCCACCAGAGCAGCTATATTGATGTAGGTGGGGTTACACTGATTCACAGGGGAATGCAGCACTTCTTGGGTGGGGAGGGGTGTTTGCCTGAGTAATGATTTGTGGGCCGCCTGCTCCCCTATGTGCCCGTGGCCTTCAATTTGAACAGGAGGCATACAGGACGGGAGACAGCCGTCCATGCAGCATGCTTTCCCCTCCTCCTCAATGGACGCCCCTCTCCAGGGTGCTGGCTCCTTGGAGCTGGAGGGGGCATTGCAGGTAGCTAGGTTCCTCTGGGTTATTCCTCTCCCACCAAACTTGCTGGGGGAACTTGTGGAAGTCCATACACAGTCAGCCCTGACTGAAGCTGGTTCCCCTCACACTGCTGAGTAAAAGGGAGACAGAAGCAACATATGACCTTTTGTATCTTGCCTAGAATTATACTAGCTTAGAAAGACACAAAAGATTTCTAATATTTAAACATATCCAATATTGCAGCCAATAAAAATGTTACATGATGGACAACACCTTCCTGCATACCAATATCCACCAGAGGGGAACAGGTGGCCTGCCATTAAGGTACTGGAATGGGACTCTGGAGATCTTCTGGGGTTCGGTTTTCACCTCTGCCACTAACTTCCTGTGTGACTTTGGACAAGTCACTTCATCTCTTTGTGCCTCAATTCCCCAACTGTAAAAGGAGGAGAACAACACTTCCTTTCTCCCACTGACTGTGTGTCTGGTTCATTTAGATGTTAAGCTCTTCAGGACACAGACTTTCTGTTCGTATGTGTCTGTGCAGTGCCGAGCGTAACAGGAGCCTTCCTTTGGTTGAGGCCAGTTGGGGCTACCACCATGGAAATAAATAATGACAACATGGATGCTGAGCTTTGTCTGTAAACAAACTGCTATAATAATAACTGTCATTCAGTTGCCCCCCATTTTTTAAATCAACTCACACATTTTTTTAGATTAATTAGCTTTATTTAGGAAATAAATAAACAGCATGAAAATATGGATGGCTGATGTAAAAACTCCACTTTCTAAAATTACACAGGTAATTACAAAGAGTAATTTTTTCCCCACATACTACTTCACAGTGGTCATATGGACTGATATTACAGGAAAAATACTTTTTCTGCCCCTAAAAAAACATTTTTAACATGCTTGAAAATATTAAGCCTAGAAAAGAGAGAGAGAGAGAGACAGAACACCCAACTCTTTCATAAGCAAGCTTATTCAGTTATTTGTCTGTAGTTTTTGGAAATTTGATATTTCATTACAACTAATTATTGAGAAGGGCACTGGCAAGAGAAAAACAAGGGATTTGAAAAATCCACCCCTGGGTCAGCAAAGACACTTGAGATTATGAAGAGTAAAAGGACTTTCCATCATTTCTGCTGCACGTCTAACTAGGGTTTGTATTTCAGCTTGCACAATAAAAGCAGACTAACAGTTTCAACTGCTTCTCACAAATCAGGCACAGCACTGGGGGATTTGGGAAAATAGTTAACCCTGTTCCTGGAAGCTGATCTAATTCAGGATTGGGGGCTATATTATGAACTCTGTGCCCTTCTGCTGCCCAAACTCACACGTTAGGGTGCTGACAGTATCTCTTTAAATATTTTGTTTTGCATCTGAATTATCTGATTACCATTTTCTGCAAGGAGTGAATTTTAAAATAAATTTCTATAAAAAGTAAATGGCTCAGATTTTCCTCACAATATTAACACAAGTTGTTTTTAATTACAACTCAGAGCTATTTTTTCTGCCACCCTTCTGTCACGTTCCTAAGCACTACCAAAAATTCAGCACTTACAGGCAGTATTTTAAAGTCCATATTTTAAAATAATCATGTCAGCCAGACTCAGTCCTTATAAATCCCATGTAAAACAGTGCTGCTGGTTTACTGTGAATGAAACAGGCTATTCCACAGTGGCTCCAGAATGTCTTTCATTGTAAACTTCAAGTCTTGAAGCCCTTTAATCTATTGAATATAGATTTCTCTGTGGAACTGATTCACTAGATTAACTGATAAATGCATGACAACTTCCAAGCATCCCAAGTTCAGAGATGCTACTTACCATGTGTAACGTGGTACAGAGAAGTGGAGGTTGCAAAGAGATTCCATAGGAATACTCACTGGAGATTTTTAAAGGCTATAGTCTGATGTGCTTTGGCAGTTTGCTTTCTATACTCAAAGACCATCCCTGACAGAAGTTTGTCTAACATGGTCTTAAATACCTCCAAGAATGGGAGTTCTACATCCTCCCCAGTAACCTATTCCAGTGCTTAACTATCCTTCATCCTCCTTCACTTCACTAGTACTGTAAATAATGCACTGTCTATTAAGGCTTATTACACTGCTCTTTAGGTCGCTTTAGTGGAAACTTGACTTGCAGAGTTCAGAGACACTGTAGAAATCAGCAATCGAAAAGATCCATTAGTTTAACTATAGTTCAGTCTCCTGCCTGTGCCAAATTGTTCACTAGAAGATATTGGTAAATGCTAGTTTCCAATGTCCTAAGCAATGGGGCTTTGATAGGCTTCTCTTTCTGCTTTGCGGCACAATTTCCTCTCATTCTTTGAAGATTTCAGAATCAGTGGCAGATCTTTGGAATTACACTTCCGTATTCCAACATTTTCCTTCACAATCCCTGTCCATCGGATTTCCCATGAAAGAGGGTTAAATGACATCAGAAAGATTTTCCCAACACTTCTGACCTATACTGTAAAAGTTAATTCCCACAGCCCCACGGATGTCACAGGAGTGCACTGCAGTACCAAGCATAGACTCCTTTGCTGTGGCACCAGGAGGATCGCTTGCAGTATTTGGTCTTTCAAACAATTTGACAGGGACCTGAGTTACCACTGCAATCCTGCGAGTTACAGCATCAATCCAAAAATAATTCACTGCTCTGCAACCTATTGGAGAATTGCGGTCTCTCTCCTTCTCTTCCTCATCTTAAATGGAATTGTCTTCTCTGTTTTCCCTGGCTAATTGCTACCATGTAGTCATTCTTCTTTCATCATTGATGTTTTGCTCCCTCACTCCATTCTTCTCAGTGTCCATTCTTCAGTTTGCTCTCAGCAGGGAGTAACTGTAGCTCTGAGGGGTCTGTGAACCCGTGACAGGATTTAATCAGCGGTTAAAGTGTACTAGGTTCAAAATCCTCTCAGTGGTCCACTGAGGCTAAACTTAAACACATGAGTAACTTTACTCATATGAGAACTCCCATAGACTTCAAAAGGGTTATTCATGTGTAAAGTTACTCACATGCATAAGTATTGGCATAAGTCCCCAAGTGCTTAGATACTATAGTGATCGGTGCTACAGAAAACCCTAAGATAAACAGGCTGCAATGCTAGCATGGTTTTGGCTGAAAGTTCAGGAACTCATGCAACAAAAGCAAAAAGAATTGCACTGAATCCACCCAGAATGGCCCGTTAGAAGGGAAAGCAGGTGATGAGAAGGCTATGAGGTTAGGGGAGCAGGGACGGAGAAAGAATGGGGTAGAGACAAAGGGAGTGTTTGTAACTTTCTCTTTGGGATAAAGGGTTGTATTTCAACCCTACATACATATTATATAATAGCTGCCAGCCTTTACAATTTTTGTTATTCATTCCTTAGCTTTATTTAAAAAAATAAACGCCACAAACTTTGCTAGTGAACATTTTCACTGAAACATTTTAAAAATTACTGTGACCCAGAGGAAGGTCCCACCATCAGAGCACATTAAAAAATAAAGAAAAAAGATAAAATAAATAAATATTGTATAATAAAGTCACTTGCCCTGGAGTTTCAGAAAGTGATTGAGCACTTAAAAAACCCCACAGATGCAATTTATCTGCTGCTTGAACCAGCGGATGTGGGGTTCTTGATGCAAGTAGGAATGTATTGAGGGTCACGATGGGAACTCCCTCTTCTCACTTACTAGAGTCAAGCTCCTCCCTTTAGTAAGAG
The DNA here is from genome assembly GCF_027887155.1 of Malaclemys terrapin pileata. Taxonomy (NCBI): domain Eukaryota; kingdom Metazoa; phylum Chordata; order Testudines; family Emydidae; genus Malaclemys; species Malaclemys terrapin. Next base: position 5,442,683 of record NC_071521.1, on the reverse strand, counting down.
CAAAGGCTACTCACAGGATGCAACGTAATGATTCATATGACACAATAAAATCTGGCTGAACCCAACAATCACATGGCTAATGTGCAAGAATATTTATATAGTGTGTAAAATAAACACCAAAATCATATCATACAGTGTAAGGAATTCAAGTTATGAACATTCAGCCACAACCTACTGCTTTCAAAGTTACACACCCATTTATGCTAGCTGATGCGTGTGTCTCTGTGTGTGACTGATTGGAAAATCTGAATCCCAGTGCAATGACAGACAGAATACAAATCTTTGGAGAGGGTACAGCATACTCATTTCTCTACAAAGGGTTCAGAGTTAAGGCTCAGCCTTCACCCCTTTCTTTCCAGAAGTTGGGCAATCACAGGAGCACAAGAAAGGAGCAGGGACTATGCTCCACCAGGAATCTGGCCAGCCCCTTGGACAGGTGTGTATGTGTGTGGAGAGAAACGGGTAGGCATGGTGGAAGAAGAGGCTTGCTCCTTCTACCATCCCGACACGTGCACCTGTGCTGGGACTGACTAGAATCTGTCCCTCAGTTTGGAACTTAAGAGTATCAACTGGTTTTTTTTAAAACACTATTTTGATAATTTTCAACAACATACCACTTGCACTGGTGGCATGAGGCAATGTGCCTAAGACACTATGGAGAAAGTAAACACAATGGGTAGATCTGCAGCGGGTGTAGATGACTTCAGTGGAGCTGCAGGATCTGACTCACTGGATTTTGTGTGGGCATGAAAATACACACAAGGATTCAAACTGAAGGCTCTCCCTAGACAGACTTTGCATGGCTGTATTGGCAAGTACCCTCATTCCAGGGTTTATGAATTTGTTTCTATAATACACTTAAGGAAAAGTGTGTCTTCTCTGACATAGGCATATTTGGGTGACTGTAATTTGCACAAAGGGAGGAACATGGGACAGCCACTTGCAACATTCATGTCGCTCACTGGCCTTTGAAATGAAGCAGAAGTCAGATCTGGACGAAAAGCATCAATTACATGCTCTCTGTTGTTTTGGTCAAGCATCATAAACGTGACCTGAAAAATAATGGAGGGAAGACAGGAACAATAATCATTTCTTGCATTTCAAAACAATAATCAAAGTCACAAAAGCATTCGGACCCTGTGCATTTTGACAAGTGCAAATGTGCTGCAAAAAACATCTGGATGCTCTATCGAAAACTAAATGCAAACTAAAACGAATGTTTCCCAGCTGGCAAGGTCAGCTAATGAGAACAAGGGAGATTATAATGGTTCCCAGATCAAATGTTTAAAACTTTGCCACTTGTAAAATAAAACGAAGTCAAAAATTCTGTCTAGGTGGAGAATTACACGATGCAAAACCTTTCCCTCTCTCCTGACAATATGAACAATAACCCAGGAGTTTTGTTAAGACTGTTAAAGTAACTCTATTATTGTGGTTTGGATTTGAACTAGACACTCAACTTGCTGTCTAGGAGGGATGAACAAAGTAAACAGTCTAGAATTTCTCCTGCTCATTTTTACTTTTATTAACTTACTGTCATTTAGCTTGAAATATAAAAACACCTTTTAAAAGTGATATGAATTCTGAATGTTGATTCATTATTCTCTTTGGCTGGTTGGTTGGCACTATGGCTATTTATATGACAAGCTTACAGAACTATTGCTACACCAGAGTCAATGTTAAAACAGGGATCAGAACCTCATTAAACTTTTTCTTTCTTTCCTTTATTATTGTTGCTGATCATCAAGCTACCTGTGCAACTTGGGAAAATAAGACACAGAGTAGGTAAGGGACGTGCCCAAGCTCACCCAAGGGAGTTTATGGCAAAGATGGAAACAGAACGCAGATCTCCTGACTCCAACTCCTGTGCTTTAGCCACTTCCTGTACTATCTAGGTATATGGAGATATAGAAATGATAATGATAGGCTTTGGCTTAAGCACAGACAAAGCTTTAGATATAACAAACCCAGAGTTTCAAGATATATTTGAGCTTCTGGGTTCTTGCAAATGTTACAGAGCAGAAGCACGAAATCTCAATAGGAGCAAATCTCTTTGGGTACTATCCCAGCCTGTTTAAAGCTGAATTCTGCCCCTGGATTAGAGCATGGCTTGTAGTGATAGGAGAGGGGAATGAAGCAATGCTTCAGTTCCATTGAACTCAGTGGAAAGACTTTGCCTGACATCTGTGGGAGCTGGATTGAGCTTCTAATGTGGGATCAGGTGTGATCTACACAGGTGTGATCTACACATCAGAAAAAAAGCTGTGATACTCCACAGCAGAAAAACCAGTAAAGGGGAATTAAGCATCTGAGCATTATGAACAAGAGAAGTATGTTCTTTTTACCTTGTGTTTGAAAGGCCATGGAAGCAGAGCATCATACTCCCCTTTCATGACAACAAAGAAGAGAGAAACATGTGTTCCTTTCCCTGTTCCATCGCCATTCAGATAAATCCTCAGACAGACTTTGTAGCCATATTTCGCAGTGTAGAAAGCTGAAAATTAGAACTTGTGGTTAGTCAGGCCAGAGCCTACCAACAGTCTCTGAAAAAATCTGTATTCCTAGGCTCTCACATAGGCAAAAAGGTTCAAATGCAACAGGTGCTCTGAGACTAGGGTGATGAGCATGGCAGATTAAATAGAATACCCTGTGGATTTCCAGCTGCAAGCACTGAAGGTCCAGTGGGGGAAGCCCTTTTAATGACTCATAGGTTGGTGAAGCTGATCTGTAATTACTCACAAGAGCATGTTTTATCTAATCACTTCATTTCCCCTGGAGAATGATTGCAGTAGCCACTCAAGGCATTCTCAGAGTGACATCAAATGACTTTACTTGGGATGAAACAATGCAGATCCAGCAGATGTCACTGTAACTAGCAGCAGTTAGAGGGCAAATAAACTGAAATGAAAGCCATGTACAACAAACAGTGCAGCAACACAAAAACTTGTTGGCAATATCAGGCTTTACAGCGTATGTTTCACAACCACTTCTTAGATACTTTATTTGAGGACATCAGATCCAGCACTGTCCATATTATTTTTACCCTTTTATTTTCTGAACTAAATACTTCTAGGCCAAGTTTTTCAGCTGGGCTAGAGTGTGGCTTCCCTTTTTACAGGTCCAAATGGGGCTCACAAAATTCCATCGACATTTCTTTTGCCAGCCCAAATATCAGCATTTGTATCACTAAGTAACTGACTTGTGGCTGTAATTCAAACTGTTTCCAGCCCCACTGCTATTATTTGTGCCCGCGGTGTAAAAACAATTTTTTGCAGTGGGATTTAAAAAACAAATAAATCCCATTTCTACATATGCATTGCTATGGCTAACAGCATGCAGAAGCAGTTGTAGGTCAGCATACAGGCGTTTTAGAATTCAGCTCCGGTCAGACCAGTGACACTAGGCTGAAGTAGCCTCTAAAGAATGGCTGGACATCCGCACAGCCATCCATGCTGCACATATCCCAGCATCAAACATGGCTGCTTGGGTTAAGCACTTGGCACTGTATTTTGGCCTTTGGGCACCCTTCCCTTACAATCCTGAGACAGAGAGGGTCAAACTATAACTACAGAGCAGAAGTTGCCTTGTATTATAACAGACAGAACCAGTGTGTCCTTTTATAAATAGTATCTTAGATCTGGGCACTATTTTAAAGAATCACTGGTCAAAAGAACAGATAGGAGCATCACTCTTGAGACACTGCTGGGTTTTCAAGAGCTGGATTTTACTAGTGTGTGTATACTTGATGTTTTTTACCTGGGGAAAACAAACTGACTACTCTTCCAGTCACAGAGTCATGGTACTTTCTGTTGACATCTGTAATTTTCCATAAAAAGACTCCATCATAGGACGCTTGTTCGAAAGACTGGAGACGCTTATGGAGTTTGCTCAGGCCTGCATCTTTCTGTGTCAGACATCGGTGCAGCTCTGTAATCTGAAAAAAACAATTCCTGTTCAAACCCACTCTGTTGTCTCTACAGGACCTTCTGCTACAGAGGCAGTTCAATAATGCAAGGACTCTCACCTGTGCCCTCCACTATGGAGAGTTGTGTGTGTGCGCGCGCTTTTAAAAACACCTTGATAAGTAATTTTTAAAATGCACAATGTTGGTTTAAGAGGATCGTACTGTATCTGATTCAAGGTGCCTTGCTCTTTTATGACCTGAATCCAAGAAATGTTGAGCACCCATAATTTTCCATACCTTTTAGGTGCCTAAACATGGGTTTAGAGGTCTACTTTAGAAACCAAGGTTTGAAAACTTTATCAAAGCTATAGCTGGAGTTTTGGAGATGGGATTAGAACTAAAGAGTTCCTGGCTCCCACTCCTGTGTTTGGACCATGCCTACCCACTCTCCATGATTTCTGTGCATATGTACTAATTACACAAACTGTACACAGACACGTGGTCATAATAAATGTTTACCTTCAATTCCAGGCTTTGTATTACATCTTGATCAAGTCCACTCTTCGTCCGAAAGGCTGCGATCTCTAGGTTAGAGGTCTCCACCTCCTTATTGAGCACCGCCACAATATTCTCAAACACGTGCAACTTGTCTTCCAGTTCAGAAATCACTTTCTCCCTTACAAGCCGTTGCAGAATTGACTCCTCCTCACAAACAGATGAGCTAGGAAAACAGTCCACTTCCAGATCTCCACTGACTTCCAGGGCTCCTTGGAGCTGGAGATCGGAGACTTTTCTTTCCAAACCCTTCACTTTAGACTCTGCTTTGGCTAAGTGTGGGATGATGCCATTTGCAGCTCCACCAGCAGGGCACAAACTGGCCTTGAGTTGCTTTATATGCTGCAGCAGCATCATTAAGTGGGTCCCCACCGCAGTCTTTTCATGCTCTTTTGTCTTCTCTTTGCTGCCCTATTGGGAGGAGAAGACGCTGTCATTGAACTAAAGTAACTGACTTAGGGCCAAATCCTCATTTAGCCTTTATTCAGGCAAAACTCCCATCAACTTCATGGGAGTTTGGGTGACCAGATGTCCCGATTTTATAGGGACAGTCCCGATTTTTGGGTCTTTTTCTTATATAGGCTCTTATTACCCCCCCACCCCGTCCCCATTTTTCACACTTGCTGTCTGGTCACCCTAATGGGAGATAAACCTAAGTAAGGCCTTCAGGATATGGGCCTGACTCCATAGCACCAGGCTGCCTAGCTCCTGGGCGGTTGTGTGTGTATGACATGTACATATGCTACATTAACAAGAAAACAGTTGTTCAAAATCCCTCCACTTAACAAGGTGCCATGCAAATAAACAGCTAGATTCTCAAGTCGATCAATATTTAACACACGCACTGCACACAAAATATATGAGACGTCTCTATTTACAAGAGACGTCTTGCTTTTAGTAAGAGCACATTAAAATCCAAAGCAGATTTTAGAAACCAGTTAATGCTGTGGGGGATACAGTTACCTTGCAGAGACTGTTTGATACATGACCGAGTATCAAACCTGATATGGCTGTAGAATTATAATTACAGAACCGTCCCATTTAATCTGAGCGGAGGATATGCTGCAGGGGAAAAAGTGTCCCCAGCTGAATTTCACTCCTATGAATTGTGACAGTCAAAAGCCAGTTCCACACCCTTCCCTTCTTTTTTGCCAGGAGAGGTTAAGTTTTATCCCTTTACCAAAAAAAACAAAACAAAACAAAAACAACCAAATGAAGCCATCCTTGGTTGAGTGCCTCGGCTGGTTCATGCCAGCAGCTGGAGTGTACAAACTGTACATTACTGGAGACCTTCCAGATTAGGAGCAGGCAGCATTTTACTCACCCTAAACGAACAGCCGATCTCAGAAAACCGACAACCGTTTTTGCTGTTCAATGGCGTTGAATGGTTCTGTTAAAAACAGCCACAAAATAGTAAATACCAATTTCAAGGGTTTAATTATTTACTACAATCCACAAGGCCAGATCCTCAGTTGGTGTAAATCAGGGTAGTTCCACTGAACCTCACTGAGGGTCTGGCCCCACCCTGTATAGCAACACCAAAGGCAATTCATTTAGATACTGCCGGACAAATCACCAAGTCCTGAACTGATGACCAAGTGATTTTGTCATGCACTGCCATGTGTGAGGCCTGGGGTCTATCTCTAGTCACCAGTGTCCTGAAATTTGAACAGGTGGGCTTGCGACCACAGCCAAGGTCATATCTAGCCCAGGCTGACAGTAATTCTATTCTGTTGTGGATGCCTGTAACAATGGCCTGCCCTGCAAGCTTCTTAAGCAATGATGATTTTATATATCACTATGAAGGGCCACTTTCTACAGCACTCAAACCTGGGAAATCCACTAACACATGGGGCAAGAGGGATGATGGTGGATTGCCCCCAAGACAGACTTGCGCGCAATCAAGTGCCTATTCAAGCCCCACGTGCTGTACACACACTAAAAACAAAACAAGGATAAATGTCCTTTATACAAATACAAAGACTCCCACCCAAAAGTCTCAGTATAACACAGACCCTAAAATAATACAATATAATAAAACCACGATCATCAGTAGATGACAACTCCTGTAACACACACACACACCATATTAAAGAAACCCAGGAATAAGACCTCACGCCCAGTAACACAAAATCCTTCACTTCGCTGTTCCCAGAGAAGTACGGAGGAGGAGTGTGCCTTGCAACACATTCAAGGATGACCCATTCTCTATCACACCAAGGGGACTGAGATTAGAATCCAGCCCTCTCTCTCTGCACGCAAAGGTACATGACTTTTTAAGAAGTTATTTAGTGTCGTCTGTGTTGGAACAGCCCTTGTACTGCTCACCAGGTTTCCCCTGAGTGTTTGAAAAGGAAGTAAACAAACAAACAAAACTTCCAAGATTTTAGGAGAAATCCTAAATAAGGGGGTGGCGGGGAGGAATCAGTACAACTGATCTTAGGACGTGGAAAGCTCCCGGCTACTGTTGCCACATGGAGATGCCATGAAGTTGCCTGAGTCAGCCAGATGAAGAGCTGGCACTTCAAGGAACAGAACAAAAACAATACATTGCCCTTTCACATTTTACCTACCTTTTCCTTTGATGGTCCTTCTGTGTGCATCCGTTTTTGTTCCTTCAATGAGTTACCTTCACACGTATGCTTCTGTCATTAAAGTAAGAGGACAAAGTGTTGGGTACAATGCTAAAATGATGCTTCCTTACCTAGGTCTCTATGAAATACAATCTCTTTCTATACTATGTAATATTATCCCCATTTTACAGAAAAGTGAGCTCTGGTGAAGTTACTTGCTGAGACGCCTCCGGTCAACTGAATCAGGTCTGAGCTAGCAAATAAGAGTTGCACATTCAAACCCTGTTTCTGGAACAGATTTACTAGGAGGCCTCAGGCAAGTCACTTAACCCTGCACAGCCAAATTCAGCAGCGGTTTGTCAGCAGTAACTTAGATCCCCTTGCACTCATGTAGTCTTTCCTAGACCCACCAATGCCCACACATATGAAGCATAAGGGAATCTCAGGAAGTGTGATTTACAAGCCAAAGAGCTGGGGGGAAAAGCATAAATTAAAATAGTATTGACCTCTATTCACTTTCACATGGTTTGAGTGGGTTAAGTAGGTCTTAAGGAAACTAAACCTTTCTCCAAAGATCAGGGAAGTCCATTGACCTTAAGAATAGGCTTTCACTGCAGAATTAACCTGGGCTCTTATTTGGGTGTTACGTCTAAGCCACCCTCCCATCCACACACAAAAAACTCTGGTTCGAGTTTAGTGGTACATTCAGCCCGAGCTAGCTGGCCCACCCTAGGGTAGGCTGAAGGCCGGGTGAGACTCTCATTTAGACTGGTAACCTGTCCACCCACTTTGCAGAGAGGATGCAGGCTGAACCACTTAAGTGCTGATAGTCCCCCAGTGCTTGCCCACAGTTCTCCTGGGGTGCCCAGATGGACAGAAAAGTTCTTCCACCATTCACTGGAAAAGAATTAAAGAGCACCTCATCTTACTGCAACACCAAGAACCATGGGATATGCCCCCCTCCCCAATATAGTTGTAATGTATTTCTCTTTTTCCTTGTTATAGTTTAATGCCCTCAACCCATCAATAAAGCTCACTGGTTGTTTGCTACGGGGGGGTCTTTTCTGAACAAAACTTCTTTCTAACAGACAACCAGAAGGGAGGAGAACAGCACTAATTCCATATTATGGGAGAAAGATTTGCAAAACCTTTCTGAGTCTCTCTGTAGAGTTCTCAAGCTTTTCTTTACAGGGAATAATGTTCAGAAACTTGGGACTAAAGAACTAATATTAGTTGCTGCTGTCCACTGTATGATAAACTGCAGACCTAGAGATTTCCCAAGCTAAACTGCTAAGCCAATTACGCTTCTTCCTAGCATAGTAGGTAGTTTCAGTCAGGGAGCTCCAGATGTGATACCTGTTAAGTGAAAGGACAGAGTGTGATGGTTCACATGTGGTGCCCAGCACTTTCAGAAATGACTTACAGATGCTTCACACAGGCTTCCTGGAAAACTCAGTGTACGCAATGTATGAGTCTCACCCAGTTCAAACTCTAATCATTGCATTTAAATGCAGTGACATGCAGGTGAACTATGGACCAGAAAGCAAATATACATATGAACTCTCCATGCATTGGCTGCATATAGCTTGGGGTTACGTGCAGGGCTGTCTCAGATCTCATTCATTAACACACTGAAGGCAGGAGGCCAAATTTCCTGACATGATGTGCTAATGCAGAATGGGGGAAATAATCCCCTGCTGCTGGTTCATACCATGACTGTAGTTTGTGTATTTTAACATAGCGACTCTCAAGCTTTCAATTCAAACTATTCAGAGGTTTCATCTTTAATCTTTATAAATGCCTTTGCTTGCCAGTACGTTTCCTTTAGCAGTCTGGAAAGTTCGTATAGTATTGCAGTTCCAGAAACCCACAAAGTATCTTCTCTGCAAAGTGTCCTAAGATCTCCATTTCAGCTCCGCAAAAACACATCCAGAGGTCTTTCCTCTCCCCTCTGCACTTTCTGAACACTCTATATCTCAGACATTATTTATAATGTGCCTTTGTTTATTCTTTACCCTAGGCTGTTTGTTCATGCAACTTTGTCCTTTTCCTCTTTCTTTTTTGATAGGGTGGAACCCAAAATCAAATGAATATAAGATTGACATATAAAAGCTGCCATTAACACAAGTCTGAAAAATGCTTAATCAGGATGCTAAGAATTATACGGAGGAGAAAGTCGTGTATCTGATAGACTGCCCAGACTGTTCTATTTGCTCCTAGAGTATTCTGGGTAAATGCAGTTTGAGCAAATAAACAGAGGTAGCATACCACATAGCCTCAAATTTAGCTAATGAGATCATATAATCCATGAAATTTCAGTTTTATAAGTACTAAACAACAGGCTTTCAAAAAGCAAATGGGCCTGGTTCACGACATGGTCCAGCAAACATGATTTCCCATAGGACTAGTCTGTAGCCAGATCACAAATACTGTCTCCATCATTCCAGTAACAGACAGAGGTGATGGAAATAGGAAGGGATTCGCTACTGTAGATCAGATCATGGATCTATTCTATCCAGTCTTCTCACCTCATATTCAGGACAATGCCTGATGTTTCAAGGGCAGATCAAAAAATACCATAATGCATTAGGACAATTACACACTGTTGTGAGCAGGGTTGGCAGAACACAACTCTCCCCTCCACACAAGCAGAGGCTCTGAAGCAGAGGAGAAGCAGAGCATCCCTTTCTCCCCCCCCCCCCCCTTTTAATCTTTTAAAGCAGGATTCATGGAGTGTTGCGATGGTGACTGCTCTGGAGACTGGGGCACGCTAGTCACAGAACAAGCAACGCACAGGTGGTGGCTGAACAAGTGTCCACACCCTGACCTGCCTATGTACCAGCTCCCTGGCCCTGGTGGGACCACCTCTCTCAAGCTGAGACGGCGTTCCAGTCTCCATGGCTCATTCATTTCTTGAGTTCTTTGCTGAAACTAACACAGAGGTTGTCATTCGGGAAGGCATTTTTTGTGCTAGGGTTTAAGGGCATTAAACTCACTTCATATAAGCCACCAAGGAGTCAGCAAATGGTAGAAATGTTTGGTTGCTACTGACCTGCATTAAACTAGGCAGATGAGCTCCTATTTTATATTCCCTGTTGTCAATTAGGGTAAAAAATGGATTCCAGCTGCACTGAAATTGTTTTCAGTGGAAAATACTCCGGGTTATAAAAATAAAAGAGATGCAAACAGCTTCTTCTCATAGATTACATATTTGCAAAACGGAATACGGGAACTACTGATACACAGAAGGCAACATTTCAAGGCCAATCTCCCTATCAGGTTGCCAAGATATCCTAACAAAAAACCGTATTAGATAACAGATTAAACAGGACGAGGGAAATGAAAACAATTCTTCACCACGGGAAAAAGAAACCAAGTAACCTCTGAAAGCAAACCAACGTATCACACACATCTGAAGAGAGGAGCAAGGTGAATCAAAACCGTGCTCAGACCTCTCTCTCCAGGTAACAGAATATCAGTTTGCCCACTGCACTTTCAGAAGGGTTAAAGTGGTGAGATGTTTCCACTTTCAGTTATTTGCTCTTTTTGAAAGACACACTGAAATAATAGTGGTAAAAAGTGCCGGTTTGACAGCCCAACAGGCTGAGCTCAGCTATTCCCCTCCCCCCGCCACGGAACTGGGAAAAAATGAGCAGCAGCTGTGCAAGCTTCCCACACACTCGTTCCCAGCAAGTGGGCCTCATTCCTGCCACGGAGAGACCACTTCCATAGACATGAGAGGGGAGCTGAGTCTCCGTAACCTGTTCAGTTCTTGGCAAGACTGCAAAGGTGAGCAATTGGTGACCAATGTGACATGGAAACTTGCCCATCATTATTTTCCCCCTCATTATCCTGTTGGAGCATTTCACATTACAACTCTCCCACCATCTCTGTCAAAATGGTCGTCCTTCCAGGATGTAATTCCAAGCTTGACAATGATTCTCCTTAAACTACCTGGAGGGTCAACACTTTTCAGTCCTCCATCCCAACCTGGAAGCTGAGTGCTGCCTCTGCAGCCATAGGCTAAGAGATCACCGAGTCTAAAGCTGGAGAACTGAACTGTGTTTTGAGAACTTTCCCATCTCAAATCAAAGCAGTTACTGCAGCTTTAGCGATGATACAGGTGTGACATTTCTTATAGATGCTGCTACTGCTGTTGGCTTAGGAGTTTTATCATGAACTTTTACAATTAAAAAGACAATGATAAGATGTGTATCAGCTAAGCTATCTCAGATAATTCATCTGTATATATCAGCAAATATTTTCCTATCCCTTTACCTCCACCCAACTACACTGTTTCCTCCTTCAGCAACACAGTGTACTATATATCAGCTAGCATATTGTCTTTAGGCCACTTCCATCAGCACACACACAAAGGATGGAATCAAAGGAACTGGGATCATTTTTTAGAATTAACAAGAATGCAAGAAGTCGTTACAAAACCCAACTCATCAGTTACGGGTCTGATCTAAGGTTGCCCTATTGGAAGACATTCTAAGCAGGAAGTGAGAAATGCATTTCAATTAGAGTAATAGCAACCTGCATGGAGCTGGCAAAGTAATCAAAGAAAACAAGTGATCAGTTACCATTGGGGAAGGAAAATGTTTGTTTTGTTTTGTTTTGTTTTTTAACCTGGACTGACTTCAGATAGAAACATCTGGTGGGGAGTGTTGAGCTTTAGTCTTCATTTTATATGTACTGTAAGGTCCTCAATTACAACAGTGATAAGCATAATGTAAACAAAATTAAATATGCCTGAACAGTCCTAAATGCTACAGTTAAGAGAGAGGTTTCAGAATGAATTTACAATGTATTCATCGCATTGGGCTCTGCCTGGGATCCACTGATATGGTTGATTTGAAAAGTTAGTAGATTCCAAGGCCAGAGGGGACCATTGTGATCATTGAGTGTGACCTCCTGTATAAGGCGGGCCATAGAACTTTCCCAAAATGAAGTTAAAGCTGATGGCATCTAGTATAAATATTGTCTGAATAAAATCTGCTGTACAATCTTGCCAATTTATTGGCCAATTTTGTATTAAGTTAAAAAAAATCTATATTCTAGATCTTTCTGTGGTTTCTCTGGCTGCACATCTTGTCATCTTCACACTGAGGTGTGGTGGCTGAAAGGGGAGCTAGAAGAAGTGCTGCCCTCCCCGCAATGAAATGTGCGCACACATATACTCTCTCTTCTCATAGCACCACATAAGGATGGTCAACTACACCCCATTGTTTTTCCAGCAAATACATCATGGAACATTACACTGCAGTTGAAAAGTTAGCAAGGTCAGAAAAATGAAACATTCTCCAGCTACATAACTTTAACGAAACAAGGAGGAAATATTTAATCAGACAGCTGTGAAAACTGTGGAGTATTCAAGATACGATCATAAAACCCTTGTTTTGTTTTAAGGCAAATAAATCTTCTTACTTGGTACTCATTACTGGATAACCTCCGTTTACATTTCTGGCACGTGGTCATGTTATTAACACATCCATTCTCCAAATGATCTGCAAGTTTCTTTCTCATCACCATTTGTCCACAACCGGTATGGCAAGGGATTAAAGCGTATTCACATAGGCTCTGATGGTCCTGAAAGTTGAAAGTTATAAACCATGATGTAACCCTGCACAGATACACGTGTGTCTACAAATGCCCTCCATTCTGCCTGCATGAATCTTTTTTTGCACCACGTGGCCTCTGTGAATGGGCAAATTCCCAACCCCATTGTCTGACACAGAGAACTGAGAGTGTGATTCCCAGCTTAAGTACAAGCTCTTATCGAGCTCGTGCACTGAAAATAGAGGTGTAGCCACGGCAGGGCCGCCCAGAGGGGGGGCAAGTGGGGCAATTTTCCCCAGGCCCCCACGAGAGTTTTTCGGGGCCCCTGGAGCGGGGTCCTTCACTCGCTCCGGGGGCCCCGGAAAACTCTCCGGGGCCCGGGCCCCTGGAGCTTCTTCCGCTCCGGGTCTTCGGCGGCAGTTCGGCGGCGGGGAGTCCTTCCGTTCCAGGACCCACCACCGAAGTGCCCTGAAGATCTGCGGCGGGGGGTCCTTCCGCCCCAGGATCCGCCGCCGAAGTGCTGGGTCTTCGGCGGCAATTCGGCAGCGGGAGCCCCCTGCCATCGAAAACCCCAGGCCCCCTGAATCCTCTGGGCAGCCCTGAACCGCGGTATCACGGGTGGCAGTGGCACAGGCTAGTCACCCCCAGTACAAACCCCACCCTGACCCCAGGGGTACATACTCAGGGCAGCTAGTCCATGCCACCACTCCCCATTGCCTGTGCTACTGTGGCTACACTAGTACTGTTAAGGTGCTGCCTCGATGCCAACTCAGCTAGCAGGAGTGTGTCCAGCTCCAAGTGTTGACAGAGTCACAGCCAGGTGAATGTCCAAAACTCACCTCGATCCTGGGGCTTTGCTTTATTTTTTATTTAAAACAACACATACAAAGTTTAGTATGAGCTCTCTCCTGAGCTGGCTCTTTTAATGGTCTTCCTTTGTAAGACCTGCTGTCTCAGTACCAGCCTTTCTCTTTGCCTCAGAGACTCCCTGACTTTCATCTTCTCTAGTCAGAGAGCAAATGAGCAATAATGAGACCAAACTGTTCTGGCTGGCAAGATGAGCCAGCTGACTAGCCCTACCCCTCTATGCAGGGTACACGGAAGGTCACAGCCTCCAGGACACAACTGGGTCATGGTTCGTCACAGCATTCAAAAGAATTCTTAAATCGAGTTTATTTATCACTCTTTGCACTTCTCAGCTCACACAATGAAAATGAACTCTATTTAATTGTTGTCTATAGGGGAATATTTAACTGTTTAAAAAATATAATGGAAACACTTCTACTGGCCTGAAGTTTTGTAAAATCTTATTTTACAAAAATCTAAATTTTGAGGCCAAATGTTATCAACAGCATCCCTTTAACACTACCCTGATTATAACATCTCACTGCGACCATCACAATGTTTGTCCTCAGTGCATGGAGGGAAAGGGGGCAGAGTAGAAGTTTTAAGTCTACAATGTAGATAGTTTGAACTACTTTCAGTAACTATAATGGAGAGTAACAATAATTTATAAGGGGCCTTGTGCCCAAGGACTCTATAAAATCCTGTAATGCTGCTCGGCTTTAAAATAATCAGTGGTTTTGAATTTACAATCAACCTGGCTTAATTGTCTAAATCAAAAACCTTTTAGAGCCAGATCCTCCACTGATGTAAATCAGTGTAGCTGTACTGATGTCAAAGGAACTATGCTGATTTCCACCAACTGAGAATCTGACCCTAAATGTTCCATACTTATACAAAACGTTTATTGTCTAGACATTAAGGCCCGGTCCGATAAGGTACCAGTGACTCCAGAGGAAGTTAGCACATTCAACACATCCCTGGATGTGCTGAGCACCTCACGGAAATGGGCCTGACACATTATTTTTCCGATACGTCAGCCAGTGTTGAAGCAGGAGTAAAACTAGTTTATTACAGTTTCTTTCACGGAGGCTCTCCCACTGACCGTGTCACAAATGATTTATTTTTTTTAAAAGCAAGATGACTGTTCCAGCAGTGAACTCGGCAATGCCAATTTTAATCACATGCCTTGTTTTCAAATCCATTTTTCTGTGTATTCATGCCGAGAGAGGTCCTGGCACCTTTTGGACTCTCAGAACTCTGGCACTGAGCAAAACAGGGGAGAGTTTTCTTTAAAGGAGAACAGACAAACGGAAAATATGTGCAAAATGAGCAAAGAAAGGAAAAATATGACAGCAGCATCTCTGCAGTTCCTCATATACAGAGACCGACTGCATTCTGCTTCTAAACTGAGTGCAAAGAGGTCCTTAACTACAGCTCCATTTGACTATGAAGGCCTCTTTTGTCCTCAAGATTATACAGAGGGGGTCAAGCCCCTTCAGTGCTATTTACATATAGGCTTGAATTTTCTTTTTTGATTGTTGTACACGTAGCAGATTCTGAAACACTGTCTATTTCACCTTTATCATTTCACCTCGATTTTCAAAGAATGACTGTAACGTACTAAATAAACAGAAGTCAGACAGCTATGTTTTTCTTTCTAAGTCTGTTTTCTGTTTCCCTTGTTGTGTCAATATCTCCATGAGCGCTGCCTCCCAAACATTACCCTGGGAGATTTGTTTTTCTTACAAAAACATAGGAAGTACATTGCTCCTAATAATAGTTTGGAGATCAGGGTATTATGGGCTTCATTGAAGGTTACTTACAAGGTCCTTGCCCATAATGTTATACTCAAACCTACTGGAAAAATTACAGCTAACACATGCATTTTTAGAGAGACGAGGTGTGTGAAGTCACATCTTCTGTTGGAGCAACTTCTGTTGGTGTAAGAGACAGAAGCTTTTGAGCCACATAAAACTCTTCTTCAGGTCTGCGAAACTTACTCAGAGTGTGGCCACCAAATACAAGGTGGAACTGATTGTTTAGCATAAGCAGTTAACACATATTTCAAGGGACCATTCCAGGTGAAGGTATTACCTCACCCACTTTGTCTCTCTAATATCCTGGGACTGACACTGCTACAAAAACACCCATACATGCATTTTTATAATGTACGCTACACCGTCATTCAAAACATGTTGGGTCTGATCTAAACCCCATTGACATCAATGGGAAATTTTCACTGACTTTCATTCAGCACTGGATCAAATCCTCAGCTGGTATAAATTACTATAACTCTTTTGAGCTTCAAGGGAGCTTCATTGATTTACACCAGCTAAGGATCTGGATTCATTCTCTTTGTGACCCCAATACAGGAAAGCACTTACGCACATGCTTAACTTTAGGCATGTGCTTAAGACGCATACATTTATGCATGTGCTTAAGTGCTCTGATGAATAAGGATGGACTGCGGAATCAGGTCCTAAATCCCCATGGTCTTCTAACATCACAGGAACATGCCTCCCTGACACAATGTTCATTCTCACTGGCAAAACCCCACTGCACACTTATGAGACACAATATGGAAGATTAAACTGTCATCTTTAAACTTACTTCAAAATTTTTCATGATACCAGACCAACTGCATCCAGGGATCCCACAGTGCACTTTGAATTCAGAAATCTCTTTATTAATGGCAGCATCACTGAAAGCCTGGAAATTAACAACAAGATGAGCAGTCAAACACTGGTCAATAAAATGATCCAAACAGCAGCTATGAGATGGGAACAGGCTGGGACTTTATAGCTTCATAAACCTTGATTTTTTTTATTTTATGTTTAATCTTCTGCAAAAGTATTAGTTAGTTTAATGAGTATATAGGAAAAGACCAAAGGATTGTGAAATCCTATTATTTGTTTCGTATAGCTCAAAAACTAAATGCTTTGAGGTGATTTTAATTTATTAAAAATAAAAATATGCCTTTCCCAGTGAAAACTTTCAGTATAAAGTTTTTTCCTACTCAGAAACCTGAAAACAGGTGTATGCAAAGAATGTGCTGATGGAACCTTAACTATAGAGGGCACTACCTCATGCCACTCTAATGCAGGCATTTAATTATTGGGGTCATTAGCACCTCTTTTACCTGCTGCAGAGAGAATTTAAGACTCAACCTGAATGAGGGTACACCCTCTCAAACGCAGGCTGTTTCCATTTAGTTTGCCTAGTGTCCTTGAGAAATCCAAACCAGACACATACATTTTTTCCAGCACTATGCAGTTTTTTTCTTGCATTAACTGTGAAGAATCATGCAATAAATAAATAAAAAATGAATCACTGCAGCCTTTTAATATCACATCTTGCAAAAGCCCAATAGCACAGTAGAACAGAGACAAGTATTAAGAACACAACATGGAAGACTGCAGATTCCCCACAGAATAAAATATGGAAAATCCAGGGGAGGGAGTGCCCATATGAAATAGCTCATCACTATGCTGAGAATAATAAGAGGCCTTCCCTGCTTTCTAGAGAAAAATTACTCCCGTCAGCCTACAGCATCACTAAGAGACAGAGAAGGAAAAGTGCCACCAGTTCATCTACTTCTTCCTTCTTGATCACTATATTCAAACAGTGCTCTATCGTATCCATGTTTAATTAACCCAAGAACAGGGCTTCCACCTCTTCCCTTTGGAAAGATCCTTAGAAAACAATACAGCACTTATAAGGAAGTTCTAACCTGTGCATTATCCATGAGCCCAGGGAACAAAATTATTTGCTCATTTGGTAAAACCAATTAAAAGAAAAAAGTCACCAGTTCAGCAATGAACTAAAGAGATCTGGACTGTAAGACTGAAATGTCAAGAAACTGTGGAAAAGGGAAAATACTGCGGGGCTCATCCCTCACACTGAGGCAATTAGTTTTCATGCTGTAATTGTACTGTCCAACCTGTGTTATAACCAGTTTTAAAAAAACATGGTCCTTACACAATATCTTTTTAGACTGGTTATAAGACAGGTATCATTACAAAAGAGGGAATGTTGGATAATGAAGTCAGCACCAGACTAGCAAGAGTGAAAGAGATATTCTGGAGAGTAAACATCTGATGAGAAAGAACATAAATCTGAAGACTACATTCCAACTCTTAAGAACTCACATTTGGTCTGCGTGGTGGTCTGTGTTAAATTATGGCTGTGAAACATGGACATTCAAACAATTGATGATAAAGAAATTAAAATCCTTTGAATTATGGTGTTATAGAAAAATTCTGAAAATATAATGGATAGAGCAGGTAACCAATGAAAAAGAATTGGAGATTATTTGAACTCAGCAAATACCAGTTAGAGATTTTATGAAAAGAAAGATTAGATTTGCAGGGCACATTTTAAGAGGTTCAGTGGGCAATGCATGTTTACAGGCACTGGAAGAGAAAGCTGACAGCAGAAGAACATGAGGCAGAAAAAGATGACCTGGGATGGATAAGGTGGTATCGTGGGTGGATCAAAAGGTCTATTCATCTACAATGAGATTAGCAGAGGATCCTCCAGAATGGGCTACTATGGCTGCAAACCTCCAGTAATGGAGATGTCATGTAAGAAGAAAATAAGATGGTTTAGTTCAGTCTACACAGGTCAAACCAATGTTAAAGAACTATAGTCAATTTCATTGAATAGAAGCGATTACTGTTGTGAGACTCGTTTACATATAGATCTTCGTAATGATTAATATACCAGCAATGCATTGTCAGAAGTTGAAAACATCCTTAAAATATTAGTAAACTGTAAAACTATCGAGTCCTTTCATTTTAGAAAAAAATCCATTTATATTATTTTACATATAAAATATGTTTAGACTGCAGTCATAGTCAGTTCCCTTTTCTCTTTGCAGACTCTTCACCTTAGCCAGCAAGCTTCCCTAAAAGCAAATACTGACAGTGTTAATCTCTGAGCTGCAGGTAGAGTGTATGAAGGTTGGACCCATTATCAGCTCTCATGGTCTTTTTGTTGTGGCGGGGAAGGGGAATTATTTATAAGCTTGAAACAAAAATCTGAAATGGTTCCTATTCCGACATCCCTTTTCACTAATGCAGTTGATTTATGACACTTTGATGATGACGTAACTGGCAAAGTAGGACCCAATCCTGCAACCACTGCTCATGCATGTACCCCATTCAATTACAGTAAATGAGACTATTCACTTGAGTAAGGCTGCAGAATCGGGTCCCAAGCTTGTTAATATTGCTCCATGGCACATCATCTAGAGAACTACTTTCTGCCTCTGCTTCCACTTATAACTTCTGCAAAGGAGTGGGGAGATATTTTCTTGCTTCCTCTGAAGTTTCAGTTCCTTGGGAAAAATTACATCAAGTCTAGTACCCCTGGGTCTAGCATTTTACAGATGGGTATTGTGGAACATCAGGAATTTTTGTGACTTAGCCAGGGTCAGTCAGTCAGTCAATAGTAGACCTGGAAACAGAACTCAGGAATTGTAACTCCTAGTTACTTGCTCTAGAACGTTTACACTAAGGCTACATCTACACTACAGGGGGGAGTCGATTTAAGATACGCAAATTCAGCTACGTGAATAGTGTAGCTGAATTTGACGTATCGCAGCCGACTTACCCCGCTGTGAGGACGGTGGCAAAATCGACCTCTGCGGCTTCCCATCGACGGCGCTTACTCCCACCTCTGCTGGTGGAGTAAGAGCGCCGATTCGGGGATCGATTGTCGCATCCCGACGGGACGCGATAAATCGATCCCCGAGAGGTCGATTTCTACCCGCCGATTCAGGCGGGTAGTGTAGACCCAGCCTAAGAATCCTATTTCAGGGCATAAGATGATGCTTCAGGGCATAAGATGATCACTAGTTGGGGTTGGAAAGAATTCTCCCTTTTGGAAAAGAGCAGCACAATTAGGCTTATGATGGGTGTTTTACACTTTGTCTCTGAAGCATATAACATTAGCTGTGGTTGGAGACAGGACTCCAGACTTAATGGAAGACGGATGCTTTTTGGCATGGCTGTTCCATGTCTCTTGGATGAACAGTGCCCTCATATCTGATTAATTAGTTACATTTTCTTTGGTAGACTATTGGTTACATTATTACTGAACCCTGCAATGTCAGGCTTTTATACAGACATACCAAACTTTATAAATGGGGGGAAAAGAGTGGATTTAATCAGTACAAGCAACCTTTCAACAACCACCTCCTTGAAAATGACATTAATAAGTTAACAAATAGTCACAGTCTTTTAAATATTCAAAAGTTATAGGAAGGCAAAAAAATCATTTATCGGGATATAGGGATTTTTGCATTTTGTTGAACAAACATATTTCATGCTGTTTGTTTTGACCTTATTTGTCTGGTATATGTTCTTACATGTACGTGTATTTAAGCAAGAGAAGCAGTCTGTGCTTGGGTCTGTGTGCATTTGATGTCATAAATTGTCCTGTAGTGGTATGGAAATCAGCCATTGCTTGGAAACAGAACTAAAAATAAAAGCCTCAGTGGAATCTATTCCATGAAAAAAAAAACTAGAAAAACTAGAACATTTGTACCTTTGTCTGTACATTTAAAAATAGATGCTTACTGGTCAGTTTTCAGTCTGCTTGTAATACATAATCCAGTCTATATTTTATAAAAAGATGAAAGCTTGCAAACTGTATGTCCAGGTTCTTAAGAACATAGTTTTTTAATAGTAACACTTACCATTTACATAGTGTTTTTCATTTTTACAGCATTTTACATTGACTAATAAACCATCAAACCACACCCAAAGACATGTAAATATGAGGATCCCCATTTTACTTGCACAAGGGCACTGAGCAAGTTATTGTCAACAATGGAGTCAGAATTCAAGAGTTCCTGGCTCCCAGTCCCATACTCAGCACTCTAGGCCATGCCACCTTCAACAGAACTTCTATATACACGTTGTAGTAGACTCTGCATTGCATATATTTAAAGCAATCGTGTGAATTGCACAGGTGTGAATGAGTGCAGAATTTGGCCCCAGTTGCTTAATGTAGATTTTAATTCAACATTACAGTACAGTGCAATTCAGTACAATATAGTTACTCCTCTGAATCAACCAGCACCTGCCACTGAAGTCTTTCAGTCTAGTGCAAGCTGGGAAATGACCAAAACCAAAGAAAAGAAAAAGCAGGTTAACAACCCCCCCGTGGATTTTTTACTATGTAAAAACCAACCAACCAAACAAAAAAAAAACACAACTTCAGAATTTCCTGGCATTACAGAACAGATTATTATAAATGTATCTAACTTCAGAGGGACAGTCCTGGTGACACATGGGTTTCTCTAATGGTATGTGTGTCCTGTGTGCTTTCTGTTTCACTCTCATATTTGTTAATCATTATGGACACAGCTCAAGCAAAGGAGCTGTGCGTGAAAGAACTGCAAAGAGCAGGGGGTTCTCACCTTTTTTTTTCCACCCAGGCCACTCCCTCAAATGATCATTCACTTGAACCACTAGCTCTTGCCCCGCAGAACATCAATGGAAAGTCTGTCAACAGCAACACCAACGCAGAACTTTCCCACCCTTACAAAAGGGCCTGATCCAGAGCCCAATGAAGTAAATGAAAAGATTCCCATTGACATCACAGGGCTTTGAATCCAGTCCAAGGAGAGAGAAACATATATTTCATTACATTATGGTTAATCATCTCTTCTCTATCATTCTGGCCAACTGACAGCAATAATGTTCATACCCTGAAACTGCACTAAATCTTTGGTTTGACTCTAATTCTGCAGCAAAAGCTCTTAATTGCTTTGACAGCTCTTTCATCTCAAACATTCACATTTATGAATACCAAATATATTGAAAAGCCAATAAAACTATTCACTAGGTGAAATTCACCCTTATGCAGGGGGATACCACAAGGCCAAAGTACCCACCATATTCTGCATAAGGGATGACCTTCATCTTAAGAGAAGGAAAGACAGGCCTGAACCAACCTGCCCCAGACCCGAATATACTCCAGAACTTGGAGGAAGTTCTGATCCATAGCCAAATGTCACAGTTGTTCTCTTTTCTGCAATGAGTCCAAACCAAAATCCTGGACTTATTCTACAGGTCTAACTGTAGACTAAGCCAGAGGTTCTCAACCCGCAGGGTGGGCTGCATGCAGCCCAATTAGCACACAGCTTCGGCCCAGCTGTGTGCTAAAGGCCGCAGGCTCCCGGCTGCCCTGCCTTGCGGCGGGCTCCGAGCTCCCAGCTGCCTTGCCATCCGGCGGGCTCCAGGCTGCCCTGCCACGTTCTGGACTCCTGACAGCCCCACATGGTGGGGCTCAGGGTTCGGGCAGCTGGCTGCAGCCCGGCCTTCCACAGCAGGGCCCCGGCGGCGTCTGGGGGCAGGGTCCTGGCTGCCCCCCCGGCCCAGCATGCCGGGACTCTGTGTCCAGGCAGCCGGCTGCCGCACGGTCCCACACACCAGGTTCCGGGGGTAGGATCCTGGCTGCTGCCCGGACCCCTGCAGCAGGGTCTGGAGTCCAGGCAGCCAGCTGCCGCCCGACCCCACAGGTCTCGGGATCTGAGCAGCTGGCTGGCGGCAGGGCTCGGGATCCGGGCAGCCGGCTACTGCCCAGCCCCCCATGGCAGGGTCCGGGGTCTGGGCAGCTGGCTGCCGCCCAGCCCGCACACCAGGGCTCAGGGTCCTGGTACAGTCCGGGGTTAAGGTCCTGGATGCCCCCCAGCGCCTGTGGCGAGGTCCAGGATCCGGGCAGCTGGCTACCACCTGGCACCATACAGTGGGGTCCAGGGTCCTGGCAGGGTCCTGGGATGGGGTCCTGGCTGCCCCCTAGCCCCGCGAGGTGCGGGTCAGGGTCCCCACACAGCAGGGTCTGGGGTTGGGGTCCCTGCCCCCCACCCTATGCCCAGCTCTCCGCTCCTGGCCCCACTCTGTGGAGGGGTCTCTGGGCGGAGGGCGCTGAGCATGGGTGTTTGTGCAGGGGTTTAGGTGGGAGATAATGTGGTTCTCAACCTGCGGCCCAGCTAACACTAATAGGTTGAGAATCACTAGACTAAACCAAAATCTTAAGAGGGAAAACTCTTATCCCTTTGGGAAATTCTCGCAAGATACTGTTCAGGCTTATGTCCCCATTTTATATAAAGTCAAATTTTATTAAGAAGTAACCTATCCTATCATCTTACTTATTCCATAAATGTCTTAACCATTTGATATACCTGTCACACTGGAAAATGCCTTTTATCGTTTAACAGTTGGGAGGCAAAGCGAAGGGGAAAAGAAAAAACAGTAGAAATACATAGGCTATTGGTTTCAGAGTAGCAGCCGTGTTAGTCTGTATCCGCAAAAAGAAGAACAGGAGTACTTGTGGCACCTTAGAGACTAACAGATTTATTAGAGCATAAGCTTTCGTGGACTACTTCTGAAGTGGGCTGTAGTCCACGAAAGCTTATGCTCTAATAAATCTGTTAGCCTCTAAGGTGCCACAAGTACTCCTGTTCTTCTTTTTATAGGCTATTGGGTGCTTCCTGGTACCACTCAGATAAAACACACAGGGGCCATATTTTCTCTGCATTCTCTGCACAAGAAAAATGGAAGGCTTATAGACCTTTTAACAGTCTCTACTTGATGGAGAGGAGCAGATGTCACTGGACCTCTTTTGTCACATTATTCCCAAAAAATCAAACAACCTGCTAACCTGTAATTTTCAGGGCAGTCAGTTCCATGCCAGAGAATGCGAACACAAATGATATTTTGAAATTACTTTAAAAAAAACCTAAGAATGCTTAGACGAGTCTCATGTCTTAGCCTGGATCCCTTCCAAATCAAGTTTTTAATTTAATGAACAATTTTGAAAAAAAAAATCCAACATTGCACCTTTTATAATTCCAGTCATGGAAAGAACAAGAGAAAAAAAATCACATTTGCATTTTAAATACTTTTGATCTTGTTTCAACATCACCAAAGTTCTTCCTGGGACTTAGGCAAATCAAACCTAAATCAGAGGGATCTTAACACACTCACTCAGAGAAGGAAAGAAAGTTAACCAATGCCAGTCCCCAAGGGATGGGTCCGATTCTGCTCTCATTTACCCCCTTGTAACTGCACTGATAACGGTGTTCAGAATAAGCATCTGGCTGGAGAACTGGGCCCCACATTCTTATTTCCAATCAGCATATGACCATATACTGCATGGGTGTAAAAGAGAGCTAAATCTGGCCCAAGGCTTTTGCAGTCAATTCTAGCCTGTTCCTATGCAGCAGACGATGGTCCATACAGAGTGGAACCAGTGCAGTTCTACTGCACAAGGAGGGCAAGATGTGGGGGAGCCAGTGTAGAAGCCTCTTGCAGGTGAGCCCCCTGCATAGCAGTGTGTAGGAGATGGCAGCGGGTATAGGGGGATGCCCTTAGATCCTCCAGCTGAATTCAATAAATCACGCAGCTGCTCAACACCTCTCAGTACCAGGCTCTAAGTTAGTTGTAGCACAACGAGGGTCGTCAAACAAAGGGTGCATAGGGAAAGAAACAGCCCAGGAGGCCAAAGGTTACCACAGTACCAAATAATGGAATAAACTATTGTTGTTGTGTGGAAAACTTATTTTTCATATTATGTACATACATACACAGACATAAACAAACTAATAGTATGCAGGAGCAAAGTCTGACAAAAACACAGGAGAGGTGGAGTGGGGGGGCCTTGATAAGGGACAAAAGAGCAAACCTGCTAAGGAGTCTCTATCGTTCACCTTGTTTACAAACCCCAGCCCTGCAAGCTGATTCACAAGCAGAGTCCTCAAGCCTGTGTGAAGCCCCACTGAACTTCCGCAGGACTCTGTGCAGGCGTTAGGGTCTGCCCATGTGGATCAGCTGACAAGACTGGGGCTTTGGTCACCACATCCCACCTACAATTTTGCAGAAAGTCCCACTAACGGTTTTATAGAAGTCTCGCGCTAGAAAAATGCCAAGGTTTTCACAGAATTGATGTATATTGTGAGCAGTACAAAATGGTTTTGTTTATACCTGGACCCCATGTACTCTGCAATACTGTAGCTGTGGGGATTTGCTGCAGAACTGGACATTTTTCCAAGATCCTACAGAACTCAGCATTTTATCTCAAAAATATCGTTTTGTGGGTGCCTTGTTCCCAGTACCTTGTTTTCTTTTTCCTTTCCCCACTGAGATCTGGCTGCAGATGCCTTTTGCTCCACATCATTCTCCACAAGGGAGATTTAGTTGGATTACCAAGCATGCTTTCTTGCACTGTTCCATGAAACCAGGCGGTAGGGGATTTGGGAGCAAGAGCCAAGGTCCAGTTTGTAGCCACAGTGTAGGGGAGTGAACTGGTCCCCATGGAGAATAGTGCAACAGCTGGTACCTGGGGACTTGAACCACTGATGCCAGCTGTGAGCTCCCCCACTCCCTGGCACACATGAGGGAAAGGAGATTCTGAGTCAAGCTGTTCTGAGAAATTTTAAGGAGCCAAAACCCAAAATACAGTGAAAATATTCATCATCAAAAATATTCTTAATCAAAAAACCCCTAAAAATTTGTCAGTGAATATTTTTGTCTGATTACTTTCAACAATGAGTTTTTTGTGATGTTCTTCAGGCCCCCTGGCTCCCACAGTGTTCTCCAGGCAACACAGCTAGCCAGTCTAGTCTATTCTATTATTTTTGATATAGGTTCTCTCACCACACTCATCACTGTATTATCTGAGCCCCCTTCCAGGAGTGTGTTAGGTAATGTAACTAGCATCTGTCATGTGTGGTTTGTTCTCATCCTCTCCCCAGAGGGAGAAGCATGTGCATTGGAGTGTTTTGATTTGGTGTTGGCTTTTTTTTATATGTAAACGTATCTGTTGCTATGTGTTTGTATTAGAGAAGGCAGGTCAAAGAAAGGCACCTTCCACTTGGAGCAGAGAGTTGGGAGGTAAGTGATGGTCCTTAGTTCTAGGGGAAGTTCATTTCACAGTCTTGGATCAGCCCCTTTGTCTCCCACCTACACTTCTGCCTCCTTCTATTCGCTATGGATACATTTTCGTACAGTGCCTAGCATGATGGGGCACTGAGCTGGCTGAGGTCTGTCGGTGTGACCACAATATGATGTTAAGTAATAACAACAATAATAATTGAGGCTGTGTGTTTGGGAGTGGGAAGAGGGGAATGAAGGATACTTCATGCCCATAGAATACATTAACTTTGCAGCAGATTTTAGGGCTTCTTGATGCAGAACTTGGTGGAGTTCACAGTGTGCTACTTACATCCAAACACTTTTTTGATCAAGAATTGAGGGAAAGTCCAGGATGTTAAGGTATCTAGGTTAATATGCACAACTGTGGAATCAATCACTATCACTTTCTTTATTATTTCCTCTTCTAAAAAATAATACTTTAATGACTCTAGCATTAGCCCAGAGAGATAAATGAAACATTAATACAAACACAATTACATACCCTTTCTTCTGTCAATAAGCTTCCTTCATTTACAGTTCCAGGATCCTCTGCATTACATTTCTGACAAATTGGGTTTTTGTTGTTTCTGGTGGGAAAAAAATTTAAAAAAAAAATGATTTGTGAACTGCAGTTCAGAGAGCCTCTGTTTCAAGAATAACAAATTAACAAAAACAACAGAAGTATTAATTTCAGCTCAAGGTCAACACGCTTTATGGTAAAAGGGCCAAATCTTGGTCCCATTGAAAGTCCACAATTTTTAACCATCTATCAGCAAAATCTGAACCGTCATGACTATTCTGCTCTACAAAGCCAGCAATGCTGGGAATCTGCTTCTCTCAGTGAGGTAGGCACTAACTCCATGTAGTGCACAATAACCTGAAATCTGAAGTCTTTTTAACACAGAAGTGATGCCTTTTCTTCTCTGGTAGGTGGATAGGTTTTTAATTGCCAGGATACATCTCAGGGCTCAATCTTCTCTTCATTCACACAGGCCACCATTGGTGTGTTGACTTGTAAAATTGGCTACTGTGTGTACACATGAAGGGCAACGGCATAGCTGGTGCAGGAGTGAACTCTAAAGTGGCAGCATACTTTCCAGTAACACAGCCACAAAATGCTTTGGTTTTAATTTGAAATATTTCTTAAATTAGCATTTAAACTGTGCAATTAAAGGGAAAAAACAAAGCTTTGCAGGAAGAGGCAAGCACTTCTGTGACACTGCAATTACCATCCAGCCGAGTCATGTATTACCTCAGTTCAAGAAACCCGACAGAAAAGTGTCCTTATGACCAGATGAAGAGCATGACATTACTTCCTTCAGACTGTACTAACAGGTTTGCTTGGTTCCGTTTCCTGTTCCATTACAAGGTTGCCATGAGAAGATATAAGCAGACATAGCAAATTCTGTTCTTATTTTCAGGAGTGCAAGTCCTCAGTGACTCCACTGACTGCAGCAGAGTTACTCTGGATTTACACCAGTGAGAGCAAGCAGAATTTAGCCCAGTGGGCCACATGCATTCTGTGTAAAATGCCATTACACTGTAGTGCTTTGACCTGCCAGTCACATGTGGCTGGCTGACCGACTCAGCTTTTTGTTACAGTTTCATCAGGATATATACTTAGGGCTTGTCTACACTGGCAATTTACAGCGCTGCAACTTTCTGGCTCAGGGGTATGAAAAAAGCGCTGCGACCACACAAGGCATATTAAAGCGCTGCCACGGTAGCACTTTAGCATTGCCAGTGTAGACCAGCCCTTAAAGAGAAGAGGGGAGAAGCAGCTAACGAATTAAGAACAATATCCCTCTATCTCCAAGCAAAAAGGCTGGGATTGTTCTGAGGGTTGGTTCTTCGCTGGGCATTGACCCAGATTTTACATCGTGCACTTTATAATGTTCTAAAATAATAACACATTTTTAAACTTCCATAGCACCTTTCATCCAAGAATTGCAAAGCATTTTCATGTATTAAAGTAACTTCACAATAGCCTTCCTATGAGCTTTCAATATGATTCTCTCCCTTTTAGACTGGGAAGGGAAACTGAAGTATAGAAACAGACTTCAAAGAGAAACTGCAGCGCTACAATTCATTTGCAAACTTAACACCATCAATTTGGGCTTGAATAGGGACTGGGAGTGGCTGGCTCACTACAAAAGCAATTTTCCCTCTCTTGGTATAGACACCTTCTCATCAATTATTGGGAGTGGACCACATCCACCCTAACTGAATTGGCCTTGTCATCACTGATTCTCCACTTGTAAGGTAACTCCCTTCTCTTTATGTGCCAGTATATTTATGCTTGTATCTGTAATTTTCACTCCATGCATCTGAAGAAGTGGGTTTTTAACCACGAAAGCTTATGTCCAAATAAATGTGTTAGTCTCTAAGGTGCCACTGGACTCCTTGTTGTTTTTGTGGATACAGACTAACACGGCTACCCCTCTGATACTTGAAGTATAGAGAGGTAATTTGCCTAAGGTTATACAGCAAGTCAACAGCAGAGCCAAGAGGAAAACCTAGCAATCCTGACCACTAGACCACACTCAAAGCCTATAGACATACACCCTGAAAATAATACCACTGTAAGGAAGTATACATGGATGATAAAATTACTACTATCAACATCCCAGGTACTCTCAAACTCTACTCTAACACTTTCTCCCTATTTAGTAGATTATCACAACAGATCATCCTACTAGGGTTGTAGCTACAGAATCTGCCACTTGAAATCTTTCTGTCTTCTCGGCAGAAATGCATGATCACGTGGTCTCCTGTAGAAAGAACTTACCGTACAACCCATGACAAGCAAGCCGAGCAGTATCTATGCCCACATAGCGTTTGCTGGGCTTTCTTCAAGACGTTATTACAGCTGCTGCACAGGTATTTGTGATCGGGCACATTCTCACAGATGCTGGTGGGATAACCAAAGGGAAATTCGTTTTCATCAGGAGATGAGCCAGGGCCATCCGGAGAGACTCTGTCTGCCCTCTCAGCCATCTGAAGTAAACTGCTGTGAAAGATGTGGAACACACTAACTGCTGAAACAAGCAGACACCCGCTCCAGTAGATGTGAAATAATACATTGAGCATCAAAGTCCACAAGGCAACTTCAAACCTGTGTAGTAATCTAGCGATCTGTTTAATTAAATCTGTCGCTGACATGTGTGACTAAGTGTCATGGTGGGGTTTGACTAGGTACCAGCAGGAAATTACTGTACAGATTTAAAATTCCCCTGAATCACAAAATGAAAACAGATATATTATAATCAAGGGGAAGCTGGGGGGCTTTGCATAGTTTTCAGGTTTTTTTTTCAGGGCAAAGTAAATATTTCTGTTCTTTTTAGAACTAGAATACCATTGGTTAATCCTGCACGGCAGAATTATTTCCTGTAGAGTAAATCCCCAGTCTCAGAACTCTAGTTCCCATTGCACCCAAAGCTTGTCCGTGATTGCATTTTACAGATGTGGAAACTCCAGAACAGAGAGGTGTAATGACTTTCCCACAGTCATAAAGGAAGACAGAGGAAAACCCAGGAAAATACAGTCCATTAACTAATGCCACTCTCTAGCCACTAGATACATAGGGCCTGATTTGCTGAGCACCTCCAGCTCTCCCCCTGTAGTTAATGGACACTGTGAAAATCAGGCCAACACTGCCTCTGGAGGACTCAAGAACGGTTTGGAAAATTCAGGGTTTTATTACATATAGAACCTGAACAAATATAATTCATAACTGTACCCTTATGAATCACATTTTTCTCATGACAGCACTAACACAGAAGTACCAGTCCTGGTCCCAATGGTGACATTAGCAGAAACTGTTATTAACTAATGATCTGAAAAAACAGAATCAATGTTCATGTTATTAGCTCAGAGAATAGAATGCAATTTTTTCCTGCCCTAAAAACCCACACAGGCTCTGATCAGCCAGGAACCTAGAGGAATATAATACTGTACAATTATAAGGCCATCTTCTAGATACTCTGCACATTTTTCTGTGGTGATCACTGCCCTAGATTAGATATCCTGTAGTTCTTGTGCAGGAAAGTCTCCATTGACTTCAGTGGGACTTTTGCTTGTGTAAACAGCTGTAAGATTGTACTGTTTTCTTTTCTCTGTGGTACCTTGCATACATATTGTATCCCTAAATGGGTTACATCAGTAAAGATTAATACAAAACCCCTAAGAAAGGGAGGGAGAGTCTAACAGGCCTAGGCATCAAAAATAGGTTTTCAGTTAAGATTTGAAATAAGATGAAAAGTCAACAAGCTGGGGAAATAAAAGAAGGGTGTTCCAGATACTAGACACTGCAGAGAAGATTCTTGCACCAAAAGTGGCCAAAAAATACACAGTGGCATTCAGGAATGTTTAATTCAGCCAAGATGTTTTTGTAACCTACTACTGAGGCCAGCTAGCTAAATTCTCAAATACCTCCAAGTCAATCGTTTGCCTTTGCTGGATACCAGCTGCATTATTATTGGGTTGGCCAACACCCCCATCGATTTCCCTCCCCCAGGGTCTCCTATAACAAACGCACTACCTAAAGAATATGTAACCGAAACCATTACTGGCGTCTATACATGCTATAAAGGTGGCTTTACAAGATCTGCACAGGGCTTTTCCTTGACAGGGAGGGAGTGGATTATTTCAGTCAGTGGACCAGAAAAACCCACTACTGACTTTAGTGCAAGGAGAAAGCCACCTCTCTCTCTGTCTCTGCAATTTCAGAGTAACAGCCGTGTTAGTCTGTATCCGCAAAAAGAAGAACAGGAGTACTTGTGGCACCTTAGAGACTAACAAATTTATTAGAGCATAAGCTTTCGTGGACTACAGCCCACTTCTTCGGATGCATATAGAATATATATGTTATATGTTCCATTCTATATGCATCCGAAGAAGTGGGCTGTAGTCCACGAAAGCTTATGCTCTAATAAATTTGTTAGTCTCTAAGGTGCCACAAGTACTCCTGTTCTTCTTTTTGTCTCTGCAATGACACGTGTTTCGGGGGGCGGGGGGGAGACAGAGTTTAAGGCCAGAAGGGAATGGGATTCCAGATCATCTAGTCTGGCCTGCCGGATATCACAGGACACCAACAACCCCAGCACCTGCCCCGGGGAAACAGGATTACACCGTCACTGCTCTCACTAGTTTTGGCAACAGCTGCACCCGGGAAGGGGGATGGGCTGTGGTGGGGACCCAGGGGGATCGGGGTCCGTGGCCCGTGCCCCGGGGGGGGGGCTGAGGCCCCTGGCCCACGGGCAGGGTCGGGGGGGCGGTCCCTGATCCGCGATGGGGGAGATGGGGGGCGGGATTTCTGGCCGCGCTCGGCTGGGCGGTCCTGGGGTCCCTAGCCCGCGGGGGAGACGGGGAGGGGGGTCAAGGCAGTCCCGCTCGCCCAAGCCCGGCCTGGAGGAGTCGGGGGAATCGCGGCCCGGCCCGGCCCGGCCCGGCCGCCAACTTACCTGAGCCCCAGGCTGCTGCAGGGAGCCCCGCCCGGCGCGCAGCTCCCACTGGCCGGGGCCCGGCCTGACCCTCCAGCTGCCGCCTGCGGCACTTCCCTCCCCCGGCAGGCTGGGCCGTAGCTGGCGGCAGCGAGAGGCCGAGGCCGGCTTTGTTCCACCACAAAGAGAAACCAAAGCACGGGCCCGAAATCCCCGGGGGGCGGGGGAGTCACAGGGATCCCCAGGGGGGGCTGGGAAGCTCACGGGGATCCCCGGGGAGTGTGAGGGGGGAGGCTCACAGGGATCCGGGGGGAGGGTGGGGCTGGGGAGCTCACAGGGATCCCCAATGTGGCTGGGGGAGCTCACAGGGATCCCTGGGGTGTGTGGGGAGGCTGGGGGAGCTCACAGGGCTGTGGGGAGGCTGGGGAGCTCACAGGGATCCCCAATGGGGCTGGGGGAGCTCACAGGGATCCCTGGGGTGTGTGGGGAGGCTGGGGGAGCTCACAGGGGTGTGGGGAGGCTGGGGAGCTCACAGGGATCCCTGGGGTGGGGGTGGGGAGGCTGGGGGAGCTCACAGGGCTGGGGGGGGGCTGGGGAGCTCACAGGGATCCCCAATGTGGGAGGGGGGCTGAAGGAGCACACAGGGGATCCCCAGTGTGTGGGGGTGGGTGAACTTCACAGGAATCCCCAATGTGAGTGGATGGCTGGGGGAGGTCACAGGGATCCCCACTGGGTGTGGATGGCTGGGGGTAGCTCACTGGGGATCTCCAGTGTGGGTGGGTGGCAGTGTGGGTGAACCTCACAGGGATCGCACGGGGAGGGGGGGGGCTCACATAGATGTGCAGTATGTGGGGGGCCTGGGGAGCTCACAGGGATCCCCAGTGTGTATGGGGGTGAATCTCACAGGATCCTTAGTGGGGGTTCTGGGGGTACTCACTAGGGATCCCCAGTGTTTGTGGGGGATGGAGAAGCTCACACAGGGAGAATCCCCTCAGTATCTGGAGGGTACTCACAGAAAGAGATTCTCCTGCTCTTCGGTACCTAAATAAGAGCATAACCTAACTTTAGACTTCTATTTTTGAAAATTTTGACCATGATCCCTTCAGGGCAAAGATTATCAACATTACTGGACTGCTCTTTCAGCTCTTTTAATGGGCATTGACAGTTAAGTTACAGCCAAATTTAAGTTTGTGGGTTTTTTTAAAAGTCTTACAAAACCCAATATTAATAAATGTTTTTGCCAGTTGTTACATTTTATGACAAAATAAAAATAAACAAAAACCTGTTTTGGGGGGATGGGTGGGAGTGTTTGTTTTCATAGAAATGTCGGGCTGGAAGGGCCCTCGAGAAGTCATCAAGTCCAGCCCCCTGCACTGAGACAGCACCAAGTAAACCTAGACCAACCCTGACCTGTATTTGTCTAACTTATTCTTAAAATCCTCCAATGAGAATTCCACAACCTCCCTGGGAAGCCTATTCCAGAACTTAACTGCCCTTATAGTTATAAGATAAAAGACATTACCTTACCCACCTCGTCTTTTTAATATCCTTGGACCAACAGGGCTACAACACCACAAACAACTTGTAGATAGAACACTTTTCCTAATATCTACCTTAAATCTTCCTTGCTGCATATTAAGCCCATTGCTGCTTGACCTACCTCCAGCAGACATGGCAATTAATCACCAACCTCCTTATAACCGCCCTAAGCAGGTATCATGTCCTCCCTCGTTCTTCTTTTCTCAAAACTAAACATGCCCAGTTTTTTTCCTCTACCTTTTTTCCTCATAGATCAGGTTTTCTAAATCTTTTATCATTTTTGTTCCTCTCCCCTGGACTCTCTCCAACTTGTCCCCATCTTTCCTAAAGTGCAGCACCCAGAATTGGACACAGTACTCCAGCTGAGACCTCACCACTGCCAAGTAGGGCAGGACAATTACCTACTGTGTCTTACGTATGACATGCCTTTGAATACACTCTTTTGGAATTAGCCTTTTTTGCATCTGCCTCATATTGTTGACTCTATTTCAGTTTGTACTGCACTAGAATCCCCAGATCCTTTTCAGTAATTTCATTTAGACCACGTACCTAGGAAGGTTTCTTCATAAGAAGGGGGTTCTCTTTCTTCCCCCCCGAGGACCAGTTGAGAGAAGAATCAAAGTGGGAATTGAGGGCACTCCATACTTAGCAGGACTGGACCCTTACAGAGAAAGTTACAGGTGCAAATACTGCATCAGACCGGTGGTCCATCTAGCCCAGTCCTGTCCAAAAGTACTTCTTTGATTCTGCGTGTATTTTCTGTACTGCTTTATAGAAAGGCTGAAAGAAACATTTAGGTAAGATCTTGAACTTCCTGCCTCCCACCTTCCCTCCCCCCCATTATGTGATAAAACAGTGATATTCATGTGTTTTATGAAGAGCTCAGAAACATTCATCAGCTCCACTCACATGGCTGTTGTGTGACTCAGCTCTTTGGGTGCCTGCACAGTATAGTAATGTTCTTTTTTCAAGTGTTCTATCACATCTGTGATACAGGCCAGAGAAAATGTTCCCAAAAATCTTTCCATTAAACTCCCACCTCCCTGTCTTAAATAGACAATGTCAAGTAATATAGGAAAATATAGTATTTGTCATCATCTGGGAGATATGTTCTCTAGATTTCAAAAGAGAAGTTTAAAAATCAAGCACCCTTGGAGAGAACTATATCTAAAAAGAGAGCCACTTTTAATGTATGACTTACAATATTTATTCTCTCCCCTGAGCTGCACTAGTGGTGCTCATGCACTCACAATAGGACCATTTTTGCAAGCACCCACTACTGTGAGTATTCTGCACTATAAGTACTGCTCCTGGTAGTGTTTGCATAACACAGCCTATAGAAACCATGATTGTTTTAAGATAGAGCAGGAAATGTTTGGATGAAATTGTTGGAAACTAATTTTATTTTCAGGCTTCTGAGATATCAACTGAAAACAACCGGAATTAAACACACACTGAAAATCTGCTACAAAATGGACAGGGTCTCTTTATGTAACACAATAGATGGGCAGCTGCTCAGTTTTCTTTACCATTTCAAGCTCTGTTATCTGTAACAGAAAACATTTTAGCTCATTTTGTTTCATGGCCCAAGACTGTTTTCAAATCACAGCTGTCAGCTAATCTACTGATGGAATTTAGAGATGAATAACTAGCATTTTGTGGTGGCTGGTATTTTCAGAGAGAAGGGTCAAATTCTTTTAGGAGTTCAAGCAGTTGTTCCAAGAGGTTTCCCATATTTATGTTCTCAGCCCTCTAATTTTGTTCATTAAAAATCTCCTCCTTGGACCAAGTTCCTCTCTCAGTTACACCCATACAATTTTACTGGAGTCAATGGGGTTTCAGGAGTGTCACCAAGAGCAGAATTTGGACCTTTGCTTTGTCAGAAAATGATTAGCAGCTAAATAAAAACAAGAATGAGGAAAAGGAGATTGGGGTTACAAAGCTAGGTAAAAGTAAACTTCACACAGTGTAGTTTTATAATTAGAGCAGGAAACTAGGGGTCTGAACTTCTGGATTCTAATCCAGCTGCTGCCATAGCTTCCTTGTATGGTGCCTGGCAAATCACTGAGATCTGTGCATGAAAAGTGCTACATACAAGCTAAGTATTAATATTAATTACTATCATTGCATGTGCAAATGGCTAATTATAGCAATGTAGATATGCAATTACCTGATTTGTACATGCAGTCATGGTAATTGCATGTGTAACCTTTTAAAAATCAGGCTTCTAATTTTAATAAGATATTTGATGGCGAAAATGTGAAAGTGGCCACATGATCTAAGTTTTGGTAAGGTTAATATTCAAACTGATGGCCTTAAAAATAAGGGCCACTTAAGTGAATGGCAGTTTGGGTTGAGTAACAATTGCAGGATTGGCCCCTAATAGCATTTCATCTATACTTCCAGCTTTGATGTGGTGCAAGTTTATTCATAGATGTTCTGTTTTCTGAGTGCAGGATAGACAGCGTCGCATACCATAGCATTGTCCTTTATGCTACCAAAATTAAATATGGAAACACTGACACAAACAGAACTCGAGTGGTGTGAATGGCTAGTGGTAAAGATCAGTCAATGTTTCCATTATAAACCTCTGCTTTCATAGTTTTAGAACTAGGACCATAAAATTCACATTGGGTTGAAATATGACGCAGAAATTCTCAGCCAGGGGATGAATTACTTTTTTTAAGAAAATATGTCTGAGTGTGGCCATTTTTAAGTGGGAGTTCAAAGAAATAGAAGTTAATGTTTTCAGAGGGGAGGCCATAATACAGTTGGGTCAATTTCAGTTTCTGAATGAGAGAGACACAAAAAACCTCAATTTGCTAACAATACCGTACGTCTCTGCTGTATGTTAAGTGAGCCTACCCTTTCTTTCGCCTTCATAATTCTGTAAAATATTACACCTTTATCTTAAAAGGCACTGAATTACACAAAGAAACTAAAGATAAGTTTTTGGTACTTTCCAAACTTGAGATATTTCCTCTGGTAAATTTCCCCCACATGAGATCAGTTAACCGAAAACAGGATGTGGCTCACAAAGAGATTAAGATTTGAAGTTTAACTATATTATAGACCCATTGCACTGATGGTGGCTTTGCAGGGGCAGTGTATTAGCATATAGGCTGGCTTATCAATTTTATATCCAAGGGGAAAATGTAATGCAGGGACATATTTAGATTCAGAGTAAAATTTCCATTAGCACATAGATTACTTAAGACTTTCAATGATCCATGGATTCCTAAAAACAAGGAGTCCGGTGGCACCTAAAAGACTAACATATTTATTTGGGCATACGCTTTCGTGGATAAAAAACCCACTTCTTCAGATGCATGGTGTGAAAATTACAGATGCAGGCATTATTATACTGACACATGAAGAGAAGGGAGTTACCTCACAAGTGGAGAACCATTGTTGACAGGGCTAATTCAATCAGGGTGGATGTAGTCCACTCCCAATAATTAAGGAGGAGGTGTCAATACCAGGAGAGAGAAAGTTGCTTTTGTAGTGAGGGTCCTAAGTGCCTAAATCACTTTTGAAAATGGGATTTAGGCTTATAAGTCACTTTTAGGTGCTTTTGAAAATTTTACTTCAGGTATTTACAACATTTTCTGGGCTACGAGTCCCAGTTTGAAGACGGACACAAAATGAATGGGATCTGGATGCCCACTAAATGCATAGTTTTAAATTAATATAAAATGGCTGAAAATGTAAGTATGCGGTGGGAGGGATCCTGAAAAATTGTTAAAACTAGAAAAAAAAACTAAGTTAATAAAACAGGATCAGTCTCTCAATGAGACACAAAACTTCCAGTAATTACAGTTGAGGACTCAAAGTCAAGATTCTTGACTGTATTTCCTATTCTGCCACTGAGTTGTTCTTTAACTTTGACTACATCACCTCTTTGACTGACTTTACCCACTTATACAATAGGGGTACTAATAACTATGTACCTACCTTCCAGAAGTGTCGTGGGGCTTAACTAATTAATGTTTGCACTGTGCTTTGTGATATTCAAATTATAAGTGCTATAAAAGAGTAAAGTATTATTGAATACCAATCCAGAGCAAAGTGATAGCTTTGCCACCATCCCACGTCTGATCTTGGATGCATTCTTTTAGGTTGCTTTTGTTGTAATACCTCCCACTGTACTTACTGCTGGTTTTACTTTTTGTATGTTACATTTACACAGTGCAGATCTGGTCCAACTTTGATTGAAGTAGATGGAAAGATTTCCACTAACTTCAATGGAAGATGGATTGTACTCTGGCACAGATGTTGGGAATCAATATTTTTCCCTTGATCCACACTCTACCTCTGTATTTTTCCAGTTTATATTTACTGTAAAATACTATTATCCTCAGTTTACTAGTGAAGAAATTAATTTCAGTTACAACTGTTTGGGAACATCACTTTGGCACTTGTCAAAAAACGTAAGAAGTGTCCCATGCTAATCTTGTTTTAGTCATTCACTAAAGCAGTTTCAATGATACAAACCAAAGAGTCATCTTAGGCAAGAGAAGGTCCAAAGACTAAAATGTGCCTCCTTGTCATGATTTGCTCATTAACTTTTGCAAACTACGCTATTGCAGGACAAAAATTAACTGAGAAGAGTACCCAGCCTGCCTCTGGTTTTAAGCATCATGATTATTCAAACCTTGTCTACGCTAAGGAAATCCACAACAATGTAACTGTATTGCTGTCACTACTTCAGTGCAAACATCTAATGTAGACATGCTAAACTGGCACAAAGCTGGGCTTACAAAGTGCAGTTTACTTCATCCTCTCACCAGATTACACCATGCTTTGCACCGGTACAGCCTGTCTACATTAGGGGGTTTTGCTGCTTTAACTATATTACTGTTGTTACTATAATTACATTAATGTGTTTACACCAGTGTGAATTTCCTTAATGTACACAGGGCCTGATCCAGACTGGAAAATTCTTACCTGCTCATTTCCTTTCTAATTGCTTTGGAGGAAATACTGGGGATGTGGCTATGCCTACCTGGCAGGCCGTCAAAGAGTTCTTCCAAAGCTCTAGAGGTAACACTTGGAAAAACAAGCTAAAATGTAACATCTTCTCACTGTGAAACAGATGGCAAAATATGAACGTTCCATCTCTATATACACCAATTCACTGTTTGCTATGGAACCCCTCATTAACATAGGTAAACTTAGTGCTTTTGGTGGGACAGATTAGTGGAAACATTTACAGGAGAAAGGAAATGACATTCCCACTCTCTTACATAATGTCTCCATTAATCCTTACTGACGGGAAACAACAAGAAACAAATGGGGTAGAGGGTGAAGGCGATAGTAAACCCAGTGGTAGGGCTTTGGAGCTGTGCTCCGGCTCCGCTCCAGCTCCAGGCAAAAACCTGCAGCTACACTGCTCCTGAGCTGCTCTGCGCTCCAGCGCCAGGCTCTGCTCCAAAGCCCTGCCCAGTGGGACCCTTGATATTTAGCTGACTGGAGTACCCTTGTCCTCGAGACATCAGCGGGTGCTTAACGATGAGCTTGTAATCCTTGATGGAAATAGGAAGAGAGAACTATGTTGCAGCCTTGTATCTCTCTTCCACTGAGTAGCTTTAATGTCATTGGGATGGGTTTTTCTGAGGTTACAGCTATGCAACAGTGTATCCAGCTCTCAATAGACGGTTTAAAATGATATTTGACCTTTGCATGTTGGATGATATGAGAGAAATCATGCTTAAGCTTCCTTAAAATGTATCTAATTGTTTTAAGCAGTATAAGGCCCCTGCAGTCATCCAAAGCATGCCAAACTATTTCTTGAGGGAGTTTCTTTTATAAACACTTGAGTATTGTTTAATTTTAACTAAAGCTCAATAAAAACACCCGAAGTTAAAGTGAATCCACCTGATTGTACTGTCTGCTCAGTAGGGCTGTTTTTATCACACAGGGAGAACAGGATATTGCCCAGGGCAGCAAAGTGTCTAAGGACTGTTTATGTGAGTGACTGAGTGCAGACCATCAGGAACGTACACATTGTCCAGTTAGCCTAGGGTAGCAACTCCTGTAGGATCACAGCGCTGGCTTCTCAGTTCATCAGTAAATAACTCAGCTCACTACAGATTCTCAGCCTTGCTAGCTGCAGACCACCCATCGTGTGCAAAGTACTAACTAGATGCACTAATTGATTTCCTTGCCTTTTACTTTTCTCAGTTGAAGCAAATAAGGAAGACAAAGTCTTCCCTCCTTGCTCTCTTCAGTCAAACATCAACTTCTGGAAGAAGCCACACCCAGATGCTTTGATTCCTATGTTGTAGGATCACTCACACTCTGGTAACTCTATATATTGTTCTGTGAATAATGGTGACTTATGAATAGAGCCAGGATTTTCAAACATGACTGCCAACTCGGGGTGCCCGATGGGAGATGCCTTACTGTGGCCTGATTGTCAGGAGGCGGGTGCTCAGCACTTTCTGAAAATCCAGCTCCTTTAAAGAGTGTCAAGCTGGGCTCCCAAAACGGAGACCCTGACAATCACTAGTCGCTTTTAAAAATGTTGGACTAGACCATTATTATTATTATTTATAGATCACCCATACGCTCGTGTGGCACTTTCCAAAACACACAGAAAGAAAAGGGTCCATCCCCCTGCAGTTTATAATCCAACTCAAATTTTAGTGGCACATCTACAATGCTTTCCATAGGATGATCTCCAAGTGCTTTACCAACATGATTGAAATAAGCTCCACAACACCCTTCGCAATGACTAGTATCATCATCCCTATTGGACAGATGAGGAAACAGAGGCACAGAGAAGTTAAGTGAATTGCTCAAGGTTGCACAGGAGGACCCTTGCACAACTAGGAACAGAACCTGGGGTTTTTCTCCTCCCAGTCTACATGATCATGCTTCTTCCCACATACAGGCACAGAGACATGACTGATGTGAGGAAATCAAAGTATTTACAGAGTAAGAGGACTTTAAGGAGGAATTGGAAGGAGAAAGTAGGGTGCTTAGTGCTTGCAAAAGAGGAAACTTTTTCAAGCGTGGAGTGGCATGGAGAGTAAAAGTGAAAACGGGAGAAGGCGGGTGTGGAACAAGGCAAATCTGCATCTTGTCTATGTGCAAGCTAACTGTCTCCATGTCTAGATTCAGGAACAAAGTCATCTTGTGAGGTCAAGTAACTCGGCATCTTTGTCAATGACAGGCTCAAAAAGTACATCATTGTACACAAGTTCCCAGAAGCGTCCTTGGAACACAGCCAAGGAAACAGACCTTGAAACTCCATATGGAACGTCTGCATCTCGAACTGGACACTGGAACCACAGGGCAAATGGATGGGACATAAAGTATTTGGGAAACGAATGCTTCCGTCTGTTCCAGTTCGGTGTCAATGGGTCTTCCTGGAAGAAACAGAAACACAGACATGTTGCACAATCTAACGCAGCAATATTTTATCTGTTTAATTAAAAGCGTACCTCTTTCCACTATAATTAACTTTTGCTTCATAGGCGAGGATTGGAATGTATCACTTGTGAACAAGCTTATGGGAAGGAGTGCCCTCTACTGGGGCTCTCTCTTTAGGGAGCTGTTCAGTTCAGAACTAGTGACCAAAGAAGGAGAAATAACAAGCCACGTGTACTAGGTATGAACAGAGTTGTATGAAACTTGCTGGTTTTGGGTCATGGGGGTTTGGTTTCAATCCATGTTGGCTCAGACACCCTGCCCTAAATTCACCTGGTGTAAATCTATTTTCTCCAGCTGAGTTTTATGAGGGATGAATTTGACCTCCTGAGTTTCACTTTGAATTTTGGATGCTAACCCCAGACTCAAAGTGAAAGTTGATTCTGCCAAGTTTCTCCTAGTGTCATGTGGAAACTGTGCAAAATGGTGAATTTCACTCAGCTTTGATGGGAAGCCACAAATGGCACCAAGGTCATTCAACTGATTCACAGAGAGCCTGGCTCGAGTTATTTTTGCATAACCACAAGATGGGCAAGTTTCATACAGTTTGGGGTTTTCTTATGAAAATGTTGCAGAGCTCTAAATGGGAGAGGGTGCTCCCTATGGTAAAAGGGGCTATGTCTCACTCCTTCCCTTCAGCCATGATGCCTTGAGAGATCCATTCCAGGGGTCAATGTTTCTGTCACAAGAAAATCCAAAAAGTTTTGTTACGAAAAACATAATCTTTACAAGAAACCACAGGTTCTGGCCCCTCAGAAGGAACCATTCCAAGATGGTAGCTGCCAGCACCTCCTCTCAGATGTCTAGATGTCTTTATACATTCCACAACTGCTGGGAATAATAAATAATACTGCCCTGCTATAGTGCCTTCCATCCAAAGATCCCAAAGCACTTTGCAAACGTTAATGAGCTGAATCTCACAATAACCCCTCCTCCCTCCAGTGAAATAAGGCACAGGAAGGCTAAAGGCCAGGATTTCAAAAATGGCTTCTGATTTTGTGTGTCTCAAGATTGAGTGCCCAACTAGAGATACTTTGGGCTTGATGTTCAAGATTCTGAATATTCATAGCTCCCATTGACTGCAAATGGCATTGCAAGGGCTCAGTGCCCCTGACAAGCAAGACCAAGGAGGTGCCTCAAGTTGGGCTCCCAAAGTCAGAGACCACTGGATGAAGATAATTCCATAGACGACTTGTCAAAGATTATGCAGTAAGTCTGTGGCAGAACCTCAGCTTCCTGACTGCCAGTCCTGTTCTATAGCCACAAGACATGCTGCGTCTCAAGAGGCCCAACCCTCAATGGGAAACATTTGCTAAAACAGCTTTTCAATACATAATAATATGAAGATCTTAAGGTCTGATACATCACAAGCTAACCGGTATAGAAACTATTTATAATCCTTTTAGGACTTTAAATCTGTCAGTGGTCCAGGACTGAATGCTCCCCATTGTGGGCCTTGTCTGGTGTTATTTTGGGGAGAAATTTCTCATTTGGGAAAGAAACATCCGGTTGATTTTTAGAAATAAGTAAATAAAATAGTGGCTATTCAAGAGCTACTCACACTCTGGCAGTGATGGATCAGGGGTAGAGTGTGAGTGAGATCAAAAGTGCGTGATAAATGCATTTGTCATATAGCGCTGCAGTGTATTACATGGCTGTGAGCAACCCACGTGTGGTGGGTGTATACTGAAAGTCAGATCCCCGGCTGGAGTAAAATGGAATAGCAGAGCTGAGGATATGACCCTGTATGTATGTATAAGTTTTGTAAGAAAAAGTTTTCCTTTCAAAAGAGATTTCCAAATTACTTGTGTTTTTGTAAATCAGTAAAAGAAAAGTTAGTTACAGGGCCAAATCCTCAGCTGGTATAAATAAGTACAGTTCAATTAAAATCAACGCAGCCACACCTATTTACATTAGCTGGCTGGGGATGTGGTCCATAGCATTTCAATATACATTTTAGAGAGACTGTAATAGACTGTGGGAAAAGAATGCACTGTTGTGTTTACTCTCGTAAGGCCAAGCTAGACAATGCAAGTCCAAGAGCGAAATTCCTTGAAACCAACTTATAGCATACTAGAACCAGACACCCAGTCTTTCTGTTTCTTTTGGAGTTTTATTTTACCAGAATCAGCAGGGCTGCTGTTATTAAGAGTAAATTGATTTTCCATTGTAACCCCCAATTCCTGTGGTTTAATATCTCAGCTGATTCAAAATGCATCCCATGTAGTGTAATTTTATTTTTGTGGGTTTTTTTTTTTTTTTTGCAATAAAAACAAACCACCTAGTTTGGGATGTTAGTTACTGATTAGCAAATAAATAAATGAATCCTAATTTGAACCACAGCACTGCAGGGAAAGTATGTATTTAAACAATATTGGTAAATATAACTATTTATCGGTAAATAGCTACCTGTATATTAAGTATATTGCCTACTACTGTAGAGAGAGCGCTGGATGTGGCAGTTTTTATTTAATTTCTCTGGTATTGTTGGTCTAAACTTGAATGTTCCTTTCATGTAGATTATGGGGTTTGAGTTAAGTTAGTGTTCGCCAGGAAATCAGTTGCTGCTTAGATTTGTATCCAAATTCATTCCGAACTTGAAAAGCAGCCTTTATCACAGGGAATGGAACATTGTAATGACTTGGCAATTGGCAAAACCAAACTCTCAGCTCCCAAGATAGTGAAAAAGCCAAAACCAGATATTTTTCCTAATTAGAGGTGAAAACATTATTAAATATCTTAAAAATTGAAAGCATATGTTAACTCCAATAAGTTGGGTTTTTTACTGGAAAATTACTAGTGTCCTTGCCAAATTTCAGTGGGTTCTGACGTAGGATTCCAACAGGAGATTAAAAAACATTTTGCCAACAGACATACATAGTTATTAAAATTTGGACAGCCTGTAGATAAGCGTCTATAGGTGAGATCAAATGAAACGAGATTGATAGCAACACTGAGCTGGCAGCCTTTGGTGGTAGAATGATTGTAACATAGTGGTGCTATGTATGCCTTTAAAGATGGTGAGCAAATACCTCCCAAACTTTTTTGTCACTATTCACTCAAATAAAAAAAAAAAAAAAATAGTTTGCTTAGTCTGAGTTCACTCACCTTTCGTGTTCATTCCTGCAACTATTCTTGTGAAGGAGTTTACTGGCAGGAAGGTTTGTGGAAACAGCAATTTGGTAATATTTATGGAAAGTGAATTCTGATCTTATTAACATAAGGAATTTCACTGGGGCCCTGATTCTAAGATAGATGTTCATCTAGCCAGGGTACAGAATCAACACCATATAAATGTGTCTAGTGCAACCTAAACATTGCAGCATTGATTATGTACTGTTTATATACACCATCTACTGACCAAATATTATTCACAGAAACGATTTGGTTTTTGTAAGGTACTCGTGGACAGTTCATGAGCAGAAGAAAGAGACTACATGATGGGTTGAATAGATTATTCACTACGAATTATTTGCTTAGCTCTAATTGGTAAAGAAAATAAAATGAAGAATTAGAATAATAAAGGATACTATAATATTTTACATAGTGGTTTCATCACGAAGTGGTAACATTGCCCCCTGTGCAGAGAGTAGCACAAGACCTAAGTACTACTGAAGATCACAACACTGAGCTGAATTTCAGCCAAAGGAGTTCAAAGAACTTCACATTGCACCAGTGAAACACAGCCAGCTCCGGAGCAGACAGCAGTAACCGCATACAGCTCCCTACAAAACAGTGGAGAACCAGAATACTGGAGCAAACTTCTATTCTCCAGAAAGTGTCATGAATGTCATAGAGACCAAACTATGCTTCTGTAGTCTTACCTGAAGGACCTATTCTCACACACATACACAGGAGAGCCTGAAACATAATCATTAACATTAGTCATGCAGCTAGACAAACAGTGTCTAATATTCTGTTCCAGCTTCTTATCTCTGCATGAACAGGCTGGAAGTGCTATAAAGGTAGCATGGACAGAACCACCAGCAGGATCACCTTGGACTGTTCTCTAGCAACCTCTCTTATTTCACTGTAAAATACAAGACTGATTTTACCAAAAGGGAGAAGAATAAAAAAATTAAAAAGAGGTAGGTGGGTAGGTGATTCGTTATTTATTGCAGGGACATGGACAGCAGAAAAGTTATATAGTCACAGAACTACTGGAATGTGCCCAACTCTCTGAACCCTATTTCTTTCACGAGTCATCAAATCCTATTTACTAGGACAGCCTCTGAATCACATGATTCCCACTTTATGCTACTGCAGGACCATGCAAGAAATTGAGCCATCCTGGAAGAAACCCGGAGCAGCATGTTTGATGAAGTCTTGCACATGCAGTTGTCCAGTGTCAGGCAAAGAAATAAGAGCTTTGGGAAGTGGACGTATTTCCCTGAAGTAATGCCCATTATGGATTTTGGCTTTTGCAGCCACAGCCTCAAGAGGAGACAGGGAAGGAAGAGGGGCTGTAGCACTCAAGCAACTGTGGCTTGGGCACCGTGGCTATATATAAGAAAGACAGGCAAAATTCCACAGGGAACACTGGAGGCTCCTGTGTTTAAAGGAGTAGCATGTGCTGCCTCCAGTTAACTGCTGCCTAACTCCGGCTGGTATAAGAAAGGGGAGGGGCTTTATCCACACCCTTCTCCGGGTTGGTCGTTTCCCTGAGGGCCAGATAGTACAGCTAGGCTCCTGGCTCAGCCCCAAGCAGAGTGCTAGGGCTAGAGTCATCC
This sequence comes from Malaclemys terrapin pileata, assembly GCF_027887155.1. Lineage (NCBI taxonomy): Eukaryota > Metazoa > Chordata > Testudines > Emydidae > Malaclemys > Malaclemys terrapin. The sequence continues at coordinate 5,398,175 of NC_071521.1, read as the reverse complement.
CTGTGGTAGTGCAGGAACTAGGAGGAGTGTTACAGTGGGAAATGTTGAGAAGAAGTGCAGCCTAGGCAGAAAGATGCCCAGGGGCTGGATTACAGATGCAGCTTTGTGGATTTGAACCTCTGACCTTGCCCCCTATAACAGCATTGTCCTAGTTACAGACATTTTAGAATTAACAGTATTCAGTGTGCTGTGGAGTTTCCAGTCAGTGCAGTTTATTTGTTGGCTACAGGAGTCTTTTGACCAGCAGACGACAAACATTACTAATCTCTTTTATATTTACACTGGCGCATGGCCAAGGTTTTCAGAGAGTGTGACGATAAAGGGGGTTCATGCAGTGGGGGAGGATAGTGTAGTCAGCTAAAAAATACCAAGGTTATAAATGGTTATAAATACCACAGATGGATAGTTAGTAGGACACACCTATGAATAGCTAGACAGACACTTTGTCACCAGTACAGTCACAAGGCAGAGGAGGCAACCTCTAGGAGTGGGAGGGCAAAAGTGACATACAAAGGTGAGATCACAAACAATTGGAAGCAGTAGGTCATGGCTGTACTTTATCTGATTCCAAACTGGGAAAGCAAACTGACCGTGCTTACCCCGAAGAGCTGCCTCTATCACACATATATACAAGAGAATCATGGTGCATTGTTCTGGTTTTGCATTGACCCAATAGCCTGGAGAAATAGACACCAATGAAAAGATGGCCATTTCTCTTAATTAGGGTGACCAGACGTCCAGTTTTTAAAAGGACAGTCTCGTATTTAAGCCCTCCTGCAGGCGTCCCGACTTTTTCTTAAAAACGGGCAAATTGTCTTGTATTTTCTGTCTCCCCCCCCTCCGCCATCACTACTGTGCTGACCAGATCCCTGCTTGCCAGCCGCCCGCGATGAGTGGCGGGGTCCAGTGGCCAACGATGAGGATGGGTGTGCAAGGCTGGTGGCAGGGCGAAGCTGCAGCACGCGAAGCTGGCCACTCACCCGCGGCATTCTGGCTCTCAGCAGGGCCCCACCCCCCAACCCTGTTTCCTGCCAGCACTGGCTGCACACCGCAAGCGAGCAGGAAGGGACAAGCTCCCCTTCCTCCCCCACGCGGCTGGAAGCAGCTCCCATCCCTTCCCTCCTGCACAGTGACGAAGGGCTGCTGCTGGCCACATTCTGGTATCAACCCTAGCAAAAATCTGGGGTGAGAGGGCATGTGACCCTATGTGCTGCCCCTCCCCCACCACATGTTGCCTTGGGAAGACGTGGCGGCAGGTACTTGGAGAGGCGGATCCATCCCAGGGCTCAGCCAGGCATGGGGGGCAGAGAGCGCCAGGTAGGGCGGGGTGGGTTGGTCGGTCACCACCCATGTGAGAGAGATGTACAGAAGTGTGTGTGTGTTGTGTCACCGCTCCCTGTGTGAACCCTAAAGCCTTAAAGATAAGAAGGTAAATAAAAAGAATCCAACTATGCAGTATTTCTCTTTAACCAGGGCTCAGTCAACTTGATGTTAATTTGAACATTTGTACTGCATAGTTCTGACTGATTGCCATCGAAGTCATTGGAAGGAGTAATTTTACTACGTGTCCCATATTCAGCATAGGGAAATATGGTCACCCTACTCTTAATTCCAGATGGTCTCAGATTCCTTTTGATTCATCACAACAAAATAAAAATGATATGGTAGCTTAAACTTGAACCCTACTGTCTCAGACAAGCAATTTTATCCTTTAACTGGCACTTGGTCATGACATGTATGTCAAGATCAGTCAAGAAGGAATGACAATAGTCATGTAAAGATACGCTAGTTTAAAAAGTAGTGACTGTTAACTTGCTATCGGATCACATCCTTTTCTTTTGTTATTGCAGGAGATTCTGTAATTCAAAAAAAGTTCTGATATGGCACTGTGCTAATCCTAATTTGATCTGTGGAGGAGCCAGAAAGTGGTTAAATATACAAATGCGTTCTGCAGTGCTGGATGAGCAAAGACTGAGAGTGGGAGGAAGTTTGACTTCTCGTCCCTGATTTGTCATAGTGGCTAGACCCAGCAGAGTAACATTCATGAATATACCACGGAGTGCAAGTTTCATATGTCACTAGGCACAATTTGGTGGAATTTGGTCTAATCAGTTGTATATTAACTCGAGGCCAAGTAGATGAACTTGTTGAATGTGCCAGTATGAAAACCTCTCAGAATGAATTATCTGTTTAATAAGTCATTAAAATACAAATGGGGAAGTTCTAAAAAAAAGGATATCAAAATGAGGATTTAGAGGCTTATGTTGTATTAACTCTTAGAGATATTATTAGCTCAGTAATTCAGCCAATTCAAGCCTAACATATCTGCCAAAAGAGTTGTGTGTGAACTAGTTTCGAAAGGTCTAAATAGACAAAGGGAAAAAGTTTTCACTCTTAAGCTATCTTAGAAATATATAAAATAAGGATTTTAAAACAAATGGCCCAAATTCTGCTTTCTTACAACCTCATTATCTTCAATGGGACCCTTTGTTTACAGAGATCAGTGCACATCACTATAAGCACCTTTTTTTTAAATTTTAGAAATCAGTTTGACTTTAATGTGCTGGTATAGTGGGGCATGATTTTTAGAAAAATCCTGCTTATACAGCATCCTAGTCATCCTGCCAAGTTTGATGGAATCAAGTCCAGTCATTTGCTTTCTATCAGAGGCAAGAAGAAATTTTGACTAATTTATACAGCCTTCCGGGCACAGTGCACTACTTGTAATACATAGGTAGACTGGCAATCATGCATGCAGAGGTTGGCACTTGGGCAGAGTACAAAACTATCACATTCAAATGCCTGTTTCTTTGGAACCGCTAGGGCTGGGATTCAGAGTCTGAAACATCTGGAGACTTCTGGTGGCACCTTAAAGACTAACAGATTTATTTGGGCATAAGCTTTTGTGGGTAAAACACCCACTTCTTCAGGTTTTTTACCCTCGAAAGCTTATGCCCAAATAAATCTGTTAGTCTTTAAGGTGCCACCGGACTCCTCGTTGTTTTTGTGGATCCAGACTAACACGGCTACCCCTCTGATATCTGGAGACTTGCACACCCTGTATATAAAACAACCAGGGAACATAAAAATACTTTATGTAACTCTGGATATAAAAGAGTCTCTCTGATGTTCAGTGTCCCCAGTAAGAGTAAAACTATAGGATATGTTTCAAAATGAATTTGCATTTCCTAATCCAAATGGATCACTTTGGCCACTGAATTTGACAGAATATTTCATTCTCTAAGGGACCAATCCTGGCGTTGAGCACCCCCACAACCTCATTGACGAAGGCCTGATCTACACTTAAAATTTAGGGCAACATAGCAATGGTGCTCCGGGGTGTAAAAAATCCACACCCCTGAGCGCCGTAGCTATGCTGACCCAACCCTCAGTGTGGACAGTTAGGATGAGAGAAGAATGCTTCTTTTGACCTAGCTACCATCATTCGGGGAGGTGGTGTTCCTGTGGTGACAGAAAAACCCCTTCCACTGCTGTAGGCTACGTTACACTATCGGATTATGTTTGCATAATATATCTCTGTAGCTATGCTGCTATATTCCCCATAGCGTAGGCATAGCCTAGAAGTCACTGGGAATGGCTGGTGATCAGAATCTCTTGGGATAATGTCATCATAGGTGTCTGAAATCACTCAGCCTTCCTCTTCTTGCTTAACGAGCTGGAGACTATGGAAATTTTCTCATGTAATTTGCTCATTTTGAATGCATGAAGAGATGCATGCTAGTTCCCCCTGCACTAAATGGAGCTGAAGATGACGACACTTCTTGTTGGGAAGGTAACTTCCCCTAGATTTGCAACGTTTCAGATCCGTGCTTTTTTTAAATGGCTCACTGGCTTTACTATGCATTTAGAGAGAAAATTCTGGGTAAAAACAGAAAGCTACCAAGATTAACACTTTTAAAAAGTCAATGCCGGACAATTACATTAATCCTGAAGGGGCAGCAGAACTATAAACTCGGGGGTACAATTTTCAAAAGGGCTTAAGGGTATGTCTACACTGCAATGAAATAACCACAGCTCGCCTGGGTCAGCTGATTGAGGCTCGCAGGGCTGTAAAATTGCAGTGTAGAGGTTCAGGCTCGGGCTGGAGCCCAGGCTTCCAGCTGCAGTTCAAGCCCAAATGTCTACACCAAAATTAAACAGCCCTGTAGCCCAAGCCCCTGAGCCTGGGTCAGTTGAGACGGGCCAGCTGCAGGAGTTTAACTGCACTCTAGACATGCCCTAAGTGCTTTAGGAGACTACGTTTTATTGAAAGACAAGAGGTTTTATGCTCCTGAGTGCATATGTCACTTTGAAAACAAGACTTCAGTTCTAATGTCAGGTGCTTTTGAAAACTTTGCCCCAAGTTTCATTTCAGAAATTAGACTTGCGAATAGGACCACAGAATCCAACTAACACTCAATCAGGAAGGCCATATTTGTCACCACGGTTTCAGCTATATTAAGGCTGCTCAGAAGTTCCAAATTCCCTCAGCTGTAGATGCTTTTTATTAGCTCTCCAGCATTAAGATGTATTGATCTGTTGATTCTTAAAATAAATTAGTTGCCATTTTCCTGAGCCTGTTTGAAATAAAGGGGAAATGGCTTTAGGCAGCCATCTATTGTTTTTTTTTCCATTCCTTCCTTCCTTCTGTTTAGGGAGGTAGTGTAGTCCAGTGGATAGGATGCCTGATTGGGAATCAGGAGACTGGTTAATTTCCCTGCTCTGCCACTGACCTACTGTGTGACCTGGGGAAAAAATTACACAACTGCTCTATGCCTCAGTTTCTTTATTGCAAAATGCAGATTATAATTCTTTCCAATCCTTTTAAGATCTATAGATACTGCCAAAAAGATTCACGAACACAGTAATGTGGTAGTGTTGGTGGGATGGGGGTTGTCAGGTTAAATGCTATTTACATGGCAAATCCTGCCCCTGTGGGCGGGGGATGGGATGTACAATGCTAAACCTTATGCAAGGATCATTGTGCACAATGGAGCTGTGTTCTGTGACAGTCATTATGCTCCAGCATATAGATTTTTGGTTGTGGGGCCAGGGGTTCTAATGCTCCATATTCCCCTTGCAGAGATGGTCTAGAGGAGTTATAGGAAGCTACTGCAACCGTGAAGTTTCAATAGAGGCCATGAACGGGCTTTGAGGGAGGATTTCTTTCCCTTGGTCCTGACAGAACTCTCCAATGCACAACTTACTGTATTTGGCCCAGATGTATATAGATTGGTTAGAAGATTCTGTTGCAAACAAGTTCTTGCTCTTGCAAAGTCACTTCTCATAATCTATATTCTTATTTCTGACATGGCCCTTTCTTGACTTTAATAATCACTTACCTCATCTGGGTCCAGTGGTCCAGACTGAAGAAAACCCTCCCTCAGACCCTTGATTGTAAATCTTGCAATTTCCTTGCTCTTGACTTCATCTGGTTTTATCTGTAGCACAGTACGATGATTGAAATTGATAAAGAGAATGATGTAGAATATAACATTATATATGATCTGATTGCAATTTACATTGTGCAACCAGAATACTCAGAGGCAGCACACAGAGCTTCAGAAATACGGACAATGCAGGTGAGGAGTGAGAAAACTTTTTCGCGATAAGAAAAACAAATAACGGGCCTTGTATTTTCAGGCCAGCCTCAGCATAGTCATGCTATTTAGTTCTTTCAACATAATATCATGTTAACAGTCTTAATCATTAGCATGTATTTTTGCTTAGAATGCAAATGCATCAAGAACATTTGTGTTATCAGTACCCATGAAATGTGCTGGTCTAAGTAAAATGCAGTCTTCTAAGATTTTTAAGAGATATTTTGTATTGTATTTGAGATTTATGTAATTATCTCAAAAAAACCCCCAAAAATCTATCAAATGATATTGCACCTTCCATCTGTGGATCTCAAAGCACTTTACAAAAAATCATCAATTCAGCCTCACAGCACCCTGTAAAATAGGTAAACATTGTTACCCCAATTGTACAGAGGGGGAAACAGAGATGGAGATTTTTTATAGTGACTTGCCCAGGGTCAAATAGCAAGTCTGTTGGCAGAGCCAGGAATAGAATCCACAAAAAGAACAGGAGTACTTGTGGCACCTTAGAGACTAACAAATTTATTAGAGCATAAGCTTTCGTGGACTACAGCCCACTTCTTCGGATGCATATAGAATGGAACATATATTGAGGAGATATATATACACACATACAGAGAGCATGAACAGGTGGGAGTTGTCTTACCAACTCTGAGAGGCCAATTAAGTAAGAGAAAAAAAACTTTTGAAGTGATAATCAAGATAGCCCAGTACAGACAGTTTGATAAGAAGTGTGAGAATACTTACAAGGGGAGATAGATTCAATGTTTGTAATGGCTCAGCCATTCCCAGTCCTTATTCAGTGTACATGGCAGAGGGACATTGGCCAAACCCGACAGCCTCTACGCAAAAGAATGAATGGACACAAATCTGACATCAGGAATCATAATACTCAAAAGCCAGTGGGAGAACACTTTAACCTGTCTGGCCATTCAATGACAGACCTGCGGGTGGCTATATTACAACAGAAAAACTTCAAAAACAGACTCCAAAGAGAGACTGCTGAGCTGGAATTGATATGCAAACTAGATACAATCAACTCAGGATTGAATAAGGACTGGGAATGGCTGAGCCATTACAAACATTGAATCTATCTCCCCTTGTAAGTATTCTCACACTTCTTATCAAACTGTCTGTACTGGGCTATCTTGATTGAGCCTTGGCCTGCTAAACCCAGGGTTGTTAGTTCAATCCTTGAGGGGGCCACTTAGGGATCTGGGGCAAAATCAGTACTTAGTCCTGCTAGTGAAGGCAGGGGGCTGGACTCAATGACCTTTCAAGGTCCCTTCCAGTTCTAGGGGATAGGATAGGATATCTCCATTATCACTTCAAACGTTTTTTTACTCTTACTTAATTGGCCTCTCAGAGTTGGTAAGACAACTCCCACCTGTTCATGCTCTCTGTATGTGTGTATATATATCTCCTCAATATATGTTCCATTCTATATGCATCCGAAGAAGTGGGCTGTAGCCCACGAAAGCTTATGCTCTAATAAATTTGTTAGTCTCTAAGGTGCCACAAGTACTCCTGTTCTTTTTGCGGATACAGACTAACATGGCTGCTACTCTGAAACCTGAATAGAATCCAGATCATCTCATTCCCAGTACTGCAACCACAATACTGTTGTAACTTTCCTATATAATATGATAAACTCCGCAAGATCCTCAAAGCTTGTCATCATCATACTGAGTCCACATAAGCTGTTCTTACAGTGTACCAGACATTTACATGTATAATTCCTAATACTGATAATTTGGCTTATCCATGTATCACAAATGTGAGGAGAAAAGGTGAATTAGTGTGCTGATTGAAATGTTCAACATTATCTGTTTCCATGAGATGACAGCTAGATTTAATATAGACTTGCTTATCACATTACACACACACACAAACACAACGGGAGTTGCACTTACATCCACCAGGGCTGAATTTGGCCCAGTGATCTTAGTCCCCTGCAGAGCTTACCTACAATGCAAGTTAAGGGCAGAACCTGTAGTTAACTGATATTTTAGCTGTGTGTGCCACAGTCATAATGTTATTTGAATATAGTGTGTGGTGCTTTTCATATATTAATTTCAATGTGCTTTATACACATTTTCTAGGTTGCCATGTTAGAAGGGATGGCTGAGTCAGTGTTTCTTAGGCTTTAAAATCAGACGTGTGAAGAAGGAAGAGGAGTAAGGTGTCTGAGCATAGTCGTCATCACCCATATGAGAGAAATAAGTCTCTAATACCCAGTTACACTCACACAGCAACACATTAAACACTGCAGAAATAGAAAAGGAGCATTCAAAGGCAGACTGTTTAGACAATCCCATCAAATATTTTATTGCGGTTCTCTCTGCCATTTGAGTTTATATCCTAGTATTATTAGGATATAGAGTTTTCTTCTTATGTTTCTTAGAAAAGCTTTGGGGATTAATGAGCAAAATTACTCACAGAACCGAAGTTAAAAATTGCATCATCAGTGACTATTTTCTCTCCACACAGTAAACAGTCTGGATCAGGGATGTTTCTGAGAGGGAAAAAAAGCAGTTTTAAAAGTAAAACTCTTGGAAATGTCATTGAATTTGGGCAGCTAGTCAATGAAAACTAAAAACTCATATAAATTCATACTTTGGGCTACACTCTCCTCTCAGTTTTATCGGCGAATCAACTGGGTTTCACTAGTACCAGTGAAAAGGGAATTTGGCCATTCGCCTACCACCATTGAGGGGAAAATTCAAGCCTGATAACTAAGTTATACTATCAGAGGGGTAGCCGTGTTAGTCTGGATCTGTAAAAAGCAGCAAAGGGTACGTCCAGACTACCCGCCGTATTGGCAGGTAGCGATCGATTTATCGGGAATCAATATATCACGTCTCATTAAGATGCGATATATCGATCCCTGAAAGCGCGCCCCGTCAACTCCGGAACTCCACCGGAGCGAGCGGCGGTAGCGGAGTCGACGGGGGAGTCGCGGCCGTAGATCCCGCACCATGAGGACCCAAGGTAAATCGATCTAAGATACTTCGACTTCAGCTACGCTATTCACGTAGCTGAAATTGCATATCTTAGATCGATCCCCCCCCCCCAGTGTAGACCAGCCCAAAGAGTCCTGTGGCACCTTATTAGACTAACAGATGTATTGGAGCATAAGCTTTCGTGGGTGAATACCCACTTCATCAGACACATGTTATACTAGAGATTGATTGGGCCCACTCCGCCTTGAGCACAGCTACTACAGTGTATACAGTGTACAGACCTGGCATGATTTGGAACTGTTTGCAACAACCAAGCAAAGCATTAAAATATATATTAGTGACAGTTCAGCATCCATGGAAAGGAACTGGAGTGATAGCCCTGGAGAACAAAGTCCTCTGTTTATCCATAGAACAGGTATAGCATGGGCACTGGCACTACAACATTCTCCATGTAGCCATGCAAATGTGATTCTATCCTAGCATAAAGCGATGACCTCTGGGGTGCAGAGTCAGGCTGCCTTCATGCCGAGACCGAGAAGGAGGCCATTTAATGTCAGTTCTGATGCTGGTTTTTAGAATGTGGACACCTGTCTGGAAACTGGGCTGAGATCCAAACTTGTTTTGCTCACCATCAAGCAGCCATTACATGATAAATGCTTTTGATAACTACCAGGCTGGATATGAAGGGTGACCCAGAGGTGAAACCTTCCATTACTAGTCCATTCAACCTTTCAATTCCCCAAGGTAAGGTTTGGCATGGGTATACATATGGGACATATGGGAAGATGAGACTCTGGTCATCCTTTCCTTTTACTGGGTCTCCCACAAAAGTACCATCAAACTTTCTAAAGAAGGAAAAATATCTTGGCTTTGCTTAGAAAGCAAAGCATTAAAAACATATCACTAAACAGCTCCCCCTGGGCCAAAAAAGTGTCTGTGATTTTATGTGCTGCAGAGATGCTGAAGAAGAAGTTCCTCATTCTTCATGACCAGAATATCTCCACTTACGCCTACAGAAGTCTGGCCAGCTGTCTAAGCAATCATACCCTTGGTGATGCCAAGAAGCCATAAATTATACTAGATTTAGCAGGCAGCTAACAAACCAGGTTTTTCAGGGCCATTCCAGATTGGGGTTCTAGCCATGGTGAGCAGAAATTAACAAGCTGTATCATGAATTTGCTGACGCCTGTGCTGTCCACCAGGAGCCATAGAAATATGAGAAGGTTGGAAAACTGTATTCTGTACAACAGAATCGCCTCATAAGCAAGTCAATGACCACCTTTCAGTTCATTGTTGATTGGTTATGTGCCCAGTTGTTGCTATCATTTACAAGACCACCTGATAAATTAATACTTGGGTTCTAAGAGCCCCTGATCCTCCTTTTCAGAGTACTGGTGTTTGCTTGGAGGTTTCTGAGAAAAGTTTTCCCACCTATAACAAGGCTTTGAAAACTGCAGTTGTCCATTTTTAGGCCATTTTTGCCATTTCAAACAACACAATCAAGCTCTTCTAAGGGACTGAACCTGAGCCATCATGGAATCTTCACAATGTTTCTGTCTCCCTGAAAAAGATGCCAATGCAATTAAAATGAAGAATATATAGGCCAGCGTGCTCTGTGCCCCCAGTTTCCCTTTTGGTTACCCACGTACAATCCCACTGACTTCATGTGATCTATGTGAAATTCACTGGGGCGGGTGAGGGGAAGTCATGTATAGCTCTTATTTCCATGCCTTGCATTGTCATTTGCTGAATATATTTAACTCATTCTGCAGCTTTAAGAGCTATATATGACTTCCCCTCACCCGCCCCTGTGAATTTCACATAGATCACATGAAGTCAGTGCGATTGTACCTGGGTAACTAAAAGGGAAACTGGGGGCACAGAGCACGCTGTCCTATATATTCTTCATTTTAATTGCATTCTCTGGCCAGAAAACAGATACTGGGGTGGGGTAGGGAGAGAGATTTTCTCTGGTTCCCCTTAATCCCCACCTCTTCCCTTATATAAATCACTGGTTTACTATTGTTATTAGACAGAAGCAGAATTCAAACCCTAGATCCAAACACACATGCCAACTTTGTCCAAATTTGAACTGTGCCTGAGGCCCCTCTCTACAGCACCATCCCAAGATTGAACCTGATTGCCAAAACAAAATGACATCTTTGCATTCCATAACCTGTAATCAGACAGTGAACAATTTAAAACGAGACTGACTTAAATGGGTCAGTGAAAAACAACAAGGAAATAAGGGGAATGCGATATTGTGAGAAGCCACATATTTAGGCTCTGAGTAACAAAAATTCTATATTTTGGACATCCTAGTGAGGTGGTCATATTTGAAAACTGGGTCTGCAATCTAATCAAATAGGAATATTTGCTTTGGAAAGAAGTATAGATAATGATGCAATTTTTCATGCAAATAGAAATAAAAAAAGAAAAATCCCCAGTCTTGATCAAGTCATGGTCTTTGCTTCATACAAAGGAGATATTTTAATCACATTTATGTAAATACCAATTCCAGAGATGTAACAAATTTAAAATACAATATTCATTCTCTTTCCCTCTCTCCAAGTATGGATCTCAAAAATAAAAAGTAGTAAGTCTCATTGGCTGTCAGCCTGAATGAATGAAAGCCGATGGAAGTTGTGCTCCTAAATCACCTGGACAATTGTCAAAATCCCATCCTGACTCAATATCCAGTTCAAAGCATGTCATCATCTAACCCCTTAGGGATGCTGAGAAATATAATGTGGTATCTTAATAATAAAAAAAAAACTACCAACAAGGGGCCTAATCCCTTAACTCTCACTAACATGAGTAGTTCACAAGTGTAAGGATCACTTCAGTGGGATGAGAATTGTACGACAGGGCTCTGAGATCATATCTTTTTTCCCCAACAGAGACAGTTTTGCAGATATTGGATCTAGTTCCAGGTCAGTTTTGCTCATGAGGGCCGTAGTGATACTACCTAATCGCAGTTACTACGTTCAGTATAATAGGATTACCTTAATAACCATTCAACGCAAGACATGCAGTAGTTGTGACCACATGGCACCTGTGCTGGATTCTCCAGAAACATTTTGCAGAGAGGACAAATATATTTAGAGGAAACATCAGCCATATACTTCTCCAGGGCCTCTCCAGAAGTAGGTGAGCTACTCATAGTTGATGTACCGATGCCTGATGCCAAATCCTCCAAATGCTGGGGCTTTACAGTATGTTCTGCCATGAAGATGGTCTGAACGCTTCAGTCTAAAGCTGTTCCCATTAGTTGTGTACAAACTTCCATCTAAAAACTTCAGACTCATAGGTAATAATTCTGAGAATACAGAAAAAAATACATGAAAGTGTATTTTGGGGGTGTTTTTTCCCCTCTGAATTGCTTATTGAAATGATGAACTGCAGTCAGTCAGTCAGTCAATCTAAAGTATAAGCATTCAGAGAGGAGAAAATATTTCTGGATTACAGCGGGAGCCTGATTATCTAAACTAATTAGATAATGGGGCATTTAAGTATAAGATATATTTAGAAAAATCAATAATGTACTGTGGAATTTTACCATGGATAAGGCTGCTATACTATTTTGACCAAAATTGTGGTGTGAAACACTTATAACTAAAAGAATAAAGAAGAGACACAGTTAGGTAAGAACAAGGCTTTAAAAATGTTTTCCTTGTGAAAGGGGCAGTATGATGTTCATTTGGGACCCAAATTTCACTTTTATAAAGACAAGATTTCACAAAATCTAAAAAGCAATAGAAATATTTCATTAAAAAAAAAATTCAACTAATGAAAAATTTGCATTGTTTTAATGCATGACCATTCAGAAAGTGAAATGGACTAGTCTAGTATATTTTATAGGCTGAACAGCATGCAACATTTAAACAAATCAACAGGAATGAAGAAAAAGTAAATGCTTTCATTTTTTCATGCTTAATAATCTAAATTATTTCATAATACAGGTCACGGTTTTACAACTTTTATTTGTAATCCAACAGTGCCCTTTTATTAGTATTTTATAAATTAAGGGATACGGCTCTGAGGTTTAATGGATAAAGCACAAGGGTGGAAATCAGAAGACTTATGTTCCCAGTTCCATCCTTGACCTTTTGTAAATTACTTCATCTCCTCAGGTCAGATTTTTAAAAGTATTTAAGTGCCTAAAGATGCAGATAGGAGCCTAGACTCTTATCTCCCATTGATTTTAATGGGAATTGGGAATTAAGCATTTGGACACTTTTGAAAATACCATTAGGCATCTGTCTGCATCTTTAGGCACCTGAATACCTTTAAGAATCTGGCCCCTAGTGCTCAGTTTCCTCATATGTTAAATGGGACCGATAATGCTCACCTATCTTTGCAAAGTGCTTTTGACACCTATGGATGAGAAGTGTTCTATAAGGATTATTATTAGTGGTATTCATTTTAAAAAGACACCTTCACCAGTAGAGAAGCCAGAAACTCCAGAATGAACATTGTGTAAGTGGTGACAGCACTTCTAAACAACAAACACCAGTTACAGAAAAAGCTACTCTCAGCACTTACATACTGGCATCTCACCCTATAAACTTGCTGACTGCAGAGACTAGAGCCTCAGGCAAGCCTTTAAGGGTATGTCTACACAGCACGTAAACACCCATGGCTGGGCCGCCAGCTGACTCTGGCTCGTGGGGCTGTAAAATTGCAGTGTAGATGTCGGGGCTTGGGCTGGAGCCAGGCTCTGGGACTCTCCCCCTCACAGGGTCTCTGAGCTTGGACTCCAGCTGGAGCCCGAATGTCAAGCACAAGTTTACAGCCCCTCAGCCTGAGCCTGTCAGCTGACACGGGGCAGCTGCAGATGTTTAATTGCAGCGTAGACATACCCTAAGTCTGGCTCAGGATTCTTCTTCAATATAACTCCTCCAGTGATAGCCTTAGAGGGGAGGAGCCCCTTGGGCAGAATAGCAGAAAGCAAAACTAAAGACTCATGACGTAGCTCCTTCGGTTTTAGCAGCGGGCTGCACTTCCACTGCTCTGGATTTTGTTTGACTGTTTCTCAGTTCCTGTATCTGTCTCAGACAGTTGGTATCATTTCAGGTGTCATTTTCCTTGCCAGCTACTTTTCTAGGTTCATACACTCCCTTTTGTAAGGATGTTACACCATCCATTCTTATTTTCTAAATATAAAGGCTTCATGTGGTTTTTGAGAACATGATCCTTATTTCCCCATCCACCTATAAATATTAAGGGCCAAATCCTCAATGGGTGTGAATCAGTATAGCTCAATCCAAGTCAATAAGGTATTATCCAAAGCTCTAGGCACTTTTGTACCACTGATCAAGACCTTTGTGGGTTTTCGGTCAATTTTTTTTATTTCAAGACCAGCAATTTTGACGAATTCACATTGCTGTTATTGGCAGGATGTACATAGCAGTAAAAGGCTTTTGAAGTGAGCTGACTTTGTATAAAATTAAAACCACAGAACAACCTAATTTGCTGAAATATCATTAAGTGTCTGTGCTAAACCCACAAAAGCCAGGAAACTCTAAGATGAAAGAGGAAAACTACTGATAGACCATGCTTTAAATCACGCATCATGCCCAGCTCAAGCAATACTTACAACCAGGAACATTACCCAGTGCTCAAGACTTCTGCAACACCTGCTCATAAAAGAATTAAGTAAAGACATCTGGGACTTTTTCAGCCTTAATTCTGAATTTCCTGGGTTTTGTGGTTTTAAGTTGCAATTGGGTAAAATGTTTCAGCACAAGGGAGCCGAATGAGGAGTGATGGGCAGGTGCACCAACGAGGCACTGAGCCTCAGTGAGGAGCATGGCGGTTATACCATCTTTGGACAGGGTGCAGCTTCCCGATCAATTGGCAGCAACACTTACACTCGAGACTACAATGACAGCCATCAGAAAGCTCCTTGCACCCTGTATAGGGCTCAGCCACTCTCTTGCCCATTACTTTAACATAAAATTAGAGTTCCTTTAGGTAGTGTTAAAAAATTCACTGCCAAGTAATTTAGATGTAAAATCTGACCCACCCACCACCATTCTGCCTTGAGGAATAATACCTACATCCTATACAGAGCTTTTCATCAGTAGATCACAGAGCTTTACAAAGGAAGTCAGTATCATTACCCCCATTTTACAAAGGGAGAAACTGAGGTTCAGAGAGGTGAAATGACATGTCCAAGGTGACCCAGCAAGTCAGTGGCGAAGCCAAGAATAGAATACAGGTCACCTAAGTCCCAGTCCAGTGCTGTATCCACTAGGCCAGTGATACTCAGACCCGCAGTGGTTCAGGAGCCAAATTAGCAATCATCATTACCCAAAAGAGCCAGAGTAGAGAGAATTCATTGTTTCATTTACTATTTTATATATCTTTGCTTGGTTATTCTGACTAAGTATTATTATTTTATCAACTACAATTAGTTAATAACATAGCAAAAGCATCCTGATTTAATTATTAACCAATCACATAGTGTTTTAATATCATGTGTTGCAAAGAGCCACAGGAGACACATTGAAGGGCCACTTGTGGCTCCTGGGGCCTCAGACTAGAGTATCACGGCACTTAGCCATTAAATAACATGGCGGTCTTGCAGCTAAATAAAAAAGATCCCCCATGCAGGAAAGGTGAAATTTGAAGGATCTTGCACTGTACCATTAAAACCAAAACAAAAAACCCTTGCAATCTTGCAGGCAATGATCCCAGGAGTCTCAATATTTGTATGTTTTTAAAAATCCTTCTGTTTTGAGAAATATTTTTTCTCAAAATATTAACTGCTATTTTTATAGGACCTGCACAAAATAATGTCCTTCTGCTCCCTCTGCTGTTTCTGCTACAACAACAAGCAAAGAAGCCGTGATTCAAAAGCTGTACACATTCTTTTGGACACTGCCACAGACATTGGTGAATAAACAAAAAAATTGCATCATGTTTCTCCAGTAGAACAGAGGAACTGAGGAGAAATCAATATTTTTCAAAAGTAAAAGGAGAAATTTAAAAAAAACAAACAGCCAACCACACACAGCTGAGAAAAAAGCAATTGGCAGTGTCTCTCCAAAGAGTGACCCATGGATACAGGGTCTGATGTTAAAAAGTACCTTAGTGACTCTACAACATTTCTACAATCAAGGATCCACCCTCAGGCATACATTGATTCATTCTTTTCCCTGTTCAAGTACATCAGCATAATTTAATTCAGCAGGAGTTCTAAATTTTGTTATTGTTATTTAATCAATGCTGTTATCATGCTACGAAATATATAAACTCAATTGTTGAAAACATTTCTAGTAAGGAAAACAAAATCTGCTCTGTTTAAACACAAGCTGTAGGAAACGTTTTCCCTAATTTTAAAATAAAGATTGTTCCCCCGACTCTCCCCACAAATTGAAAAATATAATCAGCACTATCTATCAGAAGAAATATGATATGCAAGAAGAAAAGAATGTTAAAATTGGTTGAAAAATCTCTATGTAATAAATAATAATGTTTAAAAACAACTTACCAAACGGGTTAAGAACTTAAAATTCTTAGCATATCACCAGCAAGAGGAAACACTAAGTTCAATTTCTCTCTAAGTGGGATTCCCCTACATCACATGTTTTTTCATTACAAGCAGCATGCCTACTTTTTTTGCCTTTGTTTTGCACTGCTTTCTTTTAATTTTTGTACTAGGCACAATACCAAACCATGAAGTGACCTTTCTTGTCCCAAGCATTCTTCTTAGATTGCATAGCAACTCTAAAATTTGATACGGGATTACTGTTAATAATCTATACAGTTCTTTAATGCTCAGAATTTAAAAAGGCACATTTTATTGAGAAGACTACTCAGAAATATCATGGGCAACTCCATTTTTTGGAAAGTACTATTTTTCTCTGTATTAGTTTGCTGTTATTTTAAATGTAACAGCTATAAATATGAGCACATTGATCTTCTTACTCAGTATTTCAGAGCCTGATTTGGGTTTGTGCATACATAGGGATAACTGAATATCTCAAGATATCCATGATCAATACTCTTCTGTTTAAAGTAAGGAAGAAAACCAGGTTGCAGACTGCCTACTTTCTTTTTATACACAAAACACGCTTGACAAAATATTCTAAAGTTAATTGATTTAGCCTCTTGAGAGCTTGTTATACCGTGGAAAAATAAAATGTGAGTTAATAATGTGTGAGGCTGTTTTAATCAAAAATAGCTCTCATCTTGTAGCACACCCACAGCATGAACAAAAACGTATTAGAAAAAAGCCACATGACACATCGCACATGCTGCAGGTGCTTCTGTCAAGTCCAAATCCTACTGGCTGCTGCTGTTTTAAAATGTGCTAAAAAAATTAAATGTGTTATGCTTCTTGGACGGGTCTGTGAATTCTTTAGTGACCTGTACAGTGGGGAACACGCTGTCAACACTTTCCAGATAAGAAATCACTAGTGCAGATTCAAAAAGCATCTAACAAAACGTGACACACAAATCTGCTTGCTAATAATGACATTTTACAGAGCCCTGTCATTTGAAAAGATCCCAAAATGCTTTACAAACTACAGTACAGTCAGTGCACACAGGCATCACTTCACAACTTATTTAGCGTGTGCATAGTCGTCTAGCCAGCAATGGCATCTTCAGTGGCGTGATGCAGTTCTTCTAGGCCACCACTGAACCTAGTCAGCAGGCATTCATCGACAATGTGCATCATTGTCTGTGTCGCGCCGCAGTTGCACAAAGGGCTGTCACAAAGGCCCCCAAGATACTGATTGGCTGCATAGAGACCTTGCCCGGTCCAGAACCTGTTCAACAGAGACATTGGCGACGGGACAGGTCAAAACCAGGTGGGCAGATTGTGGGATCAACGACGAGGGATGGTTGGGACAATAACAGATATCCATTCCTCTCGCCAGAGGGTTTCCACCCTAACATCCTGGCGTGGCAGATGAGACCATAATGGGCAACGTGACGGCAAACGTGCAGCTGTGGTTTCAAAAGGTCATTGTGCAGTGGCAGGCTTGGGTTGGCGTGTACTTTCTCCAGTAACTTGCCAGTGGCAACCTCTCATCTGATATGAGGAGGAGCAGTATTGCTCAGACCGGGAAGCCATGGGAGTGGGGTCGGACACAGGGTGCCAGAGATGATGCGCATGGCAGCACGTAACTGCGTATCCACCAGTTTGGTGTGTGATGATTGACTCCAACTGGTGTGCAGTACTCTGCCACCGAATACGAGGTGGCAAGAGCTGACATCTGCAAAGTTGGAACACGAGTACCCCAAATGAACCTGCCAGTTTGCTAAGAAGGTTGTTACAGGTCTTAACTTTAGCTGCTGTCTTCTTCAGCTGGGTATGGTAACTCAGTGTGCGGTCTAAGGTCAGACCTAGATAGACCGGTTCTACTTCATGCTTCACCTTTTGACCATTCAGATAAACATTCAGTTCTTGGGTTGCGCTGGCGTGATGAAGATGGAACAAACGGGAAACTGTTTTTATGATGCTTGCCTGGAGGCGCCAAGTCTTACAGTAGTCAGCTAACTTTATCATATCTCGGTTTAAGGTGGCATCAAGCTCGTGAAACGTCCGTGCCTGTGGTACCACAACAGATGTCATCTGTGTAAATGAACTTTTGTGACTCTGTTGCTGGCAGGTCATTGATGTAAAGGTTGAACTGGGTTGGAGAAAGCACAGAGCCCTGGGGTAACCCATTGCTCTGTTGTCTCCAAGCACTTGTCTTCTCCCCAATATGGACTTTGAACTGCCTATCGCGGAGGAACAGTTCAACAACGCCTGTGACCCAAGGTAACAGGACCCATGATACCTTCACAAGCAGGCCAGTGTGCCATACCGTATCGTACACGGCTGTTAGATCAATGAAAGCAGTGCCTGTTTTCAAGTTTCTCTGGAAGCCATTTTCAACAAATGCAGTCAGTTCGAGTACTTGGTCACATGTGCTACGGCCTCGGTGAAAGCCGGCTTGGTCAGGGGTCAAATTCTCTCCACGTCAGGTAATATGTGCTGTAGGACCAAGCGCTCCAGTGCCTTGAAGCACACCGACAATAATGACATGGGACGATAGATTGATGCTTGACTTGGCTTGACTTCACAATTGAAATGCAGCCAGTCACCTTTCAGATGCACGGCTGCAGTCGGATGAACTATTGGTACACGCACACCATACAGCACAACAGTGGTGTGGGGAACATTTTGACCAAGGACAGCATGTTAACTATTACTCCTACAAAAGGTGTAAACAGAATACTGAATGTTCACATAGAGCATTTGTCTGAAAGATTTTCAAACAGTAAATAGCATGGAATTCAGTTTATATGGCTCAAAAAGATAAAGAGTTAAGTTATTCCTTCCCAGATTTGTACCTAAAGTTTTAGAGAGTCTGCACTTTATATTTCAAATCTAAGGCTTACTCCACTAACAGTATGTATTTCAGTGAATACTGTTTTCTTCACTTCCTGTTATAATGTTTTGCAGTGCACTGATAAAACAGCTGTATTCCACCCAAGAGATATCTGCATTTCAGTGTTTGGTGAAATGATTCCTATATATACACACAAAGATATTTGTGCAAAGCATTTTATGAGCCTTCAGGCTAACAGACATGATATAATTTATGAAATTAACAAATCCTCATAGGGATTGTTTACTTGAAAAATAAAGCCCAATATCAAATACTGTTACATACAATTAAAACATGACAGTCTCTCTCAAATTAAAAGGCCATTATGCCACTTAGCTTTCTGATATGTAAACCCATTTTCTGTTATTTACAAATTATGATGCTTCTATATAAATTCATGTCCCTCAAGCATTAATTTTCACAACTTTCTGGTACTGATTTCAAAATTGTCTAGTTATTCCCTATCTGAGCATCTGGAAAACCTTAACTGTTACTAACCATTCAGCAGAGAATGTGCCACTCATTTGCTGAGCTAGGTCCTAGATACTGGGAGCGAGATTCTCTGTTCCAACTAAGGCCGTGGCTACACTCGAAACTTCAAAGCGCTGCCTCGGGAGTGCTCCCGCGGCAGCACTTTGAAGTACGAGTGTGGTCGCGTGCGCTGTAGGTACTCCACCTCCACGAGGGGATTAGTGCTCCCAGCGCTGGGGCACTGTTTACACGGGTGCTTTACGGCGCTGTAACTCGCTGTGCTCAGGGGGGTGTTTTTTCACACCCCTGAGAGAGAAAGTTGCAGCGCTGTAAAGTGCCAGTGTAGCCATAGCCTAAAAGGTGCAGCAAAGAAATTACAGGACAGAGGGAAGGGTAATTACATCCTGATTCTGGGCTGCTCAGAGGGCTAGTGCAGTCCCTGGCATACTTTGAACATCTTTATGACATGTCTTCCACTGTTCCTGTACCAGGGGAATTTTCCCTGGCAGGATCCCAAGCTTTTAGAGCCCCTTTACACTTCACCTAGCATAGTGAGGCTGGTGCAGGGGTGAGGAACTTAGCCTAGGACTAGGTACTTCGATAGTATGGTGCTGGACCTGCTATAAAACCTCAGCAGACAGAGAGGTTACATAGAAATGTTTCATTTAAAAAGTAAACCCATTTTAAATAATTTTATCCCATAAAAAGAGATTGTGTGAGATGTAGCACTGTATATTTTAGTATCAATTTGTATGACAGAATATAAATGAAGAAATGAAGAACAGTATCTGATGAACAAAAATACAAGGAAAATAAAATTAAGGAAGGGATATGGTTTTAATAAGATATTGCATTTCAGTGGGTCCAACTGTTTTGGTACAAAGCAATATTTCTCTCTTTCTTTTTTTTTTAAATGGTGTTCCATTTAATTTCAGCGGATTTCAAATGTCTTTGCAGTATTTCTGGAATATTCCCCCCGTCCCACCTTAGCATCAATGCAAAAAGTTACAATTCTAAAATAATTATCTTAGAAAAACAGATGCTGTTAAATATAAGCAAATGAAGCTTTCCAAGTAAACCTAGCTATGAATGTTAAGTTTGGAAAGAATTACTAAACAGCTAAGAATACATGTTTTTAGTGAGACTCAATATGCAATTTTTACTCAGCAGAATTCTCACAAGGAAGTTAACAGCCATTGATAAAGAGTTCTTCACAAAATTCTTCCATTGTATCTACAAACTTTTTACAAGATGCACAAGCTGTATTTGAAGGCCACCATTCAATCCAAGTCATAGAGTCTAACGGATACTGGTATCTACACAGACAAAAGAGAAAGCTCATTAGTACATAAGGAGTGAAAAAAAGATAAACACAAGAGAAAATTATAATATTAAAGGGATTCCGTTGTGCTTATGTTCCTCTGTTTTAAATGTGGACAGTTGAAGAAGTGTATTAGCATAAAAACAATGGGTAACACAAAATGGATTAAACAAGTTCTTAAAATATTGAATCAATTACAATAAATGACATAACCAGAGGTGTACAAGAACTTTGCCACTGTTGATGAGAATGAAGCATGTCATGCTCTGGAGAGAGCTCAGCACATTCTGATAATAATTTACTTACTTGAAACTGAAACCAACTGTTATCTGAAAGGCCTCTTTTCCCATGATCAAATACTGATTTCCTGGATTCAGTCTAACATCAGTACAAGTCTTCTTTTTAACCAAGGTGATTTCAGTGTTTTTTTGGGCAAAAGCCTCTCCTGGAGTTGAAGGGAATGCAGTTATTACATTGGAAAATTTCACAGAAAGAATGATTAAAAAAACAACTGGCTTCAATTTTTCAGGGCTACACATGTTAATTAGGCATAACATACTGATTTGGTTTTACTATTTATCACAAGAGGGCAAAGCAAAGTCATCCATTAGTCACTAACTATGTAACAGGGAAATTCAGATAAATCGAAACGTGTTTCAAACCCTTTGGAATCAGTCTAGAAACATTAAACAGGTGGCAATTTGACATCCAAAAGCAGCCTTATACAAACCAAATGTGTTTACCAAGATAACTGCAGATGCAAATGGTAAAGCATGAGAAGACATGCAACTCCCACTGAATTGCTCAGCTAAATCTCTGCCAACTTTGCTGCATCCAAATTCTACTTTATAAAAGCAAGGATTATTGTTTCCTTTCCTTGAACCATTGTCTACTTGTTTGCCTTCTAGACTGTGAGATCCTCAGGACAGACGCCACCATAAACAGCAGCAATAACAACAGTTTTAATAAAAGCTTAAATACAGTGAAACTGGTGAAAGACAATAGCTTACAAATATCATCCCAAAGAATCTTCAAATTCATAGAGTACAATTATTCTCTACCTTTATTAGGAAACCACTTAGCACTGATTTTTGCCTGCTGCTTGAGTGGAGGGAGTCTTCATTGTAAATGAAATAATTAAATACATTCCAATTAGAACTCTCACCTCTTTTATAGAGATCCAGAAGAGTTGCAGTATACTTAATAAAACTACCTTCTTCACTGGAGGACAAGATGTTCACCTTATAGACTATAAAGAAAAAAAACAACAGTTGCTACTGTTTCAGGCAGAATTCTTCCTTTTGCTTTGCACTACATCCATATACCTCAACTACAGATGCTCAGATGGATAATATTATGACCATTTGTAAAATGTATTGGTGGTCAAACTGAAACTCAAAGCTAATCAAATCTCATGTTTCAGCATATCAGCTGATTACCCATGGATGGATGCACACCTAACGTACAGCATTTCACAATGAAGTGCAAGGTTTTTCCCCATTGTCCTCTGAAGCATCTGGCACTAGCTACTGCCAGAGATAGGCTACTGGACTTAATAAACCAGAAAGGTAGTTCCAGTGTTCCTAGATATTTTCCAGAAATCAACACAAACACACATATAATGCACCCTAATTAATTAATTAGAAGGGTTTCATTTATTTTTTGTATTACAATGTACTGCTACTATTTTACAAGGACACTGCATCTTTTGCACTAAAGAATGCCAAGAGCTTCAATACACACACACACTTTTTTAATCACAATCAAGGTTCTTTATGCTGCAATTCTTTAGACTATTCACATGTCATAGTATTATTCATCCAATGTCATTGCTCTAAAACTGGACTTGATTGTAAGTCTCTATTGCATCTAAATTCATTCAGACCTCTGCTACTCAAAACTATGTCTGAATTTTTAACCAATCATTAACAAACAAGCATTACAACAGTGTTTTTATTAGGCTAATAGCTTAAATAATTTAAAAATTCTGTAGACATATAGTCACAAAGGAACTGATGTAATAATTTCTGCATATTCAAATCCAATTACAAAGGATTAGTGTTGGGGGGAAAAAATTAATTGTTTTTGCCAGTAACAGAGAATACATGATTTAACATTTCACTAACACTTGCACAGAACTGTGCTAGCTACAAGCATATTTTTTTAACATGAATCTAGAATGAATTTCCATAACTAAAGTGGACAGGATTTTTTAAATCTGAGAACTGCCTTACAGAACCATGCAATAGACTAGCAAGAGGGTAGATGACAGGATGGTGTGGTTAGCATATTATCAGAAAAAATACCAATTTCACACAGCTGAGAAGTCATGCTACAATGCTGCTAGCCTAAAACATGGTTAAAGTCAAAATCCTTAACATGGTTCTGATCCCAGCACTGACAAGTCTTTAAAAAACAAAAAAAAAATGTTTAAATAACTCTATGGGACACGTTCCCTCTTTTTGTATTTGGGGGTAACATTTAAAAAGCAAACAACAAAAAAATCAAAACGTACATGATGTTAGGGATTACATTACATGCTTTTAACCAACAAATTACAGGAAACTCAATTACGTCTGATGCTTTGTTCACAACTTGCCTTATGTGTGCCTAAGTATGAGAACACATTATACAGCACATCAAATCATCACTGTTCAAAGACCCTTACAAAACCCAGAGAAACACAGTGTATGTGTGTGGGCGAGCACACTGTCCTCTGCGATTGGTGTAAAACTGTGCTTCTATTTTTGATTACCTTTTTTAATAGGGGAAAGGTTTCTCGCACCCTTTCCTGCCTAGTTTGGCCAGCAAAATGAGAAATCTATGTGTTGTATAGTTTCAATTCTAGTGTGATGCTGCTCTTTCACAGGAATGAAACAAGATTATCACAGCCTGTAACAAACCTTAAGCGCTGCAGACATATCTGAAATGGGGTAATTTACTTTGCAAAAGTTAGCTGAAAATAACCAAGGGCTTTGATATTTAATTCTGAAAAAAATTTGTTTGATTTTAAAAAATACTCAGTGAAAGATATATATTGAGGTCTGTCTTTACCCCAGTAGATCTACAGGCACAGTTTATGATAAAGTACTGGAACCAATCCTGAGAGATATTCAGCAACCTCAATTCCTATTGACTTGAGCAGGAGTTGAGAGCCCTCAGATCTTCTTAAGAGACAGGCAGCTCCTTCAAAGATTGGGACCATTAACTCTATGTAATTTCCACAGAAGTTGCCTTTGTTTAGGTTGAATTATTTTATTTTACAGGCACTAATGGGGGTATGTTCACCTCTATGAGTACATGTTGTTGTTAACAAGAGTCACATGCCTCCAACGTTCTTATAGGTATATTGAAAAATGCTGCATCTCTCAAAGCAACATATATAAAAATATAAAAGGTGCACTCTGTAGCATCTCATCATCACTCATCACACAGTGTTCATTTGTTTTTCAAAGTAATATGTACTGAGCATTCAAATCTTACCATATGCAATGACTTGCTGGCATGCAGCTTCTCTCCTCCTATCAGCAGTTATTGTCAGATCTAATTTCTTTTGCATTTGACTGCATTCCGCTATGTTTAGTGAAAGAGATATGATGTTAATGCTAGGAAGCAACATCAGCACAAGCCCTCTTTTAAAGTATAATTAATTTCTATTTGCTCACGGCAATTTGTAACACAGAAGCAAATTTTCAAATACCGGTAGTAGCAATGGAGCTAAGCTACTCAATTCCCATTTAGTCAACGGAACTAAAGTCAATGAGAGTCGTGCAGCTAAATTCCATACATCTTTTTTTAAAGTTTAAAATATAATGAATGTTTAATTTATTGCAAAGGCAACGTTTGCTGTTCTAAAATAGAATACATAGCTCCTTTCACTGCTATATAGTATTCTCATCCACAAGGATCCCAAAGCATTAAGCTGTATTCTCCAACTAACTGAAACAGAATGGCATTTTCACAAAGTTTACCTTCCATGCATTTGCACTCAGCTCCTTCACACAGTCTCAGAAGTTTGTCGTTTCCATAGGGGTTATAAAATATGGTGCATTGTTTATCTACAGAATTGAACAGGAAAAAATAAATGCATGTAAAAGTTGAATTCCAAGAGAGTACCATCCAGACTTCTTCAGCCAGAAAGATGGTGACTGTGACATAAGCCTTAATATAATGTAGGTTAAAAGTTGTGGAAAAGGGAGAAACTGTTAGTTTCTTAACAGGATTCAAAGAATCTTCTGAGAGCAAAAGATGTGAATTTGAAGAACTGGAACACATACCTGGTGCATGATATTCATACACAGTGAATGTGGCAGGGCTCCGCATTCCAACACGGTAAATCTCCCCTATTCGGAATGCAACACACAGGAATTTATTAGCTGGCACCTGTTTGAAGGATGCATGAATTAGAAAGACACCAAAAAGAAGCTCTGTGTTACCAAAGAAATAAAATAGTACTTCCGATTGTGAATAATCATAGGAAATAAAAAAGATGATCTACCGAGTCTATCTGTAGAACAATATGTCCATCTTTTATCTCATAATTTGTTATCAACTGATCAACTCCACTTGCAAGCTAGGGGGGGAAAAGAGAAAGGTTTTTATCAGCTAATTAAAACGATTTTACATGGTCTTCCATAAAAGTTTTATGCTTAATGGTTTTAGCATGGTTTTGAGGAGTAAAACATTTTCTACAAATGGATCTTCAGTTAGTTTAGTATTGCCATGTGATCCTAGTTATGAACGATTCCATACTTTAAGGGAACTGTTCTTTCATTCCCTTGGGATAAAAACAACAACAATAATACTTAGAGATGTACTAAAACTATGAAATCTCAACATTCTTGAACTTTGGTGAAGTCTGAGTCCTGATCCAAACTTCATATTTGTCTCCCATTTCTCTAGGGCATTGACTCCCATTGACTTAACTGGATAAGCCCATAATGGGCAAAACCCAGACTCTAGACTCAGGTACGCTATTCCAATTAGTATGAGGAAAATGCTTTGCAATAAGATAGAGACAATGTTGAAAATCTGTGCTACTACCATAAAAAGATATAAAGCAGAAGGACAATAAATACTGTAGGTAAAGGTAAAATGTTCTTTAATATTTACAGTAGATAAATCTTCTGTATTTGCTTCCACTCCGCTAACCAAAGTTATATCCATCACTGCATGGGAAGACCCTGACTGTGGTTCTCTCACACTAGGCTTGTACCTAAAATGGATAAAAAATTGAATATAGATAGAACGAAAACTTAGAACGTACAGCATGGTCCTCAGAAAAGCCTCTGGGCAAATTCTACTCGTACTTATGCCATTGTAAATCCATAACAACTTCACTGACTTCAGCTGACTTACTCCAGATTTACACCAATAAAATCAATAGAGATTACAATGATTATTTACATTACAGTAGTGGCCAGAGGCTCAAATCAAACATAAAACTAAAGGAGTCCCTAACCCAGAGCGCTTATAGTCTTTGACCCTGATCGTAAACATGCTTACACACATGCACATAAAAAGGGGAAGAAAGAGGGAAACAAGGGTCACAGCAGTAGTAGCACAAGGTGGCCATTATTAGCAAGTGGATGATGAATGTTTTAATCGCTTTTTTCCTTCTAATTTTGTTTTTCAAATGTGAGGGAAATTAATTATAAATGTGTGTACTAAAGTAAGTTAAGGCTACAGTTTTGAACATTCAGAAAACAGGAAATGCACAAGTAACCTCTTCATAGTAACCCTTGGCACTGCTCCAATGACTCAAGTGCCAGCTGGGAATTTCACCCCTGTGTAGGGAATCCTGAGTAGGCCACAGCTAGGAACCCAGGAAGTTTAGAGTTTGGATTAAACTTAAAAGATACCTAGACATGTAAAAGTATTGAAATGCTCAGTTATGTCACTGAAAAATCAATTGTACTTACTTGGCGCAGGCCTCTAAACGTTCAGGTTGGTCATCATCTTGTCTTCTTTCACCTTTTGTATGTTAAATAGAACAAATAATTTATAGCTCTTCAGAAGCAGCTGTCCAGTCCGCAGCATACTTATATGAATGGGTTCTCATGAAATATTTTCGTATTCAGGAGCCAAATACTGTTCATAAATTTCTTCAGCCAATTTTTAATGGGAACCCAGATTTTATTCATGAAAAAACAACATAAATTTTCATTTATACCTTAGCCAAAATTTTAGTTTTTATAATCTGAACCAGCAAAGTGCTTATACATCTGCTTAAGTAAATGAAACTCATATGGGTTAACTTAAGTGCTTAAATGCACAGTACTTGCAGAATTAAGCCCACTGACCTCCCCTCCCAGATTCTTCTTCTGCAAAGTAACAGCTGTGCACTGTTAAATTAACAGCTACGAATTACATCAAAAATTGATTGGGTTGAAGGTAAAGTTATGTGCCCAGGATATTATTGACCACTTTGTTAATCAAGACGCATTTTCCTGTACAGTCCTGATTAATTTAAAAAACAAAAACATGTTTTTAAAAGTCACCACTAGCTCTTTACCTTTATCTGTCAATACATTAACCTTCAACTCAAAGTTACATGTCTCCTCAGAAGTACTGAATTTATGATATACAGTCCTCACCTATAAATGTACAAATAAAATAGACAATTAACAGAAAACATGCACAGCAAACAATTCTCAAAATTGATAAGCAAGTGTTCACGTTTGGAGATGATCAAAGGCAGACAGTCATGTGCAGAATTAGATGTCAATGTCTGGGGGCTTATTTAAACCTTGGAAATTAGGTTTACCTGTGGTCATGTTCATGACCCTGGCAAGTAAGCTTTGGCTGTTACGGCATCCAGAGAAGCCCCTATGAAATCAAACCATTGTAGTGTACTGGGATCAAAATAGACTTTTTGATGTTGATGAAGACCTAATCTGTGGAATAGGTGGTTTGTACTGCGGAAGGAACTTCATCATACGACTGGCGCTTGAACAGCCAATCATTGAGGTAAAGGAAGATGATCATACCTAGTTGCCATAAGTGAACGGCTACCACCTGCCATGTCCTTTGAGAACATTCTGGGGTGGGGACAAAAGGAAGCACTCTACTGGTAGTGATTCTAGTCAACCGTAAAATGAGGAAACCTCATGTGAAAGGGGTGAATTGTGATGTAAAAATATACATCCTGAAGGTCAAGGACTGTGAACCAGTCCCCAGAATCCAGTGATAGAATTATAGCTGCAAGTGTCACCATCCTGAAATTCTGTAATTTCACAAAGGTGTTTAGGAGTCTGAGATCTAATATTGGTCTCCATCCCCCATTCTTTCTGGGGACCAGACAATACTTTGAATAGAATCCCTTCCCCTTATGCTGGGCTGGAACTGTTTCTATGGCCCCTATGCATAGGAGACAGATGACTTCCTGTCTCAGCAAATGAGCCTAAGAGAGATCTCTGAGAAAAGGAGGAGGACAAGGAGGGGTGGACAGGAGGGAATGGAGGTAAAATAGATGGAGTAACCTGATATTACAACTTCCAGAATCCATTTGTCCAATGTAATTTGTTCCCATGCAGGTAATATGTGAAAGTCCATCTCTGAAGAGTGGGAGGTGGGTAGGCTGGGGCAGCTGAAGATTCACATATCGATGATATTCTAGATCCCTGACCAAGCCATCAAAATTGACATCTGTTCTAAGACAATGATTGGGTAGTGACAGCAGTCATGGTAGAAGGTCTTTTCTTTTGAAAGCTTGACCTCTTTGAAAGCTTGATAGGTAGAAAATTGAACTGGTCGCTGTCTTTGTGTGGTTTGAGAGCTACTAAATTTTCTCTTATTTGGCAGGTGTGTATATGCCAAGATCTGAGTGTGGCTCTAAAAGTCCTTCAAGGTGTGAACAGATTCATCTGTGGATTCAGAAAAGAGTTTCAGTCCATCAATGGGGAGGTCCACAGTGTTTTGGATGTCCCTAGGAAATCTGAGCATTTGCAGCCAAGACACTCAATGCATGATGATGTCAGTGGAGACAAAGTGAGCTGCTGTGTTGGCTGCATCCAGAGAAGCTTGAAATGATACCCTTGCTAAAAGCTGACCGTCTGTTATGATGGCCTGGAACTGTTCTCAAAGTTCTTCAAGAAGTTGTTCAATAAAATTGTTGAATTTACTGAAGTTAGCGTGGTTGTATTTCACGATCGGACCTTGATCATTTGTGATCCTGAACTGCACGGTCACTGAGGGGTACCTCTTATGCCCAAAGAGATTGAGAAGTTTCTGGTCTTTATTGTAGGACATTGCTTGCCATGTTCATTAACAGCTTCCACAACTAAAGAATTTGGTGGTGGGTGAGAGAACAAATATTCTGAATTTCTTGCTAGGACATAATATTTCTTGTCTGCCCATTTATAGTAGGTGGTGCTGTGGCAGGAGTCTACCATATGGTCTTTGCAGGTTCTGGTAGAGCTTCATTCACAGGTAGTGACACTGTCCAGAAGTGGTGTAAAATATCCAAAAGCTTATGTTGTGACTCTTGAGCCTCCCCCAAAGGAATCTGGAGTGAATCAGCAATGCATTTCATCAGCTCCTGCAACTGGGGTTGAAATCATCCATCGAAGAAGGTGGTGGAGGCATTACAGCCTAATTAAATGATGATGATATGTTTGAGGTGTCACTTTCTTGTCTGCTCTGGCCGCTTGTTCCTCAAAGATCTTCTCTTGGGGTTGAGGAGGACTCAATGGAGCAGAAAAATGTATATCCTTATGCTCATCATCAGAGTAGCTAGGAGCTCTTGAAAACTGCTGGCAATACAGAACTCAAAGTCCCAATATGAGTATTGAGGGGAACTGTAATATAAAGGAGGTGGCATCCAGTGTTGGTCATATCAGTGAGAAGAGGCTCAAAATTGTTTCCCCCTTGCAACTTCCCTCTCAGAATGGATAATCAGGGAGATGTCTCTTCTATGGTAGGTAGGAAATCCCTGGACGGAGATCTGGGAATCACAGAAATCATCCTCAAAATAGTCCAATGGTGGGCAGACAATGAAGGTGAAGCTAGATGTCTGTCCGATGTGATAGGCACCAGAGAGTTGGGAGTCACTGGTGAAAGATAATGTCTCAGTGACTCAGCAGATCACAGTAACAACAAAGGTTCAGTACGCATTAGCAATGGAGACTCCGTTTCCTCTGAAACAAAAAGGTCACTGAAGTATCTTGTGGTAACAGGTGTATCTGAGCCAAGGTTGAATGAGGCCCTACAACAATTGGCTTTAATACCAAGGTTGCCGACTGCTTTGATAGTGCCTGTCTAGAAGATGGTGTTGGCACCGAAGGTGCTGATTGCTTCAGAGATGCATACTGAGTGGACAGCGTCAGTACTGAAGATGTTGATGGCTTCTGGCGCACTGGTATAGCAGTCTGGGATACCAGTTTGGGTACCAAGGTGGATGTTTCCCGTTTCCTAGAATCAAAATGCTTGGGGATCATAGGCTTCCCAGCTTTCTAGAAGCAGCGTACTTACATTCTCTGCTGGAATTATCATGTCTTATTGGCACCAATGTCAATATTGAAGCATGCTTAGTACTGCAACTCTTGAAGAACTTGAAGTCTTTGATGAGCTCCCAGTACCAGAGCATCATCTTGGAGCCTCAAAGGTACTCTCTCTGGGACCTAAGGTCTCTGAAACAATCATTCTTTGGAGCCTGTTGGTACCTTTGGTAACTTTATCCTGTGAAGATCCCAGCGCATGGGATATGGAGGTCAACAGGGCACTAAGTGCACTTGAAGGCCAGTGTACAAGGGGTCCTCTGAACCAAGATCTGATGCTGGTCTCAGGGCTTGCTCCATCATAAGCAATCTAAATTTGATTTCTCTGTTTTCTCTAGATCTGCTCTTAAAAGAAGTGCAAATCTTACACTTCGCCAGTATGTGGGTGTCTCCCAGGGAAGGCACTGAGAATGTCCATTGTTAATGGAGATG